>NC_085888.1:1257462-1886194 GCF_035222375.1 Podospora pseudocomata | reverse complement strand
TACCGCCTCACCTTGACCCCGAGTGGTTGGCTCTGGAGGTCTACATGGATGACGACGGCGATGATTCGGGCTCAGAGACAGCAGACGAAGAAGACAGCAGTATTGGCTCGCCCCAAAGAGGTTTCTCAGCCGACAACCACCACCTTGCCAACAATAGCCTCTCGGCCGACACCAACCTGATGCGGCAGTTTAGACAAATCTCGCTCCACTCTGACTCCCCTGCCGGATCTCCCATCCGCCAAACAAGTCGCGACATTGAGAGAAGAAACCCATCATCACAACAACAAGATATGCCAAGGTCTCCGTTTGACGCCGTCACGTCTTCCCTGTCGCTGCTGGAGATGCTGATACGGCTCACGAGCCTCCAAGAGTCCCAGCAGGTCTCCCACTTGGCGATCCCGGATGACTTTACGATGCATTTCTTGCAAAACACCACCACCACTGGCTATGCGGGTGAGATGGCGCGGAGGATAAAGGATCAGGCAAAGAGGAGGATGGGGTTTGATCCGTATGATGATGGGGATGTCGAGTCGGAGCCTGGGAAGGAGTTGGGGGTTAACAGGACGGGTAGGTAGATGAAATACAAAGCACGATTACTACATAAGACATAACAGCGGTGAATTGCTGAATGAGAAGTGGAGGTGATCCATTTTCTGCAAATAGGTTGCACCGCAAAGTATAGAAAACAGACTATTGCCCTTTCCATCTACCTTTACAAGATTTGCTTTTCGTTCCTCTTTGACAACTCTCCCCATTCTCTCTTGCGTCGATTCGACAAAACCGGCAAAATAGACACATAGGTAGACGGCTGAGAAAAAGTAAAGGATCAAGACGTAAGGTAGTCAATCTTTGGAAGATCAACGAAACAACCAAGCTCACCAGGCAACCCCGACAATATTCTGAGGAAGATGACCTGGCTACGAAAACCTTCGCGTTTTACTTCGAATCGAACTCGGGGCTTTGAGGGGTGGGTAGGTGGCAGCGCCAATACCCTTACTACTTGACAATGAGGGTGTTGTGCGAGGGTACTGGGGCTGTTGAGAAGTATATGGCAGATCTAATACATACACCTAGTTAAGCAGGAGGCAGATGTTCTGCTGGCCTCATTGGTATGGCCAGCGTGAGTCCTACCTATGATGTTTCGCAATCAATTTTAACCGTGATGGACGACTTCTTCTCTTGCTGCTAGGGCAGGCAATCTCTCATAAATACTTGACGCCGGCTGGGCACGGTACCCCCAAACTTACGGCTCTTCTTCTGCTACAACCACATCTCGTTGCTCAAGAGACCCTGTTGACCACCAATCCTTTTACACATGTTTACAATTATGACAGGCTCAGGAAGATACATGAAATGCAAGGAGCACCAAACTTTTCAGAGACATTTCGCAGTTCACAGAAGCACAACTCACGCGGTGAGGGGGGAGGATAGAGTTTGTAGGTAGAAGCCTTCACTTTTCTCTTGGCATTATACTCTAGTATTCTTTCTTTCCTATTTTTTATTCTGATAGCTGCTTGTTCTAGATTCCATCTTATGGCATTTTCCTCTTCTTGTCACCTTAACCGCCCAGCTCAACGCTCCAATATCCTTTCGAACAAGCGAAACCATTTCTTCCAACCCCCGCGGGCCCTGAACCCATCTCCCATAGTTTTCTCCTATGTAGAAATATGGCTTCCTCAGTTGCTCATAAGAGAACTGAACTTGGTAGGCACGAAGGTTACCTAGCCGTTATGAACAGTAAAAGTAGAGACTCCGACATGGAGCCAGGGCTTTTGAAAATATAGAACGTGCCCTTTTAACTATTCTTCGAACCAAAATGGCCATTTTCCAAGGCCAACTGAACATCATCAGATGCCTTGGTATTGACAAAGTTACAAAGACGTAATCCGTTGGAGGGGGAAACATGGCTGCCGAGCGTGCGCCTTATCTTTCTAAACCATGAGGTTTCGCCTACCAAACACCGCTTTGCGGATTTCATGTTCTCAAGCTGCAAGATCAGTCGATTATTGACACTGAGGTTACCTGCCACTGCCTGCCAGGAACAAACACCGCCTCAAAAGCTGTCACTCGTACAAGTGACTGATAGAGGGTTAGGGTTGAAATTTCCAACCCCTGAATGGCGGGGTTGTTTGACAGAAAATGCGGGGTGCCGTGGTTGCCTTGGTGCCCAGTTCTAAATTCGTCCTCGCAGTAAACAGGCAACAAAGCTCCCAATTACCCCATATCGCCGCGACTCGGAGCGCGTCACAATCTAGGCTCTGACACTTCCCTTCCCCACAACCTTTGGGTCTCGACATATTTTGGACATTGTTCCTACTGGCCCCCCTCCCCCGAGTCCTGGCGGGCTTTCGATGAGGTACCTTACCACTTCTCCCTACTCCAAACCCACTGGTGGCAAACAAAATTGAGCAGCCAATAACCAGAGACCACTTTGCGACAGAAACCTGAGCTCCAACTCAGCGGTCCGCCAACAAAACAAACCCGCGCCCGAGACTGACAGCAGCCGGGGCGAGACTACAACTGCGGCTGCCGACCCAAAAAAACAAAACACGAGCAGAGCTCAGGCAAAGCTTTTACGACCTGATCCAGCCAGCAACGATCAGCTATTCCCCTTCACCAACCACCACAACAACAACTACAACCCTCACCACCAACTTGACCGCAAAAATGGTCCGCCCCGCAAGAAAAGCGTCCTTCAGCGACGACGACCTCGAGTTCCTCAGTTCCCAAGCAGCAAACATGTCCATCGGCCCAACCGAAACCCCCGCCCGCCGGCCCCAACCAACCTTTGGCACCAACACCTTCAACACTCCCGCCCGACGACCCGCCGGCGGTCAGTCCGCCTTCGCAAACAGCAACAACAACAACTTCAACACCCCCGGCACAGTAATCGACCTAACCGACAGCCCCGCCGCGCCCGCAGCCCCAACCCCAGTCCCAACCTTTGGCCACCCAACCCAGCTCCCCTCCCGCTTCGGTCCCAAAAACAAGAACTCAGACCACCTCTTCATCCAACGCAAAACCCGGCCCGAATTCCACGCGGATCTGTATAGGAACTCTGGTCCGCTCAAACCAAAAAATGTGCCCCCCAAGAAGCCGGAACTGCCAATGTTTAGCTCGCTGAGTGAAGAGGCTCAGCCGGTGTATCAATACACCAAGCCCGGCGGCGGTGGTGGTTATGGGGACACGACGTTTTATACCGATCCCGCCAAGGCGAATGCCGATCTCAAGGCTTTGCTAGAGGGGGGGATGGAGGATGAGGATGAGGAAGATGATGCCCCTCCTAAAAACAAGGAGGAAAAGAAGACAGCAGGACCAGAAGAAAAAGAACCCGAAGAGGGAGTCCAGGAAGATGGTACCCTGGCCGGTATTAAAGTCAAGCTCTTACCTCATCAGGTTGTTGGTGTCAAATGGATGAAGAACCGGGAACTGGGACCGCTGAAGAAGGGACGGGTGCCAAAGGGGGGGATTCTGGCGGATGATATGGGGTTGGGGAAGACGCTGCAGAGCATATCGCTCATTGTGTCGAACCCCATGCCGGAAGAAGGAGGGAAGGGGTGGAAGAAGCATTTTTCCGAGGTGAAGAGGGGGACGCTGGTGGTGGCGCCGCTGGCGTTGATTAGGCAGTGGGAGGCCGAGATCAAGGAAAAGGTTGACGGGGAGGTGTTGGGGTTGAAGGTTTGTGTGCACCATGGGCCGAACAGGACCAAGGATGCGAAACAACTGGCAAAGTTTGACGTGGTGATTACGACGTATCAGATTTTGGTGTCGGAGCACGGGAACAGCCACCCGGACCCGGCCAAGAGCCCGCAGGTGGGGTGTTTTGGGGTGTATTGGTATCGCGTTATTCTGGATGAGGCGCACAGCATCAAGAATAGGAATGCAAAGGCGACCAAGGCGTGCTGTGGGTTGAGGGCGGAGTACAGGTGGTGCTTGACGGGGACGCCGATGCAGAATAATCTGGATGAGCTGCAAAGCTTGGTGCACTTTTTGAGGGTGCCGCCTTATGATGAGCTGGGGGAGTGGAGGAAGGATATTGATGGGCCGATGAAGCAGGGGAAGGGGCATGTGGCGATCAAGAGGTTGCATAATCTGCTGAGGTGTTTTATGAAGAGGAGGACGAAGGAGATTTTGAAGGAGGAGGGGGCGTTGGTTGCTGGGGGGAAGAAGGCGTTGGATGCTATGAAGGCGAAGATAGAGGAGGAGAGGGGGGGGGATGGGGAGGAGAGGGAGATGCCGAAGCCGGCGTTCAAGATCACAGAAAGGAAAGTTGTGACGGTGGAGACCAAGTTTTCCGAGGCGGAGAGGGAGTTTTATGATGCGTTGGAGGCGAGGGCGGATAAGAGTTTGGAGAAGATGATGAAGGGGAGGATTGACTATGCGAATGCGTTGGTGTTGCTTTTGAGGCTGAGGCAGGCTTGCAATCATCCTAGGTTGACGGACACGAAGCTGGAGAAGGATCAGGAGGCGCTGGCGGTGGATTCGACTGCTCAGCCGAAGGGGAAGGCTGGGGATGACTTGGATGATTTGGCGGATGCGTTTGGGGGGATGGGGATTCGGACGAGGAAGTGCGAGATGTGTCTGAGTGAGTTGAGCAAGAAGGAGATGGGGAGCGGGCAGGTGAAGTGCTCAGATTGCATTGATAGTATGCAAAAGGTTATCAGTAAGAGTCCGAGCAAGATGAAAAAGAGGAAGGATGGGAGGAGGGTCAGTGTGGTGAAGGAGGAGATCAAGATCGAGAAGGTGGCGGCGAGCAAGAAGAGATCAAAAGCGAGGAGGATTGTTGAGGACAGCGACGAGGAGGAGGAGGGGAGCTGGTTGGTGGGTGAGGATCAACAGGGTGCTTTGAGACTTGGGAAGTGCGGGGGTTCAGAGGATGAGGATGCCGAGGGCGGTGGCGACGATATCGCTACCGAGGACTCTGAGCATTCGTCTGAAGAAGATGACGATGACGAGAGCCAGCTCGACAGCTTCATTGTCAAGGATGACTCTCAGGCTGACGTCCAGGGATCCGGGTCAGAGTCTGATTCCGGCTCGGAAGAGGATGAATCGTTCGTGTCGGTGTCTAGGGTATCGCAGTCACAAGTCGCATCCCAGGATACCGAAGGTTCTGGCGAAGACGAGGAAGAGATCTCCGCTTCTGAGTTGATCTCTTCGGACCCGGACGACGACTCAGACGATGACCTTCCCATCCGAAGACGATCCCGCCGTCCTGGCCAACAAGAACCAGAGCGGAAGAAATCCAAGTCGGCCAAAAGTTCCGGAGGCATTACTCAATCCGCCAAGATTCGGGAACTGCTCTCCATCCTGCGCAAGGAAGCCCACGAGCACAAGTTCATTGTCTTTTCGCAGTTCACCTCCATGCTCGACCTCATCGAGCCGTTTTTGCGCTCTCAGCCAGGCATGAAAGCCGTCCGCTACGACGGCAAGATGCCCAACGACGCTCGCGAAGCTGCCCTCAAGGCCCTCCGCACCGACCCTCACACCCGCATCCTGCTCTGCTCTCTCAAGTGCGGCTCCCTCGGTCTCAATTTGACGGCCGCCACCCGCGTCATCATTGTTGAGCCGTTCTGGAACCCGTTTGTGGAGGAGCAGGCTATCGATCGAGTCCACAGACTGACGCAGACGGTGGACGTGATTGTGTATAAACTTACTGTTCAGGATACAGTCGAGGCTAGGATACTGGAGCTGCAGAACAAGAAGAGGATGCTGGCGGAGGCGACGATTGAGGGTGGGATGAGGAAGAAGGGGAAGAACCAGCTGAAGCTGGGCTTGCAGGAGATTTTGGATCTGTTCAAGCATGATGCTCGGGCGAGCTTGGGGGTGGATGGGCTGGAGGGGAATGATGGGAGGAATGTGGCGAGGGATGTGGGCGAGTTTGTTGGTGGGAAGCACGGTGTGAGGAGGCCGAGGAAGGAGCATGATGTTTATGGGAGGAGGTGGTAGGTGGAGGGGGTGGGAAATGGGCAAATGTGTATGGGTTGGATTGGGGGGCATGGAATGGGAAGGGTTATGATGAATGAATTTGTGCGCATAGCTTTGAGTGTTGATATATACATTGTATGTGTCTTGTTCACCCCGTTGGGGTTGAGTCACATATTGTTGACCCAAGAATTGTCTTAATGTATGTGGTATTCATGATCCTCACACGTCCTACCCCTCTCTCACTCGGCCTGTCATTCAATTATTTATTTATTTATTTTTCCAACTATACCACTTGCACCCTCTTCATTTTCTCATCCCCTCACGCAACCCACTCCTTCTCAGGCCAACTAACTACCCACCCCGTAACCGTCTTGAGGATCTCCTCGTCCCCCGGATCCTCCTCAAAAAGCTTCTTGTCCATCTTCTTTTCCAAGATTTGTTCCACCTCGAACCCATCCTCCCTGCACAGGTCAAAAAACTTGAGATCCTTCTCCCTCAGCCAGGGGCGGTAGCTGCAAAAGACGACATAGGCTTTTGCTTCTCTTGTGCGCTTGAGAGTCTCCCTGATGGTCTTGATCATATTGCCGTGCTCAGAGTGTCTGAAGAGCAAATCGGCGAGGATGAGGACGTCGAACCCGTTAGGGGAGTGACGGAGGAGCGTGGAAGGGGAGGCGCCCCAGACAAAACCGTCAGCGACGATGTTGAGCTCGTCGTTGTCGTGGGGGAGGAGGTGGCACCCGTCAATGTTTTTTTGTATGGTGGCGATGAGGTCCGGGTCGGGGAAGTCAGTGCAGACGACGAGGGAAGCACCCAGCATGGAGGCCACGAGGGAGGGGAGGCCGGCGCCGGCGCCGAGTTCGCAGACTGTGCGGTTTTTCACCGTGGTGGTGGGGGTTGATTCGAAAAGTTGGGATATGACTCTTGAGCCATTCCTAGGTGAACCAAGTGTCAGAAATGGTTTGTGTGAATGAGAACAAGGGAGGGGGGATTACCATAGGTGGTGGGCTTCGAGGGGGGAGTGCCCGACGAGGTGGAGGGTTATGATCTCCCCCGTCGCGGTGGTGTAAGTCTCTGTTGTTGGTGGGGGGGAGGGAGGGTAGTAATCTGTTGGTTCGGAAAACAACCCAAGCTCTCCGCCGCCGCCTGACTCGTTGTCTGAGTCGTGGGTTGACATTTTTGTTTTGGTCTGTGGTTGGTGAATGTGAAAAAAAAAAGAAAAAAAAAAGAGTGGTGATGATATTTCTTGGTGTTGAGGGGTAGTAAGTTTTTTGATGAAGGAGGGGTAGAAAAATGTCCCGTCTCACACAAAAAACTTTGCTAATGTTGCGCAGGGTGAGATATTGTGAGCTATCACTCAAAAAACGAGGAATTGCAGAATTGTGAAACTTATTCTCATAGTAAAAAGTTTGAGCGTGAAATCATGGATTTTGTGATACATAAAATTAGGCAAAAAAACTGCTGGCTTGGAGAGATGGAGCACATCATGTGACCACCCCGATTGTCACCACTTTCCTGGAGCCTATTGATTATCTCGAAAGGCCTGTTGATATGTATTCAAAGCCTCAAATATGTGTTTAAGGCCTATTAAAGCTGTTTTCGGCTTTGTTGATATGTGTTTAATGCCTGGTGATATGCGTTTAATGCCTGGTGATATGCGTTTAAGGCCTGGTGATATGTGTATAAGGCCTATCGAAGCGTTTTTAGTCACCGACACCTTGAAGATGCACTTCACTTATACCTCCAGCATTTATTTCTTCTGCTGCCCTATATACATCCCCAACATCAAAACCACAAGAAAAAAATTATCTCCCCCTCCTTCCCGCCTGCCTCTCCTCCTCCTCCGCATCCACCCCCTCCACCCCCTTATTCCCATCCCAATCCCCAAAATCCTCATCACTGTACCAACTAGGCGGCCTACCCTCCTCCCCCCTCCCCCACTCCTTCCCTTCCTCCTCGCCCACCACAAACTCGAGGATGCCACCCTTGATAAAAAACTCATGCGTGATCCAGTTCCTGGTGTATCTCCTCCCGTTTAGGGTGGCAGATTGGATGTATATCCTCCTCCCCTCCGGATCAAAGTTCTTGACCCTGATCACCGCCCACTTGTTTCCCCCCGACTTCGCCTTGATCTTCACCTCCCTAAAAAACGGGGGCGTGAGCAGGTAGACGTCTTGTCCTGCAACGGGGAAAAACCCCATCATTGCAAACGCCGAGAATGCACCCATGGCACAGTCGTCGTTACCCGGGATGCCGTTTACTGAACTGTTGAACAGCGAAGGGATGTAAGAGCGCGCCCAGTAAGAAGATATCGCCGGTCGCCCGGCATAATGGAATTGAAAAACAGGTAAAAAACCCTGTTCATTCCCCATGTACGAAATCCCGCTCGTGTGGAAGTAATTCAACCTCTCCACAAACGCGTCCGGCCCCCCCATAAGCGTGATCAAGCTGTCCATGTCTTGCGGGACAAAGAATGAGTACAGCCACGGTGAGCCCTCGTAGGAGCTGAGATGAGTGTCGTAGTAGCAGATGTGCATGTTGTGCACCGGGGAGCAAGCTCGGGTGTTTTCATAGCGGAACGAGCCGTCTAGTTTGCGCGGTTGCATGAACCCCTTGAATTTTGTCTTGAGCACCGGACCGTCTGGGTCTTCCCGGTAGAGGTCAGCCTGTTCCGGGTTCCAGTAGTTTCTCCAGTTGGAGCCGCGCTGGTGGTATTTTTTGGCGTCTGCGTCGTGGCCAAGGCCGGAGGCGAGGAGGGAGATGGCAAAGTCATCGTAGGCGTATTCCACACCGCGGGAAATGGAACGGGACATTGGGCCTGTGCCGTTGGTGTCGATGTCATCCCAGGGGATGTACCCCAGTTTATGCCAGCTTTCCAAGTTGCCTCTGCCCTCGACACCCCACATTTGGGGCTCTTCTTCCGCGTCGGAGAGGACGGCTTTGTAGGCGGTGTCCCAGTCGATGTTGTCGGTGAGGTTCTTGACAAAGGCGTCGGCGAGGACGATGTCGGCGTTGCTGCCGCCTTGGGTGTAGCCTTTGCTGAAGGACATACGGCAGTCGGGGAGTTTTCCTTCGTGGCGGTAGATGTCGATAAGGGCGCGGATCATGTCTGTCTGGGCTGGGGGGTCGATGATGGTCAGAAGAGGGTGCTGGGCTCGGAAGGAGTCCCAGATGCAGTAGAATCTGCGGCATGTTAGTCGTCCTGCATCTGCTGTCTTGGGCAAAGACTTACGAGTCAAAGTATGGCTCGGTGGAATTATTCCACAGCTGATTCTCCCCCGTATAATTCTGTGGCGACAGCAATGTCCTGTACAACCCCGACCAGAAAGTGGTCAGCATATCCTCACTCACTCCAGTCCCATCCACCTCAACCACCTCCAGCTTCTTCCTCCACTCCTTTCTCGCCTGGCTCTCCACCCTCTCAAAGTTATAGTCCGCAATCTCTCTCTCAGCATTGTCACAAGCTTGATCCACGCTGATAAAAGACACGCCCACCCTAGCCATAATCTCATGGTTGTTCTCAACCGGTTTTTCAAACTGAATCCAGGCACCGGCCGAGCCAGAGGGGATGTAAAAGCCATTACCGACCCCGTCCAGAAAGTTGACTCCTTCAGTGGCATTATTACTGATAAACGTCCCCGTCTTTCTAATGGCAGCACCTTTGAAGTCGGCACAGAAAAAGGCGTTGTATCTTCCCGCTCCGAAAGAAGGCTGATACTGTCCTTCACCGACGATACGTCCAGACTGATTGTACACCTGGATCCCGCCCGTTGACCTGCTGTTCATCAGATCAACCAAATCAACAAGGATAATAGGCGAGTAAGTGATATCGACATCCTTCTTCCTGAGCGGGTCGTCGCTCTTCAACGTGAGGGTGTCGTTTCCTGGGAAGGAAAAGCGGTACAGAGCTGTGTGTTCAGTGACTGTCATCTCTGCGCGCACATGGTTGGTGAGGTTGAGGCTGAAATATCCTGGGGCGGCAAAGACGGAGCCGTTGACTCTGGCGATGGGGCGGTCCATGAGGGAGTAGACGCATTGCTTGTGATCATCCTCTGGGCAGCCTGCATGGACGAAAAGGGGAAAGTTACCCATGGATGGCTGGCCGCCTGTCCCAGAGTCGTGCATATGTGAGAAACCGAGGATCTCGCTGTTGTCGGACACGAAGCCGGCGGCGTTTTCAGCGTGGCTGTTTGTGTCGGCGACTGCTTTGGCCATGCCTAGAGCTGGTGTTAATGATGGGGCCTAGGAAAGATGAGAAGAAGGGCTAACCATAGGGCAGTGATGCTCCAGGAAAAACATGACCACCATTCGTCGTCCCGATCAAGGGATCAACATATCGCAAGATATCAACCTTGTGTCCACCCCCATAAGGTCCAGCAGCCTCGGGAGATATCAAGAAAAACAACAATGTCCCACCCATACCCAAGTGCATCCTCGGTATCAGATACAAGAAACTGATAAACACCAACGCATACACCAAAAAGCGACTCCTCCGGGGCATCCCCCTAAAACGTAACGGAGCAGCCGCCATGCTGAACGGCTTGCGAAATGGTGAGCTCTCTTCAGGTCTCCTCATCTTTGATTCCATAAAGATACCGCAACCTGTTAACTCCCCCTTGATATCCTGAAATCGAGTTGGTAAGCAATCAATGCCGCGAGCACATCGTGTTGTTTGTCGTTGACATCAAGGCAGCGTCATAGTCAGATGAGAAAAGGCCGAAACAAAACAAACAGAGACGGTCCTCATGATACACTCATGATGGCAAGCTCAAGAAAAAGACCCTTCAAAAGGCCACTTGACAAGACGTCCAAGAGTCTGCTTTGCAGGAGCTTGTCCTCCCGCCTCTCAAAACCCCCCCCAAGACCCCAGGCAGTGGCAGCCAAGCCAATACAGGGGACGCCCTGCAGATTATCCGATGCCAAGTTCTGCAAGGATGCCGATAATCCGCCGTCCAGAACGAGCCGCCCCCGGAAAATGCACAGAAGATTTCCCGGGTGGATGATGCGGGGTTGATCATGGCATTTGTTCTTGGAAGAGGGGAGAGGAGAGCTGTCAATTGTGGCGTGTATCGAGTGCTCTTGTGAAACAAAAATAGAAGGAAAATGGGTCGAAAATGTGTGTTGATGCAAGAAAATGGAGGGGTTCTCTGTCCCAAAGCAACATGTCATCTCAACCTTGAACCTCACCGCCAAGCCATCCCAAAAATCATCCAAAAATGGTAGGGGCCCAAGGAAACAAAAGTTATTGGTAACTCCTCACACTGTGCTTGACAGCAGAGAAGTGTCTTCGAATGCGGCCATCGGGAATCGAACCCGACTCTAATGCTTGGAAGGCATTAATGCTAACCACTACACCATGGCCGCTTGTTGTTGGATGTAAGCGAGAGTGGAATCTGACTTGACGTGTCTACCCACTATGCCTCAACGGCCACGATGTCGGCCTGCAGGAACACATGTCAGTGACAGTGTGTTTTTGTGCGGTTAAACACAGTGCAACATATTCCCCTCCACCATCTTTTCTTCAGCTTCCCCAAACCAGGTGCTCTCCCGCAAAGCCAAGAGGTTCTCCATTCAGCCAGATCTTTTTCCGCTGTCATGTCGTCCACGGAACGCAACTGCCGCCCGCTGCAGAGCTGAATTGGGGTCTATGTCTCTGAAAATATCCCAATACTCTAGATGATGTTCCCTTGCATAACCTGGGCATTCTTATCATTGACATTTATGCTAGTCCACCCCCAAGTGTGGTTCACGCGAATGTTCAAGTGAACATGTCTTTCTTTTATCGTCTGTTTGGCCCAAGATGAGGGCATCTATTCTCTTGGTTCATACTCTTGCTGTGCTTGCCCAAGCTCAACCACCCAGAGCTCAGCTCACCCTTGAACCAGAACCTCCAAGTTGCCCCGATTACTCTGGCTATTCCTCCACCCATCATGAACCAAAGTCAACAGGTCGTTACAAGCTCTCTTATCAAAGACCACGCCCATCATGTCGAACCTTTACCCTCCCAGAGGTGGAAGATACCATCATCTCCATGAAACAAGTCATCAAAGACCCAGACTTGTTCCGTCTGTTTGAGAATTGCTTCCCCAACACCCTCGACACAGCCATAACCTGGAAGGGACTCAGCTGGAGGAATGCCTCCAGCTATCTCCCCACAGACATCAACAGCCCAGACCCACCCCCCAAGCCGACAGGAAACAACGACCCAGAAGAAGAACTCACCTTCATAACCACCGGCGACATCCCCGCCATGTGGCTCCGCGACTCAGCCCACCAACTAACCTCCTATTCCCCCCTCCTCACCCCCTCCAACTCCACCTCCTCCCTCGCCTCCCTCTACCGCGGCCTCATCAACCTCCAAGCCCGCTACATCCTCACAGCCCCCCACTGCAACGCCTTCCTCGCCCCCCCAGAATCCCTCATCCCCCCTCCCCAGTCAGACGACTCCCCAACCGATCATATCTACCCACCCCTCCCCTCCTCCCCAGGCTCCCCCAAAACCGTCCACGAATGTAAATACGAACTCGACTCCCTAGCCTCCTTCCTCTCCCTCATCCACACCTACCTCACCCAAACCTCTGACACCCCCTTCCTCACCACCTCCCTCAACCTCCTCCCCGCCATCAAGAGAATTCTCTCCATCACCACCGACCTCCAAACCGGAACTTACTCCCGCACCGGCACGGTGTCCTACGCCCCCTACCAATTCCAACGCCTAACCACAACCTCAACCGAAACCCTCCCCAACGCCGGCTCCGGTCCGCCTTTTCACCCTGGTACAAACCTAGTCAGGAGTGCCTTCCGCCCTAGCGATGACGCGTGTACCTACCAGGGTTTCATCCCCGGAAACATGATGTTCTCCTCCTACCTCTCCCTCCTATCCCCATACATCTCCCCCATCTCCCCCTCAACATCCAAAAAAATATCCAAGTTGGCAGCGGAGATCAGAGCCGGGATAGAGGATCACGGGAGGATAGATCACAGACTGTATGGCAGGATCTACGCCTACGAAGTCGACGGCTACGGCTCCCACAGCCTGATGGACGACGCCAACATCCCCAGTTTACTCTCCGCCCCTTTGCTAGGCGGCTACCTCGACCGAAGAGACGAGACGTACCAGCGGACGAGGAGGTTTGCGTTGAGCCAGATGAACCCTTACTACATGTTTGGGCCGGTTTTGAATGCGTGAGTGTGCATATGAATCTCTGCTCCGGCGGTGTGATAGTTTTGTGGCTGACGAAACGAAAAACAGAACGGGAGGGCCACATATCGGTCCGGGGATGGCATGGCCCATGGGTCTCATCGTCCAGGCTCTCACCAGTGATGACGACGACGAGATTTACAGCTGTATCAAACAGCTCCTGTCGTCGACAGACGGGTTGGGTCTCATGCACGAGAGCGTCAACACTCACAGCGTCAGCGTCTGGACTCGTCACTGGTTCTCCTGGGCGAATGGGCTGTTTGGTCAGTTGATTCTTGATGTCAACAAACGGAAGCCGCATTTGCTAGCGAGGAGCTATCAATAACTTGTACATATTTAGAGAGAACCTACACGGAGCCCCCTATTTATCTTACCAACACCGCCCCCGCCCCAACCCTCCACTTAATATAGGATTTAACCATATTGCAAAGCATAAATATTTAGAGTTGAAAGGTATATAATAGGCTCCAAAAGATAGTTAAAAGACGATAAAATATGGTTATGAGGCCTTAAAGGATAGTTAAAAGGGCTTAAAAGATAGTTGAAGGGCTCTAAAAGATAGTTTGAAGGCTATTAAAAATAATTTAAAGGCCCTTGAAGACGAATTAAACGCTTATTATTTTTCTTTTAAGGCTTTTAACTATATTATAGGAAAGGTAAGTTAATAGGTAGGGTGGGGGTACTGATAAGATAAATAAGGGGCTCCGTAAGGTTCTCTCCATATTTAATCGGGTATCTCGTATACAGCATAACAAAACAACCTCTTTCATGCTCAGTCCTTCGCCCAAGGAGCCTTGGTAACACTAAACTGATTCCCCCCAACCCTATCTTGCATCCCCCCTCCCCGCGGAAAACTCGTCTGCTCCATCGGTCCTGTATTCGGTATCCCGCCCCTCGGCGTCGGCACCTGTCCTCTCCCTGGAAGTCCAGTCGGCGTCCCCATCCCAGGTTGCCGCCCCGGAAACCCCGTCGGCGCCATCACCCCCCCATCCATCGGCCTAGGCATACTCACCTGCCCGCCAGACATGCCCCCCATAGCCCCCCTCGCCCACGGAGCCTTCGTCCCCCCCTCCCCTCCGCCCTGCCCCAAACTCTGTGCTTGATTTTGCACCGGCTGACTCTGCAAATGCACACTCCTCTCCCCGACCATCTCCGGGTCCACCTCCCACGCCCACAACCCCCCAAACCCAAAATGCTGCACCACCGGAAACTTCCCCAGCACCTCGGCCCGATACATCTTCACCATCCCCTTATTAATCTTCCCCCACCCATCCTTAATCCCACTAATATCAAACAGCATCGGGCTATGCTCCCAGAAAGGCCCACTCTTCACATCGTAGATGAACCCAATCGCCCCAAAGTACATATTACTCCCCCTGTAATCCTCCACCGTCTGTTTATCAACCGCACTCGCCGGCTTCGGCGCCCCCGGACATGACCCCTCCACCGGCGTAGCCTCCGTCCTACTCCCCAAAATCGGTTTCGTAAACTGCGCCGACCCAAAAATATAAGGCACAAAACTGTGGTCATCCAATCCCCACACCCCATGCGATCCCGCCGGTTCAAGCGTGTAAGTCGTTATCAACTTCCTCACCACCTCCAAATACCTATTTCACGTTAGCCTCTCCTGCCGTTCCCATTCTCAAGACAAAAACATACATCTCGACAACCCCAATCACAACCTCCCTCTCCCTCTCCCCTTCTTTTTCCTCTCCCCCCCCGAAAAACCCCACCTTCCACAACCCGCCCAGAAACGCCAAAAAGCTCAGCTCATGACCCGTTCCATAGTCAAGTCGTCCTTTATCCCCCCAAGCACCCATGAAATACCCCCTCAACTCCTCCTTCACCCCCCCATCTATATCCAAACCCAACCCATCAATCCACCCCTGAATCCTCTCCCCCAATTTCCCATGCCAGACCCTACAAGCCCCATTCCCAAACCTCCTGTTCTTGTTCTCCTCGGGCGGCGCCTCCAAAATCAACTCCTCGCACCCCCTCAACATTTCCCTTAACCTTCTCACCGGCTCGCTCCACCCTCTTCTCCCCGGTTCCAGCGGAAAACACACCGGTCTCGCAGTATCGGGCGACAGTCTCGGAATAAGCGAGTGATTTAACTGCATAATCCACACCATCAACTCTTTATACGCCCTCGACGTCAGGAAAAACGACACGTCAGCCCCAGAGTTAATCCTCTTTTGTAGGGGGCCAAATGCTTTCTTGGAGAGCTCGTCGGAGGTGAGGATGGGTAGCCTGGGGAGGGAGACTGCTCCTGTAGCTGAGGGAAGAGGGGGTGGTGGTGGTTCCATTTTTTGTCGTCGTTTGTTGAAAAGTTTTGTCAAAATATTAAATAAAACAGAGTGTCAAGTCGCCCGACAAAAGTCTTGTTATGTTCCAGTTTGAAATGTCAAGCTATGAAAGGAATAAAAGTCGGGCTGAGACATGCAAGCAGCAAGCGGCGAGCGGAAGCTAAAGGTGGGGTCAATAGGGGACTACCCCGCTGTCGTCATTGGTGGAGCCTGTCAACCGCTGCGCAAGGTGGGGCACATCCCATAGCTAGTATCAAGTCCCGTCACTTAGGGGCTCACGCAACCTCTATGATATCCTCATGTACAACCTCATGCCATTCCCACAATATTCTAACAATCCCCTAAATATATCCGCTTCCAGTCCCCCCTCTCCCAACCGCCCCATCCCCCCCCCCCGCCCGTCCTTCCCCATCGCTCAACTCAATCAACTCAAATCAAACCCCGCCCCACTCTTCACCGCATACAACAACTTCTCCCTCAACACCCCCTTCCGACTATACCTCGGCAGCTTCAACAAATTGATACACGTACTCGCGCTCGGCAGCCTGTCCTCATCCTGCCCCCCATACCCAATCGTGAACCTTGGAAAAAGCTGGCTGAACCCCAGCAACGGCGCCCTCGGCGTGCTCGTCACATACTGCAGCACCTCCCTCCTCTCCTCGTCCCCAAACTCCTCCATTACCTCCCAGAACAGCTTCACCGTCTCGTGCTCCTGCCCGTCGTCCCCAATCTGGTAAGGCCCGCTGTACACCGTGTTCCTCCTCAAATCATCCACATCGATCGCTCCGCTGTCCCCGCCCACCAGCCGCTGAAGCTCGTTCTGGTTGAACATGCTCAGCCACCCCGGCTCAATCACCATCTTGAGACCCTTGAGGAAAGCCTGCGTCTGCGCAAAAGGTTGCAGGGCGAGTTTGTACTTGGCCAGCTGGACAATGTACTTTAACCTGTTCCCCTTCGTGACGGGAATGTTATTGCCGTTGGGGCAGAGCGGTCGAGAGACAATATTGGGCTGCTTATCCTCTGGCGTTGAAATGTCGACATCCAGGGCAAAGTTCAAGCCCATGTCGTCCACCTGGTCTTCGTTGTTCTTCAAGAACAGCAATCCCCGGTAGAGCTCTTCGTCCAGCTCTCTCAGATCATTCAGGCTGGCTTGTTTGGTATCCGCTGTCGTCCACTTGAGCAGGAAGAAACCGGCAAAAACGACATTGATGAGGATCCCCTCATACATACATTTTCCAATGAGCCGTCCGGCGAATTCATACTGTCTGAGCAACTTGGTCCTGGTCTCGGACTCGCTGAGACCACGCTTCCTCGCCAAAGCCAACCACTGCTCGACTATCAGAGGGTTTGGGTAGTATGCGTTCTTGCTGTTGGCGACGAACAAGCTGGTGTCGGACAGCATCTCGGCAATCACACTTGTCAAGAACTCCTTCGTCACTCCGCCCCCGTCAATCCCCGCCTCCTGCATCCCCCATTGATCCAGAAATGTAATCTGCACCGGCTCCTTGATTGCCTCTTCCAGCGGGTACAGACTTCCCTGCGCATCCCGGAACAAGCTCCCTCGCCTGATCAGGGCTTGGTGCCTCGCCAACGAGTTCCTGGTGGGATCAGCCTCCAGCATCATCATGCGCCAGCTGTCCGGGTCCGCATGGCCACTTCTCCTCCGCAGCTTGTCAAGAGTGATAAACTGCCGAAAGATCATCACCCGCTGGTCAAACGGAACCACAAACGGAAGATTCTTCAGAACCTCCAGTTTCGGTGCCACCTTGGCCCGGGCCTGTTCCCTCGCGGCTAGCTTCTGTCGCGCCTCAAGCAGCGCTTGTCGACCCACAGTCCGATGTGGTCCATGCCGCCAATCCCGTTCCTCTGGCTCATGCTCCTCCTCCTCACCCATCCCCTCATCTTCCTCCCCCTCAGCATGCCCAAGCGCCCTCTGCCGCTCCGCCTCCACCACGACCGCCTCCTTGAACCCAGCCATATCAAACTTCTCCGTCATCAACCAGTGGTCCTTGGGCAGAAAGGGTCTCCGAGAATCCCGCTCGTACAACCCCCTCATAGCCGCCAGGACCAACCCCCTCACCTTATCCAAACCCACCCCCGCCGTCACCACAAACATCGACGGCCTACTCAGGCCCCTCAAATTCCTCGACGAAGCCCACGAAGCCAACAACTCAGCCATGTTGTAATAAAGCACAAACCCCAAGTGCTTCAGAAACAACGTCAGCTTCTTGACACTCTCCATGTCCAAGCCACTCGACCTCGTCCTCGGCAAATCCTCCCCAGCCGTTCCATTCCCCGGCTTGTCACCCTCCAGTATCGCAAAGAAGTCGGCATCATCCGTCACCTTGAGCACAAACACATAAAGCTCCAAAAACAGCAAAATCGTCCTCCACTGCTGATGCCACGAGTCATTTTCCTCATGCAGATTCGATGTCTGCGGCGCCGACTTGAGAATCCCCAACGCGGCTTCCGACTCGGACGCGATGCTTCTAAACACCGCCGTCCGCCTCATCACCTGCCACAAATATTCCAACGCAGGCATCCTACCCGTCCTTGTCGGAACATTCGAGTAAAACAGACGCATGCGAATTTCTTCGCCCGCGTTGGGGAAGCAGGATAGCAATGTCAGGACATAGCCAGCATAGGGACTAGCATCGCCGAGTGAGCTTGACTCGTGGCCCAGGGAAAATGGAGCAGAAGTCTCGAGCAGCCCAGTAATGGCCCTCGACGTTGTCAGCAAGGCCAGCTTACCCGAGATATACGCCGGCAGGGTCCCCTGAGCCACGTCATCCTCACCATCGAGCCCAGCATCGGCAACCGATTCCGCTGCAAGCTGAATCTGGTCTGAAAGGACGGATAAAAGGGAGCAGAGGACGTCGAGGTAGCTGGCATGTACGTTTTGCTGTTGCTTTGCCTCTTGAAGTGCAATCAAGTGCGCCAAAAGCCATAGCAATCTAGCTCTGGGTACGTCTAACTGTGTAGCCTCAAACTTCTCAGAGGCGAGCGTATCCGAGAGGCGGTCTAGGTCGATATCGGCACAAAATAGGTAGAGGTTGTTCTCAAACATGTTCAAGTCTGGTGTTGCCAAGAAGTCAAAAGCAAAGGCATGATAGGCTTTGCTCAGGAATGTTTCTAGACGATTGTCAGTCAATCAGAATCGTGTTCTAAGAGAATGTGTAGCTTCTTACCTGGGAAGGTCCCCACTGATAGGGGTTTTGTGACCGCCTGGCTGAGCAGCGTAAACGGCTGCTGCAAGCTCGGGGCAAGGTTGCAGTAGTTAGCCATCACCCTGTAATATTGATCGAGAACATGCCCAATAGCTTGTGGTCGAAGGTCCATAACTTCCAGAAGTACGGAGAGCACAACGTGGATATCAGGGCCCAGATTTAATTCTTTCTGCAGTGCGCCTGTGAGCTTCCGAACAAGCCTGTCAAGTTGAAATCCTTCCGCTCCCTGGGACCGGAACAAATGGAAGCTCGAGTTGCAAAGATCGCGACAGAGCCACACCATTCGTCGACGGTCATGGTGGTTCTTACTTTGGAAGGACCTCAGCAGTAGGGGAAGTGCTTTGGCGGATCTCCTTTCGAGGTCGTTTTGGTCATGGTGGTACAGGTCGTCGATGGCGGCGCGATCTTGGGTCCTGAGATGTTGCCTAATCTGACTGCCCCGCCATACTCTCTGGATTCGCTCAGCAGCCCTGAGCTTCTCCTTTTCTCTCTGCCTCTTTTCGCGTTCGGCTGCCGCTCTTGATACGGTGGTGGAGGCACCTAGTGTTGCCGGAGCGGCCCATGGATTATGTGCTGTGTTTCCACTGAGGTTGACGTTACGACGTCTCCCGGTCGACTGACCGGTGAAGGTAGAAAACATGGTTGTTGATGTTGCCCGAGACGGGGAAGTCGAAGGAATGATGGGTGTATCGATCGGTTATTCAGCATAAAGGAGGGATGATGGGGTAGATGTCGGGCAACAGTCGTGGTGGGTTTGGTTTGTTGGAGAAAATTAGTAGATTAGATAACTGCTATGCCGCTTCTCACGTCTTGGGAGCTCGAAATAAGGGCAGGTGCAGCGAGAAGTATGTAGCGTTGGTGAATAGGGATGCCGCCCCAGAGCTTCGAGAACGTTCCCACTCCGACCTGGAAATGCCGTTAAGGCACCACTAGGAGGCGGTCCTTGAGCGCCGAGCTACACCGACCGGAGATAACTAAATAGGTAGGCTGTGGCTGCAGGATCGACCAGTGGGAACTGGAGGGGAGTCTCAGCCTCGGGCAGCCCAGAGGTCTTTGAAAATGATCAAGATTCAGGTACCTACTCAAGTGCAGCGGGGTTGAGTGAAGCCGGAGCGAGAGGTCCAAGCCGGAGCTGATGTCACTGCTTCCTAGCTGCTGCCCCCGGCAGGCCCTGGATTACTCATGCTGCATTCTCAGAGGGCAGGAGCGCTGCTGCAGTGTGCATCTGCAACAGCGACGGGACCCTGAAAACCCTGATCGGATTTTAACACCTTACCTAGATATGCACGGGCAAGGGAATGGAATATACTTCTACGGCGCACAGTATCTTGTAGCTTCTATTTTGCAGACACAGCATAACCTAGTTGCGCAAGACTGCCCTGCACAAGCCCCGAGCTGTCAAGCCATCAAAATGGAAGGTGGGGGATGAGGCGTCTACCTACGAAATGCTGATTGAAGAGCCCCACTGATAACGATAAGGCGACAAGCCCCGCCACTTCTGCGGGAAAGAAAGTTTGAAGTGAAGTTTGAAGTTTGAAGTTTTGCGCTAGCGGCGGTGTGCGGCGACCCGATATAGGGATACCTTAGATATACATATCCTATCCTCTTCAGAGACCGCATCCAGCGTTTCTGAGCCATAGGATGCTTAGTGGCTACCTTAAGTCAGTCATTGAGTTGCCTGCTGTCTATTGGCACCTTAGCATTGTTGACAGGCTGGCTGTCAGTTGCTGTCTTTGTTGGCAGGTGAATAGCTGGCAGGTGAAAGTGGCCTCTAAAAGCGGGGTGGCATTCGGTTAGGGCGATATTTGCGGTTTGTGGGCAGAAACCATGACCCCGAATTGGCAGAAAAAATCTGTCTCCGCAGGAGCCATCGAAGCCCTCTTTTCCCTTTCTTCATCAATCGATCAAAAACCTTTATCTCTGGATTCTTTCCACAACACCACCAGAAAAAGGAGCGAGACCAGTACGACACCACGTATGTTCTTGTCTACTTCTTTTCTGAGCCTCCCATAAAACAGCCAAAAAAAATTTGAAAAAACCAATAAAAGTAGCCCCTACGACACCACCACGACCCAAAACCAGACAGAAAAAAAATAGAAAAAAAAGAAAGCCCATCCTCTTCCGCCGCCCCGCCGACCATCCGACGACCGCGTCCGACTTCTCTCGCGACCTACTCGTCCACCTCCGCAGGAAAGGAACCATCTTCTTTGTCTACCGTCGCTACACTTTGCGTACGGTAACTTATTTGCAGGAACACCTCATTCCAAGCATCAGGTACGTTTTAGACTCGTGGACAAACGACTAACTTTCCCACACACTTTTGCCTCGAACTTTGAGACAGCAGAGGGCTGGAGTTAGAGTTTACTGCAGGCAGCAGTGTTGCCTACAAAAGCCCTCTGTTTCTTTCAAAGTGCGAGAGCCACCACATTGCCCTTCTTCTATCCATCTATCATCACGTTTGAACATTTTGGAACCTCGAGATGATCGTCCACCCACCACCACCATCGCCAGCGACCCCTCCGCTGGCACCCCCACCACCCAACACGCGAACAACAAATTCTCCACAAAGACACAGCTCCCACAGATCACTGACCGTGTCCACTCATCTTCTAGACCCAGCTATCATAATGGCCGCTCCCGTTGCCCCTGGCGCTGTCGACCAGCTTGCCGCTGATCTCGGCAACACTAGCCTCAACGGCGGTGAGAACCGCAATGCCCCCGCCATCGATACCAACGTGGCTGCTGGCCAGTTCCAGAACGAGGACCAGGAAGGCGCCGGCCCTACCCCCAACTCGGCCGCTCCTCACCCCCAGTCCTCGGCCTCCCTCTACGTCGGCGAGCTGGACCCGTCTGTGACTGAGGCCATGCTCTTCGAGCTCTTCTCCCAGATCGGCTCCGTTGCCTCGATTCGTGTTTGCCGCGACGCCGTCACTCGTCGCTCTCTCGGCTATGCCTATGTGAACTACAATGCCACTGCCGACGGCGAGAAGGCCCTCGAGGACCTCAACTACACTCTCATCAAGGGCCGCCCCTGCCGCATCATGTGGTCTCAGCGTGACCCTGCTCTGCGCAAGACTGGCCAGGGCAACGTCTTTATTAAGAACCTTGATGTCGCCATCGACAACAAGGCGCTTCACGACACCTTCGCTGCTTTCGGTAACATCCTGAGCTGCAAGGTCGCTCAGGACGAGAACGGCAACTCCAAGGGTTACGGTTTCGTTCACTACGAGACCGACGAGGCTGCCGCCAACGCCATCAAGCACGTCAACGGCATGCTTCTCAACGAGAAGAAGGTCTATGTCGGCTACCACATCCCCAAGAAGGATCGCCAGAGCAAGTTTGAGGAGATGAAGGCCAACTTCACCAACGTCTACGTCAAGAACATCCCCGCCGAGGTTACCGACGAGGAGTTCCGTGAGCTCTTCGCCAAGTACGGCGATGTCACCTCTTCCTCCCTTGCCCGCTCTGACGAAGGCAAGAGCCGTGGCTTTGGCTTTGTCAACTTCACTACTCACGAAGCTGCTTCCAAGGCTGTTGAGGAGCTCAACGGCAAGGATTTCCGTGGTCAGGAGCTGTATGTCGGCCGTGCCCAGAAGAAGCACGAGCGCGAGGAGGAGCTCCGCAGGTCTTATGAGGCTGCTCGCCAGGAGAAGGCTAACAAATACCAAGGCGTCAACCTCTACATCAAGAACCTCGGAGATGATGTTGATGATGACAAGCTCCGCCAGATGTTCTCCGAGTACGGCCCCATCACCTCGGCCAAGGTCATGCGCGACAGCGTAGTTGAGTCCGCCGCTGAGGATGAGAAGGACAAGGAGAACAAGAAGGAGGGCGAGGAGGAGAAGGAGGGCGAAACCGCCGAGAAGAAGGCCGAGACCAAGGAGAAGCGCAAGCTCGGCAAGAGCAAGGGCTTCGGTTTCGTCTGCTTCAGCAACCCCGACGATGCCACCAAGGCCGTCACCGAGATGAACCAGCGCATGATTGACAACAAGCCCCTCTACGTCGCTCTCGCTCAGCGCAAGGATGTTCGCAAGAGCCAGCTCGAGGCCAGCATCCAGGCCCGCAACCAGCTCCGCATGCAGCAGGCTGCCGCCCAGGCTGGTATTCCTCAGCAGTTTATGCAACAGCCAGTTTACTATGCTCCCGGTCAGCAGCCTGGCTTTATGCCCCCCGCCGGCGGCCGTGGCATGCCCTTCGCTCAGGGAGCTATGGGCATCCCTCCCCAGGGTGGTCGTCCCGGCCAGTACCCTCCCTATGCTGGTCAGCAGGGCGGCCGTGGCGGCATGCCTCCCCAGCAGATGCCCATCTACCCCATGGGTGCTTTCCCTCCCAACTTTGCCCAGCCCAATAACCCTCAGTTCCTTGCTGCCATGCAGCAGATCCAGGCTGCTGCTATCCAAGGTGGCCGTGGCGGTCCTGGCCCTCGTGGCGTGCAGGGCATGCCTCCTCAGATCCCCGGTGGCCCCGTCGCCGGCTTCCCTCCCAACGGCAGATCCCAGAACGGCATGGGCCGTGGTGCCGGTGGCAACCGCGGTGGCTTTGCCGGCGGGCGTGGCGGTGCTCCCTCCGCTGGTCCCGCCGATGTGAACATCGCCGCTGTTCTCCACACCCAACTCGCCGCTGCCGCTTCTCCTGCCCAGCAGAAGCAGATCCTCGGCGAGAGCCTCTTCCCCAAGATCCAGGCCATCCAGCCCGAGCTTGCTGGCAAGATCACCGGCATGCTCTTGGAGATGGAGAACCAGGAGCTCATCAACCTGTAAGCTCTTCCGCTTGTTTCTGTGTCATTGAAGAACACTGTGCTAACCTTTTGACTCTAGCATCGAGGATGAGGCTGCTCTCAACGCCAAGGTCGGCGAGGCCATGAACGTCTATGACGAGTACGTCAAGACTCAAGCCACTGGCGAGGCCAAGAGTGAGGAGCCCAAGGCCGAGGAGAAGGCCGAGGAGAAGGCTTAGATGCGGCGACACGAATACGAATGATTCGCACAGCAAGCCCGACTTTTTTCCTTTGGGAATGCGCTTTCTTATCTGTTTCCTTTCGGTTCTTCTCGGTCGATCTTGCGCAAGGGGGTCGGGAAAAGTTTTTGATACCAGCTTTAGCAGCGCAACATGATGTTCTTCTCGTCCAACGTGCCCGGTCGAGGAGGTTCGGCATCGGAAGGGATTTTTCTTTCGGGAGGTTATGAAACGAGGGCGCACAGCTAACGAGATGATTATCGTGGCATTTGCTATGGCATTGATACGTTATGGTCATGTAACTTGCGGTAGACTTGCTTATGATTTGGCTGGTGGGAGTTTTTTTAGTATGGGAGGGAGGGGAAGGAAGGAACATTTTTTTGTCCTTTTTCTCTTTTTTATGTTTGCAAAATGGCGCGGCCATCTTTGCAGACTATCACCACTACTACTCACTCACCAGCAACATCAACAACAACAACAACAACAACAACAACAAGGATGTGGGGCAGGGGGGACGGGATAATTGTGTTTTTATTTGTTTTTATATCATCAACCGACTCTCGGGACTGGCGTTCTACGGTTGTTTTTCCTGGGGTGGTTGGGAATTTTTCGGGAGCTGTTATGGGCTCGGATGACAAAGACAAAAATGGCATCACACAATCACCAAATACCCCCCTCTCGGTCGTTTCTTCTCTCTGTGTGTATCAGTGCGGTTCTCTGGTGATGGTGTGGAGGACTGGCTCTTGGTGGATGAGAAGGAAAAGTCAGTGTTCTGGAACTTATGTCAAGTATGAAGATAGGACAAGATTGTATTTTATGATGTTTGTGTTCTCGGGTGCTTGATGTGTTGTTGTTATTGGGTAGGGGATTGGTAGGGCATAGAGAGGTTTGTATCTGATGTTTATGGTGATGTATTGTGACACCACTCGGCGCCAGTGTCTGTCATGATTTTATCTTCCTAGATGTCTGTGATGGTGAGGCATTGATATCGGAAGCTAAAGTTGCACAACATGTGTGTCTCTGCCGTGCCACAACTTTGCATTTTCCACGACGAGACAGTCTTTCTACCTGGGGTAGAATAAGAAGGAAAGCTTTGACTCGGTAAACGGTGTGTGACGTGCCGTCTTCTTGCAATTTTTATTTTTTTTGAATAAACAGCGTGTCTACCAACCATCTTTGAAGACCTGTTTGCCTACCCTTTCAACCCATCACCTATCCTTCATCCATAACCAAGAACCCCGTCCTGTCAAATCACTTTGACCGTATCATGGATGTCTCACCCCAGCCCAAAAACCCCACTCCCGACCAGCGAAACTAGACAAAAGACATGAACCCAAAAGTGCACCACCGGTCCCCCCAGGACTTTCTCTTCGTTTTCCCTCTTCCCTTGTGCGAGGTTGAGCCGGGCAGAAGCCCGGTAGATAGGCCAGATGTGGTAACTCCCCAGTGACAGCGCCACAAGCGCAGACAAAGAGTCGAAGTTTGGTCGGAGGAGGAAGATGAGGGTGATTAGGTTGGTCGAGAGGAGGAGGCCGCCGTAGTTTCGGAGGATGAGGAGAGCTTGGGGGGATGCGGAGGGAAGTTGGGAATGGGGGAAGAACAAAAAGGAGAGGGAGGCGGGGGTTTCGGTCAGGAGGTGGAGGAGGAGGGGGAGTTTAAGGAGGGGAGTAGGGACAGGGGTTGTCATTGAGGAGGGGGGGGACTGACAAAGGTTAGTGAGGGGGGTGGAGTGGTGAAATGGAAAACATACAGTATCTCCTGGATTAGTGCTGCGGAAAAGTAGGCTTGTGGTGTTGGTGAGAAATGTGGAAGAAAAGCCGGTGGAAAGGTTGGTGTTTACTTTGGTGAGATTTAAGTGTGTTTTGCCAAGATATATATATATATATATATATGGGGAAATGGTTTGACAGGGGATGGGATAAAACTGGGGTTTTATGTAACGCATCCCCGAATATTGGATTGCTCGTTAAAAAAAAAATTAATGTGAGATGAGAGTAAGGAAAAGGATAAGGTGATCAGTGTCACCATCTTGTGGTACCTAGATTACCTTTTACAGAGTTGCTCGCAAGTCTCAAAAGGTGTCTCTGTACGTATCTTTGAGGTTTGAGGAGCCTGTTTCTTAGTTGTCTGGTAGAATAGATGAGGTTTTCGGTCTGGACATGACCCTCTCACATACACCAACCAATCTCACAGCGTCTGTCTCCTTTATCGGTCACTTATACAATATTATACACCCCTCATCCAGTCACATATCCTATACCCCCGCCCTCACGCTTTTCCTCCCATCACCTCGTCCCCCACCCAACCCAATCTTCTCCCCCAACCTTCTCGCAACATCCATAAACACCCCCGCCCTCTCCGACTCCGGCTCCGCCACCACCGTCGGCTTCCCTCTGCTCGCATCCTCCCCGATATTAGGATGGAGCGGTACATCCCCCAAAAACTCCATACCATAATCCTCACACATCTTCTTCACCCCCTCCGTCCCCCCAAACACAGGTGTCTTTGTGCTGCAACAGGGACAAGTAAACAAACTCATATTCTGCACCAACCCCAAAACAGGTACATCCACCTTTTCAAACATCTCCACCCCCTTCACAGCGTCCTTGACAGCCAGCGTGTGCGGCGTCGTGACGATAACCGCCCCCGATAGTGGTATCTGCTGCGTGATCGACAATTGAACATCACCCGTCCCAGGCGGCAGGTCAAGAACTAAAACATCCAACCCAGGCGACCAGTCCACGTCGTGTAGGAGTTGTTGTATAGCCTTTAGAAGCATGGGTCCTCGCCAGACGATGGGGGCGGATTCGGAGCCAATGAGGTACCCTATTGACATTGTCTTGACGCCGTAGTTGGTCAGGGGGATGAGCTGGTTTTTGGGGGTGAGGTTCGGGGGGGAGTTGAGGGAGAAGAGGGTTGGTACGGAGGGGCCGAAGAGGTCGGTGTCGAGGAGGCCGGTGCGGTGGCCTAGGCGGGTGAAGGCGAGGGAGAGGTTGGCTGCGATGGTGGATTTGCCTACGCCGCCTTTGGCGGAGGAGACGGCGATGATGTGGGCGACGGAGGGGATGGGGCGTTTGGCTGGGAGGCCGCGTTGGAAGCGGGGGATGGTGCCTTTTTGGGGGAGGCCCTGGGAGTTTGTTAGTGGGATGGTGAAGAGAGAGGGGAGAGATGTGATTTGGCTTGTGGGTTGACTTACAAGAGGGTTCTCATGGCTATGTTTTGGCGTGGTTGATGAGAAGAACCTCCTGGGGACCAACAGGGTCGAAGGCGGGAGTTTTGTTGGCATTGTCAAAGGGTTTTGGAAGTTATGTCGTTATCATGGCGGGTTCGACTGATGATTTTTGAAGAATTTTAAATAATAAGCCGCCAAAATTATGTCGTGATACCCATCATGTTGTTCTCATACGAATTTACCTACATCAACCAAATGCTCAAACCAAGAGCTCTCACCCCTGCACCTCTTCCCAGTGCGCGCACAGTAACCTCCACACAGTGACCCCACTCCCCTACATGCAGCAAATTCTGCCTTTTTCCACCGCCAAAATATCCTCGATCCGCTCTACCAAAAATTTACTTGCAAGTGGATGGTTTGCTTGCGCATTGCAGATTCAAGATCCCCAAAAGCTGCAACTTTTTCCCAGGTAGCAAGTAGTGTGCCTACCAATCAGCAAACAATGGCGCCAGTAGCAAAGAAAGTAAAGCCCTCGAAGCGGTTCGCGCAGTTCGACGAGAAGGTTATCGCAAGGGATTTCGACATTGAGAACGAGCCTCAATCCGAAGATGAGCGCAGTGGGAGCGACGAGTCGGAGGATGAGCTGGCGGGGACGGAGCACTATGTTGCTGTCGGGTATGTTAATTGGAAAGCGAGTGT
The DNA here is from genome assembly GCF_035222375.1 of Podospora pseudocomata. NCBI lineage: Eukaryota > Fungi > Ascomycota > Sordariomycetes > Sordariales > Podosporaceae > Podospora > Podospora pseudocomata. The sequence goes on along the minus strand of NC_085888.1, from coordinate 1,858,711 downwards.
TTGGCTGCGCAAATGCTGACGGTGGTTATGGAATAGCAAGAGCAAACTCCGCGAGAAAGAAGGCATCAAGCTTGGCCCTGAATACCGCGGCGCGCGGGTGAGTCGAGCGGCGCTGGAACAGAGTAGTGATGAGTATGATGATGAAGAGGATGAAGAGGATGAAGAGGAAGAAGAGTTTGACGATCCCTCCATGGCCGACCTCGAGCGCGATCAGAACTTTGACGACGACTTCGAGATTGATAGCGACAATGCGCTTGGCAAAAGTGATGAGGAAAGATTCAGGGACTATGTCTTCCGTGCTAGCTCTAAGCCTAAGTTAGAGAAGGCGAAGGCGAATGGGAAGGCGAAAGAGGAGTTGAAGACCAAGGGGAGGATTTCCAAAAGGCCGACGGCTGCTGATTTCATGACTTCTTCGGGTGAGGAGGATGAAGGCGAGGAAGAAGATGAGGACTCTGAGGAGGAAGATGAAGAGGAGGACTCTGAGGAATACGACTCGGTGGCGGATGGAAACGAGATGTTTGACTTGGAGGCGGGAGAGGGGTCTGACGACTCAGAGGAGGATAGCGAAGAGGGTGAGGAGGGCAGTGACGACGACGACGACGACCAAGACGACATCCGCAGGGCCCTCAAGAACGACAAAAAGTTCAACGAAGACCCCGACAGTTCCAAGCTTCGCGAAGCCCTCAAGGAAGACAAAAAGTCCATTGTCTCTGCCATGTCCCAGGCTGCCAAAGCAGACGCTGACAAGGGGATGGCCGTCCGCATCCAGCGCCGCGCCTTTGACTCCATCCTCAACCTCCGCATTCGCCTCCAAAAAGCTCTGGTTGCCTCCAACACCTTCAACGAGGTGGAAAACAACCAAGAAATCTCCAACAAGCCGTACCAAGCAGCCGAGGAGGCCGCTGTCAAGCTCTGGAATACAATCGATAGTGTCCGCACCAGCTTCCTGCCCGAACAGGCCCGTGCCAAGGTTGGCGAGAAGAGAAAGAGGGATACCATCGATGTCGACACTTCCAGCCAAGAGATATGGGAGAATATGCTTGCCACCGAGGAAGTCGCCCTTGCTCACAGGCGCAAGGTCCTAGAGAAGTGGTCCGAAAGAGTCAAGAAGAACACGACCACCGGCGCCGCAACCCGCAACCTCGTCAAGAACGAATCTCAAACTCTTCTTTCCGCCCTCGACAGTCAGCTTGTCTCCTCGGATCGTCTTGTCAAGCGCGCCCGTATCCCCCGCTCCTGCGCTCCTGCCCAAGCCGCCAAGAAGGTGGAAGAAGACGTCGAGATCTACGACGATGCCGACTTTTACCAATTGCTGCTCAAGGAGTTGGTTGACCAGCGCTCTGCGGACACTGGTGCTCCAGGAGAGTCGGTCACTACTGTGAGATGGGCTGCCTTGAAGGAGGCCAAGGTACGGAAGCAGGTGGATAGAAAGGCTAGCAAGGGGAGAAAGCTGCGGTATACAGTGCATGAGAAGCTCCAAAACTTCATGGCGCCCGAGGACAGGAGACAATGGGAAGAGCATGCTATTGATCGGTTGTTTGGGGCACTGTTTGGGCAAAAGCTTGCACTCAAGGAGGAGGATGACAAGGAAGAAGAGGAGGACGACGACGAGGAGATGGGTGGTGTTAGCCTTGAGGAGGCGGGGTTGAAGTTGTTTAGGAGCTGAGCAAACTTTAGAGTTATATAATGCGCGCTGGACAGAATGGAAGATATAATGGAGATGCCTTCTTGTGGATAAACTACATTGGTTCGTAAACTGTCTTTTTTCAAGCTGTGTTTGCTTTGGCTCACCTGTACTTTGCCTCAATCTGGAAATCTTTCTTTCTGCTGGAGCTGTCTCAGTCCGCCTCTTTAAACAGCCACAGTTTTATGCCGTACTTTTCAGGATAATTCTTGAGACAGGAGACTTTTGCCTGTCCATGATAGTGCGAGCACCGTGCGAAAACCCAGTTCAAGTGAATCTAGAAATGGTCCGTGCGTTTACTATTCTGGTCTCCCATCCTGGGTTGAATGAGCATCACGCGCCCCGCCAACTTTTCAACTGTCATCCTTCGACACGACTGCAAAGTATCCATCGACTTTGGATCTCCGCACGTGCAAAACACAGTCAACATGAGCGCTGAACTAGAAGCCGAGAGACAAGAGTACGAGAATCAGGTATGTGCAACCCCTACCCATCCCCTGCTGCTTGAACCGTGTCACTAAGCTGACTGAATCCAGCTCGAACTCGTCGTCACATCGCTCAAAGATGATCCCGATAACGCCGAACTCCAGACCCTCAAGGGTGACCTTGAGGGCATGATCCAGATGATCAATGATTCCATCGCTGAGTTGAAGCCTAAATCCGCGCCCGCGCCGCCGAAGCGACAGCCCTCCCCACCGCCAGCGCCAAAGGAGAAGTGGTCGCGAGAGAACCACCCAGCCTTCAAGAAAGCCGGCCCCGAAGCGGCCGAGGAGAAGGAGTCGGACGTCGTTGTAAACTACCAAGTCAACGACACAGTGATGGCCAAATGGGCGACTGGCGACAAGGGCTTCTACCCGGCGAGAATCACGTCAGTTACCGGCTCCAAGACCGCGCCGATTTACACTGTCAAGTTCAAGAGCTATGATACGGTTGAGACGTTGAGAGCGAAGGATATAAAGCCCATGCCTGCCCAGAAGCGCAAGGCTGACGGGATCAGCACAGCGCCTACAGCCGGCCCGTCTTCCTCATCATCTACCCCAGCCTACGGTTCGGGTTCTGCGACGCCAACAGTGAACAATGGGATCGTCAAGTCTGCTCCTGCTGACATGTACCCCCAGGCGCAGGCCGCGGCGGAGAACAACCCAGACGAGAAGCCGAAACCGAAGTTCAAGAAGATAAAGGCGACGAAGGAGCTGGAGGCGGGGAAGAATAAGTGGCAGGAGTTTACTCAAAAGGGAAAGTTTGGGAAGGCTGCGAAGAAGGAGAGCATGTTCCGCACGCCGGAGGGTGTCAAGGGGAGAGGTATGTCTTGTCTGATGTCCACTTGCATGGGAAACCAATTGCTAACTTGCTGCATAGTCGGGTTTACTGGCTCTGGCCAGACCATGCGCAAAGACCCTACCCGCAGTCGGCACATCTACCAACCCAACGAAGATTTGGATTGAGCAATTCTTCAAAAGAGTCTTGGACTAACTCGGGTTGTTTTCTACTTTCAGAACCTTTTTCCGGCCCCCCATGGGAGACTATTCATTCTCGTCCCGGCGTTCATAGCGGCATCATCATTCGACATATCATCAGCAAGGAGGACATGACGGCTAGCGTTGGGATCAACTGGCTGAGATCAATGGGAGGGAATTTGGCGTTTATGGTCTTGCTATCATTCGCTCGGGTTGCTCCCTGGTTTGCCCTGCTCTTGATTCCGTTTCTACTTTTGAGAAGAAGATGGATGGCTAACAGTGGTGCTCCGCAATATGTGACCAAACCAGCTACTTCACCAATAGAGGGCTCAGTTGGCCGACCTTTGTTGAGTATCTTGCGCATAATCACGGGGCAAGGGGCTAATGGAAGGCTGTACATAGATTCGATTGGCCTGGGAGATGGCGGGTCATTGGGGCTGCCATCTCACTTGCTGCTGTTCCATGTAGTAATAAGATACCCTACGCTATCCATCTTGTTGAGTTCTGCTGTTTTGGGGCTACGGGAGCGTTGGGGGTTGGAACTCCACACATGTCAACGCCGCCACCCTCATCGTCTGGCACTACTCCACGCCACAACCAAACTTTACAGTCTGCCTGGGCATTTGATTTTGAATTTCTGGCAGTGTTTTCGTGGGGCGGTAGTATAGCGGTCATTACAACCCCGAGTTTGAGCGAAGACCCAGGTTCGACTCCTGGCCCACCGCGCAGCGTTTGTCTTTCCAACATTTGCTTTTTTTTTCTTTTTTTTTCTTTTTTTTCTTCATAACATTGCTCAGCAATCGGGTTGCTGTTTTGGATGATATCGGATATCTTTGTGCTGTTCTACCTTGTATATGCTAGACTGAAACCTGCACTGTCCCTGTTTGTCCCTGAAAGAAAGAAATGAACAAGACGCCATCCATCACCACCACACGCGCCGCCTCCAGCCCAGGGGTATGTTTGTTTGTAATGTAGAAGATGAAAGAGAGCTCCCGAATAGCCGAAAAATCAGAAATGATAGCAAGGAAGATGTCTCCCAGATCCAAAAAAAAAAAAAAAAAACAATGTTAGTTACCCTGACCAAAAAGTCCCATTGCCAAATATCACCACTGGTATCAAGCATGCCCGAATTTCCCAAACAAAAAGAAAGAATAGAAAGCCCCCCCTCCCCCCCCCCAACCCCTTTACACATCCCCAATCTCAACAATCGTCTTATGGCCCCCAGCCCCTGACCCACCCCCATACAGCATCTCCATCACCCTCCCCTTCTGCCGGCTCCTCACCCCCTCAAGATACCCCCCCGCCTCCTCCAACCCCCTCACTTGCTCCTCCAGCGTCAGGGTGCTAGAGTTGATACTCCTCACCAGCGGGCTGACAAGCTTCCTCCTCAGCGCCTCCAGACTAGCCTTGAGAGCCAACAACTTCTGGTTATGCTCCACCAGCACACCCTTATTCCTCACCGTCTTCTCCCTCACATCCTTCAGCAGTTCCCGATTCTTCTCAAACTTTGCTAGTTCCCCCTTTTTAGCGCCTAGGAGACGGACCCAGAGGGAAGAGAGGAGGTCGTTGTGGAGGGACTCCTGATTTGATGACTCGCGCGTTACGGTTCGGGTCAGGGTTAGGAACTGGGAGTCTATTGAAGAGAAGAGTCGAAACAGGGATAAGGAGTGGGAGAGTTCGGATTCTACCGCCTCTTCGAGCACGTTGAGCAGTTCGTTGAATGTGCGTTGGAGGGTTCGCTGTGTCCGCTGGGGGTGGGTCGGGCCGAAGATGGAGGGGATGAAAGGGAGGGATAAGATGTTGTTGATGAGGGGAGACGGGGGAGGGGAGGAGGAGAGGGTGGAGAGTTCGCGACGGGCCCAGGACATGGTGATCAGAATCCCGTCAATGTCCCCGTCGACGTTGGCGAAGAATTTGGTCAGCTCCAACGACAAAATCTGGAGGGAGTCGGCCAGGTCGTCGAGGGTGGAGACGATTAGGGGGGCCGAGGTGAGGTTGCTTGTTCTGATGGATTCGGACAGGTCCCAGACTGCGACCGAGGTGGCTTGGAGGGATGTCACTTGGGCTGCGCCGTTTTCGGAGTAGTAAATCAATGGCTCGAGCGAGCGGGCGACGGAGGCGACTTTGACGAGGTCGGGGACTGGAGGAGGGGTGAGGGGGTGGGTGAGGTGACGCGTCACGATGAAAGAGAGGAGGGCAATGAGGAGGGAGGTGAAGAGGGAGGTTTTGGACCGTGTGACGGATTGGGAGACGCACCGGAAAAAGTTGATGGTGGCATCGATGGGTTCGGTGCGGTGTTGGACTTCGGCGTGGACGGCGAAGCGAATGTCTGAAGACACGGCATGAGATTTGCGTTGTGCGGTGATGGGAGAGAGGAAACAAGAGCAAAACTCACAGTTATCAGCAATTTCTTCTTCTGGTTTTGGCGTCGTCACGGGTCCATCCCGAACTGGCGAAAATTCTGGAATCGCACTCAAAGCCACCCCTCTTCCTTGCTGCTGCTCCTCCTCCTCCCAGTCCTCCTGTTTAATCTTGATGGTGGTCTCGTCGATGCTCCCCAGCTTCTTTTGCTCCTGCTGCTGGTTGTTTCCGTATATTTGGTGATTCTTCCAGTAGTTGTCCTCCAACTCTGGACTCCTCCCCTTTTCCGGGGACACACTCTCCGGCAACCTCGTCCTGATCGCCTCCTGCAAGATCTCATCATTCAACCAGTGTGCATCCTCCCCCATTTGCCCACGACCCCCTCCATACCCCGCCAGCCCATCCATCACACTATCGGGACTATCCTCCCTCATCGACCTCCCCAGCAAATCATACTGCCTGTTAAACCCATCCCGCTGGCGGTCACTCCTGATCACCGTCTGGGGCTGCCAGAAGCCGCTGCTGCGACCTCCGTCTCCCAGCCGTCTCCACGCCGGAGGAGAATATCCGCCCCCAGAAACCTCCAGATCCTCTAGATCGCTGTCCCCATCCCCCATCTCTGTCTCGCTCAGCGGATCGGTTGCGGCCGAGTGGTACCCGTACGACGGTTGCAACGACTTGGGTTGTTTGTTGCTGCCGTAGTAATCTGCCATCCTTGCCGTGTCCACCATCACCGTCGCTGCCGTCTCTTTCCCTACTATCCCGTTCCTTATCCCTCGACGACCGCTTCTCACTCTTACTCCCGCTCCTGATCTTCAACAGCGACGACGTCCTCTTCTCCTTTTCCCTCCTCCGTTCGCTCCCCCAGCCAAGTTCCCCGATAAGCTCCCTCCCGGGTAACAACCCCGGCCTCAGATCCTCAATCTCCTGCTTCCTCTTCTTGATCCTGCGCCTCCGTTCGTACTCCCTCTGCTCCTCCCTCTCCTCCGCGTCGGGCTCCTCGATGATGGGCTGGAGCACCGTCTTTTGAAACTCACCGTCTTCCTCCTCGGAGTAGAACGGGCCCTGCAGAGAAAAAAACTGCTTGATCCGGTAGAAGAAATTGGCCCTTGACGCGGGCGTGGATGATTTGATTAGAGGCGGGAGGTAGAGGAAGGCGAAGAAGAGTGAGACGACTAGGGACGCGATCCAAGCTGAGGGCGCGATGGTGATGCTGATTAGGGAGACGTTGTTGTTGATTGTGAAGAGTGAGGGCATTAGAGATGAATGAAGTGAATGAAATGGTTCGGTCAGGAAAAAAAAAAGGGGGAGGATATGGATGACCGAAGCGGAGCTAGGGAGATAAGTAGGTAGACTGGTGGTGTGGTAGGGATGAGAGGAGGAGGGGTGAGGAGGGGTGTGCGGGCGTTTGGTTTGGCTATCAGTTCCAGGCAGCGGTGTGGTAGTGTTCTTGGTAGTGTGTTCGTTTGGGCTATCAGACAAGCTGAAATAAAACGAGCGATGCGAAAAGGCCTGCTTTACTTTTGCATTCTAGTATATGTTCTGTGTTGTTGTTTGTATTTCCCAAGAAGAAGATGAAAATGAAAATGAAAATGAAAATAAAAATGAAAATAGAAATAAAAATAAAAATAAAAATAAAAATAAAAATAAAAATAAAAAATCTAGAAAACCCAAATCTGGCATGAGAGACCCCATTCAATAATTCCCTTTCGGTCTCCCCTCTCAGCTGTGACTCTCACCCATCCCTCAGTCCACACAACGCACACTGCGAACGTGCCTCATCCCTCAGGCCCCGCGCGCACGGCCAGCTCATAAAACCCCACCAATATCATCGCGTGGTAATAAACCTATTCCCCCAGCACCCCGCTCTGCCCTAAAAAAAAATAAGAGGCTGGGATCCATCCATTGCCTCCTTCTTCGGCACTCAAACCAACGCCCTGTACACGTGTTGTCAGACACCTCTCACAGACCAATCATCTTCAACGCGCAACGCGCGTGGAACAAGGTCGGTGCCGTTTCAGGTTGTGTAACCGTTGGTCCAAACAAAGTTTTATGGGCGTACTTCTCTGGTTGGTTAAACGTCTTGACTTGTTGTTTGAAGAGCACGCGCGCTGCTGTACAAAAAGCCGGTGAAGGTAAAGAGGGCGGGGGGGGGGGGACCGTGCGCCTAAAGGGATGGTGGAACTATAGTGGGGCAAATAGTTCTTATCACCCCGCGTTTGGTCGTTATCAGTTTAATTGATTTTGGCTCCACACCGTTCGATCACCTGGTCAGCATCATGGGTTCAGGAAAACAAAAAGGCCAGGGTTTGGCAATGAGGGTGAGGTGAGTGAGTGAGAGCGGTTAGTTAGAAGAGAGGAGCTCCATTTCAATGTGCCTGTGCCATATATCACCGGGAATCAGGAGAAGAAAGATTGATATATGGTATCTGTTGGGAAAATATACACGTCTAGCCCAAGGCCCGTAGGTACTCCCCCCCCATAGTCGGCCGCTTGTCCCCAAGTGAGGTCGCCATACGACTCGTGTCATGCCGCCCGGGGTTCAACACACCACATATATACACCCCCTTTTCTCACCACCCTCCTCAGTCCAGCTCTACACTCTCCAACGCCTTAGCTATAAACGCCTCCTCCTCGCTCCCCTTCTCCTCCTCACTCACCTCACTCCCCTTCTTCTCCTCCTCGCTCACCTCACGCCCCCCCTCCCCATCCTCACTACTCTCCTCCGTCTCCGGCGGCGTCTCCATCCCCTTCCTCCCCCCTTCCGTCCTGCTCAGATTCCTCCTCAACAGACACATCTCCACCGTGATCCCCGGCCCAAAAGCACAACCCACAACCAACTCCCTCGCCCCCCCCCCCCCGGAGCCACCCCATCCATCTCCTTCCCCCTCAACCGATTCAGCACGCTAAAAATCGTCGCCGAGCTCGAGTTTCCATGATTGACATACGTATCATAGCTCGCCCTCATGTGCTCCGGCTGTATCCCCAGCACCTTCTCGGCCCCCGTGAGAATCGTCGCTCCCCCCGGGTGCATCGCCCAGTCAAAGTCCTTTGGCGAGCCATACCCCTCCGGGAGCTTCTTTCCCGACATTAACGAGTTATACGTCGGTTCCAAGACCGACGCTGTGAGGTTCGGGACGCGAGGGGAAAGAACTACTTTCCAGCCTTGGGGGTGCGTGTCAAAGCCGAGGTCTTGTTCCGTGTCGGGGACGGTTTGGTGCCTCCAGTCGAGAAGGCTATAGACTGGTGGCGGTAGCGGTTCGGTTGGTGAAAAGGGGATGTCGTTTGAGACGACTACCGCCGAGGCGCAGTCGCTGAACAAACAAACCCCAATTCTCGTCTCCTGATTACTATGTATGGATTCCAGTTCCGAGCGGACTAACGTCGTGGAGATCTCCAACGCAACAACCAATATCCTCGCGGGCAATCCCCTCGTGCTATGGCCTAGGCAGAGATTGGCTGCTGTTCTCAGCGCTGCCAAGCCACCTGAGCAACCAACGCCATGAAGCAGAGTTTTCTCAACGAATGGAGAGAGACCGAGGGCTTTGGCGACGTAGTGGTCGTATCCTGGGTTGGCAGAATCAGTGCAGGTTGCTGAGACCATGTGGGTGATTTGTGATACGTCGGTGATGTGCGCTTCGGCAAGTGCTTCTTTCGAGGCCGAGATGGCGAGGGGGACACCGTCGGACATGAAGACATCGTGGAGTTGGGCGATCGTTGGTGGTTCGGGTTGGTTTACGAGCCAGTGGTCCGGTCGGCCTATGGAGGAGCGCTTGTCGATGCCGGTGAAGCGGTTGATGGCGAGGACTTTTTGCATGCTGTGAGGGAGCAGTCAGCCAATGGTCTCGAGAGTAGGAAAGTGTGAGGGGCGACACATACGCTGGTGTTTCCGGATGGTAGCGCTTGCTCAGTTCCTCGACCGCGCGGGAGTCAAGAGTGTAAGGAGGGTATCGGGTTCCCAGGCCCAGGATGGAGAGACCCAGCTCTCTGGCTTCCGTCGAGACAGACATCTTCGAGGTTGGAGGAAAAAGCAGGAGAGTTGACGGATTGTCGGGGCGTCAGTTGGTGGTGAGTGAGGCCGAATGGGGTATTAAATGATGCTGTTCGCGCTCCGGGTCAAATATGTGCCGCGGGGAGGCCTGGAGGGGCAAACACGGTATTGTTGGGAGGCAGATATGCAGGTTCCCAACCTCGGTTTTGTTATTGCCCGTAGGTACTCGTCCAGAGGGCAAGCGAATGATTACTGAGCACGTGTCAAGTCACAAGTGAAGCTATCACGATGCTCAGATCCTCAACAGTGCCAATCCTCAGCAAAGGTTTTTGTTGAAGGGCCCAGGCTCAGTGGCAGCAGTTCCGGTTGCGGTTGGGGAGGGTCGTCAATATGAGAAGGTCGTCAATATGAGAGGGGCTGGTGGCGGCGGGACGAAAACTGGACGAATGCGGGACGAGACACAAGAGAAGGAGGGAGGAACTCTTTCGAAAGACCAAAGTTTCCCCAAGATATGGATCAGGAAGCATTCAGCGCCAGGCACACCAACCAGCAACCTGGGAACTGTAAGCGGGGTGCTAGCCAACTTGAAATACGGATACAAAAACGTCACGACTGGATCTAGCCGCCGCCAGAATGGAACCTCAGCCCGGCCGCCATTGAAACCGAGAGGATCTGAAGAAGGTGCCGAGGGGTTAGCTCCCCTGATGAAACAGGCATTTTGAATACCCCCCGTCATCCCGCTGCTGCTGGGAATCTGCCTGGAAGCGTCTTGGCTCGATCACTGACCGATTGCTTGGGCCTGTCGCATCGCAGATGTGAGTTGTAGGATCCCAGCATCGTCATCCAACTCTGGCGGGGTTGAAGTCACCGACATGGCTGGAAATGTGGCACGTGATGACACCTATGCAAAGCTGTCTACGCTCTTCATGATATCTCGCATCCATCTCATTTGGTGAGGGCATGAAGAGTGACACTGGACGTTGCTGTCGCATTTGATAAGAGGTTTAGCAGGGGGGTTGGGGGAGGGAGGGGGGCGTTCACTGTCTCGTCCAAGCTTCCGCAACGAACCCCACCAAACTCCGGCAGCTTGGGGTTCGGTGTCCACACGCCCGGGACCGAAATGGAGTCATCGGCTTTCGGACAAGGATCAACACTTCCAGCCAAGGGTTCTCACGAGGGGTTCAATTCTCTCAAATCATGGAGGGATTCAATAAATGCTACCGTGAAGGGAAATTGCATTGCAAGAAAGCTACCTGCGCAAAATAAATCAAGCCTGAAACAGCTTCACCAAAGCATTCTAAACATTACCCATCGACCTCATCCAAAACCATGCAAACACAACAAGCTGAATTTCCAAAGCTGACATGTGAAAGAGCTACCACGAGTTACACGTACAACTACAGCAACGAGAAACCACCAAACACAACTCTGAATCTCAAAAAAGAGAAAAGGTATCAAAACACCGCTCGTCCTACCAACTCATCCACCTCCTGCCAAAACACATCTGCAATCATCGTCTGTCCGTTGCTATTTCGCCAGCCAGCAACCCCCGTTCTGTAAATTTTGTCGGTTTCCCCGTCCCCTCTCCCAATCCCCCTCAATCATCCCGAAACCTGACTTCCTAGGCGGTCTTGTTCCACTGCGAGTACACACCCAGCAAGCTGCTGACGGTACCAGCCAAACCAACAATGCCATCATCAAAGTTGACCCAGGCCAGAGCAGAAAGAGGAACAGTAATGTCGCAGATATCCGAAGTAAGCTGCAACCTGCTAGCCGCACGTTCCCTATTCCCAACGTTAGCATCATCATCATCATCATCATCATCCTCGTCGTCCATCCACCCCTTTTCGAAAACATACTTGGCAATCCTCTTCCCCTCCACCACCCCCTCCCCCTCCTTCCGATCAACCTTCTCCTCCCTCTTCTTCAACTGCCAAAGCGTATACAGCTGCCCAACAATACTAAACGTAATCCCCGCAGCCCAAAACCTATACGCCTCCTGCTGCAGCCTCTTCGCGTTAGGGCTCTTCTTGATCCCCGTCGCATCCAGCAACGTCAGCAGATCCATCGAGAGATACCCCGCGTAACCGAGCTGCCTCCCCACGGCAGTGTATCTCAGCACGGGGTCCATCGTCTTGTTGTCCGCCGCCAGCGCGGCAGCCTTGAAGTGCTCGACGTTTTTGCCCGCGCGGAGGACCTTGCGGACGAGGCCGAACTGCTTCTTCATGGTCTCCCATGGTTGGATGGCCGTCTTGGTCGCGTTGGTGCGGAGGAGGTACCAGGCGTAGAAGCGGGCAAAATACTGGAGCGTGCGGAGGAGCTTGTCGCGGCCGACGGTGGTGCCGACGAACTTGAGGTAGTGGGTGATGGTGGGGTGGTAGATTACTGCGTCGGCGACCATTTTGTCTGACTGTCTTCTGGAGCTTGTCGCGGCTTGCGATTTCTGGATGGTTCGGTTGTTGTTGCTGCGAGTGCGGTTGTGAGCGAGCGCAATTTACGTCGGTAGGTACCTAGCTGGCTTGCAGTCGCAATGACAGAGAAACAGTAAAAAGAAGAGAGAAAAGAGAAGAAAGATTTTGGTCACGAGAGCTCGGAAAAGGAAGGGAGAGAAGAAGAAGGTTAGTGTCGCCTCTTGATGAAAGAAAGACACAGGTGAGAGGGATGACCCCTGGCCTTGGAATCCCACGGGCTTGCGGGATGGGTTCCAAGTTGCGCTGCGCGCCGAATGGCGTTTGCCGGGGGAAGAAAGCACAGCCGAGGTCGGGTTCGGGGGGGCACATGAAGAGGTGGGGTTGGGTCGGTAGTTGGAGCTAACGACTCGCTAAGACGACGCTTCCAACGGTCGGGGGTTAGGGTATTCTAGGAACCTTCTTCTAGCAACCCCCTCTGACCACCGAGATAACTATGAATGAACATGGCATATTGAACATGATGTGTCGTGATCTTCATGCTGACCATGAAGATCATTCTCGTCCTATTATCCAGAAGTCATAGTTCTGTCATACAAGATGCCATCAAGACAAGACAAACAAGTAACCTGCTAACGATTCATGACAACCTCCCAGAAAATGCCCCGCCTTCTACTCTAAAAGTACAGTCGCAAAACATGCTCTATAGCTTAGGCGCCGGCTTAACCAACGCAAGTCGCTCCTTGAGAGTATCCTCGGCCTCCCTCTCGATTCTCGCAACCAGGTCCTTGCAGGTCGGGATGTCGTTGATGAGACCGATAACCTGACCAGCAGTCCAGACACCGTACTCTGGGTCTCCGTTGATGAACACCTCTCTGCCGCGCTTTCCGCTGACATAGGGAGCAATCTCGGAGAACTCGCCCGTCTTGCTCTCCTGCTCAACCTTGAGCGCCTGTTCCGTCACCTTGTTCTTGTACAGACGGGTGGTGTTGCGCCACCGGCGGAGGACGAGCGTGGTGTCGGTCTCCTGCGCCTTGACAATCTGCTCCTTGATGTTGTGGTGGATAGGGGACTCGACCGTGCACAGGAACCGGGTGCCCATGTTGACGCCGCAGGCACCGAGGCACAGGGCGGCGGCCAGACCTTGGCCATCAGCAAAGCCACCAGAGGCGATGAAGGGCACCTTGAGGGTCTGGCGCGCCTTGCTGAGGAGGATAAAGTTGGTGATGTCTGATTCACCAACGTGGCTGTGACGTCTGTTAGCGCCTGCTCGGCAGGGGAAGGATAGTCCATGGTGGGAAAATCCGGGGAAGTGGAGTTTGTCTGAACACGTACCCAGCGCACTCGAAACCATCAATGCTCAAAAAGTCGACGCCGAGCTTAACGGCGGACTGAGCATGCCTGATCGTCGTGCACTTGTGGAGGACAATGCAGCCGGCCTTCTTGAGCTTGGAAATCACAGGCCCGGGAGAGTTGCCGGCAGTCTCGACGATCTTGACGCCCTCGTCAATGATGACCTGGGCGTAGGCCTCGTAATTTGGGGGGACGAGAGCAGGCAGGAGAGTGATGTTGACACCGAATGGCTTGCTGGTCAGCTTCCGGCACTTCCGGATCTCCTGGCGAAGGCCCTCGGGCTCTGGGAAGATGAGGGCAGTAATAATGCCCAAGCCGCCGGCGTTGGACACAGCGCTCGCCATCTCAGCGTATCCAACATGCTGGCCACTGTGTTAGCAACCATATTTACATGGCAAACTGGAGGTGTGATTTACCTGCATGCCACCCTGAACAACAGGGACTGTAGAAGGTGAAATGTCAGTTTGACTTTGTCCATCACCATGTCGAGTGAGGGATACGTACCAGCGATGCCGAGCCGGCGGGTCAGCTCCGTGTCGAAAGGCATCTTCAAATACGGCGTGACAAAAGTTTCAGAGTAAATTACGGGAGCGGATCCGGGCTGCGATGGTACAAGAGAGAAGGTCAGGTCGGACAGGAGGTCGGGGAGATGCTGAGGGACGGGTGATGATATTCATATCACCGGCAGTGGCCAGTCAGATGAGACACAGCCATGTCCTGGCGACGTCGTGCTAGGCCGTTGCTGGGCAGGGTCCAGCCGAGGCACAAAGTCAGGAGCGTGGACAAAGCCGAGCGGTTCTGGGAGTTGGAGAAGCATGTGTAATAATTACGCGCTAAACAGAGGGATTACGGGTTGGGGTAGGCGTTTTCGGCGAGAAAAGGCAGGATTGGTGCTGGTAATTACAGCCCCAGGATTTCAGCTGCGCGTGGGGTGGGACGGCTGTGGGTCAGATGACGACAGCTGACATGCCTCGCATTTTTGGGGATTCTGGGACCAGGAATCAACTCCAACTTCAGCTCCATCCAACGGCAACGTTCGATTTCGCAACGGTTGAGCTTCTTCTTACTTGGATGTACCTTGTTCAATCCCTAAGTTTTCAATGATTCTCGCTCGATATTTGATAAAATCAATTCTTGGGCCTCTCTGCCTTCCACCTCATCGCTTTCCTTGCTTTCCATACCGATCCATCGCGCCCATGGGATTTTTCGTACATCTGTTGGTGAGAAACAGCCCCCACCAACGATGATCCCCAACTTTTAGTAACAGCCAATAGCATAACACCAAACTTCAAGGCTCCTTAGGGCGGCTCTCTGCGATGACACTGACACGGCGCTGCAGTGACACGCTCTGCTGTGTCACGAACTCTGGATGTTTGAATGCTCGTCCTCACTCACCAGCCCGACATGATGGCTACCGCGATATGGGTGTAGGCCTGGAGAAACATCGCACAAGCAATGAGCCACAGGGCCGGCCAATCACTTGTTCTCTTATTCATATTGGTGTGCCTCAGTCAAGGCTTCAGATGTCGATTCGCTCGCCTGCCATTTCACGGCAGCGGCCCGTGGTGGCTGCAACGAAATGACTTCATCTCGTCAACATCTATCGATTCCTAATGGCAAAAGAGGACAGTATGCCGTCAATGCATAGACACCCAACCACGGCAGTTGCAGGCCCGCCTCTCCAGTTCCTGGTGCCAACAGTCGAGAATGCGATGCCCAAGCGGCGATGTTTGCAGCCGCAACGCATGGTAGTGTGCCACATCTCTGTCTTGAGTCGCCGCCATTTTCCCGAAGAGCCTCATGGCGATATATGGCAGCTGCTCCTCGACTGGCTGCCTCTGTCCACATTTAAACCCTCGTCATCCTTTGAAGTTCAAAACTCGTTCTTCAACCATACTGTGTTGCTTGTCACATCTCCCGGGGCCCTTTGCAGGCTCTGTCGGTCCCCCGGGTGACAGAGCACTCTCACGAGATGCCAATTCTTTTCCCCGACCAATCCAGGGCTGTACAGGAACGGGTCACAACAGGTGTCGCCCTCCTTTTGAAACATCTTTGACCTTACCGCATATATGTGGCACTATGCTTCTCCGGCTTTCTCTCTCGCCGGTCTTCAATTATTCATCATTTGTACCCTGCAGTGCCTCCACGCCGTTTATACCCAAACGAGGAGCTGTTTGTACACCGCATCTACTGCCGTGGCACAAATACGGTCCACTCAGCGCTTCTCATTGGTCGATATCGACTCACTGGCCAAGCGCCGGCCGCATATGGTTCGCTGTTCCACTCCCCTATTTGGCCTGACAAGTCTGGCTGACTTCGTAGCATCTCTCGATCTGATCTGGACGCTTCACCTTTACTTTGCACATCTGAGCACATCTCGCCCTTTTGCCCAGCTTGCAACCGATGCGGGAGTAAACCGCATGCCACACGAACCCAACGCTGCGGGCTGGCCAGACACTCTGTCTTCACTAGACTGTAAGGCTTGACCGAGACACTCGACGGGGGACAAGGCGTACGCGGGACGACGCCACGATTCCCGGTTTAGGCTTCGGCACATTTGATGGACATCCCGAATGGTGCCATGTACCCGTCGTCCTGGTTCGCTTCTGTGTAACAATGGTTCGTGAGCCAGGGGGCCGCTGTCACCATCTGCCGCGCCCATCTCGACCGTCTGAGATCTGATCAAGAGCCATGGCTCTTGTCTCTTTTTCGGGACCACCGATGATATACCAAAAGCCTGAAGCACGATGAGTCTCCAGCAGCAGTATGCCATCTGGCGAGCAAAGAGCGAGATCTCTGCCCGAACGGCTCGTGGAATTTACACACCAACGGCCTTGTTCCACGATACCAGAAGATGCTGCAAGATGCCGTTCTATGACATCGGCGAGGAGGGCGAAAACGGGGACGTTTTGGTTGCCCAAAGCATGGACTTGGGCTTTCTCCATTTCCCCAAGTTCCCCAGCCTGCGAGAATGAGGCTCAACAAAGCGGGTAACATCCTTGGATTCAGAGTTCGAGGACATCAGGGGTTTCAGGGCAGCCGGCTTTCGTGATTCGGCGGTATTGGCTGTACCTCCACAGGTGCACTAGCCGTCGCAAGTTCATTCCTTCCAGAACCCGAAGGATACTCCGGCTGCGTAACATACCTAGTTTCCGACGGGCCGGTAGCGACGTCCCAAGTCCCTTGATGTACTTGCCGCTCGACAAGGCACCTGTTTGCAAAGTCAGGGCGTCTCGGAGTGTCCCGGCTGTTTGGTACCCGTCATTTATGAAGACCCCGGCTGCAGACCAGCATCAACAAATGTCTGTAGCCGGAAACAAACACACAGGTATCCGATCGTAGCGATTGATTGCTCAAGACGGGCGAGATTCAACGGCAACATTTGGCGAACAGAGATCTGAAGTTCCTCTGGAGAGAGATTAGCACCACTCCGCCTGTCCAATCACAGACCGACAAGCCAGAGGGCAGCTAAAACCCGTTCCCGCAAAGCACCTGATGCTTTGGTACCTAGTGGCTCAAGGTGAAGCACAATTGCCCCCACTTACTGAGGGGCTCTACCAGCATCAACGATGCTCGGATGTGCTTGATTTAGATATGGGGATCCATTTCCACATTGACAACTCAGAAACCAAGCTCAAAAGCTCTACGCTTGGCACCCGAAGATGATGGTATTTCAGCCCAGCCCGAACTGCTGTTTCTGCACATTTCGATGCACCATCGTTTGGGTCTGGTGTTGATGAGGATGTTGCCATCGACCACCAGCTCACCTTTGGAATCCCCTGCCATTCCCCAGCGTTAGTACGTTTTGGGTAGCTTTTGGCAATCTTTGGCGTTTGGGTGGGCTTGACAACGCAACAAGCAGCCACTTTTCGAGCCGTCTGGTTCCCCATGCTCCAGCCATGGAGCATGGAAACATTGCTTTCCCCCCCTTGACCTGTTTCTCAGCATTCTCATCACGATCTGGAAAGGGAACGCCAGTGGTGACTGAGATTTTCGAACACTGCGCTCGACAAATTTGTCTCTACACCCAGTGTACAATGTGTAGCCCACTGGCGTTTGTGTTTTGTTATACTCGGTTGGGGTGCCCTCTAGCTTCTGCAGCCTGTGTTGCTTCCTTCACACCGCAGTCCCAACTTGGGGCCATGCTCTTTTCTACCTTGGTCTGCTGGATTGCCCACAGTCCCAAATTTTTTGTGGAAGTGTGGATTCGGTCCCGAGTGGCATCGGGTTCTGATCATCAAGGATTGATGACCTGGCAGCACAGAACCGCAGAGGCACGCAACACAAAAAGAAAAGACATACCGAGGAGAGAAAGTGAAGAAGGGTTTACTTGCTATCCACCACCTTGAACAGGCCCAAAAAGGAACAGAAGGACTACGTAGTTCGTAAATCCGGCCAGTCCTCAAGGTGGACATGTCAAATACCCTTCGGGTATTGTGGTGTCACTGGTCTTTTCTTTCTCATCTCCCGGCTTGACCACTTGTTTCTGCCAGCAAAGAAGCTTTGCAAAAGTATCCTTCCTCTGTTGATTCTGCCTATCTGGCTGTGTTATTCGAATGATGCAGCTGTCCGCTTCTTTCCTCTAACGTCACTCGCCGAGTTTCTCTCACAGTCAAACAGGCCCATATCCACGCCCCTTCAACCGGGGAAGACAGCACAGACCTAACGGGCCAGGGCAGCCTGCATTTTTTTTTTCTTAATTAAGCATCAAATCTTCTCGAATCTGGTTCGGACACGACATTCTTTTGCTTCTCGCCTCTGTCACAGTCTCTGGGAGCGTATCCAGCTTCTCCTCGCCGGACCGTTCCGGACTATAAAACCAGACCGCCTGAGCCTATTTCTTCCCCCACATTCATCTCAACACCTCACCCTTCACCGTTCGAAACAAAACAATTTTCATCCAAACAGCACATTTGACGACACGATACGAATACACATATACTCGATCCACACCTGATACAACACAGCCCATCCGAAAATCACCACTTCCTCCTCTTCGAAAACTATCACATTACCGACCGTTTCACTTCGAGTCTGGTCCTCCGCAAAATGGCGCCCAAGGCCAACACTAGCAAGACTCCCTGGCAAGATTCCCTGGAGAGTGAGTTCCCCCAAATACAGAATGTCTGCTTCATGTAGCTAATGACGCCGTCAGGTACTTGCCACGACCTTCAAATTGCCGCGCCGGTTTTCCAAATTGTGTCTGACCGACGAGGTATGTGAATTTCTCTTTTTTTTTTTTTTGTCCGGGAGTATGTCTTGCGAAATTTGAATGCTGACCGGAATACAGGTGGACGTACAGCATGGTCCAGCAGGGTTACCGTTTACGGAGTGACTCACGATGCCCGATTTTGGTACGATGGCAAGAACGTCAACAACGCCAAAGAAGATGCTGCTGAGGTTGCTTACAAATGGTTGAACGGCGCCTCTTCGAACCCCAGCTCACCCTCCACCACCCGAAGCGCATGGTAATGCGTTGGCTTGACAGCAAGAAGTTGATGACGGGACGAAGATTGATGGTTCGGCTGCGGAACAGTCAGACGGCCGTCCGGGACCACTTTCGGATCCCGTGATGAGTGCTGCTTGGAGATTCCGAGTCAAATTGTCTCGAAACTCCGTTTTGGTCTTGCGTTTCAACACATACCTACCATTCACCGCCACCGCTTACACGATCACGACTACTTTTCACGACACACGGATTCTCGGGCTACACTTTCGGATTACTTATATTTAACGACACTAACCATTCCTCTTCGTTGTACAATAACGACCCACACAACACACGCCGTGCTTAATACTTTCGACCGACGTACACAAGAGGAGTTTTTGGAGGGAAATCGACATTGCCACACGACACACAACGGAAACTCTTATCATGACCTGGCGCAGACTTGTTTTGTTTTGATGTTCTTTTTGGCTTATGAAACAGATTGACTTTGGTTTTGGCTTTTGTTTTTGTTTTTGTTTTCGGTTTCTTTATTCACTTGGGAGGAAACTTATCAAAGGCACATCTGACGATGATTTAGGTCTACTTGGGAGTTCGCTGATGGCCAGATACCCCTGGGAGGCATTGCTGAGTGGGTGGTTCTTTGGGCTGGAAGGCTTGTCTTTTTCAGCACATGAACGGACACATGGCTTTAACTCGAGAGGATCTGGAGTCTTGGTGGAACTCACTGGCGGCTCGAAATTGTTGGACTTTTATGGAAAATGGGAATTGCAAAATATTGGGGTTTTTGGGTGGTTGTTCTGGCTGCTTGGTTTCTTTGTCTTTTCCTTGGCTGGCTTCGAGTTTCTCTCTTGTTTGGATTTGATGGTGGGGGGCGGAATGAGGACGCTTGGGAGGCGGTATGGAGGGCGGTTTGGTTGGTCTTTTACTGCGGCGTCTACTTCTGTTGTGGTCTTGGTCGGTTACAACTCTGTGACCTTGAGCTTGGCCCGGGCGGGATGGATGTAGCAGTGTTGGATCGCACTACCGAAGCACCATACTGTTGAACAAAGTATTCGACATGTCACCTATCTTCAAGTCGAAAAGCAAGGGAAAGATTACCGGGCCGATATCGACGACAACGGATCGAGCTTCAGCACACCGCTTCGGAACAACCCAACGGCGAACGGTTTTAAAAACATGTTAAAAAAAGGTGGAACTGGGCTGGGATATAATGCAAGGAGGCTGGGAACAAGATTGATCCTTTTTTTTTATTGGTAAATGGCGGAGGATATGTTGGAATTTGCTTTCATCTATCTCTATTTTTTTCACGTTGATATCCGAGTTGTTTTCTGTTTTTTTTTTTGGTTTTCTTGATGACATGAGATTGGAAAAGAATTTTGTTGTTTTAGACTGTTAATATTTACTGGGTTTTTTTTTTCTTTCTTTTTTGGTTTGTTTGAACTCTTGTCTGTCTGTATGTATGTATGTATGTTTGTGTGCTTGTATGCTTGCTGGTATTTGTAGATATTGAAACTTACTAACATCTTCACAGGAAAGCAAAGAGTGGAGGAGGAGGAAGGGTGGTTTGTGGGAGGTCGTTCGTGGCCAGGATAGGAAATGCCAAGCTTCTGACTTACACCGCTTCAAACCAAGGCTTTTTCCCGTGTTGTCGGGTCTCGACTAGGGGAAGTGAGGGATCTTCGGGCCAATCAAGGTTGTTGAGGTGGGGGGTGTGCTGGGCTGGAGAGGGTTGGATTTTGGGGAGATTTTCGGTGACGTGGTGGAGGAATGGGGGAGGTGGTCCCGTGATGGTGGTGAGGGTGGTGGGAGTGGGAGAGGAGGGGTTTTTTTTATGTTTTGGGCTAACTTGATGGGGGAAGTGTGTACATGAATGCATGCAGATATATATAAACATCGATGTTGTGATTTGAGTGTCGTTCTTGTGTGTCTGATAGAGAGGATTCGGCTTCCTGTGAGATGTATCTACCTACAATTAGGAAAGGTGTCGCTGAGGCAGCATCTCTGGAGGTTCAACAACTAGGATGTCATGAGGAGAAGAGGTCAGCTAAGGAGGGTAGACCTGGGCTCACCAGTTCATGGGAATGACGGTGATTGGTCTCTGCAACTCCCACTGCAATCACAACAACCACACAACATATGCGGTGTCACTAGACTCGAAGAGAAGAAAAAGAAAAAGCTCGGATGGGGGACAGTATGGGGAAACTTGGAGGAACTGTTGCTCCCGTGACCCGATGCCCCTCCCGCTGTTGCACGTCCAACCCACCTGCGAACCACTCATTTTCACCAGTGCCGTTGGCCGGTTCGTGGGGGTCACACACACACACACACAACTTTGCTGTGTGGCTGGATGGCAAATAACGCTGGTCTTCGGAGGTTGTTGATGTTTGGCGGGGGGGTTGTGAAGTTGAAGGGTTTTGGGGTTGTTACACAAGTCAAAAAGCACAGACCAGCTTTCGAGAATCTGTAACTTGCCCCACTACTCCAAACCCAAGACCGGGAAAACACCGGGATAGTTTTCATTTTTTCGAGAACGGCGCGAGAGGGACAAGGCGAATTGGGTGGGTGAAAGCTTCCGGGTTTGCGATTTGACGAGACGACGACGACAACAACCCTCCCGCTCCGTCGTCGACGACCATCCCACCCCACCACACACAAAACCGCGCATACAGCAACGATGCCCCCAAGGCTGAACCTCGCCTCGGCCTTCCGAGCCCTTTCTCTCCGGACCACCACCCCCGTCAGCCAGCAGCCGTTATTATCACAAAAGATTGCCGCCGCGGTACCAAAGCTTGTCACGGTCCCAGTAGCGAGACGGTTTTATTCCGACAACCTCACCCCCGAGAACAACAACAATAACAACGATGATCAAGCACCCTCTTCCGAGCTAGCCCCCCCCAGATCAGAGGAGGAAGTGGTCAGTCTCAGCCAACAACAACATAAAGAAGACAACCTCTATGCTCTGAACAGGCTGGAGCTGGTGGCGTACGGACTCAAACCATTTGACGCCGAGGAGGAGGGGCACAAGTACGGGTTGCCCAGCCTGCCGCTGCCGAGCGAGCTGCACAAGGATCATCGGTATGATGATGTGATGGGGCAGATCACGAGGTTGTTGATGAAGGATGGGAAGTTGTCCAAGGCTCAAAGAGTTCGTTTCTCCATCCCACGTCGGTTTGCTATATATATATATATATATATGCTGATATTTCTGTTCTAGGACATGGCAATGATCCTCAACCACCTCCGCACCTCCCCCCCACCAAAACTGAACCCTGCCCGTCCGTTGATTCCTGGTGCACCGGCCCCGAATTTTCTTCCCCTCGATCCGGTGACTTACCTTCGTGTTGCGATTGATTCTGTCGCACCGCTGGTGAAGATTAGGGGGTTTAGGGGTCTGGCGGGTGGTGGTAGGAATCTGGAAGTTCCTGCACCGTTGGCGGCGAGGCAGAGGAGAAGGACGGCGTTTGTGTGGATTTTGGACGCGGTGCAGAAGAGGAAGAGTAAGGGGTCGGGGAGGAAGATGTTTCCGACGAGAGTGGCCGAGGAGATTATTGCGGTTGTGGAGGGGAGGAGTGGGGTTTGGGACAAGAGGGCGCAGGTGCACAAGCTGGGGACGGCGACGAGAGCTAATTTGATGAATAATCAGATTAAGAACTTTTTGTAGGTTCTTGGGTGAGGCAAAGGGAGGGAGGAGATGGGGGAGACTTCTGCATGCATAAAAGGGGTCACATATGGATGGGTTTGTAGGTTGGGTGGTGGAAGGAGAGTGTACATTATTTTGTATCATGCAAATTACAAGACCGGTCCCGAGCATATGGGATACGCATTTTGAAAGGATGGGTCAGAAACTGTTCCAGAAAGATCGATCGATTAGGCTAGACACTAAGGGTGGTAGATATGCAAGTGAAAGTCAAAGTCAAAGTCAGATGGGGATCGTATGTATAAGGCTGAGATGACAGGTTGAGTTTCGATAGACTTTGGCCAGTAGCCTTGCGCCGTTTTCTAAACGCTTGACGACTCGACTCAGATGCTCGGCGGTATGGCGCAGCAGCCGCGTAGTCTCTCGGCTCCTATCCGTGGGGTTGTTGCGGGGGGAGGGGAGGGAGGCAGTGTTATCATGCGGGTGGATTTGTCTAAGGAAAATTGTAGTGTCTGACGTCTTTGTTACACTGGGATGGGAGGTCTTTACTACCGTGAACGATCAGACTGGGCGTAGGATGTTAAGAAAGGCTGTGTCAACTCAACGCGGGGTCGTCCTCTCGTGCCAATACCAGCCGAAGAAGAAGAAAAACAAGATTCCAGTTACACAGCCCAGAGTCTTGGGTTTCATTGGCTTTGGGAAGCTCTCGTGAGGTGATCCAAGACGGCGCCTCCGGACCCCACGCTCGGCGAACAGCAAGTTTGGACTTTGGTCGGCGGCGGCAAAACCACAAGGTTCCGCTGCCACTTCGTCAGAGCTTCCCAGAGCTCTCTCTCCCTTCCCACCCCGCACATCGTCATTCAATCAGGCCACAGGGCACGAGATGCTATAGCCCGCTGACTCTGCGCTCTCACCGCCCAGACACGAGGCATGTATTCACTTGATAGTAGATCTGGCAGTGGGGTGATAAGGAACAGCTGCAAAAGAGAGAAAGAAAAAACGACGGTTATCACTTGAACAAGCAAGGATTTCATAAACTGCACCTCTTTGGGACAATGGCCGCAAGCTATATCCGCAGACATTCTGCAGCTGGTGAGGTAGCTTGGGTCTTGGCGCTCTGGGCCGAGTCGTAACTCCTCTTCGGGGGCGTCTTGGCAGCGTCTTCAGCGGGACGACGCCCCGCCATCTGATCTTGGTTTTACCGTTTGACAAAGACCAAATATCGTGTCGGATTTCTTGCCCTTCTCCCGTTGACACCGACCGACTCGACCAACTTTTTTTTCTTTTTCACTATTTTGTTGCCTGCCTGTTTGACAACGCTACACACTACGAATACACACACAACTCTGCATTCTTTTCAATCTGATCTCGAAGAAAGCCGTGACCCCTTGATTTGAAACTGCTGCCACCCACTCGTTGTATATATACCTTACAGACCACACTTCGAACAAACAGTACACCAGAACAAGAAACCACCAGCAACTGTCACTCACTATGGCTAGGCACCAACCAATGTCGATGGAGGCGATGCTCGACGAAGAGCGGAGGGAAGTGCTTGCGCTGCTCGAGGGGCCCCAAGCATCACGATCAAGCAGAGCCCCAAGCAGCATAGGAGGCCGGTCGCCATCTCCCTTCACGCCGCGATCCCCAGTGCGGTCCATGTTAGACATTGGTGACGACGCTCCTTCTCCTGGCCTCCTCTATCCTCCTTCCCCTCCCTCTACCCGCTCCACGTCGAGTTATCATACTAAGACATCCTCTCCTATAGCGCCTGTTAGAAGCATGCTCGATGTCGACACCCCTCCTCCCGCGCCAGTACGAAGCATGTTGGATGTGGACTCCCCACCAAGCCAGAAGCATGTCCTTAGCACACCCTCTTCGCCAATCGAACACACCGGCTCTCGAAGCCTTCTTGCCCCAGCCCCGTCTGGGCACCCACGGAGCATGTCCGATGCCGCCATGAGACCCGCCGACTTTGGCCCCCGGGCCAACCCTCGGCACGACCCAACACTCGACTACCAATTTGGAGGAATCATCACAAACCATGCAGGCGCCGCCATGCCGAAAAGAGTGACGATGGGCGGGAAGCGCTCCAGCGCCATGGCAGAAGTTATGAGAGGCAACGATGTGTCGGGGCTTGTTCTCCCTGGCGATCGTGGCCGTCACTCGATTGCTGGACCGGCGTATAGCAGCCGAAAAGCCGGGAACAAATCCAAGTCTCCCACCAACAGACTAGGGGTGCGCTCTCACTCGCCTGCCTTGCTCGGGCGAAATCTCAGCCCGGCCGGGCGCGCCATGCTTGGGGATAACCAGACTGTCGACTACAACAATGCGTACCGCCGCTTATCAGATGCCGCCTTGGCTAGGTCCGGGGGCTCGCTGGGTGAGCTCGGGAGAAGGAAGAAGTCGGATGATGGGTCCAGTAACGGCAGACTCGCCAAGGACTATCTGGGACCTGATGGGGAGTTTGTCGAGGAAAGCAGTGACGATAGCGGAGGAAACTCTTCGGAGGAAGACGAGCGGGGTAGGAAGGCCGCTCGAAGCTTTGATAAGAAGCCGCAGGGCAGCTCGGAATCACCGGAGGCTAAGAGGCAGGTGCGGAGCTTGCTTGCGGCTGCGGAGGAGGAACGTAGGTCGTTTGCTGATACCCACCTGTCAGTTTGACTGGATACTGGGATTCCGTTGACTAACTTGAATTCGGTATACCATAGGGATCCATGTTGCCTCTTCCCAGCCGGCTCACAAATACAGGTCTTTGCTGGACGAACCTTCAATTACTGTTACGAATCCATCCGGCGAGAAGGAACGGGTCAAACACAGCAGCAAGAACGTCATTCACCCAGCGACCAGCTTCGACACGCCGCCTAGCGGGACGCACACACCAATGTATACCGACACGGAAGAGGACATCTCGGACATCAAGAGGGCGCAAAAGATGTCCTTTGCCATGACGCAGGTGATGGAAACGCCCGAGTCCCACAGGACGATCCAGATTATTACCAGAGGCGACTATGCTAAGCTTGTCAAGGACGCCGAGGAGGAACACCGACCTGCGAGGAAGTATTTGGTTGCTACGGATATGAGTGACGAGTCTACCCATGCGCTCGAGTGGGCTATTGGGACTGTGCTCAGGGATGGCGACACGCTGCTTGCCATTTACTGCGTGGACGAGGATGCTGGGATTGAGGCGAATCCGAACTCGGTGGTGCCGGATGAGTCCAAGGCGATGAAGGAGCAAGCGGCTGCCATCACGGCCGTGACGAACAATACCAGGCAGCCTGCTACACCGGGGGGGACTGCACTGCCTCTTAGGATCTCTTCGCTGGGTCACCAGGCGAGCGAGGCTAGTTTGAGCCCTGCGCCGTCGAGCATGGAGAGGAGCAAAGCGGAGGAGGAGAGGTATAGGGCGGTGAAGGATATCGGGGACAGAGCGATGAAGCTGCTGAGGAAGACGCGGTTGCAGGTCAGGGTGATTGTGGAGGTTCTGCACTGCAAGAACCCAAAGCATTTGATCACGGAGGTGATTGATTTAGTGAACCCGACGTTGGTGATTTTGGGGAGCAGGGGGAGGAGTGCTCTCAAGGGGCAAGTTTTTTCCCTTTTTTTGTTTTTTTTTGTTTTTTTTGTTGTTGTTCTCGCCTGATGAAAAGAAGAATGTTGCTAATATGGGAAAAACAGAGTGATACTTGGCTCCTTTTCGAACTATTTGGTAACTAAGAGTTCGGTTCCGGTCATGGTGGCGAGGAAGAAGCTTAGGAAGCAGAGCAAGTACAAGAAGATTGCCGCCGGGGCGAGCCAGCACCAGGTGAACAATATTAACAACCCCACGGCGAGGAGTTTGGCGCAGGCCAAGATTGATTAGAAATCATGGCCTTGGAGGGATGATCAGTATTGAGAGAGGGGTTAGGAGTTGGGGTTCGGGGTATGGAGGGGGGGACGTACAGGAATTAGCGGACTTACTGTTGTTTTATTAACCTGTGACTGTTGTGGGCATTTTGGTAATGACGTTGATGATCAAAGCAAGCGGTTTTTTTTCTTGTCACAAGGAAACAAAGTATATATTATCAGTCTTCTCTGTTTGGGCTTTCATTTCATTTTTGCTGGGAGGGGGAGGGAGGGGGCTTTTGAGGAGACAGTGGAAGTTGGGTGTTGTGAGTTTGAGAGGCAAAGCGAGTGATGTTTTTTTTTGGGGGGAAGAGGCGGAGGGGAAGTTAAGGAGGGTAATGGGCTGGAGGAGAGTAAATACGAATATACTATGGTTTTCTCTCTCTTGTGGTGTGCTGTGATGAAGTGTGATGAATGGTATGTATAATGACTTTGCGAGGTGGGCAGAAAAACATGAAGCCCGTCACACATCAAGGTCCCCATCAACTCGAGTGATCACTTGAAGCTTGGGACATACCAAAAAGAACATCACGAAAAGAAAAAAGAGACACTGCTCAAAGTGGTGGTCATAATCAAGTTTCGCTCCTTTCCCCCTTTAGCCATCTATCTATATATACAGCCTGACCTGCCCATCACCCAGTGTCGTTAATCCCACACCAAGAATTCTTAAGGCAAAAAAATAAAAAAATAAAAATAATAAAAATCATATTTCATTCCCCAATTCCATGTTCGCTGTCAACAAAACACCAAAACAACACCCCCCAAATAAACTCAAAAGAATCACTCGCTATCCTCCCCATCAACCTAAAAACTATCCCACCACCCCACACCCATCCCCCATAACATCCCTCAAGGGGCTTGTGGGAGATATCTCTAAACACCCGACAAAGGCCTCTCAACCAGCAAATCCTTCGGGGGCTCCGCATTAGAGACCCCCCCTCCTCCTCGACAGTCTCCAAGTTGCAAACCGACAACCCCGACCCCCTTGGCTGTTGAGATGATGACCCCCGTGGTGCAACCAATGTCTCCTCCCGCTCAGCCACGGCTCTCTATTCCTGGCTCGCGCTCAAATCCATGCTCTGATTCCACATCATCTCCAGCTGCGCTCTCGTCGCGGCATCGTTCCCGCCATCCACCAGACTGGCACCGCTCAGTCTCCCCTTTCCACCACCACCTCCGTCACCACCACCCAACCCATCATCAGTCCCCAAACTGCTCGCCGCGCTCTCCCCAACCCTCAACCCGCTGGCCGCTCTACTCGGTGGCCTAGTGCCCCCTCCTTCAACAGCCAACCTCCCCAAATCTCCTCTTCTAGTGCTCGCAGCCCGACTAGGCGGCGGGATCCTCTGCGCCTTGATCTCCATCCCAGGCAGCTGCCAAATCCTCGCCACCGACCTCGCGATCGGGTTCTGATGCCGTCTGACACTCAAATACTGCATCCCCGTCTTCTCCAAAATCTTCCCATGCTTCGGGTTCGCCGTCCCATAATTCGAAACAGCCCCCACCACCCCCGACAGCTCCCATGAGAAGGCTTGGTGCACCTCCACCACCAACAGGCACCATCGCCTGCCCCGAAGCAGTCGGCTCCAATCCCGAACTGGCCCGTTGCAGATTCAGCTTCTGCTGCGTCCGGTTCATATCCCGCGGCACTACATAGCCGTTTCCGTTGCGCCTTGTCCTCGCCCCGTTAGACTGGTGTTGAACCCCTTCCTCGTCGTCAGTATGTTGCTGTTGATCATATCTCCCCCCATTAAGCTGCTCATGCGCATGCGACAGACTCCCCATCGACCGCGGCCGACGCGGGAGACCAGCGTCCGCCTTGCCGCCCAGCACAGCTCGAGAAACACCCCCCTTGTTCGCAGCAGCAGCAACGATAAAAGAGTCGGCTGCTATGCCCGAGCCGGGCTCCTGGCTGCTCCCACCCACAAACCTCGACGTGAGCAGCTCCGCCCTCCCGCTGCTCCCAGGTCTGGGTCCCACCCCTCCCGCCAACTGCATCAGACTCGCCTCCCCGGGCGACATCGTCTGTGACGAACCCGGCCGTGTAGGCGGAGCAGACGGCAGTCTCGGCGCCGGCGGCCTAGGCGCAACAGCAATCTCGGTCGACATCTTTGGCGCAGCACCCTGAGAAGGAGCCCTGGACAAAATCCGTGAAGTAATCGTATTAGCCAGCGTAGCGTTCCGGGTAAAACTACTGTCCGCACTATGCAGTCCACTCCCACTCTCGGGCGGCGCCTGTTGTTTACTCGGAATATCTCTATGCGACGTGGGAGACGGAGGCGACGCTACAACCGTAGGTAGTTGCTTATTCTGTATTTCGTTCGTCGGGGGAGGAGGAGGGTGGTTCTGATTCGTCGGCTGTCCGTTCCCACCAATAGTAGAACCTCGTCTCGAAAGCAACGGTGAAGCAGAAGTGCTAGCATCAACCCATTCCCCGTCGTCCTGACTATCGTCTTCCTGCTCGTCGTCTCCCAGATTAAAATGAACCTTGGAACCCCCCCGCGAAGATTTGAGTTTGTTCACGTTTGGATTCGAGACGGTATGTCGATGCAGACTCGTCGTAGACTTGCTCTTCTTCCCCACATCCGCCTGGGACCGATTGCGCTTCAGGTTCGTCTGCGACACGTTCTTTTGTATGTGATTGGATGACGTGGTAGCATCCCCGGTGAGCTTCAGCTCCGAGGTTGCTCGACGATGGTGGTGACGTTTCGACACCAAAGTCAGTCCCTCCCCGTCTTTATCTGGTGAAATCGAGCCGCTGCCGTGTTGTCGGTGGTGGTTGTTCAGTTTGGTCGTCGAGGCTGTTGCACCACCGTGGTGCTTGTGAAGACCCTTGGAAGACGGCACTCGCGCATGCAGCCGTGAGCCACCACCCACAATGTGCTTTTGGCTCTTGACACGGTGATGCGGTTGCACCGCGGTGTGTTGCTGTGTTTGATCGCTGCTGTCGAAATGAATCATGGATGGCCGTTTTGATTGGCCGGCACCCGGCGCCTCATTATTCTCTCTTGCCATGACAGGCCCTTTTGCTGTGCCCTATTTCGACCTAACGTCCCCCTTTTTTTTTTGTCCTTCCGAGACAGTTTCCTGCACCACCTGCCGCGGGGCACTTCAAAGAAACCTGTCCGGCTCTGAAAAGACGCACTGTGAACAACACCTTCTTCCCTAGGCCGTTCACAGCCTTGCTGGCTCTAAAGCCTGTCTGTGGTCAACAAAGCCGGTAACGGCGTAGTGCCAATGTATATTTCCCCCCCTCCAACCTTCAATTCGTCATAGAGCACCGGAGTACGAGTAACGGGGGAGTATGCGGGGTTTCGAAACTTGCAGGGCTCGCAAAAACCGCAATCGGATTTGTCTCGAATATCGAATCGTGAATATCGGGGCGTGTAACCAATCGAACGCCGAGAATCCTAGACCTTGCACCGTGAACCGCAGGACCGGGAAGCTTTGAGAACCAGAGGGTACCGGGATAGAAATCGATGCCGAGGATTTTGATGGGTTCTTCGTGAACGCTGCAGAAATGTCGAGGTTGAAAAATACTAGATAAATGGAGATGTTGAACTCCATGAAAAGGTCCGGAAGCGACTGGGCTGGCCTTCTAGTAATTCCAATTGAGAAAGAGGACTCACATCCCCCAGAGCGGTGACGGCACCCCAGAACAATACAAGGTTTCTGATTGGCCAGCTTTCAAGCCATCCCCACTACGTCTCCTACCCCACACAGTAATTATCCACCATTCTGTCAGTTACTTCTCGACTTCTCGAGGCCAATGAACTTGCTCCTGATAAATTCACATGCAGATAAAACAACGCTCCAAAAGATAATGCCTTGTAACTGTGTGTATTTGTCCAAGCACACAGTTGAACTCTTGCCCCTCCCATACTGTAGCTACCTAAGGTATAACCAACTCTGCTCCCTGTTCCTTTGAAATTGTCCTCTAGAGTTACACAGCCAGACGAACGTGACGACACGACGGCCTCCTCTCATTAATCGAGTAATACAAAAAGGAAAAAAATATCATGAAAAATGCCCAAAATGATTTCGCTTGCCAAACCAAAAATGAATGATGATTTTTGTTCAATCCTTTCCTTCTTCCACTTACTCGGCAACCCAGACAGCAGCCATACCCATACCAGTACCAATGCACATGGAAGTGACACCAATCTTCTGGTTTGTCCTCTTGAGCTCGTAGAGGAGGGTGGACACCTGTCTGGCACCGGTGCAGCCGAGAGGGTGGCCGAAAGCAATGGCACCACCCTTGGGGTTGATCTTCTCAGCAGGGATGCCAAGCTCGTTGGCGCAGAAGAGGCACTGAGAGGCGAAAGCTTCGTTGATCTCAAAGATGTCAACGTCCTCCTTGGTGATGCCAGTGAGCTCGAACACCTTGGGGATGGCCTTCCAGGGGCCGAGACCCATGAGAAGAGGGGGCACACCAACGATGGAAGCGTTGACGTACTTGCCGAGGATGGTCTGGCCGAGCTTCTCTGCGGTGGAGCGCTTCATGAGGAGAACGGCGGCGGCACCGTCGGAAACCTGGGAGGCGTTGCCGGCGTGGATGCTGCCGTCCTTGGCGAAGGCAGCACGGATCTTGCCGAGGGACTCGACGGTGACACCCTCACGGATGCCATCGTCCTTGTCGACGACAATCTCCTTGGTCTCGCCGGACTTGGGGTCCTCGTACTTGACCTTGAGGGGAGCGATCTCTTCCTTGAAGAGACCAGCCTTCTGGGCCTTGACGGCCTTCTGGAAGGAGGCGGCAGCGAACTGATCCTGGACGGCACGGGTGACGCCCTTGGCCTTGGCCATCTGCTCAGAGAGGACACCCATGGGGACCTTGCAGTTGGCAGCCTCGGGGTGACTCTCGAGGAGCTCGGAGAACTCGGTCACGGCGCCGGGGCCATACTGAGTGGACATGGACTCGACACCGGCGCCGATGCCGACCTCGATCTGGCCGGAGCGGATGGCGTTGGCAATGTCAACGCAGGCCTGGAGACCGGAAGAGCACTGGCGGTTGAGGGTGTGGACGGCGGTGGAGTCGGGGAAGCCGGCAACGAGAGCGGCAGCGCGCATCTCGGTGGCGCCACCACCGGGGGCGAGGACGGTGCCGACAACAATATCCTCGACCAGGGCGGGGTTGATCTTGGAGCGCTCGATGATGGACTTGAGGGCACCAGCCATCAGGTCGGCGGCGGCTGTGTCCTTGAAGCTACCCTTTCCACCTCTTGTGATGGCCGTCCGGAGGGCAGCGGTAACGACGATCTGTTGAACAAGGCATGTCAGTTATGCGCCGCGGTTGTCATGTGTCCAGGTCAAACTCACATCATCGGGGTTCTTCTCCAGGAGCTTGGCCTTGCCGCCTGCGGAGGCGCCGCCGGAGATCTGGTTGCCCAGCTGAGAAAGTCTGTCGAGAGCTTCACCACGGAATGTCAGCCGTCACGCGCCGGTCATCGGTAGGAAGTCTACTCACCACCCATTGTTGCGGTTTGTGGATCTTGTAACGAGCCAAGGGACTTGAAAAAGTAGTGGAACAAGGAGTTATACAGGGTCAGAAGTTGTAGGACACAACAAAGAGAAGGGAAGGATAGGTTTTAAAAGGTAGTGGCACGACAAACAGAGAAACGGATGGAGGGGGGCGGGGGTTGGAGATGGTTATAATTCAAAAAGATACCTCGGAGTAGCGGTTGTTTCCCTCGCTGAACACAACAGCCAAGGTCGAAAAGCGCATTCCACAGCGAAACTGTCCACCCACGGCGCCCGCGTGAGGCGAGGTTTCGCTGCCGTGTGCTCCGTGGCCAGCCGCGGGTCCAGGTGATGTCAGAAAAAGGCCGAGGCATAGCCAAATGCGGCCTAGTGCGACCCGGGGTGCGTTTTCCTCTGATGCATCCAGCTCCTTTCACATGCAAGATGTTTTCCGCCGCCTGGGCAATCCCCGGTTCCCCGACTTTTTTTGGTTTGTCTCTTCAAAAAAAGAATCTCCATGGATTCCATAATCATGGGGTAGTTAGAAACTCTGGGGAAGAAACAAAAATAGCCCAATTGGCATGTGAGATATCCCTCAAACCCTCTCTCTGCTAAGGTCTTGTCGATCGCCCATGCCCGCTGCAACTCCAAAACCGGACTTACTCAGGCACCATAAACAGCCACCCTTGCCACAAGATAATTGAGGATACTTAAAGTAGGTTAACATGCCCATACAGGATAGTTCCATAGGCCTTGTAAGATAGTTTATAGGCCTTTAAAGATAGTTAATAGGCCTTTTGAATATTCCCAAAGGCCTATTAACTATCTTTGAAGGCCTATAAACTATTATTTAAGGCATGTGAACATACTTTTTGTGTGTCAACTATTTCGTGGTGAAGGAGACAGCCTCAACATCGACAAATAACGGTCAGGAAGTTGTTTTGCTTTAGGTTCAAGCGATTGACTCTGATGGTCAAATAGTACCTGCATACACACACACCACTTGTGAACGGTTTCACCGCGGGGGCCGGTGTCCAGTCCGATTCCATGTTCTCAGAAGAGCACGAGACATTACACATCAAACACCAAGGAACATTCTCATGATATCGAATTCATTCATTGAAAGATTACCAAAAAAAAGAAAAAAAAAAGAGAAAAAAAAAACACCTCGTGGTGAATGCATGTGTAGTAAAATGAGAAAGAAAAAAAAAAGAAATACCCAAACTTGACTTCCATCGCTTCAATCATGTCATGATGTTCTTGTCATACCCCTCACTTGTGGAAGGACTTGACCTTCTCAATCTCATCCCAGCTGCCCATGAAAATTCCACTCTTGTCGTGAATATGCTCCGGCACCACCTCCATCAATCTCCTCATCTGGCTGTCAACCGCCTGGCCACCAGCTATAATCACTGTCAGCATCATATCTCCCTTGCCCATAGACCCATGTGTCAAACTCACCGTTCTCAAAAACCATCGCCATCGGCGCACACTCATACAAAATCCTCAACTTCCCCTTCGGACTCTTCTTGTCCGCCGGGTAGGCAAACACCCCCCCATAAAGCAACGTCCTGTACGCATCCGCCACCATGCTCCCGATATACCTGGCACTATACGGCTTCCCCCCCTCCTCCTTCGCCTCCTTCAGACTATTAAAATACTCCTTCACATTATCCTCCCAATACAAACTATTCCCCTCATTCACACTGTAAATACTCCTCTTCTTCGGCAGCCTCATGTCCGGATGCGTCAGGATGAACTCCCCCACCCCGTTATCCAGCGTAAACCCGTTCACGCTCCCCCCCTTCATCGTAATCACCAGCTGGGCGGACGCACCGTACATGGTGAACCCCGCCGCGACAAGCTCCGTCCCGGGCTTGAGGATGTCTTCTTTTGTTCCCGTCGACCCCTCAGCCAGCTTGTGAATCGCAAAGATTGTCCCGACGGAAACACCAGCGTCGAGGTTGGAGGAGCCGTCGATTGGATCGCAGGCTACGGCGTAGCGCGCGTCTTTGGCGTCTTTAAAGTAGATTACTTCCTCCTCTTCTTCCGACACCAGCAAGGCGCATTTACCCGACGAGCGCATAGCCTCGATGAAGAGGTCGTTGGAGATGACGTCGAGCTTTTTTTGGTCGTCGCCTGTCGTGTTGGAGCTGCCGGCGAGGCCGGTGAGGTTGACGAGGGTGGCGCGGCGGATGTAGTAGGCAATGGACTTGAAGGAGAATTGGAGGGCGTGGCAGAGGAGCCTGAAGACATGAGATTGTTAGAGGTGAATGAATATGGGGGGAGGGAATTGGTAAGAAGAAACGTACGTAAAGTCACCGGTGGCCTCCTTGTGCTTGACTTGCTCTTCAGTCAAGAACCGGGTGAGCGTCACAATGTTGGTGTTGATCTTCTCCGTCTCGCCCTCGGAGCCGTTGCTGGTGTATGCTGAAACCATCTTGACGGTAGTTGTTATGTTTTGCTGTTTGTGAGAAGAAAACAGCTATGTGAAGTTTGTGATGATGATGTTGGTGGTGGTAGACCTTGAAGTAGTGTATAAGTCAAAGCGGGATCTACTTTATGACGCCGTCAAACCAATCGGGTGAATGGAAACCGAAGCTTGACTTATACACACACAAGCAAGCAAGGTGGGCAACAAGGGCTCTTGTTGGTGATGATGTCGTCAAACAAGATATGACGAAGTGGATTCGAGTATGAGTGGAACAACCAGGTATAATGGGGAGAAGAAAAAGAACAGGAACAACAATGAAAGTTTGAAACGGCCAGAACAGCCAACTTATCTATTTTCCTCGACCGCGCCCCCAGGCCAGCAAAAGACACACTCCCCCCCGCCCCCCTTGGAGCCAAAAACACCCGACCCGACGGCACAAGGCACCGGTATCTGTGATTGTGTGTCTAACGAAACGTATTATCCCACGTTAATTCCGCCCGTCCTTATCCATCCGTCCACCCAGGGATCACCACCCGCCCCGCCCCCCGGGGTGTGTGTGTGTGTGTATGTGTGTGAGCTTGTACCTTGTTGAACTCATCTGCAGGAGGTTTGTCACTTTTGTACGGGGCCGTGCCCCTCGACCGGCCGCCGTCGGCAGAAGCACGGCTATGGAGGGGTAATGTCTGACATCACATTTGATCATTTCAAGCCTGGGCTTCTTCGCTCTTTATAAATCCCCCAAACCACGCCTTTTTCCCCAATTCTCCCCTTGCAGACCTGTCTCAGGTTGTGGTTCGATGCTGTTGGTCCCAACTCTGTATGTACATACTGTCTACATCTCCAAAAAGATAACATCCCAAATAAACGATACTCCAAATGTCTGATGTATTCCCGACAAGATGATTTCCCGGGTCGCAAGTGCATGCACGTCCGTCCCTCGTCCCGAGCGCGACCCACCCCATCCGTTCAGATCCGGCAATCCCAGAAAGTCTCGGCATTTGTCTTGGCCTTTTTCAGCCCAGCTTTGACGTAGCCAACCAATCGGGTCACCCCATTTCCCCAGTTGTTAGCTAAGCCGCACCATCCCGGCCGTTTTCTCCAGGTTCAACCACTGTTCATCTGACCTGGTCAGCTGGGGAACAGAGGCTTCTCAGCATGCTGTTCCTGGCATGGAAACACGAAATGTTGGGATGTTGGCTGCTTTGGAATGCTTCAGAGGAATGGTCCCGTGATATGTCCAGTTTTCTATCCCTGATGTATGGTCAACCCCACACAAAGTCCCCCCTTGTCTGATAGTTCATATCGAGTCGGTGATACTTGGAGAGCTTTAGTATCGGGCCAGACCAGCTCGGAGGACCACCACAGTCCTGCAGCCTGGGAAGCAGTATCGGTCTGTCGTTCTGCTTGTATGCATAACCGTCCCCAATCTCCATAAGAGCCGGCGAGACCTGTCTGCTCATGTACCCGCTGCCATCTGCCGCACGTCCTCTCCAGTCTGGGAATCCAAAATTAGGGTCGGTAGTGGGCCGGTCCGGTGGGTAGTTGTTTGGACACGGCTCCAGATTGGCTTCGATAACTCCGCCCGAAATGCCAATGTAAAAGTTGGGCGAGATGTCTGACCCTCGGGCAAGCGACCAGATGCTGGCGCTGCTGTTGATCAGCGACCTGGAAAGGTAAAACTTGGCGTTCGGTCTATAGTAGATGTGTTTTGAGAGCTCGTGGTACTGGCACGCTCGTCCTTGCTTGCACCTTTCATTGCCGAGATTTGACTTTGTAGGATTTTTCAAGAACGCTTGCGAGGGTCCTGGGAATGGCGATGAGTTCAGACACGGAAGACCTGAGGTGTGATGGTAGGGTCGTTCCCAGCGAAAGTCGAATATCTTGACGGTGAGGCCATCCCCGCCTCCGGCAACGAAGCGCTCTGTGCCGTATGTCATGAGGGCCTCAGCATCAACCCATGGATCAACATTGTCTTGATAGACAGCGTCAAACGGTGATGGTGTGCGTAAGTCTTGTAACCTACAGACGGTGTTAGTACCATGGCCAGACGCGGTTCGGAAGCTGTCAGGTTGACGCACCTGATAGTCCCATCTCGCCACGCGCTGAGAAGTAGACTGGTTCTGCAGCCTCCAGTCCGACAAACAGGTTCTAGAGAATTGGGACAGATATTTCCATTGTCCTTGAGCT
The DNA here is from genome assembly GCF_035222375.1 of Podospora pseudocomata. Classification (NCBI taxonomy): domain Eukaryota; kingdom Fungi; phylum Ascomycota; class Sordariomycetes; order Sordariales; family Podosporaceae; genus Podospora; species Podospora pseudocomata. Next base: position 1,822,405 of record NC_085888.1, on the reverse strand, counting down.
CAAACTGAGCCGCAATTGATGCATTCTTGGCAGCTGTGTGATGAGTGATGCCCGTTGGTGTCAGGGAGAGGTAACGGAGAGGATCGGGAGAGCCACTCAAAGCCAATGCAACGGTTTCGCCCTGTTCCATCCATTTGGCACGACTGAGTCTCGAGGTGTTCAGAGAGAATATCTCTGTTTTGAGATCAAATGTAGCAGATAGCTCTAGTTCGGTTGTGGCGTCCGCAGGAAGGTCGAATACGGCCAGGCCATTCCTCGTGGCAGCCGCTATTCTTGTGTTGGAGCCGTGTTGGAGAACATCCAACGAACTGAGATTTTCCGGTTCTGAGCCGTTGTTTGTTTCAGATGTTTCTGGAGGACCGAACTTGAACTCCGAGATGAGCTGGCCAAAGCGATCCGGTTCCGCTGATATGAGCGACAGTGTTCCATTGTGCCTTCCAGTGACAACAGCTCGTCCGGTGTGGTGGTTGACGATCTTTACCGAGTTGACATCATCGTAAGCCGCTCTGAAGCCCAGTTCCTTGCCATTAACGCTGTGCCACGAACACTTGGATGGCTTGTCCGGTCCCTGGCGCTCCCTATACCGGCCAACGATGTCTTCTCCGGCACCCCATACAACGAGCTCTTCATGGGTGGCTGGGTCGAAATGAGCATCAACAACAGAGTGGAATAGACCTCTCCCCCTCGCATTCCCTCGGTGCCGTCTCACCTCATCGCCGTGTGGTGAGTGTAGTAGAACTTGGAATTGCAGAGCTCGCCGGTCCCAGCATCGACTTTGCCAGGTGAGTGATTCGGCAAGTTGTTCCCAGGTGTGGCGATTTCCGTTTGGAATGGGAATAGACAGAGAGGGAAAACTGCGTTCCACGAAACGTCGCCATCCATCGTTGTTGACAGCGCTATGCAGCTTCTTGCAAGTCAAGGCAAGCGCTCGAAGGTCGCGTGCACAGTCAAAGTTGGCGAAAACCAGGAACTGGATTTCCAGCGGAAGGTCGATGAAGCTTCTGGGCACCGAGGACCCCATTGCTTCTGAAACTAAGAGCGGCCAATGAAATATACACAGTTTGCTGTTTGTAAAGCAAAGGTTGTATGAAGATGAAGAGACGTTGATGTTGAATATCAACCGTCTGCTGCTTGCTTTTGACTTGGTCGACAGGAACCAATGACACAACACTGGATGGAACTTCTGAAGTGGATTCCGAGGGTCATCTATCAATGCCGTGACTCAACTGCCGCACTAGCCACAAACGGGCTAGCGTAAAGATTTTGACCAATAATACATCAGCGCGAGTCTCAATCGGGCAGCCAGATTACCCGGCCAAGGCCAATTGACTCCCAACCTGTCTGCAGTCATCAATCTTTCATGCACGTTGAAAGCGAGCCCGCATCAAAAGGGAAAAGAGTCAGAGACGTTTTGGAAGCCTATGAAGATGGCTGATGGCTTCACAGGGCTGAGTTGCGCCGCAGCCGCCTTGTTTGCTTTTCTGACATATCGTTTCATCTTTTGGCCTGCATGGTTCTCCCCTCTTGCGCGCATTCCCAACGCTCACTGGTCTGTCCCGTTTTCCCGCCTCTGGATCCTGCGGATTCGATTCACCCATCGAGAAAATAAAACACTCTTTGCCGCCCACCGCCGTCACGGTCCCATAGTCCGAGTTGGACCCAGTGAACTGAGCATCGATGACGTGGACTGTGTCCGCACTGTTTACCAGGGTGGATTTGAGAAGACTTCGTGGTATTCTGTTTTTGACAACTATGGGTATGGCACGCACAGACAGCAATCAATCGTCTTGCTTTCTACTTGTGCTTACACACTTTCTAAAGCGCTGTCTGCATGTTTTCGGCAAGACCTTCTGCCGAGCACTCGGCACGGAAGCGGTTGATATCCCATGTCTACTCCAAGTCATACATGCAGTCGAGTCCGGCGGCTTCAGCCCAAGGGCACGCCATTCTTTCCGAGAGGATTCTGCCGATTCTTGAACGGTCCGCCAAAGATACCCAGCTTCCCCATGGCATCGATATCTATTCGGTGTTTATGGCGGCAACGATGGATTTTATCGCCGGCTACCTCTTTGGGCTGAGGAATGGAACCGACTTTCTAGGCGACAAGGCCTACAGAGAGCACTTTCTCGAGCTGTACAGGGCCCGCCAGGGTTATGGATATTACGATCAAGAGATGCCACAGTTCACCAGATTCTGCCGCAAGATTGGCATTCCCTTTTGCCCCAAGTGGGTGGATGCAGCCAATAAGGAGCTTGGCGACTGGTGTCTACGGCTCTGTGATCAGATATCCGCCTTTCCCGACACAACTAACATTGACCCAAGGGATGAGCCTGTAGTATGGAAAAGTCTAGTTGGTGGGCTTCGGAAAGATGAAACTACGAAGGGCAAGGACTCGCTCCTGTATCCGGCTGTGTCCAACTTCCGGCTGTCAGTTGCATCAGAGCTTTTCGACCACGTGCTGGCAGGCCAGGAAACGGCTGGCTTGGCCCTTACATATCTAACCTGGAGGCTATCACAGTCATTGGAACTGCAAGAGAAGCTGAGAACTGAACTTCTGGGCATGACACCAAACCTGCGACAGCGCCCAGATGGAACGATTGATATGCCGGATCCCAAAAAGCTGGACAGTCTCCCTCTACTTCACGCCGTATTGACAGAAACACTACGCCTTCACGCGCCAATCCCTGGGCCACAGCCACGTCAAACTCCTGAGGCGGGCTGTCGTCTAGGCTTGTACCATGTGCCGGGTGGCGTGAGGGTGGCAGCTTTGGCCTATACTCTCCATCGTGACGAGGCAGTCTTTCCAGATGCTGAGAAATGGGACTACACTCGGTGGCTGCCGGGGACGGGAACAGAAGACGTAAGGAAACTGCGGAACAGGCAATTCTGGGCTTTCGGTTCAGGCGGTAGGATGTGTATTGGGTCCAACTTTGCAATGAATGGTGAGTTGTGCTCATGCTTTTGATGGCATTTCTGCCTGTCTGACGTCTTCAACAGAGATGAAACTCATGATGGCGGCCATCTACTCCAACTACACTAGCCACATTGTGGATGATGAGGGTGTAGCGAATCAGTCAGATGGGTACACCTCACGTCCTGCAAACGAGCAGCTGTATCTCCGGTTCGAGAAGGTTGTATGACGCCGAGCGCGCGAGCATTGTCTTCCGTTACACCATCCCCGGAACAACAAAGCCAAATATACAACAATCTGGATAGCCTCTTCGCCCAAGACTAATTTCCAGTTTTGGGCCAGACCCGACTGTACGATAGCGATAGCATTTCCAAGACATTGTCGTCTGCGAAGTCGACTTGTACATACAACTACGTCGTGGACATAATAACTGGCACTGCAAAATACTGAACCAATCTTCGAAAAATATTTGGTAGCTCTTAAAAGATAACTAATGGCCTTCCTAGCTATCTTTTTAAGCCTGTTCACTATCCTTTTAGGCCTCTTAACTATCTTTTTAAGGCCTAACAATACATAGTTAGGACTTATCAATATACAAGGCATTTAAGGCCTATTTACCATGCCTCGAAGCTTTGGTTTTACCTCATGATCTCTGTTATTTGGTCTATGTGTGCTCACTTATAGCCATCACAGATCGAATCATTGCTTTTTTTTTTTTTTGTTCAGGAACCTGGAAATGTCAGCTTGTCCCAGAGTCTGAAGATTGTTGCAATGTTGCAAGCCCGGCAAAACTTCGCACTGACCACTTCAACTTAGACTTCTCATTTCCATCTCACAACCTGCTTCACACCCACAAAAGCAACTCTCATCCACCAACCACTTCCAAAGACATTATATCACCAACATGTCAGAAACCCGAAAAAGAAAACACCCCGCCAACGAGTCCAGTATAGAAAGGATCAAATCGAGTAAAATGCCGAAAGAAACACCACCCTCAAAACCGCCATCACAACCCACGCCATCACAACCCACGCTATCCACTACTCCCAGCAACGACGATCCCTTTCCCGTAAACTGGCCCAAATCCCTCCCTTATCTCACTACCCCCGCCTACTCCCCTCAAATAACACCCTCCCAACTCTCCCTCCTCCGCACCCTGGATCCCGACCTCCCCACCATCCCGGGATCTTTCCCCCTCGGCCCAGCACCTCACGTCAAAATAACCCCCATCACTGATCTAAAACGTATGTCGCACCCCCCCCTCCCCCCCCCTATTCACCCTCCCCCATTTCTATTCCCCCTTCTAAACCTCATTTAGATCCCGCCCACGGCCAATCCGGCCTCTTCGCAACCCAACACCTCCCCCCAGACACCCTCATCCTCCCCTACCTAGGCCACTATCACCCTGGTTCCGGCCCCGGCCTCCAAGACGAAGATTACGACTACACCAAATCAGACTACGACCTCTGGCTAGACCGCGACGCAGATGTCGCCGTCGACGCAGCCAGAGCTGGCAACGAGGCTAGGTTCGTGAACGATTACCGCGGTATACCCTTCACCCCCCGGGAGCCAGTTCCCGGGCAGAAGAAACCACCAAAGCAACAAAAGGGGAAGCCAAACGCCGAGTTCAAAGTCGCGTGGGATGAGAGGACGGGACAAAAGGTGATGAGCGTGTGGGTTTTGCCTAGGGGGAAAAAAGGGTTGAATACCGGGATCGAGAGGGGGGAAGAGGTGATGGTGAGTTATGGGAGGGGGTTTTGGGAGGGACGGAAGCAGGAGGGGGAGGGCGAGAATTGAAATCTGGGATTGGAAATAAAATTAAAAAAAGGGCTATTCTATCACGAAGCCACCGCCTTCTTCTTCTTCTTCTTCTACCATGAACCCACCCCCTCCCCCTTCGTCATCGCTGTCGAGGTTGGTGGATGGGAAGAAACCACCCCTTCCGGCTGAGTCTTCATCTTCGTCATCGTGAAAGGGGGTGGCGGTGTCGTCGAAATCAGGCATGTCTACCTCTTTGGCTTTACCCTTGTCTTCTTGCTTTCTGGCCTCGGCTTCCGCCTCAGCCTCCTCATCCACCCCATCCATGATCCTCTCCCTAATCCTCAAACCCTTCAACATTCTTCTCCAGACGGCGAGCAACATCCTCGTTTTTCTCTCCTGCTCCTCCTCCACCTCCATATCTTCTAGTCCTTGAATAACCGCCTCCATCGCCCCCTTATACTCAGCCGCAACCACAACGCCCCTCAACACCGCCGTCCCCTGCCTCCCCCTAAACTCAAACCCCGTCAACGCCGGCGCAGCATCGATCCCCAGTACGAACGCCGCCCTCCTCGCCCTCTCATGAGGTAGATGCACCCCCCCCCGTGGAACCATACTCGGCACATAAACATCCACATTCCCAAACCTATTCCTCGGCACCCTCCCCCCCACCACCGGAGGCGGCACATACACCTCCGTCTGACTCTCAATAAAAACCGGATTCCCTGCCCCTTGCTCCCCCTCCTCATCATCATCACCATCACCCAACCGCCCCTTTTTCTTCCTTTTCATCTTTGGCAGCACCTTCACCGGCACCTCCCCACCCTTCACCACCCTCCCCAACCTAAACCACCTCTCCCTCGTCCTCGCCACCTTGACATCCCTCCGTCTGTAAATCCTCTCCAACCCCCCCCCCCCGCACTACCAACCGTCCCGCTAACCTGCGCCCCTGGCACCAAAACCTCATTCCTCCTGAGATGTCTCTCCAAAGCATAAACAGGATGATCCCTAAAATCCATCACATTCCTCGGCATCGGCTCCTTCAGCTCGGCCGCTTTCAGCTCGTTGAGTTCAATCTGCAGCAAGTCCGTCACGGACGGGGGCTGATACCTCCTCAGCGCGGCCCTCAGCCAGCGTTCACCTTTCAGGCCGTTGCGTGACGAAACTAAGCCGTCGATTCTCCACCGTCTGGTTTTTGAGTTGTACGCTTTTGCGTAACGGCGGGTTACGTCGAGACAGGAAGAGTCGGGGTTGAAGGCCACGGCGTAGGTGAGGGAGTTGAGGAGGTCAGAAGAGGGGGGTTCGTAGACCTTGGGATTGAACTGGGAAAAGGTGACTAGAGGATCGACGGGGTGGTATTTCTGGTGGGCGTGGTCGAGGATTTCGACCCAGCAGATCGGAAAGGGGGATTCGCCTTTGATTTTTTTGACTTGGGTTTTAGGGGTGGGTAAAGGAGGGGGGGTAGAAGGAGAAGGGGCGAGGAGGGAGGGGATTTGGTAGGATGTTGCGTCTGGGTGGCCTAGACGGGAGCGGGGGATTGTGCCAGGGGTGGTGGGGGTGAATTTTGTTTCGTGTTTGGCCACGGCTGCTAAGTATTGCTCTGCTTTGGAGGGTTGTTTAGCTTTCGGCGTGGTTTTGGATGATGGCTTAGGCATGGCCGGCGCCCCTGCGACGCAGGCGAGGGGTTGGAGAGAGCAGACCAGACGGGCTTCTACTCCTACCGAGCGGAGGAGGGCGCAAAAGAGCTGGGCGCCGACGTCGCGGGAGCCGCGGAGGGTTTGGGCTGCTTTGAGAAAGTCGGCTTTGTTGCGGGTGGTTTCCGCGTCTGGGGGTGGTTTGTAATCTTTCAGTTGGTCCAGATTTTCCGCCCAGAGGGCTCTCTGTAGCCCTCGCTCAGTGATCTCAAACCTGGTTCTGAACACCTCCTTGGCCTCGGAGATACCCCTTCTCAGTGATTCAGTCCGGCTGAACTGGTTCAGACTTGCCCTCGGACGCAAAAATCCTACTGTTTTCCGAGACAGCAGCGGACGAAGAGCATCTTGAACCTCGGGGTCGTTGCACCACCGGTTCCTCAACTCTACGTGAGCCAGCAGACAGAGAAGATGAACCTTGTGTGTCTCTATACGACGGTCCTTTTCCTCCCTCCCCAATGCCTTGCGACGGTCTCCTTTTTTCGGAGCCAACGAGGCCATATAAGCAGTGAGATCAAGATCCAACGTCTTCGGCCCTTCATATCTTGTGTTTGCTTGAGCACCGTTGATATTGACGTCCTCAAACTGGATATCATCGTCATCGTCATCGTCATCCTCCTCGTCATCCGTGTCTCTAACCATGGTCTGGATGGTCGGAGCAGGTATTGGAACATCTTCAAACTCAATCTCCTCATCATTGCCGTCATTCCCAGCGTCATTCTCCTTGGATGGCTTGGCGGGTTTCTCCCCTGGTCGTTTCCGCTTTCGTGGCGGTTCTGTTGGAGTGTCTTCATTTTCTGCGGCAGCTTGTTTCGCTTTCCTCACTTCCACCACCATTTCTTTGACCACATCGGGAATAACATCATTGTCATTTTTGGCAGCTGTCCTGCGAGCGCTGGAGCGGGTGGCGCGGATGGTCCGTGGGCTGGGGTTGTCGATCGGGGCGCTTCGTTTCCTTCCAGGCATGATGTGAACAGCAGCGCTCACATGGGATCTGTGATGAGATCAAAGTCAGAAGGCTGAGATGCACGCTGATGAGTCTGCCTGTCGCGAATGGCCGTTTGGTTGCGTGGCACGGAATGTCGCGAAATCACGTGTGTCTTCTCAGTAAGGAACTGAGTTGTATGACGTAGCTGACAAATGTCTTGACGGATGCTCGCAGACCGGCGGCCAACTGCCAAGCTGAAAGGGGGACTCACACACCAGCTCCTTCCTTCTTCGACGACATGTCTTGTTGTATGTGTGGTATCAGTTGATGGCTCTTGCTAGTCTACGGCACGAAAGTGATTAACTTAAACTTGAATCGGAGTTCAAAAACCCCAAACCGTTCTTCTACAACACTCCTTACAACCGATACCTCCCGCTCCCCATTTCTCAACCACTGAGTTTGATCTACATCCAGTTTGGTTTTAGGGCGGTTGTCTTCTTGTGTTATTTATAAGAGGCCCTGGACATCTCCTAGCGAGTGTTAATCATTTCGGAACCAACATTTGGTCCGTGTACGGATTTAATCTTTGGATTTCATCCCAATCCTTGGAACTGTTTCCTAGGCTGGACCTGTCAGCAAATATCAGGTCTCCAGAAAGCGGTCCGACTCACCATTTGCGACATTCCTTCTCCTGGCTACTCATGTCCCTCGGCTAGCCATATCTCAGCGGCTTGGGAGAACTGGCTGCCTTTCATCCGTCGACCCGCCACCGTTGTCTTCCTTTGACTAGCCATGACAAGCATGAGGCTTCTCTGCACCCACCCCCAGTCGAACCAGTCTGCAATGTGCCCGGAGCCATCTAATCGCCAAGTTGCTAGCTATAGAGACAACAACGCTGATATGAGGCTTGTAAATGCCAGGCATCTTCCCCATCGACGCTTCGACAACCCTCAAGCTTTGATCGGCCTGTCAACCGCATTCAACTCATCCTGCGGTTTCATCCACCGCCACCCCTCCCTCTCTGTCGCTTAGCCTTCGGTTCATCCTCCTCCCCCCCTTCATGTTTCCGTTTATGACTCTCCAGAGCTTTCGCAGCCCTATCATCAACCTGCTTCTCCAACTGCCGCCTTTCCCTCTCCCTTCTCCTCGCCGACTTGAGCGCTTCCTCCTCCTGCTTTCTCTTCGCATCCTCTGCCCTCCTCCTAGCCTCAATCTGAAGCCTTTTGATCTGCGCAACACGCTCTTCCTCCGCCCTCCTAGCGCGCAGCTCCATCTCCCTCCTCACCCTCTCGGCCTCGCGGGCGGCAGGGTTGGGGTCTTTTCTCTTGCAGTCTGCGCAGATATCTTGCACGTGCACCTCGTCGTGGTCGCCGCCGGCACCGAAGCAGCCGTGGCCGAGCCTGGCGCAGGGCTCGAAGCGAAAAAAGGCGCGGTGATTGCACTCTAACCAGACTTTGTCTTTCTGCATGCACATAATTTTTCCCTTGGGTTGGTTTGGTTGGTGGATTTTCGTTTGCCTGACACGGGCAAGCAAGAGGGAGGCAGGGTGGGGTGTGTGATAATAGGGTGTGTGGAGATGGTACAATGTACGCTCCGTCGCCTCGGATTTCTTGTGCTAGCTTGGGGAGGTGATGGTGCCATCAAAAAAATGCCATGCAAGGTGAATTTTTTGTTTTGCATCGGGGAATATATATATATTTTTTCTTTTGGTTGGTAAATATATGTGTTGTTGTTTGAACTTGTCTTTTTTGGTGATGGATGCAGATCAGGAAATTTGGGGAGGCCCAGGCAACTGAAACGACTAGGGAAGAATTGGGTTTAATTGGAGCTTTTGGAACAGAGAGAACAGAAGAGCTATTTTCTCTCGCCGTCGTCTCAATGTCTGGTGTCTTGGAATGGAACTAAATGGGATTTGTTGGCCCCCCTGGTCTCTAACATTACTCGGGGGGGATTGGTGACAAGTTGTCATTGGCTTTTTTTGTCGCGTTGGGAAAAGCTTATTTGGACGACGTCGGCTTCTTGAGGTAGGATGGGGAATCCGGGTGGGATGGGGGAGTTTAGGGGTGGTGTTGCCGCTGGGGGGGTTATCTCGCCTGGTTTGCTACAGCTTTTGGTTGCACCGATAATACTGTCATGATCGTTTTCTGGTAGGTAGGTAGGGTCGCTCAATGATAAAGACTGCGACTGAAAGCAGCTTCCAACTTACCTCCTTACAGTCGCTTGCGAATCAGACCAACAGATACATGACGGGGTTCAAGTGGGGACATCATCAATGATGATCCTCATCTCCATACGACCCAACATCTTCCCATCATTCAACAACACCAACAGTAAAAACACAAACAAAAGGGTGTGATGTATTCTCCTAACCTACACTCACCACCGCGCCCCGGCGCTATCCCTCGCTCTTGGTATATATACTTTTCACCAACCGCCGCCCCCTCCGCAATGACTAAACATTCATATTATACCAGAAACTCCAATCCACTACCTCTGCCCCACCAGCATCATTACCATCCTAAACAGCCGCCGGCGGTGGAGCCACCCCTAACGCCATCTGCAGTCCCAACCCAATATCCCCTCCTTGATGCCCTCCTTCTACCTGCGGGTGAGATTGTAACTGCTGCTCTTCCGTCTTAGACACACCACCTTCCCCAACCGGAGCAGGAATTGTCTCCGCCTCGCCAGCAGCAGACAAGCCAGCACTGTTGATAGCAGCAACAGCCGCAACAGCAGCAGCATGAGCAGCTCTCTCCTCATCCTCCTGTGCTCGTTGTGCCTGCCCAGGATCCAGCTCATCATGCATGACCACGTCCTCCTGTTGTCCTTGCTGGGCCTCCTGTAGTGGGGCCTCGGGCTGCTGTACCTCCCCATGATGCTGCTGCTCCTCCTGCTGACCATGCCCCTCTGCCTCTTCTACACGACCCTCCTCATCACTCCTCTCCCAAAAAGATAAATACCCTTCCCCCAACACCCTCCCCATCTCCCCTCTCCCCTGCCCATCCCCCGTAGCCAACTCCGCCAACCGCCTCAACCCCTTCCCCCTCTTCACCCCTTCCAACCCCCTCCTAACCTCTTCATTACAACTCGAAGCCGCAATCCTATACTCCAACAGATACCCCACCAACTCCCATGCCTCCCCTTCCGTTTCCTTTACCCTTCCCAGCTCCACAAGCGCCACTCCTACCAGGCCCAAAAAGTGATGCGTCAAAGGACAAACAACCTCGTGACTATTCGCCAGCAGCGATACCTGGCTCTTACACGCCTCCAAAATCCGCAACGGTACGCGAGAGGCACCCACCAGCTGCCGTAAGATTTGAACATGCCAATAGGCCATTTGCACCACAGGGCCAGTGCTAACCGCCCCCGTTGGAAACGCCAGCCTCACCATCTCCGCTGCCATAAGGGCATAGTTCTCCGCCATGACGAGTGATGCCGAAGCCGCAAAGGGATCGAGAGAGTTTCTCATTGTGGAGATCGTAGGGATTAAGAAGCCCAGCACGTGTGAGAGTCCTGTCCACATGTTAGTCCATAACCCACTTCAAGAAACGGCACAGTGCAACTCACTTATAAGCTCCCACACCCCCTCCCCAACCACCGCCTTCAACCCAGGCAACACAACAACCGTGTCATTCGGCATAAACGTCGGCCTCCCCCTCCCCGCCGCATCCCACCTGTCCAACGTAACCAGCACCCACCACGCCCTCAACCCAACATTATCATCACTGTTCGGATCAAACCCCTCTTCCTCCACCTCCGGCACCCGCCTCGTATGCAACCCCATCGCCCACCCCAGACCAACCGCTTGTCCGAAGACCCCATTCTTCCATTTTGCAGTTCCAGCTGACACACCCTGGCAGTCAGAAGCAATAATCAACATTACTAACCCCTGCAACGTGAGTAAATCCTCTGGCGGTGACCTCCCCCCTTGAGCGAGTTCGGCGGAAAGAAGCCGACTGGCTACCATCAAATCCCCTCCTGGAACTTCTGGTGAGAAAGGCCGTATCATTGCAAAGAAAGCCTGGTGGAAGGCATTTTGTAATGGAAAACTCGCTTGCCAGAGTAATGACTGTACACGAGCCTTTGTAGAAGCCAAAACAGGAAATGTAGGGTGAATAGCCTCGAGATATTTATCAAAGGTCGCATCATCGATTTCGGGAAGTTGCTGCTGCTGCTGCTGCTGCTGCTGGTGGTGGTGGTGGTGGTGGTGGTGGTGGTCAGGTTGATGACTTTGACCAGTGGTTCCATTGGGTGATATTGAATCCATCAACCCATCTGCTGTCTGAGACTGTAGACCTAGCTCGTTGCCCGAAGGAAAGGTAGGCAAAGGGGGCATAGTCTTCAGCGCCAAATCATTCGCGCTGGCTGGATTTGGCGGCCTAAAGTCTGGGTGAACATAGGGTAATATTGGCCTGTGTTCGGTACCATATGTGGTTGGGATACGATTTGGAGAAGCAGCCGTAGCGTAAGGATCGGCTGAGATGCTCGAAAACGGACGCTTCCGACCGTCGTCACCCAGGACTGGGGAGGCAAAGGCCTCAGAGGATGACCTGCGGGTGGTATCTTCCAACCCGTCAGCAGCCACGTTGCTGTTGAGCTTCCCTTCGATGGAGTTGATCCTGTCGGCCAATTCTTTGATGTACCTACTACATGTCAGCCTTGTCCATGTATCCTGATTAGCATGACGGATTACTTACCCTTTACTCGGACCACGCTTCTGAGGCACCCGACTGAACAGACACTGAGCACTAGACCTTCGACAATTCGAACACGCCTGTTCACTCGCTTCCGACTGCGCATCACACTTGATCTTCTTCCTCCTACACTCATCACAGGCCCGAGATACTTTGGATCGCTTCCTTGGCGGAGTATTATCCGGCATCTGATATGTCGGGTGCACACTGGGCATGTGCTCCATAGACAAATGCGTCGGGAGATGTGGCGGCGGCGGCGGATTCTGAGGAAAATGGTGCTGTGTCTGAGTCTGCTCATGATGCGGCATCACATTCTCAACCTGAAGGCCATGGTTCTGCAGCTCATGGTTATGAGCCTGGAGTTCATGTTCATGACCCTGGAGCTCATGGTTGTGATCCTGGAGCTCATGCTCATGGTTCTGGTTCTGAAGATTATGATTCTGGTTTTGCAGTTCCCGCTCGTGATTCTGAAGCGAGGCCTCGAGCTGCTCCTGAAGGTTCGGCACCGATGGAGCTTGCACCTCCGCTTGCTGCTGCTGATGCTGCTGATGTTCCTCCCCCAGCTGCTGCGGCAACGGTTGCTGTTCCTGCACCTCGCTCTCCACAGTCGCCATATCAGCCGGCGCCATCATCTGGTTCATCCCCTGCGTCAAGCCCTGCGTCAACTGAGCCGCAAGCTGAAGCTCATCCGCGCTGACCTGTGGCCTCGAATCATGCTGCTGCGGTGCAGGTGGCTCCTGCAGCTCTTGAAGCTCATGCAAATCGTGATGTTCCTCGTGCTCATGATGCTCCTGATGCGCCGTCAAGTTCGGCAATCCATCCGGCACCTCTTGCCCCCCTTGATGAGCAGCCATCTGCCCATCGTGTTCGCGGTGATTGGCAATCTGGTAGTACTGGGCATCGGCGCTGTCGACCATAGGCGAGGGATAACTCTGTTGCATGACGACACCCTCGGCATCCGGGTCTGGTTTTGTGACGTCCATCGCGGTGGGCTGGTCGTCGTGCCCCAAAAGCGCTGTCCTACACCAAAGCTGAAGAAACCTATCCGAGCCTCCTTCCACAATCCATACAGTAGAAAACTCTGCTCGGTGTGCTCTAATGGTCGTCGTGGTCTAATCGGAGGATGCGACGCTTGGTATAAAAAAGAACAGGCTAGTCACCAGGGGTCATCAGTACTCGAAAGAAATCAGTGCATAACAGTAGAACAATGGCTCAATTGAGGCTTGCTATCGCGTCTCGGTATACGACTACATGATGCTGGCTCGCGGAGACAAGAAGACGACAACATGAACAAGACAGAAAAAAGTATGCTATGCCGTGACGGCGACAGCAATGCCTTAAAAAGATGGGTTTGCGGCATTGCGTGGCAGGTATTGAGGCTGGTGCTATGGCGATGTGGTAGCGGGAAAAGGATATGGCTTGAAACATACCTTGATTCGTCAAAGGAAACTATTCCAAGTCGGATGCGATTTCGTCGCTGCGGAAGAACTGACAGCTCCGAGAGGAACGGAAGGAGTTTTCACCGCGTTGGCAGACCCGAATTATTTTTTTGGGGCACGCCGAAAATTTTGCACCACCCCACCACCACCCACCAGCCTCGACTCAACCGAGCTTCTGCTGGGCTGTGGCTGGAGCTGGAGCTGACTAACAAATCAGGGGGGCTGTTCCATCGATGATGACTTCACCTCACTGTCCTGCAGCATTGCATTAAAGCCAAAAGATGTTGTGTGTGTGTGTGTGTGTGTCTGTGCATGATCAGTGTAGCCAGTCTACAAAATAATAGATACACAAGAGACAAACTCCCGTATTAGGTAGGCCCCCCTTTGACTTCCTGCCTTGAACAATACCTCACCTTCTTGCCCCATTTCCTTCCCGCATCCAAACATCATCTCCTCTTGGCAACAACAACAACAGCCGGATGTCCCCATCACCAAAAAGAAACCCGCCCACAAGCATAAAAAGCCGAAGGGTATAAAATAGCAACTAGCTGAATGCGAATGTACACAACGATCGGGCAGCCCTCCTGACCTCGGCCGCCCCCCCGCCGTCCGCTGGAGAACCCTCCTCATTACAAACTTTCCCAGCTGCCGCCCATCGCTGGAGCAGCCGGCTATAGCAACAACAGATAAAATCACAAAGAACCACAAGCCGAGCACCGTCCGACTAGGCTGATGACGCCTGTGGCACGCCGTCCGTGATGGACTGGAGGATTCGCTGGTTCGACTTGGCAATGTCGTCGTCCAGCTCGGCAAGCTGGCTGATTCCCGCCTGGGCTTTAGCGATCTGCATCACCCGTCCTGCGTTAGCCAGTCTCAGCCCAAGAAAGAGAGGGTTAGAGAAAATATTGGTAGCTCGCACCGAAGCTAGCGCCGCCGAAGAGTTGTCCAGCTCAGGCTCACCTTCCGCTGCGGGTACTCCATTGCTCCCATTCTCCTCCGCCGGTTGCGCAAACCGGCTCGCCGCGAGGCCCTTGGCGGGTTCGCCCTTGGTCTGCAAATCGCCATCCACGTTAGTGACTAGAACCATGGACCCCGTGGTAAGACAGCTTGTACCTTGACCTCTGCAAGCTCGGCCTCCCGGATCTTGAGCTGCGCCGTGAGCTCTGCAACCTCCTTGTCGGCCTCGGATACCCGCTGCTCCGCCTCAGAGAGCCGCTGTTCCACCTCGGACAGACGATTCTCCAGCTCGGCCTTGTCGTTCTCCAGAGCCGTCTTGCTGTTGCCATGTTCCACAAAGATATCGTGGAGATCCTTGTAGTCGGCCTTGCCAACCTCGATCTTCTTCTCTGCTTCCTCGAGATCCTTTTGAACAGCAGCAAGCTCCTGCTCGAGAGCGGCAACCTCAGCACTGGCCTTGCTGGCAGCTTCCTGTGCCTTGGCCACATCCGCGTCGTAGCGTGCCTGGAAAAAGCTGACCTGCTCGCGGAGGCCATTAATCTCACTTGTATCTTGTTTGGCATTCTTGACAGCGTCCAATTCCGCCTGGGCAGTGAACTTTTCCATCTTTTCCATGGCGAGCTGGCCACCCATCTCATCCACCTCTTGCTGCAGCTTGACGTTCTCCGCCCTCAGAGCCTCAGCGGCCGCCTCAGCATCCGCCTTGGCCTGTTGCTCCTTCTCCAAGCCCCTGAGCTGGGCCTCGGAATCAGCGGCATACTTGGCTTTGATCTCGGCAAGGAGGCTGTCGTGACGAGCATTGACGGCTTCCAACTCGAGATTGTGCTTGGCCACAGACTCGGCGTTCTTTGCCTCAAGTTCGGCATTTTTCGCTTGAATTTCCTTGACCGATGCCTCCAGTTCAGCAAACTTGGCTTGAAACTTGGCCATTTCTTCCTCGCGGTAGTCAATCAAGGCCTTGGCCTCAGCCCGTTGACCCTCGCTGTCCTTCAGCACCGCTTTCAGCTCCTCAGCCATGGCTTGGGCAGCCTGCAAGTCGCCTGTCAGCTTGGCAACCTCCTCCGCATGCTTGGCCCGGACCTCTTGCAGCGCCTGCTCCAACTCCTCAGCGTGCTTGGCCTCGACTTCCCTCTCGAATTGCTCTATTCGAGTTTGGAGGCTGACATCTCCAGCGGACCGAGCGGCATCAAGTTCGGCGGCGTGGCCTGCTTCAAGATCCTCGAGCGCCTTGGCCAAACTGGCTTTGCTCTCCTCCTTCAATATCTCAATATGCTTGCTGTGGCTCTCCTTGAGAGAATGAATCTCCTCCTCGCCCGCCTCCTGGGCCTGCCTTGTGGCGCTCTTGGCGCCTTCCAGCTCTTCGGCATGGCTCGCACGCAGAGCATCCAAAGCTTGTTGATGTTCTTCCTCCTTGGCTTTCAGCGCGTTGATGGCATTGTCGCGTTCGGCTTTGGCAGCCTCAAGAGCTTGTGCGTGACTTGCTACGGCCTGCTCGTGAGCCTGAACAAGCTCGGCATGCTTGGCCTCCAATTCTTCAAACTTTCTCTTGAAAAAGGCATCCCCACGGAGATCCTCAATCTCCTTTTCGTAATCCTGGCTGATCTGTTTGAGTTGTTCATTGTGGTGGTCGGTTTGACTGGCGTGAGCAGCTGTCAGCTTGGCATGATCCTCTGTCAACTGGGCATGCTCTTCCTTGAGCTTGGAAAAAGCAGCCTCGTTGACAGCAGCCTCCTCCTTCAAGCCGGCCATAATCTTCTCGAGCTCAGCGTGAGCATTCTGGGCCTTGCTGAGCCCGTCCCGAACGGCGGAGAGTTCAGACTCGAGCTCAGAGTTACGCGTCTGCAAGGCAACGACTATTTCGTTCTTGCCCGCGATCTCAGCCTTGATAACATTTCCCGCCTCCTCGGCAGCTACGAGCGCTTCCCTAAGTCGCGCAACCTCATCCTGCACCTCCTTGTCCAAAAGCTTATTCTTCTCACGCAACTCCTCGAGCATTTCGTTTCCTCTCTCTACCAGTTCCTTCTGAGTACCGGCAGATTCAAGCTTGACCTGCTGGATCTCCTCCTGATGCTTCTCCTTCAATGCGTGAACATTTGCCTCGTACTGTTCACTCAAGGATTTTCGTAGTGCCTCCAGCTTAGCAGTATTCTCCTCTTCCGACCCCGAGAGGCTTTCCTTGGCGTTCTTGAGCTCAGCCTCGTGGTCCGCCTGCCGTCTCTCGAGTTTCTGCTTGAGGCTAGCAATCTCGGCCTCGGCCGTTTCCTTGGCGCTTGCGGCAGCAGCAAGCTCACTTTGCTTGGCGGTAAGCTCGGCCTGGACGGAGGCCAGCTGTTCTTCGGTTTCTGTGACCTTCTTGTTCAATTCCTCGATCACGGCGGCATGCTCTGTCCTGAGAGCTTCCAAGACATCCTGATCGATGGCGGACTCGGGAGCTTCCTGCCTCGCTTGCTGGGCGGCACTCAATTGCTCTGTGAGCTCGTCAATCTTGGCCTGGCGAGAAGCAATCTGAGCCTCGAGCTCCGCGATTTCGGCCTCACTAGACGACAGCTTGACCTTGAGCTCCTCGGTCTCCTTGGCAGACTCGGCAGCCGCAGCGGCGGCTGTGGCAGATGTGCCCGAGGCCAACGAGGGACGAGCAGCGTGTCGAGGAGCGGCGCCAGCAGTGGAGACTCCGACCGTCGACAATCTCTTCTTAGCATCGGCAACGGCGCCGGTGGTCGGTGGTCTGGTGGCAGTGCGTGTGGTAGTCGGGGGAGCCGAGCCGGTCGTGGCTGTTGTTCGAACCGTGCCAGAAGCTGACCGGGATGCCGTGGTGGTGCCGGCGGCCGCAGGCTTTCTTGCGGCGGCAGTGCTACCGGCAATGGTACTTGTTCTGCTGGCCTTACCCGGAGAGTCAGCGGCACCGCCGGGCAGGATCGAGGTGCGGCGTGTCGCCGAAGCTGTGGGCCTTTTCTTCTCATCTTCGGACTGGGAAGGCTGGGAGCGATGGGACACAGAGGAAGCGGCGGTGCCTGGGCGCTTGGGAACCGTAGAACCAGCGGCCGTCCGTGTCGTCGAGGGTCTAGTCAAGCCACCTGCGGTGCCTATTCGTGATGCGGTTCCAGCAGCTGGCTTGCCAGTGGCACTGCTAGTCCCGGTTGGACGGCGGACACCAGCGGTAGAGGTCGAAGCGGTACGTTTCTTTGCAGCGGCGGCTTCTGCTCCGGCTCCAGCCTTCGCCTTGGGAGAGGTGTCGGAGCCAGACGGCGGTGCTGGGGGAGGTGTCGGGGTGGCCTCTTCTCTTGGAGCCGCTTGCTGCTCCTGCTGCTCCTCCTGCTCCTCCTGCTGCTGCTCAGGGGCAAGAGTCTGATCTTTGGTCTCGACGTCTGACATGATGGATGGATGGATGGATGGTGTAGACAGGACGGCAATGGATGCTGTTCTGAAAGAACAGGAAGGGGTAGGTACTAGTAGTTAAGACAATGGCCGTGTCAACTGTCGGTCGAGCTTGGTGTCAGTACGTAAAAGTGGTGGTGGGGACCAAAAGAGATTATGTGCAATTAAAAGACTCTGGCTTAAAGAACAGGAGAGAACGATAAAGGGATGCCAAAAGTAAACAAGACGATGGAAGAGGTCAGAGTCGACCTGGCAGCTTGAAGTTGACCTTCTTTTGAAAAAAAGCATGTGGAAACAACAACAAGAGAGACTTACCTGTAATTGCTCTCTTCTCAAGTCGCAATCGACGTTGAATTGGCTGTTGCCGCGCAGGCCGCAGGAACAGGAAGCTTTGGCCCCAACTGCCGCCGCGATGGAATAGGACGATGGCGGATAACACAACAGATGAGGTACAAGGTAAGGCAGGAACACAGCACGCACCGTATCTGAAAGAGGCCAGGCGCGAGAATGAAAGTATCCGTACCTGCTGGGCGATTCGTCTTGGAAGGTTCAACAAATGCTGTGAGAAGGAGGACGAGGGAAAAAAAAGAGGAGCTCAGTGACTGGTCACTCGCTTCCAGAATGCCTCAAACGCTGTTGCCCGCGCCCCCAGAAAGGGAAAGGCGCGGGTCCAAAGTGGGCGACCCCGGGGGAGCGGTGGAGCGGTGGGCAACAGCCAGTGGACCCGTGGAGAATCAGCAAGGAGGGGCCGAACAGGGGTAGCTCCCTTTTCTCACCTCCTCTTGAACCTGTTCCAACCATTCAGAGTTTCCATGTGAGCATTCCACCTGCTGGATGCATGACAAGTGACTGGCGCGGTTATTCTGATCCATTCAACAGCGGCAGTTCACATGGTAGTACTAGAGTACTTCAGATTTCAACGTTTCGATGATGACTCGGAACCTGTCCTGCAATGCGCGGCTGAGGCACCTGCGGATGTGTCAGAATGGTGCTACCCAGCCGGGATTTTCGTGGTGATGCTTTTTGTCAGTTTTTGCCATCAGACCGGGAAACCTGTTGCCCCCTTTGCACGACACTCAAACACACTTCGCCATTCCACAACGGAAAAAGGAGAATAGGGGATCACGAACTATCGCGCACGCCAATCACCCATCCTGGCCACACCAGTCCGAATCGGTGCCATTCTGCGCGCAAGCTTCCCAGCTCCCCGGGTCGGCACGGACATGTCCAAGTGGGTTCATCAGGGACGAAGCGAAGTCGTCAACAGAGAGCCCTGTGAAGATCAAAGTCGAAGTTGAGATGAAGACGAGCATCGTTCTGGCCTCGCTGAACCCAAACGTGAGATCAGAATATTTGCAACATTTGCTAGGTTCTGAGTCTTGATGAAACAGTCATGTGAAGATGAGGGGTGGAACTCATCCCCATCAGTATCATTTTCCTGGCTGATGCGCCGCCATCTTTCTCGATCTCGACGATCATGAGTGCAACGACCAGCCTGGATCTTCAGCAAATCATACGGTGAGATGGCCGAGCGGTCTAAGGCGCCACGTTAAGGTCTTCCTTAATCAACATCTTGTACAAAGATTCCGTGGTCCGAAAGGGCGTGGGTTCGAATCCCACTCTCATCATTATCTTTTGCAAAATTTCTCAGGTATGCATATGAATCTTTTTTGCCTCCACTCTGAGCCTTATCAAGAACATCTTATTATTTGTGGAGGATCTCCAATCTTGACCTCAAGGTGAGACCTGTTTCAGCCTGCCACTGCTTGTTGAAAACAAATTGGTACCTTCAGAGAACTATATGGATACAGAAGATAGCAGCAAAAACCCTACAATCCCACCACACTTACATCCAGGATACCTTCAGCCTTGCCCAGCTCTTCAAGCAGCTCACCAGTCACGTCTCCTCCTACTCCCAAAATCATGAGTGCCTCCTTCAGCCCATTCTCCGTATCAACCGGTCCATCAACAACAGCCCGCCTTGCCTCTTGATTCAGTCCCGCAACCTGCATGAAAGTGATGTTGATCCCATGCCTACCCAAAACCATACCGACATTCCCAATCTTGCCTGGCTCGTCATAGTTGTGCAAGATCAGCAGCGTCCCTTCTGGTTGGAAGTTGGCCGCAAACTTGTCCAGCTTGGAGATGAAGACAGCGTTCCCACTGACATAGCCCTCAATGATCTGTTCTCCCCCGCTGGCCCCGTCTGTGCTGATGCTTCTGAGAGTGACAGCACTGGCGTAGGTGCTTGGAGCCGAGGACCCCTCGTCACGAACATGCCTCTCATCAATGGCGATGCCCCTTTCTTTGGCAATGATTGTAGCGTTGACAATATTCACATCTCGTCCACCGGCGTCACTGATGGAACTGACAAGACCCTTGACCAGGGCGGCAAAGAGCGGACGGGTGTTGCTCACGCTGGCAAGATCGCCATGGTAGACGAGTTCGAAGCGCCGGCCGCCTATCATGCCCCCTTTCTTGTCGCCTGCGTTGGTGGCGTAATGTTGGGTGTAGAGACTGCCAATCTTCTCGACCCTATCATACCGTCAGTTTCCGACGGGATGTTGGTAAGGGGATAAAGGGGGTCAAAACTCACAGCTTCACAAACGGCTGCAACCTCCTGTACTCCTCGGGCAAGATCAGCGGGGCGTTTACTGCTGCTGTTGGGAGGCCACCACCTAGGATGACAACCACCTGCTTACACACATCGATCGAGACGTTCTCCTGTGCTTCAACCGTGCTGGCCCCCAAATGCGGCGTGCTCACAACCTTTGGATGCTGCGCCAACCTCGACGGCACACTCCCCTCCTTTGGCGGCTCCTGAGTGAAAACATCTATCCCCGCCCCCGCAATCCAACCCTCATCCAGCGCCTTCAACAACGCCTCCTCATTATACACCCCACCCCTCGCCACATTCAACACCCGTGCAGTCTTCTTCATCTTCCCAAACTGCTCCTCCCCCAGCAGATTCAACGTGCTAGCCAACAGCGGCGTGTGAACAGTCAGGAAATCCACTTGAGGCAACAGCTCCTCCAAACTCCCCACCAACGTCACCCCCGCAGCCTTGGCCACATCAGCCGAAGCATACGGATCAAGACCCAAGACCTTCATCCCCAACCCCCCGCTCGCAACACGGGCTACTTTGAGCCCTACCTTCCCCAACCCAACCACACCGAGCGTCTTCCCCCCTACTTCCACACCCACGAGCTTTCCCCTCTCCCACTTCCCTTGCTTGAGCGTCCCGTCTCCGCGGGGGACGTTTCTCGCCGTGGCCATGAGAAGAGCGATGGTGTGCTCGGCCGCGGCGAGGATGTTGCCGCTGGGGGAGTTGACAACGATGATGCCCTGCTCAGTCGCGGCCTTGACATCGATATTGTCAACCCCCACCCCAGCCCTGGCGACAACTTTCAGCTTGGAGCCAGCTGCTAGCAGGGCAGCTGTGACTTTCGTCTCGGACCTCACGATAAGCGCTTGGTACAACCCGATCCTGGCCGCGATGTCCTCTGCGGAGAGGGACCCGGGGGCAGGGTTGTCGATTATGAAGCCCGAAGAGGACAGGAGGGAGAGGCCTTCGGGGGAGAGCTTTTCCGGGACGAGGATACGGGGGGTGTTGTTGTTGGGGGAGGAGGAGACGGGTTCTATGGCGGAGGGGGCCATGATGGTGGTTAGGTGTGGCAAATGCCCAAGAGATGTTATGCTTTTGGTATAGACGAACGGAGCTGGTGGATGATTATTAGCAATAGTTCAACGCACAAGACAAGAAAAGGGGAACAAGAAAGGGACAAGGTCGACATTATATACACCACACCTAGCTACCTTACCTACCACAGCCAGCCAGCCAGGGCAAAGTTGCGGGGTTCTAGACAACCCTCGCCTCGTCCCCCCCCTTTCCCCCCCTCTCTCATACGCACAACAGCAACGCGAGGTAGGTAAGCTCCGTTTCACGGTCCGGCCCTTTCTGATCTCAAAGTCACGACATATGCGGGATACCCAAAACAGGACCTCTTCGCGTAGGTGCCCTGCAGGACCAAGTCGTGAAAGCCAATGGATGGATTGTACCGATGACCGACATACATCTCATCTCCAAAGGACAATGTGACAGGACGGGATGAGACGGGGGGGAGGAAGATGGGGGTCGGTGTCGGATGTGTGTCTCCCTCTGCCTGCCGAGAAAATGAGAGCATAAAAGAACCAAACCGGGAGTGAAGTGAGGGGCCCTTACACGACACTATACTGCCCAGTCTGTAACGTGACAAAGACACTTCCTCGCCCGGTTCTTGAGAAGCTTCTGATCAAGAGCTGTTATTGGTGTGTGACCTATCAGTTATCCCACCTGTCCAGAAATAAGTCTTGGAATAATCCATGTTATTCGCCAGTCTCAATCAGCAAGTTCAAAATGCTTCTCATAGCTCTTCCTTTACACATGGAGGAGTGGAACCCCTCACTTTGCCCTTTCCCACCCATTTCCCCCACGTTTGGCTAATGCAAGCACTACTGCACATGTTCCCCGTCGAATAAGCTGTCAGTATCATGATCCTAGATGTCTGGGGAAGTCCCCACTGCTACCTTGCCGGCTCACAGCCACACATGTCACGTATACACTGTGCTGTTCTCGGTCTTCTCGGTACATCTGCATCTCACATCTCTGATGAGGGGGGACCAAAACACAGAGAGTGGGAGAAGACATCTTACTGGCTACCATTTCAACCCCGAATCGCCCCCTTCCACCAAAACGTATAGATCTACCCATCACGCGCTCAAACCACCTGCATATCCGCCCTTCCCCTCATACCACCAACTTCCTCCCCTCAAAAGTTAGCCTTATCCGCAAACCTCTCATTCTGCACAATCTCGACCCAATACCCATCCGGATCTAACACAAAAGCCACATTCTTCATCCTCCCATCCGTCAACCTCTTCTTCCAGCTCACCCCCAACCCCTCAAACCTCTCGCACGCCTTCTCCAAGCTATCAACCGAAACACAAATATGCCCAAACCCCTGCGGCCCCTTGTTCCCATCATGGTAACTAAACCCCTCCTCCTTCTCCGTCCCGTAATTCCAAGTCAGCTCCAACAACCCCTCCCTCTTCGCCGTATCACCACCCTCAACAACAGCCCCCTGTTCCCCTTCATACCCCAAAAAATAAAGGTTGAACCCGGCCTCCTTCGCCTCATGAGTCCTAAAAAGCTTCATCCCCATAACCTCCCGGTAAAACTCAAGCGACCTCTCCGCATCCTTGACCCGAATCATGGTGTGATTCATCCTATACGTCCCCAAATCCGTCTCCCTCACCCCCTCCGTCTCCTCCACCGGCCTCTGCCCAATAATCTCAACCCAGTACCCATCCGGATCAAGCGCAAAAGCAATATGCCTCATCTTTCCATCCGTGAGCTTCTTCTGGAACTTGTAGCCCGCGTCCTCGATCCTCTGGCAGGCAGCCTGGATATTGTCAACGCTGATGCAAGTATGTCCGAAACCACGGTAGGGCTCAACATTGCCATTGTTAATCTTGTACTCGGGGTCGTTTTCGGTGCCGTAATTGTGCGTCAGCTCGATGAGGCCTTCCCTGTCCCAGAGGTTCTTCCCGTGGGAGACGGCGCCGGGGGCGTCGTAGCCGAGGAAGTAGAGGTCGAATTTTGCGTCGGGGAAGGAGAGCTTCTTGAGGAGGGAGAGGCCGAGGTGGTTGTAGAACTTGACTAGGGGGATGTTAGTGGGTGTTGAGGATAGAGAGGTGAGTAGATAGTGACGAGCCAGACTCCTTGGGGTCCTTTACACGAATCCTATTTTCTTGTGTCAGTTCCCAGCGCTTATTGCCATCCTGGGATGGGAGAAGGTAGGTACTCACATCGTGTGATTCAACTTGAAGTTCTTGACATCAGTAGTCGACGCCATGGTTGCGAATCCTCGAAAGACTATATTCTCATTCATTAGCAAATGTTATTCTTCAATCTCGCATTGTATTCTCGAGCTACCACCTACCTGGTGGGACAAACGACGGCTTCTTTTGCAGTGACGGAACAAGAAATCTCAACCGCTGCGACGCCCGCAACGAGTTCATATGTTGAGCGAAAAAGGGGTTTTTATCAGGAAATCAACTTGTAAACGTGAGACAAAAGTCCAAGCGGGGGAAATTGGGGAAGAGGAGGAGGGGCTGTTGAAGCTATCGGCAAATGGGGTGGGGAGTTATGTAATAGCTGATAGTGACAAGTTGTAATTACGTGAAATCGGCGTAAGCTATAGTTCCCGAATAATAGGTCCAGAGAGGGCAGGTCGGTGAATTTGGCAGCTCCAAGTAATTCTGTCATGTGTATGATAATGATTATGAGATCCAAACGTTTGGAGATAGCTTCACAGCCCCTCCCCGACCGAATATATCCTGTCAACCAATCTCACCTAACTCGTATCATTGTGAAAATACATAGCGGGGATAAGCATCAGAAGAGCTCGACGACCCCACCAACCATCGTCACGAATGCTGACGTCAACGCTTTACAGCTCCCCAAACCAGCACTATACACCCAAAGCACGAGAGCAATGCCAATACGGTTCAACCTTGATAAACAAACTCCAGCTAAACTATCGCTACATTACAGCCAACCCCAACCGACGCCTGTAAACAATGCAACACACCCCCTTTAATTCCCAACCCCTCCAAAAAAAAATATTAACATGCCTTACCCCCCGCTTTTGGTTCCCAGATATGCTAATTTCATTCCCACCTATTCCATTAACACATACCTCAAGAATCCTCCTCCGCTTCCCCATTGAACACTACTAGTACACAGAAAAGTACTCGACCAGCCCGTCAACCTACGACTTGCCGCCCTTGCGCTTCTTGCGTCTGTTCTTCTTCTTCGCCCCTCCCCCACCACTACTTGGCCCACCCGCCGCCGTCCCTAGAGCACCGTTCCCCTTAGCAACATCGGCCCCCTTGCTCGTCCCTTCCTCTCCAGTCTCTGGTGACAAAAGCTCCTCCTCCTCCTCCTCTTCCTCCTCCCCAGCACCCTCATTCTTAATGGCGGCATCCGTCCTCCCAAATAACCCAAACGTACTCCTGCTCTTGGGCTGCTCCGGAGAAGTACCAATCACGGCAAACTCATCCTCGTCATTGGAACTAGTAGTTTCAAGAACCACCTTCCTAACTCCTCTAGACTCAACGATGTTCTCCGTGATGCTTCCGCTGCGGACGTAGGGCTTGGCGGGAATCAGGTTGCCAACATCGTTCCGTGCGCTGTGGGTACTATCCCCGCTAGAGACGGACCGATGGCCAGCAGAGGTGGATTCTGTTGGACTCTGCTTTGTGTTTTGCATACTGGACTTGTCGGCTTGATCTGGTGTTTCGAGCGTAAGAGTAGGTACACCGTTGATGGGCGAAGCGAGCTGCACGGTTACGGGGCTGGTGGCACCGTAGGTTTGCTGCAGAGCCTGAATGCCGTCCTTGCCAGTAACTTGGGGGTTCAGCAGACTCGTCGTCTCGTCTCCTTCCTCCTCCTCGGCATGCTCACGCACATGTTCCAGCGGCGACTCTTCAATCGCACCCTCGGCGACAGAAGAAGAACGGCCGGCCGTGTGTAACAGACCGGTGCCAGGCTTGATCTTGACCGTGGTGGACTTTGTGTCTCTGGGGTTTGTAGCAGGATTGGAGGGGCCAAGATGCTTCAGATGTTGTCTGATGTCTTCAAAGTTGGCCCGAACAGGAACTGTCATGTGGTGCCCTTCTCTGCCAGCTGAACTTCTGCGCATCATGAGAGTGGCGAGCTTTGGGCTGCTAGACAGCGCGGGTGAGTCGAAAGATGTTGTGCCAGTAGTGTCAAACTGAATCAAGTCGCCGCCGTGATCTACGAGTCCATTATGTTCCGCAAAGCGGCCTGCTTGGTCTTCAGACTGGCGACGTTGGACGCGCGCCTTGGGAGCAGGCTGAAGACGACGAATGGCCTTGTGCACGTCAATGTACACATCGGACTCGTCGATGATTTCCTCTCCAATGAGTTCCTCAATAACGTCTTCAAGGGTAACGACACCCAATGCGCCGTGGTCCTCACCAGGGTATTCCGAAACGAGAACCATGTGGGACTTGCCTTCCTGGAAGAAGTTGACAATATCCAAACAGCTGGTCTCGGGCCGGGTCTCGGGCAGGGTAGCGAGTGGGAAATCCTTGACAAGCTTGGCATCCTCGGGGTCGTAGGTGATCAGAATCTTGACCAAAAGCATACCGACGAAATTGGTAGGGTTCCCAGTTTCGTGGATGGGAATGCGCGAGTAGCCTGCCGAAAGAATCATGTCCATGGTCTTCTCATCCAAAACAGTGTCCTCTGCCATGACAAAAACGTCCGCCATGGGGGTCATGACATTGGCCACTGGCTTCTCCTTCAGATCCAACACGGCGCTGATGATGGTGACCTCGTCCTGGTTCAAACGCTGAGACATATCGCCCAGATTCTTGTGCAGGGTCACCAGGGTCTTCAACCCACTCTTCTTGTATACGGTGCCATGATCCTTTCCGAGGATCTTGTCGAGAAGGATGGCGATCGGCCAGGAGATGGGGGCGGTAAGGTACATCATCGCAAGGACGGGTTTGGACATGTAACCTCCAATCTGGAGGCCATAGCGAACACAGACAGACTGAGGAACAACCTCACCAAAGATCACTGTCACGTGTGCGCGTTAGCGGTGAGTATTTCGAGAGCCATGCTGTCTGGCTCGAGATGAGCACGTACCAATGAGAACGGTCGAGCCGATGACGGCAGCAATGCCGCCTCCGAGACATCGGTCGAGTACGACGGGAAGGGTCTCGTTCACGATAACGTTGGCCAAGAGCAGTGTGACCAAGACCCAGTGCTTTCCCTTTTCGAGAAGGTGGTAGACCCGTTTGGCATTCTTTTGCTGAGGTTCGGTGGCATCGCCGGCCATCACTTGGAGGTAGATGCTATCCTGCCCCATCAAACTGGTCCTTGTCAGCAAAACCACAGGCTGGGGTTTGCTTGTGATCCAGAAAGGGCTTACGCAATAGTCAAACCAGCAAATGCGCCGCCGGACAAGACGAGGATCGCAGAAGCCAAATAGAGCATACCCAGGCTTGCGCCTCCAGCGTCTGGCTCGTCATTGCCACCGCCGCCATGTCCCAGGCTGGCTATCGGCGCAGCATAGGCTGTTGAGAGTGTCAAGGAGAGAATTCGCGCGAGGCCGACGAAGCCTGATCGAAGCGCAAAGAGCGAGTTGGGGCGTGCTGCTGTCACGCCATGTTGTCGCATTGTCGTCATTTACAGATGATGACGATGATGACGATGACGTTCCCGGGCGCTACGCGGGCGCGGGTTCCGAGTTTTTTTTTTGTGAATTTCTGTAGAAAAGGATAGGCCGTAGTGTGTGTCGGTAGAAAAGTGTCAGTTCATTGTCGTCGGGTACGGTTTGGGAGCGAAGAAGGGCTGCTGGCGTCGCAATGGGGCAGCAAAGAGACGAGAGATTCGGTGGGTTGAAAGGCCGAGTGTGTGGGACCTGCATTTAGATTTTAAAGAGTGGATGAAGCTCCCCAAGCTTTGATGGGACTTTTCGAGGTTGGGGCTCCCCCAGTAGCGTCTTGGACGGTAGGCTCCGATATGCCCGATGACGGCCGGTTGCCACTGCAGACGGACAAATGATTGGAGGGTTACAGCAGGTGCAGCAGCCAGCGTCTCAGTGAGAACCTCGATGTCCTTGGGACTGACCTGGTGGTTACACGTATCAGCAACTATTGATGTCCTGCTGAAGACCGCGGAATGAAGTGTGACCCTCTTCCGATATTATATAGTCTTCAAACCGACCTCTGGAAGCACTTCAATTATCTCTCATCCGACATGATTTTTCAGTGGAAGTTGTGCTGTCTGTCCAGTGCCCGACTCAAGAAGGAAGGCGAAGCTGAAGTCCAACCGCGAGCCCTGCTAGCGGCGTCATCCCCGCCCACAATAACCCTGCCGAGGTCCTTATCATCCTTGGGAGGCTGGAAAACTTTTTCTAGTTGGTAATATCCATTTTGATGCCACCAGATATTCTTTAGAGAGAGCCACTTACTGTGTAGATAGGCATGTTTTACAGATGACCTACCCGTTGCAGGAGCACTTTTGTTTCCTATTTTTCCCGTTGCGACGGTTGACCAGAGAAGGAACGAAGAAACGCCTCAACCCAGTCAACAACGTCATGTTTCACTCCCCCATCACCCACCAGCACCAGCGGCCCCCCGCGTTGGCCCTACTGGGCGTGGCACGGATCTGGAACCTTGGCGATCAGAAGCTCTAGTGTGGCAACAGGGAGGGAGCTTGGGCCACATAAAACCCCACTGGCCAATTCTGTATCTCCAAAAGTGCTGGAGGGGCTTCCTCACGTGTCTTCGCGTTTCTGCGCGTGGCTGAACCATCGACCGGACTTGGGAGTGCAAACAAAGCAAAGCCCGCGTTGCCGTCACCAATTTTCTCCAATCTTGATTCTGTTCCTTTTGCTTTCTTTGACTTGGCGTTCAAATAATTCTCGCTCTATGACCACGACTACGGTATCCAGGGTGCTCAATCATGGTCCAAACGCGAAGCAGGGTCGCTGCTTCGCGCAAGGCCGTTGCCGCTGAACCTGAAGAAAGCAGCTCGGATTCTGACAGCGATGCATCCATCCCGGCTAACCCTCGCCCTTCTAACATCAAAAGCCCAGTCACCTTGCGCCCCAACAAGGCGTCTTTGCCTGAACTGAACAATGGGGTCAACAAAAAGAAGCGGAATGCCAGTCCAAGCCTGGAGACGCCAGCCAGGAAGAGAGCCAGGGCCCATGAGCCCACCGATCCGGAGGACGATGAGGGGGTAGACGAGACGGCCATGCATGTCATCAACGCGTTTAGCAACCGCCAGATGCCGAACCCGAAGCAAAAGGGTATTGAAGTCCTGCTTCGAAGCGGCGGCAAGCCTGCTCGACGAAAACGGGACGGGACCAGTATTGAAGATACGATTGACGAGACGCCCGAGTCCGTCAGGAATAACCGAAGGCCGGCGCCCGTTGTCGAAGAACCTGAGCCTGCGGAGGAAGGATTGGTCGAGGGGGAAGATTCTGACCATGATGAGGTTCATCGAAGAGTCGCCAGGGAGGATGGTAGCCCAGAGCTTGACTCTTCGCCCCCAAAACCCAAACAACCACAGCAAAGCCGACGTGTGGCATCTCGAACCCTACAACCAGTCGCGACTGCTTTAGCCGCACCTCTTCGACCTGCTACTATCAACAATTTGAAACCCCCGGCCCCGCCCAGACAATTGGGCGAAGAAAAAAGCTCCAGCTCGAGTCACAACATTCTGCCCACCGTCGAAGCAGAAGATGAATTGTTTGTGGATCAAGCCAATAATAGGCAGTCAGACTTGGAAGAGGAAGCGGAATCGGACGATTGTGGTGAGCAGGATCGGCGCGAGGAAGAATGGGAAGAGCTCGAAGAAGTTGGGGCACCAGATAATGGGGTTCAGCTTGCCGTTATGGAGGACCCAGATGATGTGTTCGAAGACGAGGATGAGGACGACACCGCACTTCACCCAGCCATCCATATTCTAGTGCCGGAAGTAGTGGACAAACGATCAATCGTAACTCTGGACAGCGAGCACCTGGACACGCTACGCGGGATGATGGGCAAGGAACAGTGGTCCGACTTGGGCAAGTTTTGGGAACTCCAAATCTATAGTGCAGATGGCTTCCGCTTCGACTCTGAGTCACCAGCCACCACGCCTGGAAATCGTTGTCTAAGAGCACTCTACGCCTTTAGAGAATGCCTCGTTGGCTTAAAGTGTCCCCGTGATCTCAGCAGACAGAATAAGCATCTGGTTCGCGTGCATCGCCAACTGAATGAAGAGCTTACCAACGTGGCAAGGAAAATCGTCAGGGTCCGCAACTCGCTGAAGCAACAGACAGGAAACTACAAGCAGCAGGTCTCAGCTGATATCCAGCAGTTTATCATTCCGACATTGATCCTCACTCTACGGGACCTGTTTTTGCTCGGCACTCTGGGTTATAAAGCGCCACGGCACCAAACGCTTCCCCCCCTCCCCAAATCAGGCCAGTTTACATGCGTCACCGTGCAATACGTTAGCTCGATCACGAAGCGACTTTCATTCTTGATCCGGGATCTCATGGAACACTGCGAGAACGAGGTTGCAAAAAAACAGTTGGGATGGAATGATTTCTCTCAGGTCTTTGATGAATGGAAGTTTGAACTACAAGAAAAGATTAGTGCCGTCAACGAGGAGATAAGCCGCCAAGAGAAGATTGATCGGGATAAAGCAATCAAGCAGAGGAGGAGACAGCTGCTGGAGATTGAAGCTGCCAAGGCTACTGAACAGTGGAACAGAATGGCGGTGTCGACGCAGCGCTTGAGGCACCAACCTAGTCCGATGGCGGAAAAGCAGCGTTTGGCGGACAAGTATATCTCGCCTCCTCAGGATCCGATTTCTCCGCCTCGGCCGCGCCCCGATAGCAGCAGCCGACCGTACAGCAGCTACATCGAGACTGTCCGCACAGTTCCCTCCACATTGCAACGACCGCGGGTGAATGCTCTCCAAAGACGAACTCCAGTAATACGAGCACCATGGCCTCCATCACGGCGCCGTCTAGGGTTGGCTCAGTCTGATCAAGCTTCATCGGCGTCATCGATGGTGCAGTCTTCTGCGGTAAAGCGCCCCACGAATCAGCCTCTGATAAGGCAACCTTGGCCTTTGATGAGACAGGCTCCACCGCAGTCAAGTCCAGTCCGGCATCAGAAGAAGGATGTTATGGTCATTGATTCTTCGCCGGAGCCGGAAGTCTTTGCTGTCCCGGATCACATTGATACCCCTAGCAGGCAAGCGAAGCCACGGGTCGAATTAGAGGTTGAAGAAGTTGAGGGGGAAGAGTTAGAGGAAGAGGAGGAGGAGGAAGAAGAAGAAGAAGAGGAGGAGGAGGAGGAGAAGGAAGTTGAAGAAGTGCGTGAAGATGTTGAAGAAGATGAGGACGATGAAGAGGAAGCATTTGGCAAAGTCTGGGATAATGGGGAGAGGGCGTTTCTTGTTGACCAACTTGAGGAAGCGGCGGTAGAGGGAATTACAAGGGAGAACTTGGAGGAGTGGGCTGAGTGCTTTGAGTGTTCTGTTCCAGAGGTTCGGCAGCAGATATCGAGCTTGCAAAAGGAAGGATTGTGGCGGGGGTCGCTGTGACAAGAGATTTCGTTGATCTGGGTTCCCATTGCTAGCTATTGGGGGTTGGAGGAAAACGCAGCGGGGTTGCGAGCTTGCTTGTTCAATTATTGATACCCTTGGGAGAACGAACGTTGATACCCACCCGTTGCGGATTTGCAGTTGACAGCTCGGGAAACATATATTTTGGCTGGGTAGGTAGCGTAGTTAGTTTGTCGGTTGAACAAGAATCTTGAAGTTCTTTTGATGACTGGGTTCGCACCTGGTTATCACTTTGAACATGGCATTGACAGTGCACGCAGTGACATGAATGAGTATAAGTAAGAGCAGATTCACAGGGCTCCTGACTGTTCCGTCAACAAGTCAACATACCTATATCACTCCTATCCTATTCCAACCCGCTTTCTCAACAAACAATTTGGCTTGGACTACGTTTGCAAATCTCTCAAGCCTACGACCTTCTGGCCGCAAACACAATGACACGTCCCGAAACAGCTACGGATCCCAAGACAGCTACCAATGATCATCCCAAAACAACCCCCGATACCGAGACGGCATGGGATGAGCTCAACGAGCCGTACACCGGCCCTCTGTACACCTGACCCTGCGGGCATCAGAACACTATCGAGTGGGACGACTATCAGGATGAGAAGGGGAAAGATGATGATAGTAGGGAGGATCAAAAGGCTGCCGCTGGTGAGGCTGGTAGTGGTGGTAGGGGAGAGAATGGAAATAACAGCAAGAAGAGAAACAGCAAAGATAATAAGGGGATGAAGTGTAGGACTAGGTGTAATATAGTTTGAGTAGACAAGACAGCCGTATCTATCTCTTTTCGTTGTAGTAAGTCGTCGTCAGGGTTGGGGGTCCAAAAGCACCCCTGTCACTTACCCCAAAAGGCCCGTGCATCATCACCCCAGACCCACCGATTATCGATAAGTTCCCGAGAGCCCGGGAAGCTTGACACAACCTCTCTCCTGGCTACCCTCTCTCATCAGCTCCGACGTCCGCCGCATAATCCACTTCCCCCAAACCAGCCTGCCTTCCCCGCCACCAACCACACCTTGAGGGATTCCACGGATATACACCAACCGAAAACAAAGTTTATTCCCACTTGCCATCTACGATTCCAACCACCCACCATCGCGACATCGCCGCCACCTTCGATATCAACCCCCATTGCAATACCTCACCCCCCTCTCTCGAGCCAACAATGTCCAAACCCTCCCCCCCCCCTCCCCCCCACCGCCCCCCTCCTCCTAACAAAACGCGTCAGCGCCTTCCTCCGCGCCAATTTATCCCCCTCCATAACAGCAGCAATCCTCACAACACCAACCGGCTCCCTCCTCTCCCACGCCTCCTCCCTCCCCGCCTCCGCCCTAAGAAGGCAATGCGCCGTCGCCGCCTCGATCTGGGCCGTCCAGTCCTCTTCCTCCGCCTCCTCCCAATCCTCCCCGCAACACACCCATAAAACCCGAAAACACAAATCCACCCCCTCCCTCACCGTCCAGCTCGACTCTGGCCTGGTGTTTGTAATCCGAAAGCTAAAGTGCGGTATGCTGTTTATTTGCATGGGTGGTCAAGGTCAAGGTCAAGGTCAAGGTCAAGGTCAAGGTCAAGGTCAAGGTCAAGGTCAAGGTCAAGGTCAAGGTCAAGGTCAAGGTCAAGATCAAGGTCAAAGTCAAGGTCAGGGTCAAGGTCAGGGTCAAGGTCAGGGTCAGGGTCAGGGTCAGGGCCAGGGTCAGGGTCAAGGTCAGGGTCAGGGTCAGGGTCAAAATCAGGGTCAGGAGCAGCAGCAACAACAACCGGAGGAGGGGAATGGGGAAGGGATGGGGGGAAAAACACCAGTCGGGTCACCATCCGCAAATTCAGAAGTGGGAAGGGCGTCCGTCATGAGCGGCGGGACGACATCGGGGCAGACGGTCACGTCCCAAACAAGCGCGAGCTCGGCGGGGGTGGTGATGATGAGGAGGCAGGTGGAGGAACTAGCGAGATGGTTGGACGAGAAGCTGGCGGGGTTGTGCATACCGGAGGAGGGGATCGGGTTGGAGAATTTGGGGAGAGCGGGAGGGGAGCAGCTGGAGATGAGGTAGGCGGTTAGGACAGCTGGGAGAGGGGAAGGGGGTGGTGAAATAATGATGAGGATGGATACATCTGCACGGAAAAAAAGGGAGGAAAGCAGCAGTACTTTTCCAGCACGGAGAGGAAATGTTGGTGAGACAGAGGGAAGGGGAATTATACCACCAACGGTGGAAAGCGAGTAATTATTTAATAGGGCCGTTTTCTTTTACCTTTGTTCATTAAAAGATATATCCCAATTGCGAAACGAATCTTTCAGACAAAGCTCAAATCTGCTGCTGGATATGTTCAACCTGTTGTTGTTGTTGTTGTTGTTGTTTTGTATATTTTATATACCCAAAATTATTTATATACGACCCAATCTTTTGTTGGTCCAGCACCACCACCATCCCCGTCCCACTGCATTTATATGCTTATGCTCTGACGCCCTAAACACCTTTTGAAAAAAAAAAAAAAAAAAACCTCCGAGGACCAAGAAAATGAGCATGTAGCGCTTATAGCTTTGTGTGTGTGTTCCAACCCCTGTTCATCCGCTTTGATATGACCGCACCCCCCCCCTCCTTCCCATATATGGTATGATTGTTCATTTGTCGTCACGGTTGGTTCCCCAACACCCCCAAATGCAAATGCTTAAAAACTCCCCCTGCGCAAAACCAAAAAGAGAGCATATGTGTTCATGATGATGACGGTCGTTGCTGTGAATCGTCCGCTTGCTTGCTTGCTCCCCATCTTCCCTCCCCTCACTCAATACTCAACCTAGTAATCCCATCGTTAGTATCCACCATCCCCTGCAACCCAACCCTCCCCCTCTTATTATTGCTCCCCGCCATCCCATTATTCCCACCCTCGCCACCACCACCAACGCTACTCCCCGGCCTCGACCCTCCTCCCCCTTGCCCTTGCCCTTGCCCCTGCCCCTGTTGTCCCACCGTAGTAGTAATCGCAGGCCCCAAACTCAACGCCCCCCACCCTTGCTCCCCGCCCCTCTGCAGCGGACTCTGCAAGACCGGGCTCCCGTGCGCGCTCATCCCCGGGCTCACCGCCCTCCGCTTGATACTGATCGGATCATTAAAATCATCATCTCCCCTCCTCCTCTTACTATTAATCCGTCTCGTAATCTCGGCCGCGCTCGGCATGCTCCCCCCAGGAGGCTGGTGCGGCGTCCCGTTCCCCGAGCTGCTCGTCCCCGTCGTCAGAGGCAGCACGAACGGGTTCTGACTCTGCGAATTAGAGCTCGGCGAGTCCATATTCACATCATCCAACGACACCCCCGAGCTCGAAGCCCTCGTTACAAACGATGGTGGCGGTGGGGTGGTTGTCCTTGGTCCCGCGCCGCCGTTGGAGCTGCTTTCCGAGAAGGTATCCCAAAACACCTTCCCCTTGGAGTTTTTCAGCACTTGTTGCTTGAATGTTGCCGGGGAGAGACCGAGAGCGTTGTTGGTCGGGTTGTGAGACGCAACCGGTCCCTCGATCATCATGGCGTCGTCGGGCATCATCTCGTCAGGGTGGACTTGGGAGTCGAGGTTGGGGCTGGACAAGGCTGTGGTCGCAGCCGAAGGGGCCGGTGGCAGTCGAGGTTCGAGGTCCATGTCGCTCTCACGGACTTGCCGTACCACCTCGGCTTCGCGGCGGAACTCGGTTTCTATGGGAGCGCCCTCTTCAGCGAGGGCGGCGCGGATACGGGCGAAACCCTTTGTTTTCGGCTATGCATGATCGTCAGCAAAGGTCGCAGATGTCAACAAGGCAACAAAAACGCACAAGAAGATTCCCCCTCCTCGTCACGGCCCGTCGTACGATGCTCGGCCGTGACGGGCTGTCAAGTCCCTCCAGCTGTCCATCGCTCTCGTTGCCTGAAATGTGCAGCTGATTCGCAGCCCAGCTGATGCTCTCCCTCCTAGTGTGAGGCAGGTCGCGGGAGTTGATCAGGTTGTTTGGGGGCGACTTGGAGATGGCGCCGGAGGCTGCGGGCGAGTGGAACCCCAGTCCCAGAGGTCCCCGCATTTTCTTTTTTGTTGATTGTTTGCGTTGTCGCTGGCGTTGTTGGAAGCTGAGAAAGTTGCTGACCGCTGGCGACCCGGGCATCCATCCGGGCGCCGATGGCCCCCCGGCCATGTGACCCATGCCCGTCCTAGAAGCTTGGGGTGTCATGATGTAGGCCTCCTCCATGTCCTCGTCCATGTAGTCGTCCTCGTCAGAGTCGGACGAGCTTTCGGACAGCACATGGTTAGTGCTGCCGAGGGAGCTCGAGATCTGCATGCGCTCCTGGTGGTGGTGTCCCATGGTGCCCCAGTGAGACGAGGCAGCATGGTCGACGCCGGCGTGGTCGCCACTGCGCCGGTTGGGAATGTTCATGGCGCGGGACCCGATGGTGGGCGAAGAGTCGGGATCGGCCTGGTTGGCGAGGGTGGAGTGATGCAGGCTCGTGGCGGCGCGGGAAAAGTCAAGGCCGCGAGATCGACGCGGCAGAATGTTGGTGGGTGAGGCATAGATGTGTGAATGGTCCAATTTTGGCGAGAGCGGGGCCTGCTTGACGTAGCCAGCAGCTTGCGGCTGAGGGGCCGGTGAGGATGGTTCAGTCGGGGCCATCTGGAGAGAAAGGCCTCTCGTGGGGAACCCAGTTCGGATGGGAGTTGACGGCGGCAGTCGGAGGGCTGCAATGTCGGTGTCTTTGTCGCGTATGGCAATGTCGTCTTGGCTCTGCCGGCGGCTGGCCTCGACTATGCAAGGCGAAGGTGAGAGTTTGGGCGCGCCTCCACCGTCCGATAAGGACCTGGACTTGGATAAGGGGGACCGAAAGGCACTTGGACCTTCTCTGCTTTCTGTTGTTGCTGCTGCCCCTACCATCCCTGGCCGTCTCCTGTTGGTTGAGGGAGTAGCGTCCATGATGGCAAAATCGCTTTCCACGTCCGACATCCTCGACAGGTCGTCCATGCTTGCTGCGCTGCTTGCTGCTGTCACCTGGGCGTCTGTAGCCGCGCGCAGCGGGGGACTCTGTATTTTGAACGCGGCGCGTACTCATTCGATCGCGACTAAAATATTGGCTTGTTTTTGGCAGATCCGTGCATACGTCAAGCTGTTGTGGGTGCGCAAGGTCAACAGAGACAGGGCCAGGACGTCTAGATCTTTTGACGAAAGAGCCGTATAGGCACGCGCTGGGCGCAAACAAGCTGAAGATGAACAGTTGAAGAGATCAAATTCACCTGTCGTCAAAGCTGATTGCAACCCTTTGGTGCGGGCTACACCCTGGTTAGACGCCCGGGCCATCTCCACGCATCCCGCCCGCGTGGACCCGGCACAGAATCCCTGTCGCTATTCCCGGTTCTTGACCAGACCCCGCTTTTGTTTTTCTGGAAGCGCCATCGCACCGGCCGAGCAGCCGCTTGCATAGATCTGCATTCCAGCGCATACATACATCATCAATAATTAATATAGTGTTTCTACTATGCGATCGTCCATGGTATATGGCCAACAGCTTTCTTTCATTGTACTCGCCAACACTCACATATACTTTGGAGGGTAAAGAGGGGGCAAAGACATGGCGGGCCAACAATTGACCAATCATAGTAATTCATCTTTCACGGTTGCAAGTCGTTCGTTCAACTATCTACTGCTACACTATAGATACGATTGCTCTTCACTCTCTCTGTCCACCACCTATTTTCCCGCAAACGCCTTGTCGAAGCCCGTCAGAGTAAACCGGTACTTGACATTACCCTCCTTGACCTTTTCCACAACCTCCTTGCATCCCTCCTCCGAAATCTGAACCGTCTGGACAACCGGCCTGACACCCTTCTCCGCCGCCAGCTTGAGCATGGCATCCATCTCCTGATGGTTGCCCAAATGGCTTCCCGTAAGCTTCACACCGTTCTGCACAAACGCCATCGCAGTCATCTCAGGAAGCGGCTCGTTGGGAATGCCCACCATGTGAAACTCCCCACCAACCTTGAGCGTGCCAAAGTAATCCGCCATGTTGAACTTGTGCGTCGCATCAGCGCAGTTCAACAGCATGTCGAACTTGAACTTGTTCTTATCCGCCCAGCCCTCCTCCGTGGTGACAATGACGTCCTTGGCTCCGAGCTTCTTCGCATCATCAACCTTGTGAGCCGAGTGAGTGAGAGCATAAGTCTCAGCACCAAGAGCCTTTGCCCACTGCAGTGCCAAATGACCCAAGCCACCGATACCAATAACACCCACCACCTTCCCAGGGCCAATATCCGCCCTCACAAGCGGTGAGTAAGTCGTGATACCGGCGCAGAGCAGTGGTGCAGCCTCGGCAGAGGGGATCTCATCTGGGATCTTGAAAGTGAAATACTCATGCGCCCGGATGTAATTCGCCCAGCCTCCATGAGCGTCACTGCCATCCTCGTACTTGGCGTTGTAGGTGTCGACCATGTGAGGGCAGTAGTTTTCGTTTTTGGACTTGCAGACGTCACACTTGAGGCAGGACCAGACCTGAGCGCCGACACCGACGCGGTCGCCCTTCTTGATGCCCTTTACGGCCTTGCCGACGTTGACGGCCTTCCCGACGACCTCGTGGCCGACGCAGAGGGGGCCTTCGAATTCACCCCAGCCGCCGGTTACCGTGTGGACGTCAGAGCCGCAGACGCCGCAGCATTCGATCTCAACGTCGACGTCGTTGTCGCCGAAGGGCTTGGGCTTGAGGTTGGCGAGGTGGTATTGGTTCCACGTCTTGGGGGAGTCGACGCAGAAGCCGGTGAAGGTTTCGGGGTAGCCCATTTTGAAATGTATGCAGTTGAGTGAGTTGTAATTCCAGGGGTGGGTTTGTAGGTCGATCAGACGAGACAAGAATCAGATGAGTCGAGATGATGGGATTGGGTGTAAATTTGCTTCAGATTAAAACTGCTCTAGAGAAAAACTATGGGAATGGTTCTTATACTTGTTCAAACTCGTTCCTGACAAACGCTGCTAAACCGAGGCATTGGGACAGACTGCCGTCAGCGTGGAAGGGGCGAGTCGGCTCATCGCCATGGTCATGACGTCTTTGACTCCACTCAACCTCAACCAGCAGAGTTGTCATTGATCGAAACAAGATGTTGGTTGGCCTTCTTTGTGATCGGAGCTGCGCAAACAAAATCGGGCAGCTGGGAGGGAAAACCGTTTTTTATGACGGCATTGGAAGGTTCATTTAGAGTTTTGGAGGTGCTGTTGGCAAGCTTCGTGGCAACGGGTGCTGGTGATGTTTTGGGAAGAGGTTGCGTTACCCTAACCCTGGCCACCTACACCTGGTGATCACCAGGGGAGATCACACTGTCACAGTGCTGCTTCACTCTTGACTGGTCACAAGCTTGATGGCTCACAGTGGCATGAGCCTCGATGGATGATAACGATGGATTTCGGACCTCCAACTCATCCAAGTATAACAGGTTTGGCACAAGCAAGGCACGAGCAACGGGTCCTTCAGTACTCATACCAGCTGTCAGGACCACGTTTCAACAACCCCAGTACCCTATCCATATGGCCCTCTGGTCCAGTGGTAAGTGTACTGGAGTTGCTCCCAATTGAAGGATTAGGTCCAACAGCCTTCTCGATCGAATCCTATCCGGAGCAAAACCCACGGGTTTTTCGTAGCCGAGTCACCCTTCTCAACATAGAAACGCGAAAGGTTGGCCGGTGAGCTTTTTGCTTGTTTTTTTTATCACTGTGTATTTTCAACAAAGACAGAATTCTGATTCTAAGCAAGCAAATGATCGACTGACTCCCTACTCCCCTCTCCCTCTCCCATTCCATTGAACCCTACCAAAACAGAAAGACAAACCCAAGAAAACCTAGATAGCCACATTCGGGTTGAGGCTTCTCCTGACCTGATAAGCCATATTATTCGTCCACTCAGGCACCTCGCCATTGATCCTCTCCTGGTTCTGCCTCCTGAACAGAATATCCTCATAAATATCCCGATACGCCTGTCCATCCTCGGTCGTGCGAGTCCACGTTTCATACCCCTTCCACGCCGCCTCCATAGCCTCGCTCGCCGACCAAGTCACCTCCCGGTTGCACCTCAACAACGCGCCCACGACCTGCTTGAGCTCAGTCGTGTAGCCGGTGTTGTTGAAGCATCGTCTGATGTCGGTATCCGGCCGAGGACACCCATCGGTACAGCCCGGAAGCTTCTCAGCTTCCTCATCCTTCTCAGGACCATCGAACAAATGGATGCACCCGCAACCTTTGACAGGACACTCTTCAGGGTTGACCATCTGTGTGCCCATCATCATGTGGTAGAGGATCGCTCCTACAGAAAAGAGGTCGTTGCCGGCGGTGTATGGTCTTTCAGTCTGTCATCTTGTTAACCCCCGTCCCCCCCCTCCCCACCTTCTCCATTCCGAACATCAAGTCAAAAGAAAAAAAAAACATACCTTATCAACCGTTGCCGCATCCTTCCACCACCCCACCATCCTCTTCCTCAGCTCCCCAATCCCATTGATATACGCCCCCCCATCCTTCTCAACATACCTCCCCAACTCCTGCACCCTCTCCGGCGCCACAACAGGAACCTTATCCAACCCAAACCCCCCCTCACTGACCACCGTCCCGCTAACAGCACAATACCTCAAATCCCCCAGCTTGACCATCCCGTACGTCTCCGTGCCGAGAGGGTGCTGAAGAAAAATCTTACTAGCCCTGATATCCCTATGCAAAACAGGAAACCAATCATCATCCCTCCTCGCCCTCTTCCACCCCCCTTTCTCCCTCTTTTCCGGGGTCGGAAGCGTCATCCGATTGACAACCCTCAGCCTCCCCGCCCTCCCCCTCTGCCCCGGATGTTCCACATATCCCATCCCATACCCCTCCCTGTCCAGCTCCACAACCCCATACGTCTCCCTAATCCCCTGATGCAA
This sequence comes from Podospora pseudocomata, assembly GCF_035222375.1. Lineage (NCBI taxonomy): Eukaryota > Fungi > Ascomycota > Sordariomycetes > Sordariales > Podosporaceae > Podospora > Podospora pseudocomata. The sequence continues at coordinate 1,782,557 of NC_085888.1, read as the reverse complement.
CCACTGCAACGCCCTGAGAACACTGGTGAGAACATGCCAGCAGAAACTCTCAGGCATGAACTCTCCCCCGTTCTGCACCTCGGAGATATCAATCTCCTTCTCGCTCTGTTCCAAGAATTGTTCTAGACTTCCACCATCGCACCAGTCCCATAAAAGGAGGACCTGCTTGGCTTGGACGGGCTTACCGTTCACTTTCAGGGGAACCCAGTTCGCGGCCTCGCCGCGCAAGGAAACCAAGTTTTCGTGGTTGAGCACTGCGGCGGCGGCGGCGCCGGCGCCGCGCTGGACGAGGGTGTGGACGGGGGAGGTGCTGGGTTGGTAGTATTCTGTCCAGTAGTGGCCCAGCAGGGGGAGGCCGTCGTTGTTGCGGCGGAGGAGGAAGCGGTCGTTGCCGAGGGATTTGATGAGGGTGTAGTCCGGGGAGGGGAGGGACAGGAGGGATTCCCGAGTGGGGGCGCTGATGATTTTGTGGGGGGGCATCTTGAGGGTTTGGGGGTGGTTGGTGATGTCGTGATTTGATGGTATACCGCCTGGGGGTAAACACTGAAGCCAAGATTCAAGCTGAAATCAACAGGAGGAGCCCTGGTGAGAAAAAATAGCTTGTGGTGTTGTGTTGAAAACAACTGAAATATGTGATAGTAGTCAGAGAGGTGAGAAGAGAAAATACTTTGTTCTTTGTCTTTGAGTAAGGATTCCTAATCCGGTATGTCAACATTGCCCGACCCTCCACCACCCATCCTTTGTTTCTCGCTCCTACCGCCCAACCTAGTCTTTGTTGTTCCCACAGTTGACCGGATTGGATAAAACAGACTCACCACATTGTTTCCTCGATGTAAGCAGCTCCTTTTCCATCTCAGGGGTTGTTCCCAACCACCTCACCCAGTTTTGACCCCCTTTGTCTGCTAAGTCCATGTATACAAGCAGTCAATTGTTCAATCATACACTACATCCCTCCAGTCAAGTCCTCACTTCCCGTTTAAATTTCAAACGCCCAATGTCCGCTTAGATGATATAAACGCCCAACTTCCACAGGATCAGAACCTCCCCCTATCCATCTATCCACCCCCACGCAAAAATGGCAACCATAATAGTGATACAAGACACAGTAGTCATAGGCTCAAAACACCAAAAATAATTTCCACTGAACCAAGAAATTGACTTTGATTTCCCCCCTCCCCTTTTTCCCTTCTTCAGCGCTAAAAAAAAAAGAAGGAAGGGGGCTCGGCCCAAAAGAAAAAAAAAAGAAAAAAAGGAATGATTACAAGACAAATGGTATATAATGCGCCCCTCCGTCACAGTGACTATTGCTGTAGTAAAAGATTAATGAGAGTATATATAATATTAGTCACACTTTGGTATCATTCTTTTGCCCTGTGAATCCTCATCCCTTGTTGTTTTTTTTTCTGGTAGTGGTAGGGTAGCGTGGGTGGTGGGTGTGTTTGGTAGGTAGGTGATTTGGTGTGGTCTGACCTTCTCATGAATGATGATGCGATCGGTAAAAGTCGGCGGAAACCTCGTCTTTTCTGGTCGTGTGTGTGTGTGCCCGGCACAAAAGCTGATATTCGAGGAAATTGGTAAAGAATGTCTTTCGTGTCAGGCGCCATTTCTATTTCATGCCCTCTTCCTTACTCTGATTTCGTTGTGGTCGTGACATCGTGGGTCGGTCGTGGTCTTATCATACACTGTCTCGCTGGTTCTGCGTGTTCGTTTAGGCAAATGCACCGACAACGGACATGCCGGCAGCTACAAGACAGTCAGCATCAAACAAGAAATGAGAATATGCTCTGATTTCTTACCTCCCAGTAAAACCCACAAGAAGGCATCCCTCTTCTGCTTCTTGGTCAAGGTCCTGTCCGCCTCCTCGGACAAGAAATCTTCAGCCAACAGATCGACAAGAGAAGCGTACAAAAGAAGACCAGACGAGCTACGGTATGCGGGTTAGTGTTCGAAATGCTACTTGGAAACAACGGCACTCACATGGCATTGAAAACACCAACAATAATCAACCCGAATGCACTGTTGGGATCATATGAATCCTTCACCATCAAGCCAATAGCCTGCCCAATTGGGCAAGTGCAACCAAAAGCAAGCACCAGCATCCAAGGCCTAAGACTGCCCTGCTTGTATGGGACAGCAGCAATTCTGGAACCAAGACCGAGACCCTCAAACATTTGGTGGAACAGGATAGCGACCAGGAGAATAACAAAGCCGTCGATGGTGATGCTGATGGTCATACCGACAAAGACCGAATGAAACAAGATACCGCCCTCCAACAAGGTAATATTCATCGACATCTTCTTGAACACGGCCGGATCGACAGGCTTGCCAGTCTCGACATCGATATACGGGGAATCGGCAAGGGACGGGGGAGGCGCAAGCATGCTCATGCGTTTCTCAGCTTCGGCGTATTGATGTTGTTGTTCCTTTCTCAGGGCCGCATGGCTCGACTTGATCATGTTGACCATCTCCAACCGCTGGCGGACATACTGCTCGTAAAAGACCACAAACCAAGGCGGCATCTCGGAGCGAACCTCCAATTCGTTGATGTCGTCAAAGGGGTTGTCGCTGCGCGGGTAGGTGTTCATCTTCTCGCCATACAGCTTCTGCGCCATTCTCTTCTCGTAGTCCATATCCTCAATCTCGAACTCGCTGTAAGCGGTGTATCTCGGCGGGCGAGACGGAGCTCTCTTGTGGTCGGGAGCGTGTGTGTGTTGGTAGGCCGGCTTGGACTCTGGCTGTGGAAGGGCCGGCCCAGAAGCCTCGAATCCCATCGCACCTCCGTGGGAATGGCCACCCATCTTGGCATTGAGATACATCTCCAGAACAAAAAGACAGAACATCGATCCCATCATGATGACACCAGGCATGGCGGGATACTGAGTGGTGAACAAATCCGGAAGACATGGGTCTGTCAGGTTACCGAACGCAACAGGGAGAAGCTATGGTCTGTCAGAAAACGCTATTTTCATTGAGGCCACAGAACCACTTACATGAACGAACGCTGTGGCGATCAGAACACCAGTACCAAAATGCTTGCAAGCGAAGAACACCGAGGTAGGCACCTTCACCCACTTTACCTTCTTGGCCACCACTGGGAAACCGGCACCAAAGATCGAGGCAGCCAGCACCATGACTGGAAGACAAGTCAGCCTATGCATCCGTTAAATCTCACTTGGACACAGAACTTACAAAGACCCGCGACGTGAAGCGGGAGGTCATACTCTCCGACCTCCTCGCCGCTCCCACACTGCGGCTTTTCATCCATTTTTCTTATTTTTTTTCCGCGTCAAGCGGTTTCGGTATACCAGTACCTCGTGTGTTAAAGACAGAACGACTCCAGGTCTATCCCAAAGAGAAGATGAAATCAAGAGTGTACTGAGAAGAAACCGCCCGGCAGTTGAGAAGAAGAGAAAGGAGACTAGGAAAGGAAAAGGGGCGGGTTGGGCGCGAAATGCACCATCACCGGGTTGAGGCGACGACGATGCAAAAAGAAGAGAAAGAAGGAGAAGAGAGAAAAAGTAAACAAAAAGCGGTAGCGATAGAAAGAAAGACTTATGTCCTCCTGAGGACCAAAAGACGTGACAAGGGTGGGAAAAGAGCCAAGAGTCCAGAATCCGAGTTCGAGATACTGCCGCTGCTCTTTAGTAAGTACGATTTCCAAAACCGCACCGTGGATCAATGGGGTAACACCACGGCAAGATCTGCCGCGACTCATGCCCCGAGAGAGCAGCAGCCGAAGAACCGAAAGGCGACATGGGAATCCACGCCCAAGTCTGTCACAGACAAGAAGGCCAAGACACGAACCAATGGACTGGCTCTGTGTTCAAAGATTGCTGGGATGAACGAGTCCATGCAACTGTCGCTCCCAGGTTTCTGACGACCGTGAGACTCTGGCTCAAGCTGATCGTTGCACCAAGCAATCCAGCCTAGACTTCAGCTGGAAACCAAGTCGTAGTCCTCTCGACGAGCATCTGGAGCCAAACAAGGGAGACAGGGAGGCCATGTCTGTCTAGCAATGGTCAAGCTCAAATTGGAGCCTCGGTTTGAGCTTGGCAAAACCTAAAACGGATTCGCAGAGAGGAGTCGTCGAAGAGCCTAGATTTGATTACTGGTAGCCAGTGATAGCCAGAGGAAGGGTGCATTGTTTTGTTCGAAGAAGGGAACAGAAGACGGTGTGAAACAGGTTCCACCTTCTCCTGGCGACTGTTGAAGCGTTCAAGATTAAGAGTGACACTCGGGCATTTTTTTTCAAGATATCAAGAGTCCATGATGTCTCGGTATGCTGCCGAATCTGTGGCGTGGCAGTGCAATCGCAAACACTCGAGAGCCGCAGATCTCCAAGGAGATGGTGCAACTCTTGGGTGCAACTCTGGCAACTCTGTGCCGGTCATCATCTTTCTCAAAACGCCCAATGGACGCTGGTTTGGTCGTTCACTGGAACCATCGTTGAGCTGCTTTAGGCAAGTCGCCAAAACCTGCCCTCTCACCCCAGAGTTGGGGCAACAAGAGCCGAAAGAGAGGGGTTCAGGCACTGACCGCTTGGCAGAGAACCCCTGGAGACAGGGGTTCTCTGCAGGGTGCTGCGACAAGACGGGGAGATCCGTGCAATCGTGGGGTTTGCTCCTTGGCCCAAAGTCTAACACTGGCCCTGCGCGAGAGATCATGAAGGATTTGCTATCTAAAAATACAGTTGTTCGTGTTCAGTCCAGGTTGAAGTTTTGGCCGGGAAGCTCGAGTATTTAGCAGTTGTTCAATTGCTCTCTGTAGTATACGTCCTGGCAACATCTGGAGAAGGTGGCAACTGTAACTGGTGAAGCGGAGATCTTGCTAGATGGTGGTGCATTAACCGTTAGGGGTTTCCGGCTTCCGCCCGGTTGAAACATTCCACCAGCCAACGGCGACGGGGGACTCTGGTGTAGTGGCGCTTTGGTCCCGATGTCACCTTGTCAAGTGACTTCGTGGGCCGTCCATGGAATATTCTGAGGGCCTAGGCTAGAGCTCGGAGCTTGTACCGTGGAACCCAAAAACTGGATGCTCGGCACAGAGCTTGGTCTTGGAGGAGGTGGTGGTCTCAAGAGACGAGCTCCCGCTTGATCTTTCCCCCACTAGACCAACAAGTCGCTTTCTCGGCTACGCATGCTGTAAACAGTACAAGCTTGAGCACCAGCCGCTTCAGAACTCATAAGGGGTACATAATCTCGGGTGGCTGTGCCGTTTTCGATACAGTAGTGTCGGTGGTGATGTGATGGTGATGTGAATGGGATTGTAAACTTGACCCTTTCTTGCCCAAATCAGGAATGGGTTGGATGTAGGTTGCAAATGTGACATGGCGAAATCCCGCTTGGTGGATTGAGGCCGCTCTCCTGAGTTGTGAAATGGCTGGTTGCTCAGTCCTATAATACTGTCGCCGTCTCTGGCGCGTCTCTTGATAGTTCCTGCCATAGGATTTCGATTGTAATTCAAGCTTGTCGAACCCAACCGTCCCACTTCAGACCCAAGATCGACAGTCCAATGGCAGCCCAGGGCACTTCAGACGATGGCCGGCCGGCAGGTACGTACCCATCTGAACCTCGAAATCATGCTGCAGACAGGCTTGTCTTGTCAAGTCGTAGGCTTGAACATCATGAAGCTTGGCAGTCTAATACATGGTAACAGGAGCCAGCCCCCCTGAAAATGCACCAGCTTCCACCTCCCCCGAGATCCAGTCGGATGCCCAGCCTGGTGCAGAGCCAGCCAGTACAGCAGCTGAGAAAGAAGTCGCCATTCCAGCCGGTCCAACCAGACAAGCCACGACAACCTCGCTCGCGGATCCTCTCGATATTGCCAGGCACCGTCGTGAGAACATCAGTCAGAAGCAGATGAAGATTGAGCATCCTAAAGGCAACAAGCGGAGACTCAAGAAGTACTATGCCCAGCAGAATGCTCTTATTGACGACTTCCTGGGTGCCGATGATGAAGAGCAGGTTGCCATTGAGAAAGATGCGAAATATGCCCCCAAGATCAAGTTTGCCATCAGGGGCTCCTTCATCATCAACTTTTGCCTGTTCGTCATTCAGCTGTATGCCGCCATCTCGACCGGATCTTTGGCTCTCTTCGCCACCACGGCCGATGCATTCATGGATCTTGTTTCGTCATTCGTGATGTTGATAGCCTCGTGGCTTGCTGCGAGGCCCAGCGTGTACAAGTATCCTGTGGTAAGTTGACGTGGTGGTCCCTGATGCAGAGAATTGTAGCTGACAATAGGCAGGGCCGTACAAGAATAGAAGCCATGGCCATCATTCTGTTTTGTGCATTGATGACTACTGTTGCTATCCAGCTGTTGGTGAGTTAGCATCTTGAAACAAACTGTCAGGCCACAATATGCTTACAATGTCGTAGATTGAGTCTGGCCGAACACTAGGTGCCGGAGCGCCAACAGAATCCGAGGAGCTTCACATCGTCCCACTGGTCTTCATCGGTGTTGCCAGTATGTACATCGCATTCGGTCAGGTCATGAGTGGTACTGACAGCTCATAGTCTTTGCCAAGGGTAGCATGATGGTGTACTGCTTGATGTATCGCAGGTTCCCAACCGTGTTCATCTTCTACATCGACCACCGCAACGACATTGCCATCAACAGCTTCGGTTTGATCATGGCGGTCGTTGGCGAAAAGATTGCGTGGTACCTGGACCCCATCGGCGCCATCCTCGTTGCGTTAATCATCCTGTTTTCGTGGGTGTCCAACGCCTTTGAGCACATCTGGCTGCTGGTGGGCAAGTCGGCGCCCAAGGAGTTCATCTCCAAGCTCATCTACATGGGCGTGACACACGACGACAGGATCCTCAAGGTCGACACATGCCGAGCGTACCATGCCGGCCACAAGTACTTTGTCGAGATGGACATTGTCATGGACGAGGGGCTGCCGCTAAAGGTGACGCACGACGTGGGCCAGGACCTGCAGCGTAAGCTCGAGGGTCTGGCTGATGTTGAGAGGGCGTTTGTGCACGTCGACTATGACCACCAACACGACGTCAACGAGGAGCACAAGCCCTTGTTTGCACCCAAGAGCAACGTCAAGCGAAGCCTGAAAGATATCATCCTGTTCAGGAAACCGAAGATGGCCGCTTCCGGAGACTCGTCAAGCGAGACGACCGCCACTCAATGAGGCTCGTAGGTGATTGTAGGATACACACGATGGGATTGCATTTAGGCTGGCGTTCAGGGCAGGTGTATAATAAACGATATATAGATGTGTGCTTCAGTCTCTCAGTCTCTCAAGATGTAGCGAGAGAGTTTGATGTTTCAAAATTCAAAATCGAAATGAACTGATCAAATATTTCGGTGTGTGCTCAGCTCAACTGAGGTTCATCCGCTCTTTCCTTTGATGTTTCTCAGGGAAGGGTCCACCCCTGATGGCCAAGCTGTGGAGCTGTGGTGGACAAGGCACAGGCCTTTATCTGGCCAGTGCTTTTCAACGGTGGGCTGATTATCAAGCCAATGGAGAGAATCGTGATTCCAACGTTTCTCAGGTGAGCTTCAGCAAAGCAAAGAACAGCTCCAGATCAGCTCCGCCATTGCCGGCGCAAAGGCATAGCCATGTCCCTCTTTCAGCTCGGGCTGCGTAGAGCAGCTACCCAGCTATCCAAATCTTCATTCGCTTGCGGTCAATGTCTACGTCAACAGGCATCACCTGCCCCGCCATCCCACATTCTCAAGCTCGTGGCGGCCAGAGCTCCGGCGATCCGTAGCTATGCCACCAAGACCAAGTCCCCCATAGCCTCCCTCAGCAAGAATATCCAAAACGAAAAGACTTCGAACAAAACCTCTGAAAAGAAATCCTCATTCCCCGAAACCAATGCCAAATCCGTTGGGTACTGGCTTCTTGGTAGCGCCGCTAGTGTCTTTGGTATTGTCGTCTTTGGTGGACTTACACGGTTGACCGAGTCTGGGTATGTCGTCTGGCTGCGTACTTGGCTGTCCCTGTAGACACCAGGCTGACATATAGTTCCGCTGTAGTCTGAGTATCACAGAATGGAGACCCGTCACCGGCTCACTGCCGCCCATGTCCGCCGAGGAGTGGGACTCTGAATTCGAAAAGTATCGCGCCTCCCCGGAATACAAGCTCATCAACCCCCACATGGACCTCGACGAGTTCAAGAAGATCTACTTTATGGAATGGACACATCGCCTCTGGGGTCGCTTCATCGGCCTCTCCTTCGTGATCCCGACTATCTACTTCATCGCTCGCCGCAAAGTCACCCCACGGATGGCTGCCAACCTGGTCGGAATTTCTGCTCTTATCGGATTTCAAGGCTTTATCGGTTGGTGGATGGTCAAGTCTGGCTTGAAGGATGATCTCTTTGCTCCCGGCTCGCACCCCCGTGTCAGCCAGTACCGCCTCGCCACTCACCTTGCCGCCGCCTTCGCCTGCTACTCCTGGATGCTTCTCGCCGGTCTCAGCGTCTTCCGCACCCACCGTGCTCTCGGCAACCCCGCGTATTATACCGGGCACTTCTCCGCTCTGAAGAACCCGGCCCTCAACATCCTCAGGCGCTCCGTTCTTGGCCTCACTGCTCTTATCTTTACCACGGTCCTCTCGGGCGCTCTTGTCGCTGGCCTCGATGCCGGTCTTATCTACAACGAGTTTCCCAAGATGGGCACGGGCTATATGCCGCCCAAGGCCGAACTTCTCGACAAGTTCTACTCCCGCAAGGAAGACGGCTCCGATATCTGGTGGCGCAACATGCTCGAGAACCCTTCATTTGTTCAGCTCGACCACCGCATTCTCGCCATGACCACTTTTACTGCTGTTCTCGCCCTGTTCGCCTACTCCCGCACCGGCCGTGTCCAGGCCGCCATGCCTCCCAACGTCCGAAAGGGTGTTTTGGGACTCGTTCACTTGGTTTCTCTCCAGGTCGCTCTCGGAATTACCACGCTTATCTACATTGTGCCTATCCATTTGGCAGCCACCCACCAGGCAGGTGCTCTTGCACTCCTTTCGGGCGCCCTCGTTTTGGGTCAACGGCTCAGAATCCCCAAGAATACTGTGGCGCTGGTTCAGAGGCAATTGAAGCAGGGCGCTCAGCCCTTGAAGACACAGGCGTTGAGCCAGAAGATGCAGGAGGTCGCAAAGAATGCTGCCACCAAGGCATAAAAAGGATTTTGGAAAAAAAAAGTCGTGTATAAAGATGTAAGACTGTATATGACACGAGATACCCCCCCCTCCCCCAACTACATGATGACAGACAGGAGATAGGAGTCCATAGTTGTATCATATTTGTGCAAAATAGGAAGATAGAAAAGGGAAAGGAAATTCAACTCTGGTTTAAATCACGGGTATCTTCACGTGTACCTTTTGGGCAGTCGGGGTGTTTTACCGTTTCATAGTTGTTTAGGGGATGTTTGTCCGGTCAGCGTATCTTGTGGATGTCTCTGGTTCCTTGTTGTCTGGGCCGATATGCTGTGCCACGTTGTTGGTACCGGCGGATATGGAAAGGCAAAAGGACATTTAAAAAAGAGAGATGATAGGGTTGCATCCCCCCTCCGGATCGCGGTGCAGTTCCCCCCCCCACCCCTAGTGGGGTTAGGGCTATATGCTATATATGGCCCCTGAATCTGACATGACATTCTCCAACGCCTTTTCCCCATCACTACCATCATTAACGATCATAATTGCCACGATATTGAACTATTATGTCTCTGTAAAAGCTAGTAGGTGTGTATTGCCCTTTCATTCCCCTTGCTGATGGTCTTCCGACACCTGGCTGGTCACGCTCGTAGGTGTGAAAGCGAAGAGGTGGGCATGTTGATAAACCATAAATGCTAAATAAGGCTCTGTTTTCACGCCGAATTCGCTAGATTGAGGTGAGACTTCTGATCCCATGGTATTTGCTCGAGGGTGGGGAGCGTTGAGAGGCCTGTCATCTAGGTGTTCGTTAGAGGGAGTGTGGGTTGGTGGAGTTCTTCTTGTGATCTTCAAATCTGGTGTTCAGCATGGCTGAGAGACAGATCTCCGAATCTTTCTACACAGAAGATGATATGCGGGGTAATAAGGGGGTTCGGGACAAAACAAAGGGAGCTTACTGAGTATTGTACTGTGTGGCGGAAGCTGATCTGGGATTGGGGTCACTAGAGAAAAGAGGAAGTCTGTTTGCTGGGCATTGCCTTCCGTTTACAAAAGTTATCTACTCAGGTTTGGAAGAGAGCTATTATTTAGGTACTGTGATGCTCAAATAATACTTCCACATGAAACTCTGCTGAATTGAGTTGTTTCTACAGATTCTCAGGCGCATTCGACGACAACTCAGGAAATTTATCGGCGGGGATTGCTGCTGAATGTTCTACGTAGCTAGGAATATCAGAACCTAGAATGCAAGTGAACATAGATCAGGTGGTTTATGCTTAATTCCCGGTGCCACAACGGTTCCTACGTACAACACCTCCGCTCCTGGAGCCTGCGGCCGTTGACATGAGCATGGAGTAGCCTTCCGTGTTGACCGCGGGACGGGAGCGACCTTGTTTCCCTGGCATTTGACAGTATGTATTCTCGGCGTTGAGACTGTTTCTATTTTGAAATGAGGCATATGGGATCTGGCGTGAGTTTCAAGGGTCTTGTATGCACAGTCCAAGACATTCGAGGGTCTATACGAGGCATGTGGCATGAAGAGCAATGGTTTGTGCATGATGACCCTGATTGTTAGAGGGTCCTCAGATAGTCCAAGCACATCCTAGTCACGGTTGACTGCTTGAAGGCGGCGACAGACATGAAGAGGCGACGGATAGACACGCGAACTAATGTGTTTTGGCATGTCAGTTCACGCGGAGCTGAAGACGTTGAGGCTACCTGCAGCATCAGTGCGCTGTTGTGCGACAGGCAGTGGTAGCAGGTCAGTATCCTCCGTTATACACAACGTGACCTTCCCTTGAGCCCAGTACCATGGACAGGCAACGGGATGAAGTCGGGTCTATCGGCAAGTCAGTGGAACGAGTCACAGAGACTACTTTATTTGCCGGTCAATCAGTGTGACTAGAGGGGAGGGAAAACGGTATTTGGCTAAAACCCACATGTTGCCTCCGTCTCCCCGAAAGCAGAATGCTGATTTGGGGGAGATGGGCGAATTGTTGAGGTGTGACAGGGTCCAAGACAGCAGATTCCCTCCCTCTTGCCCTTCAGTTTCAGCGCCACTGTAGTCGGTGTCTGCTTTGGTGGCGGATAGCTGAGGCTTGAGCCAAGTCACAAAGTGTTTGACAGTTGACACATGACCCTGAAGCAGGAGGCTGACGGCAACAGGCAAGTTGTGGAGGCGAGAGGCGACTTTAGTCGTTTCCGCCTGAAAATGGTCAGCTCTGGTGACACCGAGGAGATGGGCTTGCGGTTCACATGACTGGTCTTGAGGTTTTGTGGCCTGGTGCAGCGTGTTGTCTACGTGAGCATCTGAGTATGTGAGAGAATCGAATCCAGAGGTCTGATGAAAGGGAGTGAAAGTGGGAAGTCAGACCACCGAAACCATGGTGAGCCCCAGCCGTGGTCTCGAATTTGTAGGAGTTTCTTTGTTCGAGTACCTGCTCTTGACCACACTGCCAGGGTCCTTCTTACGTAAACCGAGGGTCTGGTCCCATGGAAATGGGAAACGGGAGGCGAGGAATTTTGATGAATCTGCGAAACTGGCAAACGTACCCGAGGCGCTGGGCTGGGATGATGTGAGACGGGATGAAAAAGTGAGACGGGACGGGAGGGAGGGAAGGAAGCGGGAAGGCTTGCTGAGATAAGTCAACATACGACCTTCTTTTTTGTGATTCATATCTTGTCGACGTTCTTGGTGGAGAATAGGTAGAGCTGATGGCTCCTTATTTCGCTCTTTTCCATCTTGGTTGGTCCATGCATCATAGATTGTAGGCAGCGGTGAGCCAAGAGGAAGGAACATGGGAGCAGGCAGGCTCGAGGCAGGTTGGCTGCATTCTGCATCTTCAATCGAGCTTAGCTTCTGCATAGCATTCTTTCAAACAATTTCATGATCCAACGTGGACCTCTCAGAGCGAGTCTCGCACAACATCACAGCCTCAAGCGGATGACTGCATTTTCGTCATAGACGCCAATTGTCACCGCAAGGTTGTTTGCTCCAAGAACTCGAGGTTCCCCGCAGCAGGCCTCGGTCAGCTGCACCGACAAAGACATCCATGATCACGGCCGGGTTACGTCAAACCGGAGGCCACCTCAGAACTTGAGGCAAAAGGTCTGGACCATCCGGTCTTCTTGCTGCTCTACATACGTTAGCGCGGCACAAACAGATTGGCATGCAGGTCCGGCCCTCAAGTTGTGATGTTTTGTTGCTCTATACCCTCCCCAGATTTCCTGGTAAAACACCACGTTTGCTCTGTTACATATGCGCGCCTCTTTTCTCTTCGGCCGACGGAAACACCAAGGGATATCCAAGCCTTGTCGAGATATCATCCAAATGTGAGGCATCACTTCCCTATCTCAGTGATACGAGAGAGACTCTGCATATTGTCAAATCACTAGTGGGCAAGCAGCCTTGTAACTTGTCTTACATGTCTCTACATGCACCAGTGCGCATCGTCTACACTCGACTTCCCGCTGGAGACACTTCGGAGGGATGCGTGTGTTACGCAGGAGCCCTGGCTTACACATTTCTGTGACCTTGTCCCTGTTATCAATGTCTTGGTGTCCCCCTCTCCTTCTGTCTCGTTCTTCTCTTCAACAACATCAGAGTTGTCTCTGTACCCTGCTTCCTCGCAGTATCCTCACGAAAACATTGCTACTGACTGCCTCTCGCAATTGGGTTCTAGATTCCCCTGTCGACAAGAGACGATGTTAGTCGTCTTGGCTCCGTGAGCTACGGTTTCCCGGCCGCTGAAGAGCACTGCTGTTATTAGACAGCCCTTCTTGCGTTGCCCTGAAGAGTACCATCACCGCCTACGTTTATAAATACCTGTCACCAACTTTGAAGCTGGTCGCCATCATCACTCCATAGTCCGCAGCACACTTTGCTCATCCAAAGACAACTAGCCGACGACTCTCGGTCACACCTCCTACTCCGCTCTTGCTCCGAGCACCACCACTGAGGCAACAGTTACATATCCATTCGCCTTCAACACAGCCAAACCCAGAAAATAGCCATAAATGTGTGTGCAATCTGACTGGGTGTTTACCTGCGGCCACCGGGCTTTTGCCAAGTTCGACAACTGTCCCAAGTTTGGTCGTGGTTGTTTTGGTCAAAACGGAACACATCAAGATGTGTATGTGCAAGATATATGTAGTGACTGGTAGGCTATTCCAAGCAAGCGAGCACTTGTGGTGGCGGTTGACAAATAATTTCTTGTTAGCAAACTTCGACCACTTGATCCCAACCCGCAGGCCGTGTCGAACGACCCGTACAGGAAGAAGAGAAAGATCAGGTGAACATGCCGCTGTTGGCATGTTTGTAGCGAGTCATTGTTACCTGGCGTTGGGGTATATGAGGGTACATAGTGGGATGCATACATATCGTAAGTGATCCTCATTCTTCACAAGACCGAAGGCTTGCTAACGTGATGGGTTAGGTAAATAAGTGAGCACATGGTGTTATGATGATGATCATGATATAAGGGGTGGTTCAATTTGTCTTTGGAGACAGGCGAGAATTATAATGAGAAGCTCTTGCCAACTAGGTACTGTCCACCTTGTCGACTTATCCGCCGTGACTTTGGCTGTGTCCATCATCTGCTAGCTCTTCCCAAGAGAGACCATACCTGGCATTCCTCGGCGTTACACTCCCCTTTTTTTTTTTTTTTTTTTTTTTTTTTTTTTCTTTTTGGTGCGCTCTGCTGACTTTTTTGCTCACAGGGTGACTTGTGGCTTGCATTCGAGGTTCCCAACCACCAACACTACTTGCCTCGAGTTGCTTTCAGTGACGGTCGTTTGTTGTTGGACGAGATCATACAAACCATCCCCCTGTTTCTTCAACTAAATCAACTAAGCCAGAATGATGGTGATGCCGAGTCCGAAATATGATCATACGGAGGTGGTTAGCAAGACTTGACACAGTTGATGAAAGATCTTTACGTTGAAAGACTTTACTATCACGACACCAGCTGGTGGTGGAGATGAAGAATAAATATATAACGGGTATCATTTCCTCTCCAAGGTGAGATGTCTTGATATCACTACCGCCGCAGACACACACACACACACACGCGCGCAACTGCAAAAAAGCAACAAAACATTTCAAGTGAATACACTAACTACCCAGGAGCTACACTGTGCATCCAATACAACTCGCTATTTACCCTGCGGCCACCGCGCCTTCCGCCAGTTGGACAACTGCGCAAACTTTGGCAGAGGCTGCTTTGGTCAAAACGGAGGCCATCAGGATGTGCATGTTCAAGATATCTGCGATGACTGCAAGATAAAGCCTTTGGATCCGAACCCGGAGCTGAACCCTGATCCGTATGAGGAGAGTAAGGAGAGGGCTAGGAGGAGGAATAAGAAGGCTTAAGCGGGGGAGATGTAGCCTTTTGGAAGATGGGTGATCATCAGGGGGCTGTTGAGCTTCGCAGTTACGCAGCTCTTTGTTGTTGTTGATGATAGTTAGGGTATTTAGGAGGCAGAAAGCTGGGGAGGTTATCTAGGTACTTGGATGATAGCTCTGTTCTCTTGACAAATCAACCATCTTTCGCCGCGCGTGTGTGTTCGTTGCCGATATCTTTACTATTGATCCAGGGCAGGACAACCTCGTCACTTCGACTCGGAGATATTGTGATGATGATGAAAAGAGAATGAACACAATGTAGGTGCCTTGGGTGATCACTGGACGGTCTCAGCTTCAATTCACATGTGAGGGGTAAAAGTCTTTAAACTGTCTTCTACTTTCAACCGCTTGTTTCTTATCTGCTTTATAAAGCCAGCCCAACTCCGACTCAGGGGCAACCTACCTAGGGGGTGGCTTTGTTGTTGTTGTTGTTGTTGTTGTTTGTTGTTGTTGTTGTGGCTGACTGTGGCTAGGGGTTAGGGACTCTCTCTCCCCCTCCCTTTATATAAGCACCAGCAGTCATGCTGATACCCAGATCTGCCGCATTGTATAACTTATCATGACACTATCCATCAACACCCCCCCTAATTATCCCTTTTCTCTGTGAAAAAGAAAGTAGATATAAGGGTTAGGGTTGGAACTACATTCACCCGGTTGGTTCTGTGATCTTGGTCTTGACCCGGAGTTCTTCCTCCTCCCACTGGAATATTGTGGATCTCGGCGCCAAGGCTGAACAAAACGTCAGATCACGATCCAGTAGTTTATCAAAAAAGTGGCGAAGTCATGAATTCAGGGTCCTGCCCCTTTTTCTCTGTCTTTGTTCTTTTTCTTTTTTGGCAAAGGCCGGAGGCCCGGCCAGGGCGGGGCTGGTCGTCGGATCCGGGCAACTCGGGGGAACAGTCGCCTGTCACCTTTTCTCTCCAACCGGGACTGTTTGTTGTATTGGACCATGACACGATGTTGCCTTCCTGGTGTCTAACCAAGGCGCGACTAGCGAACGGGATATTAAACTGGTCGGCGATCATCCAGAGGCTACACTTGTAGGCAAATGGAATGGCTTTATTTTGTTTGTCTGTGAGGGTGCCCTTTCGGAGAGGGCTCGGGCAATGCAATGCGCCGCCCGCCGCCGCCGCCGGCTTTGACTGCAACGGAGGGGCAGGGGCGGCTACGGAAAGAGTGGATTCGGCACACCATCGAAATCTTGGCTTCTCTTCCCCTCCCCCCCAGTCGATGACGAGAGCGGGCACGTGGAAGGAGGCGGGTGCGCTACGAAAATGTTCAAGATGGCAACGACATTTGTCGATTCGAAGGGGGTGGTGTTGACCATGTTGACTCCGCTTTGTGGGAGGGATTGGCTTGGGTTGTGTTGTTTGATAGCCAGACAGGCGAGTTGAGGTAAGTGGGGATTTTTTGTCCAAGAGGATTATATTTCTGCTTTTTGGAATTTTTTTTTTTATGTTGGCGATGTTGTGTTCGGCAACGGCGGCTCATCATGTATGTATCTTCTCTTGCTGTATGTATGTCACGGTGCCAATATCAGCCATCGGTTGTTTGGATCCTTCATGCGTGCATCGTCGCGCGCCGAACAAGAGGGAAAAAAAATGGCACTTATGCAAATGCAAGATGCAAGTGTACCTGAGCTATCGTATCGGTTGTTGTGGATCGGTTTCTTTTTTTCTTTTTTTTTTCCACCGTCCGGAAAGTGGGAGGCAGGGCGGAGGGGGGGATGGATTTTGTCAAGGGAAAGGGTAGAAGGATGTTCGGGCCGAGGAGAGGGTTTCCCTCCCTCGCTTTCGTCCCTTCGGGCTTTGGGGTTCCGCAGAACCGCCTTCAGGTCTCTTATCTGATCGCGATCGACAGGGAATGTCGACCGAGGGTTTAAGGGTTTTCTCCATTCTTCAGCCCCTGGAGCAACAACAAGATCGAAGACGGGCCGGTGAAACAATAACGGCGACGGGGAAAGCGCGGCAATGGGGAGGTAGGTATAGGAATGCTGGATCTTTGGACAGATGTGTCATGTAATACGACCAAGACGGCCAGATACTTACTTGCCTGTGAACTCCGGGAAAAGGAGCTGTGTGTCGTAAAACGTAACTACCACTTGGCATTACACAGTTGACGCGAGGCCGTTGACCACGTCAAAGCAACTCTTTCCTTCTCCCGTATTCTCTCCCAGGACAGGGCATGTTGGCTATCTCTGCCCAGGTTAGTTGGGCAAACCATGACCTAAATCTCATGCCATGTTCCAGACTATCAGACCTGCCGGGCTTGGCTTGATAGAGTATCGGAGGAGGCTGGCACTTGGGAACCCTGGAAACTATTTGTGAGAAACGCAAAAGACGCCGGCCGATTCGCTTGCTCGTTTGTGACAAAATAGGACGGGCATTGATGGGTATCCAAAGTAATATGCACAAGAAAAGACAAGGCAAAATATGAACAGAGAGTCGAATAGCCAAAAAGGTCTTGTTTCAAATATATACTCGAGAAGTGAAGTAAAAACAACGTGATGATGCGCGTAATGAAGTCCTCACAGACAGGTATTTCCAACGTTGAAAAAAAAAAAAAACCACAAAATTGACCGCCCTCCAAGTCTTCAATGTAAAATATAAAAAGCAAATTGTGCCTGCCACCAAGAACTTTTTTATCGTCTCTTTTAAATGCCATGTCAAAAATACCCAACCAAAAAACCAGTTTGAAAATGCAACTTGTGCTGTCAAAAAACCACCAACCACCACCAGGGAGAAAAACAGCCCGAATAAAAACCAAAAGCCAAAGAGCGGGTAGAAGAGAAAAAGAAGAAAAAAGTATTTGCACCTTGTAGATCATGATCCTGCCAGAGAAATGCATTCATGTCATCTTTTGTGTTTCTTTCATGCCCAAACAAGAAAACAAAAAAATCCCACCAGCGCCTGCCGTGAAAGAACAAGACTTCCAGAGCCGCCCCCATTCAACGAGAGTATAGAGTATGTGTGAAAACCGATATAAAAGAGCCTGGCATGCAAAAGAAAATTCTCGAAACACAAAATTCGCCGCCGCGTTGAAACCATCGCTCCCTGCCAAATCTATAAGCGTTTGGGGTATCCGAGCAAGGCAAGAAATCCGTCGCAACGTTTCGTCGTCATCTAACCGAAAAGTCGTCGTCGTGTACTGAAAGTCCGAGTGCGTGTGCTTATTCGTGTGCGTATGCGTACGCGTCACTCGTTTGTCATTGGGCCTCCGCCCAGAAAGGCCCGAGGTTGTTCTCTGTGGGGGAGTCCGTCATGTTGGGAAGTCCGTGGTAGTCGTTCATCCAAAAGGCGTCGTCCTCGAGCGCGAAGCCACCGAAGCCCGAAGCGGCGCCGGCCAGAAGGGTCGGGTCATCTCCGGCCATGGACGAGGTGGCGTTCATAAACTTGGCGCTAGTCTTCTTCATGAAGCCTAGTTCGTCAAACTCGACACTGCCGAGATCCGCACTGCCCATCATGCTGTGAGTGTGCCCGAGAAATCCACCCGTGGGGAAAGGGCTTCGGAATGTCTCAAAGTCATCCAACGGGTTGGTGAAGAAGTCCTCGACCTCGGAAACCTCGCCCGAGTTGGACGTGGTCGTCGTCATGGTGAGCTGCTCCGACCCACCGAAGTCAAATCCACCGTAGCTTTGTGGTTGGCTGTAGCTAGAGGGGGCGAAATCTTGGTTGTTTTCGCGGGCAAACTCCAAGCCCTCATAGTTGTTCCAGTCGACCGAGGCCGCACTCAAGCCGGCGCTGAAAATAGGCTGCTCGTGGTCCGACATGTTGCCAAAGAACTCGGCGTGGTTGGCGACGTATGGCTGATACTTGCTTATCTGCGAAAGGTCAAGCGGCGGAAGCTGGGCAAAAGACTGCGAGCCTGTCATCAGGGGGGAGGCAGCTTCCGACCGGCTATGCTGCGATGGCGGCATGCTGTCGCCGCTGATGCTTCCGGTCGCGGACGCGGTGCCACAGCCTTCGACATCTCCAAGGAAGCCGTCCAACGAATGGTCGCCCAAGCTTCCCGTGCTGTGCATCGAGTTGACCCTGCTGAGCTGGTAGGGGCCGCATTTCTGCGAGACCTTGTTGTGCTTGTACGTCGGTTTGGGGTGGCCGTTGACTTCAAAGGCAAGCATGCCGTCCGAGCTGGTGGTGTTGGCGCGGCGACGAACTCGCGAGCTTAGCTTGGAGATCTTGTTCTGCGCGGCAGCAGCGCTGTCCGAATCCGACTCGGGGACGGTCTCGAGCCCAGGCTCCTTCTTGTGGCAGCAGGTGCAGCGGCCGCCATGGTTACAGCAGCAGCTCTCTGTAGGAAAGATGATACGAGTCAGAGGGAGCAAAGGCCTGGATCAGTCAGACGTGACAATGCTCACCCTTGTGACCCTCCACCACCGGTCTCAAGTGAATACACTTGTGTGTCTTCTCGCCGCAGTCGCACTTGACATGAGATGAGCGGGACTTGCGCATGGCCCGGCAGTGCTGGCATTGCGACACCGGCCGGCCCTTCTTGTTGATGTGCTGGAGTGGGCGCTCTGTTGTCGCACAACTAGCCGTTAGCAACTGGGCTGTTGGAGATGAGATGAGGGACGAGTGTTTGGAAAGTTGGAGTAGGTGAGGGGCAACCGCCCCCCAACCACCGCTCAGGGGCTACCATCCAAGCTTCCGTTGCTGCGAGATGTTCCGGTGACCCTCGGCAGCAACCGGGCTCAGCCAAGCAGTACAATACGTAGTTGTGCATGTGCATGCAGAGAAGCAGCAGATAGCATCTGCACCGACGTCGAAAGAAGAACAAGAAAAAGAAACAAGGCAAAATTGACTCACCGTGATGCTGGCAGTTGCTGACCCGATGGCCCCGCACGCAGGCTTCGCAAGCCCACTTCTCGCCGTCGATGATCATGGTGGTGATCTGATCTATCTGATGTTTGATGTGATCCTTGGGAGTTTGAAGTCCAGTCCAGTCCAGGTGCAGCCGGAAGTTCGGTGCTGTACTAGGAGACAGGTATGAAGCAGGTCAGTTGGGGGAGGAGGAGCTGACGGTCCGTGATCCGGAGCGATATGGCCAATCCAGGAGCTGCACGGAAGCTGTTGCTGCGGTGCGCTTGGGAAGGCGGGCTGGAGCAAGCGAGTAGCGAGGTCGACTGTTGGTGGTTGGTGGTTGGTGGTTGGTGGATGGTGATTGTTGCTGTGTACTCGAGTTAGAGACTCATCGCTCGGGGCATGCTGGGTTCATATGTAAACATCTGAGGAAGATGCCGAAGACTCCGAGTCGATTTTGGGCAAGGCGACTCGGTCGGGGGGTCGAGGGAGGGTTGAGAGGATCCCAGAGACCAGGGAATGAAATAAATTTATGTGGGCTGGGTGGAGCCGGTTCGTTGAGAGAACAGCTGGAGGCGCCACTGGAAGCTGAGGCCGTGTAAGTGTGTGTGAATATCCAGGTGTACCTAGCTTGCAAAGCCTCGGTGGTGGCTCAAAATTGGGCTGCAGAGCAGAGGGCAGAGGGCACAGGGTAGAGGGCAGAGGGCAGAGGGCAAGGGGTGGGGTTCCTTTCAGGGCAGAGACCGGGACGGGATGACTTTGTCGGAACGAGACAGGACAAGGTTGGGTACCTTTTGGACTTGGAACCTCACTCCGTAACGGTAACCCAGAATCCAACAACGAATCTGCGAATCCAACAAACTCTTTTTTCCTCTGACAGCTTCAGCTTCGGACACGGTCGGCGTCAGGGCGTCCCAAGGTGAGGTAAAGTGACGGGTCTCAGCTAGCTTAGCTTTGCTATGGGCTGGCTAGCTGCGGGCTCCAGCATGACGTGCAGCAACAGCAGCACAGAGAAAAAAAAAAAAAAGAACAGCTCGGTATCCGGTATATCCAGGTCCCAAGGTCCAGGGCAAACGTAATGCCGGCGGTCTGAGTAAGGTGATGGACGGAAACGCAGCGGGCGTCGGCGGCTGACGGGGCGCAACAATGGACGATGGACAGGTCTCTTGTCTACCGAGGGCAGAAACAGGAAGTCGGACTGGACAGCTTGTGAAGCGGTGCAGAGGCAATACAAAACCAAAGCCGTCTGAGAGCAAGATCCGGAGCAGCACCTCGAAGGGGGTGGGCTCCTTTAATGTGCTCTGGTTGTTCGGCCGCGGCTGGCGTGGGTTGTTGGAATACCCAAGGCCCAAGGCAAAGCCCGTCAACTAGTACACACAGTCCACACTTCCCATGGCCCATGTGGGACTCACCATTCCATTTTCCCCCCTCGCCGGATGTGTGGATGGATGGAGGGGGGATGAACGCCAGACTTGTTTCCTGCCCTGAACCCAGCGTGCCCAGAGGTGACGATTGACAGGCCGCAGTGGCTGCTACAAAGTACTTTTTCGTACATGCAGAGAGGTACTTGGAGGGACAAGTGCAAAGTCTCATATGCGTCTCTTGGTAGGCGAAAGACGGGTCGCGGGATGGCCTGAATGGGAATTAGCTGGGTCTGCTGCACATGCCTGTCGAAGAAGCATCAGCAAAGTTGGGGAGCAGGGGCCCCAGCAACGTGAGGGTTGCAAGGTGCGGGTGGTTGCGGAGAGGGGGGCAGAGCCTGGGGGCGTGGGCGTGGGCGGCGTGATAGGATTGTCCTCTGGCGTCCTAGTCAATAATGGAATTTAGCATCAGGTAATCGTCGTTGATTCCACTGGCCAGCAGCTTGCCCGGTTATGCTGACCTCAGTCTATCAGTTACGTTAGTCGACTTGATCCTCGAATTTCCTTCTTGCCCTCGATCTGATCTATTCTCAGGCAAGACGACCTTCCTCACTGGGCCAGCGAGAAGTGTTATTCATCAAGTAAGGAAGTTCTTGTAACCTTCCACCTTGATGTGCCTGAGGTGCCCTGGTTTGGCGCTGTTCTACTCTGGGAAGCTCGTTCAGCCTGGAGAGGGGCCGTACTCGATTTCTCGATCAGGTACTTTGCATCCACTCCACGGTTCATCCTCCATCGCACGTCACAGGTCGGAGCAGAGCACAAGAGTCTTGGGGTCTTGGTTGGTTGGACCCCAACGAGAGTCCCCCAGCCTCTTTTCCTTTGTCCATCCACCACCGGTATGTACGTACAGACCCCAGTGACCTCCCTCTTCGATTCTCGCAGAGTCATGGAGAGAGTCTGCAAGTTCCTGACATCGGCCCCATCGGCCTCCCCCGGCGGTACTCTGGTTTTCTGGGAATTGCACACGACCTCTTTGCGCCGAGCAGCGCCCGAAGGTGCAGTTGCCGGAGGGTTCACGGCCAGACTGCCGTCTCTGCCTACTTCTGCGACAACAAGGGGTGAGCATCTCCATCTCCATTTGGCTGTTAGATCCGCGGCCTGGGGGGCGGATCGGCTGTGAACGACCGAGTTCCTCCCGCGATCACGGCTTCTTCTCTCCAAAGCCCTCCAACATAAAAAGCTCGGCGCGCATCTTTGGACGGGCTCACGGGCGCAAGTGGCATCGCAGTGGCATCCACGGGAAGCTCTGCGACGTCAGCTCCAGCAGCAGAGTGGGGTGTCGCATTCCCCATGCCGGCGCTTCTCGAGGATATGGGTAAAAGCCCCAATCAAAGGGAAAACAAAAAAGGCAGGCCCCGGTCAATTTCGACCTAGCCTGCCGCAAAAAAATGGAATATGTAATTACCTACTACCTTATGAGAAACCAACTGGACTCCTTTCGGCTGCTACACTCTCGGTCTCTTGCTCTCGCTCACACTCTCCATCCTTCCTCGCTGATATCTCTATCCCCAACCACTGCCCTGTTCCCACCCGAGCCGCCCCCCCAGGACGGCCGTGGAGGGGTTCGCTTCTTCCATCACTAGCGTCCGATGCGGCGTTGACCATGACGCGCTTCTCTCCGAAAACCCTTGCGAGGGTTCGACCGATGTTGCAGGGCTAGCACAGCAACAGCCAGACTACCGCAGTACACACTCCACCACACCGAGCAAGAAACGGGCATCCACTCACACCTCATCTCACCTCACTTTACTTGACTTCAAATGACAAAGACTCTGTGGCTTACTACCTAGAAGACGCTCTTTGAGCTGTCATTTCCGTATCGTCCATGCCCTCCGCATGCAGTTCCTAGGCAGCTTCTTGTTGGGGACGACATACACGTGCTGCTTTACTTATACATGGCATAGCCGGTGCTTCCACTTACACCGCCGACAGCCGAAACTCAACAACGGCAGATAATCTGCAATATCTGTACGGCGAATGCGCAAGAGGCCACGACAGGCCGGCCGGCCGCTTTACGGACATTTCTCTTCTGCCATGCTCTGAGAGAGTGTACGGCTCGAGAGAGCTGCTGAGACTACCGAAATCGCTTGTGTTGGGCCATGTCTGCTGCGATGTTCGCTGTCCCACGGCCGCACCCAATTTGGGCCTTCGACATCCCGCGCCAGCCAGCCGACATAAGCCTATTCTTCCAGTCTGCGGTGCGTACAGCCTCACGAGAACCGGGGGACACCATTCGTGCGAGATGATGCCCCGCGGAACGTCTGCCCTGGCGAGCCTCCTCAGACCATCTTGGCAAGCAGCAGACCCGGCTAGCGAGGGCGCTTGAGCTCTCCGTTTCCGCCGGCACGCTGAATGATGGACGATTACGGAGTATTAGAGGCAGAATGCAGACTTGATATCCATAGGTAATTGCCAGCCTCTCTCCGCCGAGCCGCGATGATCGCCCTTGTCTCAGAGGCAGGTAAGAAACGAGTCTCTGACCACATACAACGTGTCATGATGATTTGAATGTTGTCCACCAGCTCTCGGCCGCAATAGCCCACGGCTATCGGGATCGTCGCTGGAATATGAGACCGCCAAGTGCATGGGACTTCGGACAGGAGAGAGCACAAAAGTGGCTTCTTGTGGTGTCGTTACCTAACCACCTACTAATCAGCAAGTGTGAACCTCTTCTGCTGCCAGGTTGTTTTGGTTGGCGATGCGGGCCAGGGCATGCGGCCCACTGTTGAAGAGAGTGGAGACCCCACTGCTGGAAAAACCCCCGGTCCTCGAATCGGCCCTAGCGGTCGTTGACGTCCAGTAGCGCACAGGGCAGCTGCAGCAGAATTTTTTTTTAGGCCACCCACACCAATTACTGCCAATTCACACAGTCCCAAGCATCCATTCATTCCTCCAGCAGAAAACACTTCTCAAATTTGATGCCATCACATCCATCCATCCTATTTCATCCTATTGCATTTGCAGTCACAGCCATCCATCATTACCACCACCTCGACCACTCACTTCTCTCTCTTTGCCCCAACCGGCTTAGCCATCTGCTGGCGACTCACTGCCTTGCTTCATTAGCCCATCCAAAGATGGCCTTCTGCAGCCGGTCATCACGCACTCGACATATACACTACAGACAGATCATGACGGCCTCTATTTACTGTCCGTGGAAAGGATAAACGGCCCCAAGATCGGCAACCAAGTCTTTTCATCCATCCCTCCGCCCTCTTCTGTCTCTACACAGACACCCCCACGTTTCTCTTCAGAGACACCGGCAGGGCAAGGCAGGGCATGGCATGGATGATGGATGGCTGCGAGACAACAGAAGCCTTCAGGTCCTGTTCCTGTTCTCTGTCTTCACCTTTCCACCAACCAACGGCTTCGGCGGGAGTTGCGGTGTCAGACCGCCAGCTCTAAGCAGCCGAAATAGGAGCCAATATGGCTTTCGGCTGCTGCACCTGACCCCGACTGTGTCGTACTGTCAGCGCTCTCTTTTCTCAACAAGGCCCGGCAGCAAAATGGCGGCCATATCAAGATCCGGGCAGCGGAAATATTCGGTTTCCTTTGCGACCCAACGCCACGGGCCCAAGACCCGGCAGGTAGTTTTGACTTTGTCCTACCATCCATCACTCAGCGCCGCCATCTGGCTGCCCTCATTTGCCGGGTTCGTCAGTCACTCGCGGTACATCGCCCGGCCGCACGGTTAAAATCACGAGGACGCATTGTCCCTCGAGTTCCTGATATGTCACTTCTGGCATTCGGCAACACTCTTCAAACCGACGACATTTGATCGATATCGATCGTGTGCACCGCCGAGACTTGACTACTGTTGCCCTCGGGTGTTCTCTCTCTCCATGCGGTATTCCTATCGGACAGGCGGAACGCCTGCGCTGCAACCACCACCCTCACGAACACCTTCGCAGGTGGTGGCGCTCAGTTCGAGGTTCTCGACGACGACGAGCTGGGGTGGGCTGATACTCCCCTTCCCCCCAGCATGTCTCATTCGGCCCTTGCTGAAGAGCTCAGAGTCGATCTGTTTGTGCAACCAAACAGCCGGCTTCGGTCAACGTTCTAGAAGCATATCCCCGCAGCTTCCATTGGGGTTGCGAGTTTCCGGGAATTTATCGGACCTCACCCCTTGCCCAAGAGCAATTCTTGCGCGGCCAAGTCCTCTGACCAATTTCACTCGCGACCCTCGCGACAAGTTTCATCACGAAGATGCATCTCCGCCGAGGGATTACCAGCACCCCAACCCTCCAAAGGACCCTTGCACGTTTACGACTCGGGGGATTTTTGCGTTAGTGGAAACCATCGAACCACTTCATGCTGCGCTTGATTAGTCTTGTTTGGACGATTACAGCTGCCCGGTTCTCGGCTATCGTAACGCCTGGGCGCGTTCTTGGTACGCGGGGTTTGCCTTTCCCCAGTGGTGATGGCTTCTGAACATGGCCAGCGTCACTCGTCGAGTGTTGCCCAGCAGGTGGTGTTGGTGCCAAGCATTAGAGCATGGAGCTCTCCGAGCTTGCCTGGTGGTGGGAGACGGTCGGACTAAGCCGATTGCCAGTGTTGGTGATTGGTAGGTATGTCGGTGAGAGAAAGATTATTGGTCGACAGCCCTGCAGCTCAAGCGAGTATCGGGCGCTGAACTTCTATCAATGACCCCTCATCCTGATTTTACACACGCTTTCATTCTTTCTTTATCACCCCCACGCCCCGAGCCTCCCACGTTCGTTTTGAATGTGGGCAGACCCCCATGGGCAGCACCGCCATGTCATGGACGAGCCTCGATGGCTCTTCTTTCTCGGTATTAGATGGGTATGCTTGGCTTGGGCTGGTCGCATGTCGCAATGGAGGTCACACGTGAGGCCCGGCCTCGCCGTCTGCTGTGTGAGAAGATGATAGGGGCAGCGTCGTTTGGCGGTCGGTGATGGACTGGCTTCCGTGGTGCGGTCGAGGTCAGCCAGCTCCTTCAAGCATGTGTCCTACATCGGCAGGAGCTGAGTTCAGGAGATGCTGCAAGATGCCGACTTGGCTAGAACCCTGGTGACATGGGGAAGCAGCCTCTTGTCGTGTGTACATGGAGGTACTTGGCCGCTGAGCCTTTGAAGATTACCCATGTTTCATGATGGCGTCGACTTGTGTGCATGCAAGATGCAGGTCAAGACGTAAGTGGAAATCTCTATCTGTTTTGTCCGAGTAGCTTCTGCTCTCAATGTTCTCGCCTTCGTACACTTTTGCCCTGGCAGGATCTCGCTTTTTTGCGTTTTCCTACACCGCAGTCACTACCCCATTGACTCGGCTGGATGCCACAGGGCATAGATGAAACATTTTGACCCATTGCTGGGCGCCCGCGTTGAGAAGACGTTTTGCTCTTTAAGGATATTCGGGAATCAGTAGAGGTTACATTTATTTTGCTTTCTTTTTCATGGCATTGTGTGCATCACCGGGCATGAATGAGGATGGGTACGAGAAAGGAAGTTGGAGAGAGTTTGCATCCCCCACACTTCGTTAGTTTTGTCTGCAGGAGGCTGCAGGGTATGACGAGGAGGTTATCCAGTTGCCCTGGGAGCTGTCCCACACCCTCGGCCGATCCAGTGTGGGATAGTTTTCCGAGTGCCTTTGCGACAGGGGTGTCATGGAAGACTCCTGTGACGCTGTTGAAGCTCTGACCACATCGGAGAGGAGCGGCTGTGATAGCTACTCGTCAAGGAAGGGCTCTGGATGTCGGATATGACCGTCAGCGATGTTGTGGCAGACGGGGAAACTTGAACAAAAGGGGAAAGTCGTTGCTATCACAGAAAGCTTAACCAAAAAGCAGGCGGAACCGGCACGCATGTATCACTCTGCAGACGGCCGACGTCAACGATCGGAAACGCAACGGTTTCTGGTTGGCAGGTTGGGATGGTAGAGCTTGTTGTTTAACCCCCTTATGCTTGGGGATATGCGAAGGCGGAATTCGTAACGTTCAGGTAGGTTGGGTAGCAGTAGCGGTAGGCCATATGTAGCACACATCACAATCGCAAGATAAGCAGCAAGACAATCCTGTCGGTTTTGTATATGTTGCACAGGATGGATACCCCGCGCAGTTGTGACAGCCATCTGGGACCGATACGCGACGCTTGTTGACGTCGCACAGCTGCATGTGTGTGTGTGTGTGAAGTGCGGTTGTGTTGGATGCGAAGCTTGTGTATACATGAACAACGTCGTTCGAGGGGCAAGCTGACGGAGGGGAGCTGGCGTCATGTGTGCGAGGGCGATGGCACATGGTTCAAGTCCGACGTTCGATTTGCCAGCAAGAGAAAAGCTGGTATGTAATAATCCAAGAGGAACTGATGACCTCTGTGTCTGTGGACTGGACCCGATGCAGTGGGAGAGACAGAGAGGGTGGTGGGGGGGAAGCTTTGAGGGTTGCGTTGCTGTGTTGGACAACAGCTGTGGGTGGTTCGTTCTCTTTCGGTTTTGTACGTCTTTTCGACTTGGAGTTTGGTACCAAGTGGATGATGGCTTGAGTTTGCTCCAGACAAGTACCCAGTACCTTACAATGAGTACCCTTTTTTTTTTTTTTTTTCGTTTTGGGTCATTGTGCGTGTGTGTCTCTGTGTGTGTATGTGTGTGGGCATGCCACTTTTTGCTTTTTCTTATGGAGAGGGCTGACTGGCTTCTGGGTTTGAAAGAAATTCGGGGTCCTTCAGGCCGAGGCGGCGAGGATGGGGAGTACACGTTGTTTTACTATATGGGATGGTGATGAAGGTGTTATTTCCGGTGATGATGGGCGGGGGGGATATAACTTTTTGTTTGCATGGGAGGGAGGTTGACCTGATGGGTGAGAAGACAATGTTTGGGTGGTTGTTGTTGTTGTTGTTTCTGATGTTGTTGTTTTTGCCGATGTTATAGATGATACACATATATATATATATATATACGATTGTAAAAGTAGAGGTCGTCTTCGCCCTGCCCAGACATCGCCAAGCCGGGCATCTAAGGGGACTGCCGGTCGCACAGTTGAGGAAAAAAGAATGGAAACTTTTTTTACGGACTGGTTCTTTCTCCACGATGCTGGCCGCGTTCGGCACCGGTTCCGTTGGGTTGGTTCGCATCATCCATACCATCCTATCCATTGTTTGTTCGTGTGTGTGTGTGTGTTGCTGACCTCCCTCCTCCCCCCCCCCACTTTTTCCTTTCAAACTTCCCCGCAGTTCTCCCTCGGAGGGAAAGCGGTTTTCTTGGCGATGAACCGAACCGCGGTTTCTCCACACCACCACTTTAGTGACGCCATTCACGCCAACCACACCACACCTTTCTCTCTCCTTTCCCAACGACCGACTAGACTGCTGCCCTCCATCCCATCCTGTATGCGGAGTTTTGCGTGACGTGATCAATCAGCATCTGTTTTGTTTTCGCCGCTGGTGGTCAAGGGTTGATTGATGCTCATTGCTTTTTTTCTTCTTCCTGTTTTGCTTCTGACCACTAAATTTCCGAAGAGAGGGAAAGCGGGTCTAAACTCCAATCGGCGACCGATCAACTACTACACCGAGACTTGTGGGAGAGACGTGGGGGATTGGATTGGATTGGATTGGATTGGATTGGGACGCTTATACAAGGCTAAGGGTAGCCACAAACCACCGAGGGTTTGAAAGACGTCGGTTTACGAAGGAGAAGGGCTTTAATTCCGCGAGCGAGCGAGAGGGTTGAGGTTGTCAGAAATCAGATTACGGAGAGGAAATCATTGAGGGAATCTCGGTCAAGAAAGTTTGGGGGATTAAGAGAGCCGGGGTTGAGAGAGTTTTTGGTTTGCGGACGGGCGAGAGATACATGGGCCGGCTTCTTTGAGGCAAAGGGTTTCTACAAACGGGACCATCATACTACAGAACGAGGCGGGCTATCACGGCAAGTGTTCCCGGTTGACTACACTTACTTGACACAGCTTGGGTTGGTAAAAACAACACCAAGGCCAGTCAGCAGTAAGGACAAGAAGGACGGTGTCATCAACAAAACACAGAGAATTAGTCTCACAGAGAATTGAGCACAACACGCACTTCGGGTCTAACGGCAGCGCATATTACGAGGTGAGGGATAAACAACCCTCATCATCAACAACAACAACAGCAGCAGCAAAATCCTGCTCGGAAAATCAGGTTTTCGACAGTAGGGCAAAAACCAACGACAGCAACAGCTCGGGAAGCTTTTCCTTTTACGGATTTCTCTGCTGAAAGGGAAGTAAGGGGCTGTTGACCTGAAGAGAACCGACAGACGGGAAAGGGTATACACGGCTGAACGGCAAAGGGAACACCAGAGGCAATACGCCGGGATTCCCGTTGGTTATACAGCAGACAGGGAAAGAAGAGGTAGGGTCAGGAGAGAGGGGGTTACATACATACTGTTCGGGAGTGAAGAGAGATAAGGCGGGCTTTGGGTTGTTGCACGGCAGTATTTTGCATTTCCGAGGTCATTATTGGGTTTTTTTTTTTTTTTTTTTTGGGTTTTTTTGGTTTTTTTTTTTTTGTGTGAGGAGGATAATGAGTGGGTTATATCGTGCTCCGAAGGCGGGGGAGAATCCGGATAGGTGAGTTTCCTGGGGGAAGATCCGGGTTGAAAGGTGAGGGAGGTAAGCTGACCGTGTGCTGGGAATAGGCCAGTGAATGTTGTTTTTGTTGGGGCTGGTGCGGTTGGTTGTTTTTATGCTTCGAGGTTGCATCATGTGAGTTTTTTTTGTGTCTTCATATGAGAGAGAGGGGTGTTGTTTACTGATGATTGCGGGGAAAGCCTGATTATAATATTCACGTGTCTCTTATCGCACGCTCAAACTACCGCGCCTTGGAGGAGTCGGGGGTCAAGCTCCAGACTCACACGTTTGGGGATTACACCTTTCGTCCTGCAGCTGTTTACCCTTCACCGGATGCTGCGTCCAAGGGAGCAGTGAAGCAGTGGGACTACATCATCGTCACGACGAAGGCCCTCCCAGATGTGTCAGACGACTCGGCGCTTATTGCCCCGTTGGTGTCGGAGGGGTCGTGTATAGTCCTCATCCAAAACGGGGTCGGGGTGGAGGAGCCGTATCGACTGCGCTTTCCTGCCAACCCGATTGTGTCTGGGGTGACTGTCATCTCGGCGGAGCAGATCTCCCCTGGGGTGATCCGGCAGAACCGCTGGACACGCCTTCACCTTGGGCCGTACTCTGATAGTGCGAACTCGACTAGCGACAGCGTCGAAACGGGAGACGGCACAACGGGGGCTTTGGTGCCCCCTTCACCGACCCCAACCCCGGATTCTGACTCTGAGTCTTTGAACGAGACTCTCCTCTCTGTCGGCCTGGATCACTGCGACAGGCTGGGCCACTATTGGACTGCCTTTGGCTCGATTCATGACATTACCGTGTCGAGTGAGATCGACCTGCAACTCATCCGCTGGCACAAGCTGACCATCAACGCGGCGTTCAACCCGTCGTCAGTCTTGTCGGGCGGGTTGGGGAACGCGGATATGGTGCGGGATCCGGAGCTGAGGCGGCATTTGTACGGGGTGATGAAGGAGATTTGGGACGCGGCGCCGAAGATACTTGGGAGGGGGTTTCCGGGGGAGCTGGCGGGGCCGGAGAAGATATTGAAGAGCACGGAGAGGAATGTGGGGAGCAAGCCGAGCATGTTGCTTGACTGGGAGGCGGGGAGGCGGATGGAGCTGGAGGTTATATTGGGAAATCCGGTCAGGTTGGGGAGGCGGAGGGGGGTGGAGTTGAGAAGGATGGGGACGCTTTATGCTTTGTTGAGGAGTATGCAGGCGGTGAGAGAGGGGAGGAAGGCTAGGTTGTGAGGGAAAACATGTATATATATATATATATGTATATATATATAACGTGATCCACCATCGAGCGGGACACCCCATCGACCGGGACACTTTTCCAGACCACAACCACAACAAACTCTAAAATCCCATAAAACACTAATCAAATCAATTGCAGCTACTCAGCATCACTTGAAGCATCTGTTTCCCCAGCCTCTGGGCATGTCCTTGCATTGTGGCCAGTCTTGCGGCAGATGCCACAGTGCCGCGAACCCATCCGACGCCTCTTTGACGACCCTTCATTTCCGCTTTCGACGCGTCCTTCCGCTTCAACTACGCCCTTCTCTGCCATTATATCCCTAGCCTGGCTTCCATTAATGGCCCCTCCATCTTGGAGACGCGTCCGTTTGGCCCTCCGGCGCTTGGAAAGTGCTTCGTTGGCCTCCTGAAGTGTCCGTACCTCGGCTTGTAAAAGGGTCACCTGATGGGAAAATACCTGCATTCCTTTCGAAAGCTGATCAACAGCAGCTAAAATCGGAGTCGGAGAGCTCGACTGATGTCTTGCAATCCGAGCTTCAATAAGGGTAGACTGCGAGAGGGCTTCGTTGGTAGTCTTGGGCGTCTTAAAGGCCCAAGGTGTTGGTGGCCCATCAGGGGTCCCAGGGGGGATTGGTGTCCGCAACTTGACATCTAGCTTCGAAAGGACGGCCTGCGGGTCGTAGGGGATAAGTCCAGACCCCCGAAAACCCCCGAGAACGTTTTCTTGGGTGAAAGTCCGGCTGAAGGCGGCTTTGAACGCAAGGAAGAACTCGGGCTTCGTGATATGCGTGATCCGGGCTTTGATGAAGTGCTCGATTTCAGCACCGTACATCTTCTTTAGGACGCTATAACAACCCACATCGAGAGGCTGGGTAAGATGCGAGGAATGGGAAGGCAGACAAATGGTGACAATGTTATTCTCCTTGCAATAGTCCTCGAATTCGGCGTTAACATGGCTCTCATGGCCGTCGAGCACCAGCATCCGATATACACCCCTCCGACGGTGTTTAGTGTGCTCATCAAAATGCTGCAGCCATTCCAGAGCAGTCTTATTATCTGTCCATCCGTTGGTTGTTGTTGCGACGGCCCAGTCGTCAGGTATCTGATGTTCGGAGTACCAGCTGGCGAGGTGGAAACGGCCCTTCACCACCAAGAAAGGCGGCACCACATACCCGTCGCCAGCAATAGTGCAAATCGCTGTCGCCCATTCTCGATTGCCCGGCTGAATAGCCTTTGGTTTGCCGACCCGATCGGAGCGCGTGACCACCATCCCTGGCCGTATCATGCCCATCATAAAGCCCGTCTCGTCGAAGTTGTAGAAGTCGCAGTCGAGGATGCCGTATTTCGCACGCATGTTGGCAACCAGTCGGAACCATGGCTCGATAATTGCAGGATCTTCACAGAGGCCTCTTTGATAGTCATAGACGCGATTAAAACGCGTCTTTAACTCTGGACGTCGGGTAACGAAGCGGTCTGGCCAGTTCTTTCCGACCTGTCGCGCACCGCGTTTCCGAAGCAGGAGATTGGCCATATCACCCACGTCGACAATCCGGGGCGAAAACCCTCGCGAATCTCGGTCGAGTACATATTGAACAATCACCTCCTCTTCTATCGTAGTCAAATTCGAACGTGCGTTGTAACTGTCGAACTTCGCAACTCGGCCCTTCATTCTCGCAGCAATTGTGGACTTGGGCACGTTGTATATTTCTGCGGCGCGTCGGATGCTCAAGCGCGGTGTTGATCGAATCGCATTGATCGCTAAAAGGACTCGATTTTCTGGCAAGCTGTCGGACATTGTTGTGATAGAGAAAACGCGAATTGAAGTTGGGTGGTTATAGTGGGAGAAAAAGTGTCCCGGTCGATGGGGTGTCCCGCTCGATGGTGGATCACGTTATTGCTGGTGATGTTGACGTTGAAGAATGAATCTTTTCATTATTTTGCTGAAATAAGTTACGTGATGGGTTTGTTGACTTGACAAGTGGTTCATTGTAGGTATCTAGTTAGCAATCACATCTGTATGTGCGCGAAGAGCTTCACTTGCAGAGCCCTTGTCATCGCGATTCTCTTCATAACTCTTGCTCATACCTCGACATCTCTTGCGTGAAGTGTATTACTCCCAGACATGACTCAACCAATGGCTTTTGGAAGCGCAAATATCTTGCCAAGCGGTATTTGTCTGAATAGATACATCTCTTTTCAACTCTCTTTTTACATCCCTCCGCTTTGTGTATGATGTAGGGCGGGGGGGCCTACATTGTGAATTGAAGATAGTACTCGGTAGAGACTTGTATCGCAAGGTCCTGGGTGCCCTTGGGAGGTTTGTGAAAGATAGCTTCTGACCAAGGTAGGTAGGTAGGTAGGTAGGTAGGTAGGTAGGTAGGTATCTTGAGAGCCCTCTCGACGAACTTCCGAGGTCTGTTGATATAAATATAGATGTATATATTGTGAATGTATTACGTGTTCTTAACGCCCTTTTTCGACTCTTTCTTTTCGGCACCCTCGTTTCGAGTACTTTTGGCAGACTCCAAGTTATTGTGCACAACATTCTGGAAGACTTTTGGCATGGGACAGTAGGTGGTTTGGCTTACGCTGATACAAATCGCGTGTAAAAAAGATGTTGCTGGACTCTCATCGTGGGTATCGGGAAGGTAGGTTGTTGAGGAAAGAGTTTATCATCGGGTAGTTTTATAGGTTATTGCTTTAACAACTTTGGAGACGTGTTTCAAACATGGAAACATTATTCTTGGATTTCACGGCCGCGAGGGAAAGATAGTTTTGAAAGAAAAAAAGCGAAAAAAACTTTCATTTTGAACCCTGATGGGTTGAAGGTGTTTCCTGTATTTTTGTTAGTAGTAAAGTGGGGGAGGGGGGACTTACCTGAAGACTAAGTGCTCTACTCAAGAGGATGCTGCTGCTTGTTTTTCCTGCTATTTTGTTAGGGGTTTGAAGGCGGGGGGGAATGACTTACCTGGATGTTCTGTAAGTTAGATACCTATGGGTTATTTGTCCTTGAGTTGGGTAGATCTGAATGTTAGTATTGTATCGACCTCTCGATAAAGAGGCTGGAAACGGGGTTCCCTCGAAATCGCGGATCCGCGGAGGCGGGAGAGATCTGTTGTGTTAGCAAGAGTCATATAAACTTGTTATCATCCTGGGATGTATGTCGTGTCAAGCATCACGGTTAGATATTCGGAGAAGTTCTTTCGGGGTTCGGTATCGACACGGACGATGGTGATCGGTTTGATATCGGTGTGGTGTTCCTGGAAGATGCCTGACCTTGGTCAGTAAATGGTTAGCAGTGCTCGGCTTGACATTGACATGACAGGCTCTTCATGTAAGACCTTGAAGTTAATGCATAGGTTTGAAGAGGGTACACGTAAGGCTTCGAAGCCAAGACGTGAGCTCAGATATTGGAAATTAGGGGATTACATGATGGAATGAGAGAATGCCTATCAATCCAGTGATGTGTAGTAAGGATCGAGTCACAGAGAGAGTGCCGCGGCGCGGCGTATATACTCCGTTGGAGATCAAAGAAGAGATCGGGTGGCAGAGGCCCCGGGGCTGTGTTGTTCACATGTCACAAAGGGCATTGTCTCGATATATGGCCACGTTTGAGATGAATGCTACTGTTAGAGTCCTTGTTCCCATCGAAGACATTATCTGCCGAGAATAGAGGCTGCATCTGACAAAGAAATTGGTGTCCGATCAAGCCCCTGTCTTGACAGATCTTGGGCTGTTAATGCCAGATCTAACCATCGCCGCTTGGCCGTGCTCAGCTTAGCTCCGGGGTCGAGATTACGTTTTGAGCTGCAAGTGAGGCCCATCGAGAGGCCTCGTTGCAGAAAGAAAAATGCTTGTCAGGTTCAGACGAACGGGATAATCCGTTATGCCCGAGACACCACTGAAGAATTGCTCCTCTCTGCCCCTCCATGTGCCCCTCATCACCTCCCAATAGCCCCAGCCAGCCATCCCTGTGTAGCCCGGAGCATCTTGTCCACATCCCCTGTGATTGGCTGAAGGGCGAGCAGCCATGCTACGTCATGCGTCTCGGTTCTGTGTGCTAGGAAATGACGTCAATGTCAGGTAATAAACCCCTAGAGGGATGAGGATAGGGAGAGGGAGGAAGGTATTGAGGTTTCGGGGCAACTTTCTCAGGGTCTCGGGGCTGGGTTTACTACTTGATATTTATGGAATCAGACACCACCGAGCAAACGGTTTCCTGCAGGAGTTCTGGATCGAACTGTGGAGCCGATCTTCAGCGGGGCCGATGAAACAGACCCCGCTTGTTTCTTCTGGAAACCTGAATTGGGCGATTGGGAGCACACCGGGAGCTCCAAGGTGTTGTTGAAGCCAACAGCTTCACAACTGTATGTAAGAAATTGGGGGGTAGATCTGGGTTGGATGGGATGTCTCGGCAGGTACCTTACCTACTCCAAAAACCTTAGCTAGCTGCGCTATGATACGATGCAGGAAGCAACGCCGTTTTAACCGCACGAGGTGCGATGCTCACCCATGGGCCATGGACCACCATCCATCATCAGCTAGGCACTTCTGCGGGCTCTTGGAACGTCTTGGCGGAGACTATTCCATTTGATGGGACAGAGAGAGGGAAAAGTCCTCGGAAAAACATCCGCCACTGGGGGGTCCTCATTCATCTGTTCTTTTTGCGCTTACTTGCCACCCAGCGTGTCGACCGAGCCCCCAGTCCCCTCTCTCCCGTCGTCAAACACTCCTCTCTCTCCCACATCCAGCTCCCTGGGACGCACACTTGAGCGGGAGGCGCTTTCCCGGCGGGTGCCCCCTCTACACTTGTCACTAGAGCTCTAGGTTCTAGCTTCAGACCAGGCCGACACCTCGACCGTCTCCATCGGTCTTTTGCACTTGCGGCACCACATCGACACGTGAATCGCACCGCCCACGGCACCGCAACGAACCTGGCGATTGACAACAAACGACCATTTTGTCCCCTCTGTTCCCCCTAGTCCTCCTGTTACCATCCCACCGTCCTATATTCCCTCCTCCCACAGCCGACCTGATCAACATCCGACAGTGGCTCAACTGGCTGCAAACCGACCTTGGAACGATCAGAAAACCTACACTTACGTACTGTGCTCTCTTTTGCCCCGCCGCTCGCCCAAAGATCTGCAAAGCCAGGGGCCAAGATCAACCACACCACCCTGACCTGGTGTGCGACCCGCCTCTGCTCACCTGCCCGCCCTGTGATCAGGTTTTGACATCCATTTCTCAGAATCCCATCCCCCGTTGCTGGACCCTCTTAATTACGTCTCGTGAATTGGAGGGCCAAGGTGCTTCGCTTCGTAGGTCCCTCGGTCAAAGCTGCCATCCCGCACAACACAACTACACGACAAAACACACTCCGGTCTCGCTCAACAGGCCACACAGCTAGAAGGAATCTGACAAATTTTTTTGGCGACGGTATAATTGATCGAGCCGTGGTGTCTTGATGCCCGAGGGGAATGATTGTATAACTCGGTCTGCCGCGGAAGCTGGTCCTAACGACGAGGCTACTAGGTCTCGCGACGACGTCTTTCCCGGCATGGATCCAAAAGGAGGTGCCCCAGAGGATGGGAAACCGACACTTGACAGAATCGCCACCGACGTGGGCGACAAAGAGGAGGTATGCACCGAGTCATCGACAACTGGAACCACCCATGTTGACACAGGCACTTCCATCCCAAGTGAGGTTACGCAGTCGCCAACGGCCATGTCGACCGCCGTGTCATCATGGAGTGCGTCTGAAGATCGCCAGCTCGGCCAGGGGACCGCTCAGGATCCCACAGATCGCGTCTTTCCCATCCGATCCGTCATCAGTGTTGGGGAGCCTGGGCCGATGGGGAGAAAGTCGAGCGAGCAGGAACCGCGACGGAAGATGTCGCTTTCAGAGCCAGGACACACGCCAATCCCTCCGACCCCAGGTTTCAGCAATGGGAAACAACTGGAGCTACATTCGGAGCGTACTCCATTTGCACGGGGCCGGTCTGCAGTTGCGGCTTCGCTGCCTGTGACTCCGGCAGCCGCTCCGTGGTCGCCGCCCGCTCCCACTGCGCGAGAGCGTCGACAACAGACTGTGTCAGGGTCGCTCTCCAGCATTCAAGCGGACGCAGAAAGATACGGCAATCCCATGCCGCTCTCTCTGGCCGATTCATCCGACGAGGAGCAGGCCGTAACCGAAACACCGAGTCGCGCCGAGGAAACCCTATCAGAACGCAAATCCTCCATCGCCCCGTCGATTCCCGACTCACTCTACACAACTCGCTTCACGCATGTCATGACGGACGAGGGACACGCCGTCATCACGGGGCGGGACGGGAAGCTGCAGCGGTGCGAGGATGAGCCCATTCATACCCCCGGCGCGGTCCAAGGGTTTGGCATGCTTCTGACCCTGCGTGAAGACGCCGAGGGCCGGTTGCAAGTACGGCACGTCAGTGAAAACTCACAAAAAATCATTGGGTACCGACCCCAGGAGCTGTTCGCACTCGGCGATTTTCTGGATATCCTCAGCGACGAGCAGGCCGATAATCTGCTGGACCATGTCGACTTCATTAGAGACGAGGATGCAGATCCAGCAACCAACGGTCCCGAGGTCTTCAGTCTGTCTCTCCGCCCGCCAAATCATGACAAGTCTGTCAAGCTGTGGTGTGCCATTCACACTAACCCGGCACATCCCAATCTCATCGTGTGCGAATTTGAGTTGGACAATGACCTTCAAAATCCATTACGCCCTGTCGATGAAGACACGCTTAATCTGCCAGAGGATACACTGCAGTCGAACCCGACCTTGGAAGAGCTCACCGAGTCCACCGAGATTCTGAGCAAACCGTTGCGGGTGTTGAGGAGCGCGCGAAAGCGTAGGGGAGAGGCCGGTGCCATGCAGGTGTTCGACATTATGAGCCAAGTACAGGAACAGCTCGCCAACGCGCCAAACCTAGAGATCTTTCTGAAAATTCTGGTGGGCATCGTCAAAGAGTTGACAGGTTTTCATCGCGTCATGATTTACCAGTTCGATTCCATGTTTAACGGCAAGGTGGTCACGGAGCTTGTCGACCCAGCACTCACCAGGGATCTGTACAAGGGACTGCATTTTCCTGCCTCTGACATTCCGAAACAGGCGCGTGAACTGTACAAGCTCAACAAAGTTCGCCTTCTCTATGATCGAGACCTCGAAACGGCCAGAATTGTGTGCCGGTCAACAGAGGACCTCGAAGTGCCCCTGGACATGACCCATTCCTATCTCCGGGCCATGTCACCAATTCATCTCAAATACCTCGCCAACATGGCTGTTCGCTCCTCCATGTCGATATCGATTAATGCCTTTGGCGACCTGTGGGGGCTGATTGCCTGCCACTCGTATGGCCCCAAGGGCATGCGAGTCTCGTTTCCCATCAGGAAGATGTGCCGGCTGGTCGGTGACACAGTTTCGCGCAACATTGAACGCCTCTCCTACGCATCGCGTCTGCAAGCTCGCAAACTGATCAATACGGTGCCCACCGAACACAACCCGTCGGGCTACATCATTGCCTCCTCCGACGACTTGCTCAAGCTCTTCGATGCCGATTTTGGAATGCTTTCTATTCGAGAAGAGACCAAGATTCTAGGAAAGGTTGAGCATTCTCAGGAGGCCCTGGCAATGCTCGAGTATCTCCGGCTTCGGAAATTCACCTCCGTCCTCACCACGCAAGACGTCAAGGTTGACTTTCCCGATTTGCATTACCCACCCGGGTTTCAGGTCATCGCTGGCCTGCTATACGTCCCCTTGAGTGTCGGCGGCAATGATTTCATCGTTTTCTTCCGGAAGGGCCAGGTCAAGGAAGTCAAGTGGGCGGGAAATCCGTACGAGAAAACCTTTAAAGAAGGGACAGAGGCCTACCTCCAGCCGCGGACGAGTTTCAAGGTGTGGAACGAGACCGTGGTGGGCAAGAGCCGAGACTGGTCTGAGGAACAGGTCGAGACGGCCGCAGTGCTGTGCTTGGTCTACGGCAAGTTCATCGAGGTCTGGCGGCAGAAGGAGGCGGCGCTGCAGAGCAGCCGGCTCACAAGACTCTTGCTGGCAAACTCGGCCCACGAAGTGCGCACGCCGCTCAACGCCATCATTAACTACCTCGAGATCGCGCTGGAAGGCTCCCTGGATCAGGAAACCAGAGACAATCTGTCACGTTCCCACTCGGCGTCAAAGTCGTTGATTTATGTCATCAATGACCTGCTGGATCTCACCAAAACCGAGGAGGGCCAGGAGCTCGTCAAGGACGAGATTTTTGACCTGCCAGCCTGCGTCCGGGAAGGGACGGAGCCCTTCAAAAACGACGCCAGGCGGAAGGGCATCGAATACGAGTTCATCGAGCATCCTGGGCTTCCAAAGTTCGTGTATGGGGACCAACGTCGCGTCCGACAGGCAGTTGCCAACGTGACAGCGAATGCCGTGCAGCACACATCGGCCGGTCATGTCAGGGTCGAGCTGTACCTGGCCGAACTCCTTGAGCGTCGAGTTCGGGTCGAGATCGTGGTGCAGGACACGGGCTCGGGTATGAGCAATACCCAGCTCGATGCCTTGTTTAGAGATCTCGAACAAGTCTCTACGGATGAGGGTGACGATATGTTCAGTCCGCTCGAGGGCGCCCGCGACAAGGAAAAGCCGGAAAAGGACAGAACTCTTGGGTTGGGGCTGGCAGTAGTGGCGCGTATCTTGCGAAACATGGACGGCCAACTTCGGCTCAAATCTGAGCCGGGCAAAGGATCTCGCTTTGTTATGCAGTTGCCGTTTGAGCTTCCCGAGGATGCCGCCTCGGCAGACGGGACAGCGACAGCCTCGGGTGCCCTGTCAGAGACTTCCAGAACTGGATCCGTCGCGGCAGCGTCGACACCTCGACCCACCGACGGAGAGGTCATCGTCGTCAACAGGGGAAGCGGCGGATCCATCCATACCAACCAGTCGATATCAGCAAAGAAAAGCTTTGATGACTCCAAAAGCACGCACAGCCACCGTAGCATAGCCAGCAAGAGCAGTGCCAAGAGTGGGATGAGCGACGCCGAACGGTTAATCGATGCTATCCAAACACCCATCACCTGGGGCGAGTTGGACCCTGAATTAGCCAAACGACGACGGAGCTCCCGAGGCGCATATTACAATCCACCAGCACCAGGTACCAAAGACGGCCATGCAACACGCTCTCTGAGCCCTACAAGGCGGGTCAGGCCATCTGAACCTACTCGGTCAGGCTCTTCTCCCACCAACATCAAACAGCAGTCACAACCTCTCACCGAACCCCCTGCCTCTCACGAAAGCCCACCGGGAGTGCGGTTCATCAACGACTCCAGGACCCCGCTGAAACCTGTACGCATACCAGACGAGTACCACGACAAGCCATCGCTGCCTCAGCAGAGCGAGACGTCGGGTATCCTCTTTGAAATACCGCCCACCCCTGACGTTCGAGAGAACACTCGGGAGGTTGCCGCCTCGACGAGTGCGGG
The DNA here is from genome assembly GCF_035222375.1 of Podospora pseudocomata. Classification (NCBI taxonomy): domain Eukaryota; kingdom Fungi; phylum Ascomycota; class Sordariomycetes; order Sordariales; family Podosporaceae; genus Podospora; species Podospora pseudocomata. The sequence goes on along the minus strand of NC_085888.1, from coordinate 1,742,542 downwards.
CGAGGTTGTTGCCACGCCAGGCTTGGAAGTCCTCGTTGCCGAGGACGATCCGATCAACCTCAAGGTTTTGAGGAAGCGGTTGGAAAAGGCTGGGCACAAGGTTTCCCATGCGCTGAACGGCGAAGATTGCGCGACAATGTATGGGGAGAAACCTAGGGGCTATGATGTGGTGCTCATGGATATGCAGGTATGTTTCTCTCTCTCATCTTGCCTTGGTCGCAACCCTTTGCTAATAACGAGCAGATGCCCATCGTGGACGGCCTTACTAGCACCAAGATGATCAGGACATTCGAGACATCGAGCAGCCGACCCCAGCCCCCCGAACTGTCCGCCATTGCACAGAACCATGGGAGAATACCAATCATTGCGGTCTCGGCGAGCTTGGTGGAGAGGGAAAAGGACACGTATGTTGATGCGGGATTTGACGGGTGGATTCTGAAGCCCATCGACTTCAAGAGGTTGGAGGAGCTGTTGAAGGGGATTGTGGATGATGGGGTGAGGGAGAGGGCGTTGTATGTGCCGGGAGAGTGGGAAAGGGGGGGCTGGTTTGCTGCGAGGAGTGGGCAGCAGGAGGCGATGGTGAATTAGGGGGTCACTACTGCCAAGAGTAGAAGGGGGAGTGGGTACTTTGTCTGGGATTGAGAAAGGTTACGACTGGTGGGATAAGGGGTGTGCTCGGAAGAACGATGTTGTTTGTTGTGTGACCTGAATCATGAGACCTGCTGCCACACTTGGAGGGTAGAAGAACAACGTTTGGAACAGTCCTGGCTTTAGAGGAGGGGAGCGGGAAGCGAGGCGTTTTTTCTTTTGTGTGTGTGTGTGTCTGTTTCGAGGATGGGTCACAATAAAGAAGGGGGGAAGGAGTTGGGAAGGATGAAATTGGATTGGGGCTGTTGATTTTGCCCGATTCAAAAGGCTGATGATACCATTCATATATATTAGCTGATTAAAACCATAAACCTATTACCTACCTATGTGGCCGTGTCTTGTCCAAGAATCTGGGGTTAGTGAAGATTGTCGGAAGATAAAACTGCGGATGCAGTGTAGACACTTGGGCTCTTAGATGACAACTTTACGGTGTGGAAAGTAAGACTGTTGGTTACGGCTGTTGATGCTCGTTCAATCCCCATCTCCTAAATGTTTCCTTCTCCACTAGGACCTTAACTATATCACGTCTCTGAAGTCGTATGCTCTCCCTACCCATTGTTTTGTCCCCTCTGAAACTTTCACATCCCAACATACCGTCTTCGGTACCTCTCAGCTCCTTCCCTCCTCATCATCAGGGCACCGCAAGACAGCGGGCAAAACCCCGATTATTTTTCGGCCGGCAGCGGCCTGGACATTCGATATTTTCCGCCTTCTCCCATCTCCATCTCCACGGCCTTGGCTCTGGATTCATCCATCTTTGTCAACTCTATCGGCTCCTCCCCGAACCGGGCGGCGTCAAGTTTTTTTTTTTTTTTTTTTTTTTTTTTGTTCGGGGATGAGTTTTCTTTCTGTGGTGGTTGGTTTATTCGTTGAAACGTGAATGGGAAGAGAGGTAGACTCTTTGCAGAGTCATTTCCAAGCTGCTGGGAGGTGGTGAGTGCCTGTTTGTTTGCCCCTGAGAGGGGGGTGTGATTCATTGTATTGTTGTAGGCTTGGAAGGATGCAACGAGTTGTGTCATGTTGCTAGCATAATCCATAATCAGGTATTCTTGGGGGGGGGGAGTAAGACGGTGAAGAGGCAATTCATCAAGGGAAGGGAATCTATGATACCCAGCAGACACGTATTTGACCTGACAGTCAGAAGGATGACTGAGAGCTGAAGAGAATACCAGTACTCTCTCTCCTCGTGTTTGGGATCTGTCACAGCCTCCCTCCTTTCTGTACCTGTAGCAGCAAACTTCATTGAGTCCTAAAAAGTGAACTGACTGACGTATGCAGGATGCATGACAGCTGCAGTTCTGAACACGACAGAGAGCTATGACTTGATGTCAAGGCGGTGCGGTGCCTCCTCCTCCTCAAACAAAATATTGTCAAAGAAAAACGCGTCCCAACACGAACACGGGCGGCAATCAATTAAACTCGAAACACCACCAACCCAACCAATCCCATCGCCCCAAACCACCCCAAGGTGGGGGCGGACAAGGGGGATTATGCTTATCCCTCACACTGGAACTTGGCTTTGGCAGCTTTGCCCCCCGTTTCAGAATATCAGCGGTCTGGACCACCGGCAGAAGCTGGACCCCTTCTGCAGCATCAGGACCCCGAAGGGTGCTGCTATTCATGCTTGATATAGATAGATAGAGAGAGAGAGAGAGAGAGAGAGAGAGAAAGGGAATATCATGTTAACCGCCTGTCATCCTAATATTTGGCAATCTAATATCACCTGCGCCCGCCGTTGAAGTTGCAGTTGCATCGAGATCGTCGCTAGCCCGTCGCATCCAAAAGGCAAGGCTTCGTATTTTCGTGGGATGCATTTTGACATTTCGCTTAGGCCTTTTATGGTACCTTTTTGTGATTCCGTCACCAGGGATTTTGTGGTTGTAATCTGCATGCTAATGAACATTGAAGCCTTCCCTATGACAAACCACATTTTGCATCATTGTCCACCTGGGTGTCGTGACCCTCCTGTTCAACAAAAAATATCAATGTGTGTGTGTGTGTGTGTGTGTGAGAGAGAGAGAGAGAGAAAGAGAGAGACAGGCCATCCATGGGAACCCATGTCTGCCCGATTGCGGGGAAAGTGGATTTTCCTCTTCACAGATGTGGTGGAAGCTTTTGGCCTGTCTCAGATTGTGGCATGTGTACAACTGAACAGAGAGAACCCGGAGCTGTGAATTGGCTGTCAAACTTGTCCCCGCGCCCTGCCTTCATCAGATAGGTGCATTGGGGGGTTGGTGCCACAGACCCGGGTGATTCTTCAAGGTCCTAGTAGGCAGACATACCAAAGCAGGTCCGGAACTTGATAGAACCTGACGGCCTGGTTGACGGGGGGTATCCTATTGTTGTTATATGTGTGGTGGTGGTTGTGGTTGTCTGATGAGGCGCGGCGGCGCGGGCCACGATGATCCGCTTTTTTAAGGGTCACACCCGCCTCACATAATAAACCTTGACATTACTCTCCAGCCGCCTTTTCCCCCTTTTCTTCCTTCTTTCCTTCTCTTCCTCTCCTCCCAGCTTGCTGCGACCACGGAAGTTTCTCTGTTCCACTGCTTCTTCTTCTTCTTCTTCTTCTTCTTCTTCTTCTTCTTCTCTCCTCTCTTCCACACACGAGCACGACAACGCCCCAGCCAGCTTTGCGACAACGCAGCAGCTTTCCTTCATCTTCAACAACTGGACCAACATTGTTAGCTGATACCCATCAACCACCGCCATCATGCCTGGAATCCGTAAGTTTCCCTATCACATTGGCTTTATCTCCTCGATCATCCATCGCGACGGCCCTGCATGTCCCCCTCGGCCATTTTGATGGCGTTGCCTCGTGTGCGACTATGCTCGGAAGCAATGTGTCGCGTCGGACAAGGCAAGAGAAGCGAGAAGCGAGAAGCGGCTGGAAAAGAGGAATATCGTGAGCTAACCGCTTTTGGCGCATAAACAGCATTCGGCGCTCTCGACAACCTGAAGGGCAAGCTCAAGGCTGCCTTCAAGAGCCGGGCCGAGAAGAAGGCGAAGAAGGACGCGGAGAAGGCCAAGAAGGACGAGGCGGCCCCGGCGGCCCCGGCTGCTGCTACTGGTGAGAGCAGCACTGCTGCTCCCGCCGCGGCCGCTGGTACCGCTGCCACTGCTGGTACCGAGGCCACCAAGACCGAGACGGCCCCTGCGGCTGCCCCTGTTGAGACTCCGGCTGGTGAGTTGTGTCTGGTTTCGGAAGTCAGGGGAACCTTGGAAAAATACTAACAAATGATAGCTGCTACTGAAGCTGCTACTGAAGCTGCTCCCGCTGCTGCTGCCGAGGAGAAGAAGGAGGAGGCTCCCGCCCCAGCTGGTTCGTATCTTTGTGACGGCAGAAAGAAAAACAAAAGTTGAGATGTGCTAACATTAAGGTTTAGCTGCCCCCGCTGCTGAGACCACCGCCGCGGCTGCTGCTCCGACAGCTGCCACCGAGCCGACCCCCGCTCCTGCTCCGGCCCCAGTCGCTGCCGAGCCGGCTCCTGCTCCCGCCGTGGAGACCCCTGCTCCCGCTCCCGCTCCCGCTCCGGCTGTCGAGGAGAAGAAGAAGGAGGAGGCGGCTGCTGCTCCGGCTGTCGAGGCCACTCCTGCCTCGGCTGCTGCTCCTGCTGCGGCTACCACCACCACTACTGCCTAAGCGCCCCTCACCCCCGCTTCCATAACGAAACGAACGAAGTCGACGGCATAACGAAATACGAAAATGACCATGGCTTTGGTTGCGCGGGAAGCTTGGCGATATTGAGTCGAGTTGGGTTGAATCTGTTGTTCCTTTTTTTTTCTCTTTTTTCTTTCTTTTTTTTGTGTTGCGGGGCGCTTTTGTTGCTTGGGAAAGGGAAACCAACGGTAATGAATTGCCGAACGAGATACCAATTGCTTTTTTTGTTGTTTTTATACTTTTGCTGTTGAAGCAAGGAGGGAGGGGAACTGGGTAGCTGAGACGGTTATGTGTGTGTGCTGCTTCGATACCCCCCACCTGCCGGCCGTTAATAATGAATGAGATGGAGTTGGCGTGAGAGCCGCCGCGGTTTTCTCGAAGTGATTCTAGAGGAGCCAAAAGAGCAGCTGTGCGTATTCCATGGTTGGCACATCTTGCTGAATCACAGACTGAAGTCCAAAAAAACAGCCGTCCGAGCAGCTCATTCTCATAGTTCGAGAAACTAGGGGCGATATCCATACGCTGCACTTAAAAAAACTAGATATATCCCTCCTTTTCAGCCGACAAGCGAGTAGCCAACCTCTCCAGCAGCCCTCCCCATCTCAACCAACCTCCTCCTCATCCCCTCCGCCGTCTTCCTTTCTTCCCCCTCCCCCAAACAAGAAAAATCGGCCCGCTCAACCCAGCTCCCGACCCCGTGCTGCAGCACATTCCTCGCCCGCTTCTTCATCCCCTCCCCCCCCCCATCCGCCCTCCCAACCGATCCGTGAAGCGTCATCCGTTGCTTACCCCCCGAATACACCCCCCGATGGAGGATGTTGTTATCGTAAAACACCAAATCCCCCGCCTTCAGCTCCACCACCACTTGCCCCTCCAAATCACCCCCATGAGGATCAGCCTCTCGCTCCGCTGCCGTCCGCGGCCGTGAATGCGACCCCGGCACCAAAACCAAACTGCTGTCGTCATACAACGGCAAATTCCACTGCGTGTGAGAGTACACCTCCCCCGGTTTACACACCCTTTCCCGTTCCTCCTCCTCCGTCGCCGAGGCGGGAATGTCGTCCCTATGCCAGGAGAGCTCGAACCCTTTCCCGTCGCTGGGCCCACACAGCAGGTTGAACAGTTCCATTACCAGGCCGTCAGGCGGAGGGAGGGAGAGGATTTCCCGGGAGAGGGAGAGCAGCGCGGGGGAGAAGTAGAGCTTGACAAAAGCCTCGCGTTGGGAGGGGGGGAGGGGGAGGGAAGGGTGGAGGAGGTGTTGGACGCCCCAGATGCCGGCCGAGTGCGGGACTAGGGAGGGGTCCCAGGGGGGGAATTGTTTGCCTGTGGTGCGGACGTGGGGCCATTGGCCGGCAGAGGAGAGGGAGATGAGAGTGGATGAGGCGGTGCGGAGGGCGGAGAGGGTGGAGGGGGGTAGGAAGGAGGGGATTATCACGTAGCCGTGGGTTGTTAGCCGGGCTAGGGGGGAGGGGTTGGTCATGGTGAGGATGGGAGAGGCGAACAGTGATTGGAAAAGGGGTGGGATAGCAGGGATGGGGTTGTCAAGTGGGATGGATGGGTGAGGATGCGGGTTAGGTGAGGTTAGAAAGCAGGGTTGGAGATGCGCGGGGGAGGCTGGGGGTTGGGGAAGTTCTTAAGAAGAGAAAGTGTGGGGTAGGTAACGCGCGATGATGCAGGACGAGAATTGCTTGTCAGGAAATGTTCAAAGAAAGAAGGAAAGAGAGAAAAGCTTATTGTGCGGGACTATCCGGGGGCTGTTTGGGGTAGTTTCTGGGGAAGATCCACGCACAAAAGATCCTCGACGGGGCGTACGTATGTATGCTTCAAGGGTGGCTTTCCCATGGCTGCGGTGCTACCCTGAAGCATCCAGTGTCTTCACTTTGATGAAGCACATAGATTTGTAGCTCGACATCTCTGGTCGGTGATGGTAAAGGAGGGGCAAGTGTTATAGACGACATAATCCAATTAAAGAAGAGGCACGTGCTTTCGCGACACAGAACACAGAACACGGGCACTGCCATGACATCCCCGCTCGTCTGGAATATTCCTCGGATCGCGAACGTCATTGAGCAACCGTCACAAAGATCAGCTCTTGTTTGGAGAGGAATTGACTCCTAGATCGATTGGCCCTCACAACCCTCATTTGGTTCTTTCTCAAATCATTTCAGAATGGTCGGCCGAAAACGCAAATCTGCCCCTGCTGCCGCAGTGGAAGAGCCAGTATCAACGTCAAGGCCCCAGCGCGCAGCTTCATCATCCACAGGCAAAACCAGCAAATACTTTGACCCCTCCCCTTCAGACTCCGAATCACCAGACCCCCTCGCCAAAGCCAAGCCAACCGTCCCGAAAAGACGCGGCAGAGGCCGTCCAGCAAAGAAAGCCAAGAAGCAGCTCGAACCTGAATCTGATCCAGACGACGACAACGAGTTCAAAGACAACCCCCAAGAGGAAGCCAAACCAGACTCAGACTCCGACTCCGACGCCCCCCCAAAAGTGACATACACCCCCCTCCCCACCCTCCGCCCCGAAGGCACCACCCCCTACCGTCCCCACGCCCTCCACCCCAACACCCTCCTCTTCCTCTCGGACCTCAAAGCCAACAACAAGCGCTCCTGGCTCAAGCTCCACGACAAGGAGTACCGCCGCGCTCTCGCCGACTGGGAGTCTTACGTCACCTGCTTGACCGAAAAAATTACCTCGCTCGACCCTACCGTGCCTGAGCTCCCTTTTAAGGACGTCAACTTTAGAATTTACCGGGATGTTCGTTTCAGTAACGACCCCACACCTTACAAGCCTCACTTCTCGGCTGCGTTCAGCAGGACAGGTCGTAAGGGCCCCTATGCGTGTTATTATGTTCACGTGGAACCTGATGGGAACAGTTTTGTGGGTGGGGGGCTGTGGCATCCTGATGGGGCCGCTTTGGGGAGGCTGAGGGCTAGTGTTGATGAGCGGCCTGATCGATGGAGGAGGGCGCTCACCGAACCGGCATTTAGGCGGATTTTCCTCCTGCAAGGGGAAAAGAAGGGCAGGGGAAAGGGGAAGAAAAATCGGGAAGAGGAGGAACAAGACGCAATGGCGGCGTACGCCGAGATGAACAGAGGAAACGCGCTCAAGACCAGGCCGAAGGGGTTTCATCCCGAGCATAGGGATATGCGGCTGCTCAAGTTGAGAAATCATACTGTTTGGAAGAAGGTGGATGATGGGGTTTGGACGAGGGAGGGGGGCTTGGAGGGGGAGGTGATGGATATAGTGGGGGGGATGGTTGGGTTTGTGACGCATTTGAACCGGATTGTGATGCCTGATCCGGGGGATGAGGATGATAGTGAGGTCGAAGAGGAGGAGGAGTGAGTTTTGCTGGAGGGTCGGTTGGGAAAGCAACTGGCTCTGGGTTTGTTGTCTGTATACTATTGTCACGGCACCAAAGCGAAGCTCAGAGGAGAACAGGGTGTGGGGCTTGGGAGGAGAGCGCCGCTTCGGCTGTATTTAGACACCGCTTCGTAGGAGCTTTGCTCCCCTTTTCCTTTCCCTCGCGCAATAACAAGACACTTACCCTAGTCCTTGGTCGGCACTGTGACAACTATTTCATTTTATTTATTTATTTATTTATTATTCTTATTTATTTATTTATTGATTTATTTTTTATTTTTATTTGACGTTATTTTTTTTTTTAATATTTATTTTTTCGCTGCTTGAGTTGCTGTTCCGGATATTTTTCGGCTGGTTACTTAGCAGAATACCCAGCTTGATACACGCGCAGCTTACTGTTTTTGGTTTCTGTCACTTTTGTTCTACAAGCAGAATCAGGGTTGGGAAAAGTCAGCATGATGTATTCCAATTTATGTCATCCAACTCCAGCATCAACATCAAACTTACCTCCCACCCCCAGCTCCAGTGTTGAAAATCTACCTCACTTGACCAACCCCTCGACCCCTAAACCCCCCTACATGATCTCTATGCAAACTAAGCCCTATAAACCCCAACATTACTCGCAAAAGTGTTCCTGTTCTCCGCCCACCCACTGCCCCCCACCATCCCCCCATCCCTCGTCACCATCTCCCTCGTCCCGATCGTGTTGAGGTTATAAACCGCCACATTCTCCGCCCTCCCCTCCACGCTCGTGATCCTCTGCTGGCACGTCTGCCCCGCATCAAACGTGCTGCAAGCCGTGGAGTAATTATCAAAGAAAGAATACAACCCCGCCCCGTAAACCAACACATTCCTGCTGCTCATCACCCTCAATCCCCACGCCGCCGGGCAGTTCCCCGCGATCCCCACACACTGAGCGCGGTAGTCGGGGTCGGAGTACTTCGCCACGGGCGGGAACGGAACAAGGGAGTTGGGAACGGGAGCGAAATAGGGCGACTCGGTCTGGATCTGGCCGAGGAAGATGTCCGAGGTGGAGGTGAGCTGGTATTGGTAGAGGACGTGGTGTTCTGAGCCTGTCCCCCAGAGCCAGAGGGGGCCGGTGGTGGATTCGATTACTTTTTTGTTGTCAGCAACACACAATCCAACAGCGTATAGATGAGGAGACCTTACGCAGTCCACGACCAGTATAAATCGTAATCTGGGTGTTCAACTGCTCATCGATATCGTGATCCGCCGTCCTATCATCATCGCCATCTCAGTCAGCATTTCATCGCCCCTTGACGGTAGGAAGGTGGGTAGGTAGGTAGGTAGGTAGGTAGGTAGGTAGGTAGGTAGGTAGGTAGGTAGGTAGGTAGGTAGGTAGGTGGGTGGGGTGTGTGCTCACCACAGCCAAACATTCTCCATGTACAACCCCCTCGCCCCCTTGGTGACATGCATCGCCATGAACGCCACAACACAGTTCCGATCGACACTCCCATTCCCCGGCTTCTTCAAACACTGCCCAATCTGCTGCTGTGTGCCCGTAAACCCCCCAATCCGCACGTGCACATCCCACATGCCACTCGGCTGGCCCCCATTGGTGGCAAGGTTATACTCTATACAAATCGCCCCAGCCTGCGCATTCTGCGTGGCGACGATGAAATCACTCAGCTCGACATACCCCTGTTGACCAGACGTCGTCCCCACCTGAACAACAGGCCGGGGGTTGCTCATGTCGTTAAAGTAACCACCAGAAGATAAAATAACAGGGTAGGCCTCCCCGACGATCTTGGCAGAGGGGGGGATGACGATGGTGGAAGTGACGCGGTAGAGGCCGTGGTCGAGAAGCAAAATCTTGTTTTGGGCAACGGCCGTGTTGATTGCGTTTTGGAGAGCGGATGTGTCGTCGGCTGCCGCGTCGCCTCTGGCGCCAAAGGCGCGGACCGAGAGGAACGACGAGGCGGGGACGGATTCGTATTGGGGTTTGGACCGGACGTAGTACCGCCCGTCGGAGGTCAGGAGGGAGGCAGGGCGTGGGTTGGGGTTGATCGGTCCCGAGAAACGGGGGGCGTTGGTGCCGCGGTCGAGGAGGTGGCCTAGGGCCCAGGCTGGGATCGTGGTTGAGCCTGATGTGCCGCCGAGCATGGTCCCGCTTGGGCCTTGGACTGCGACGGCGACGTTGTTGAGTTGGATGTTCTCGATGACGAGACTTCCCCCAGTTGGGGGGTTGGCGGAGGGTGTCCAGGCCGTCTTGATGGCGACCGGGGTGTTGCTGAAGGTGCTGTCAAAGAGGGTGACGGAGCCAACGTTGATGTTGCTTGGACCGCCGGCAGAAAGGTCAAGACCGACACCGCAGTTGTTTATGAACAGCCCATGGTATGTCCAGCCCCAGTTCCAGATCTGGATGATGGCCGTCTTGCAATTGTTGAATTTCATGTTCCGCATCGTGTATTGCTGGTTGCCCATGCTGGCACCGGTAGCGCCGCCGTTGAAAGTGAGATCGGCCATCATGCCTCCGCTACCCTCCTCGATAAACAGACCAACGTGGACGACGTCGGGCGTGGATGGCATGTTGAACACGATGTTCTGCAGACTGGTCGCCTGAGAGGTAGGCCAGTGCATGCCTGTTGCTGCCCTCCCCGGGGCGATGGCAGTGGTGTCGATGACAAAGTTGCGGACCTGGCGGAAGAAGACATTGACCGCCTTCCAGTTGAGAACCTCGGTGTAGTACGGGTTGCCGTCGATCAGCCCGAACCCCTGGAAGTTGGCCGTGGCCTTGAGGGTAGGTGGAGCGGAAGCATCGCCGACAAGATGGGTGAAGTATGCTGGCAGGATCGAGGAAGAGATGAGGTAGGTGCCTGCCGGGAAGTAAACGATTGCAGGAGTTGTGGTAGTGGATGCCTTTCTTGTGTGTTAGCATTGCTTCCTCGGAGCGTAGGCCCGCAACAGTTCGACATACACATCCCCTGTTGCAAGGATTCCCAGCATTGATGGCAGCATTGATAGCAGCAGTATCGTCAGTTATTCCATCACCTGTTGTTAACAACACGAATTAGCTTTCCGTCTCTTCTAGCAACTTCAAGATGTCTTACCCCTGGCGCCATAGTCCCTCACATTGCGGAAGACTGGATAGTTTGGCTGAGCAAACGGCGCAATGCCTCGATCTGCCTCGCACGTTAGCAGCCGTCCTCAACCTGATCAGAACAGATAAAGAGAAGCTCACGAGGAATATCTCCAAGCCAAAAAGCCTGCACCGCTGAAGCAACAGTGGCAACAGCCACCAACAACGAGCTGGAACGCATGACAAGCAACAACACCTATCGTCCGCCGGTGCGTGGAGGAGAAGCGGAAAAGAAAAGTATGTCCTGCCCTTACTTCCGACTGACTTTTGTATGTGTCCGCAGAGGCTGAGTGCCGTGGTTGACAAAAGTGAAACCTTGTTTCTCGTCATTCCCCGGTTGGCCAGTCTCAGGGGTAATCATACCTTCAGCATTCCGGGGAGCCGGGACAAGACACAACAACCTGGCCTTGCTGAGCCCGTGAAACAAAACACCAACGCACACGTGCATGGTTCTGAGATGGTGGGGAGGAGGAGAAAGTGACGATGTTGTGTTCCAATACCAAAGCCCTCGGGGCCAGCCACCTCAGCCATGGATGGATGGTGACGACGCTAGTCAATGCCACACGGTTCCGGGCAAAAGCAACATGTGTCTGTGATTTTCCGTGTAGTTTGTTCCCGAGTGCCCCTCGATGACCGTCTCATGTAACCATCACCTCCGGCAAGCCAAGCTTCAGTCCTGCCATCAACTGAGATGTGAGGTTACCGCCAGGCCACCGCCCGACCCCGAATGAACACGTACGCGGGCGCCATACCGGTGTATATCCCAAAAACAACCATCAACCCCGATTATGTCTTGCGATTGATGTCTGAGGAACTTTGATACTGGCACTTGTTCCATCGAAGGGAGCATGAACGAAGTCAAATCATTGGACGAAATTCCTGGCCATGATCCGGCCCGTCGTCGGTTGCTCCGCCCGCATTACCCGAGTACATAATCGATACTCCCGCGTGAACAAGCCATTTTCGATTGCTGAGCATGTTTCCATGTTTCTTCATGAAAGAAACAGAGGTAAAAAGCGATAGCTCACTCGAGTACGGCATGCCTCACGGCTGAGGGTGTTGGGAATAACGGCAGGTGAGCGAGCTCAAAGGCATCCTGTGATGTTGGTCCGTCTCGATCCAGATGCAGTCTCCTCGGGACTTCCCAAGACAAGGCGCGGCAAAATGCGGAAAGAAGCGAATGGTCTGGGGTTAAGAAATGGATATGATGGGAGACGTTCAACTAGATGAAGGGGTCAACTACAACCCCTGGGCCGGGCCGCAGCATTTGATTCGCTCGGCCGGCCGAACTTCCCAGCTAGAGACGAAGGTGAATGCAAGAAATAAGGCCGGATACTACCAGCCAGAAGGCCCCGGGTGACCTGAACAGACATGTGGGGAGTCGATCAAAAACCCCTTCTCGAGAGCTAAGGAGTTCTGTTCTGGTTACGTCTGACCTGTCCAGGTAGCTTACCAAGTTAGTAAGGTAGCACGATGTGTAGGTAAAGTTACTTGGGAGTGTTACACCAAATGATCACTACCTGTCAGCTTTTGCTGCAAAAAGATTCCTGCAGAGTAGGAGGTGTAGATGCCCAAATGACCTCGATGATCTCCTGAGACAGGAAATCTCAGGTTCGCGGCGGGAATAGGTCCAGTGGCTTTGTCATCCCCCACTGTTACGGACCGTCGTCGGCGTATTTTTTTTTATTTTTATTTTTCAGCCTGAGGCTCACATTTCGATCCGAGGCTCTGCGACATTTTCACATGGCTCTTTCTTGCTTAGCAAAATGCTCATGGACGATGAGGTTATCGGCCGAAGCCTTCTCCCCTCCTCGTCCGGAGATCATCCAGCTGTCTTAACCAGAGATACTTGCAAACCCGTGGTCATTGCAGGACTAATGTCTCCTGATAATCCAAACGAACCGAGCAACAGGCCGTGGGTGCTGAATAGCCATGTTGGGCTTGTTGAAATCCTGGGTAGTCAACGACATATGACGAGTCCAGCTTCGGATAACCCTAATCGCATCCCCAGATCAGGCTTGCCGCGTGACGGAAGTAAACACCGAGATGTATGCATCATCTCATCTATGGGAAGAGGGGGAATGTGGTCAGGCCGTCCCGAGATGGTGTTGTGCGTGATGTTGACTCCATTGCATAGGTCGGTAGTTAGCGTGCTTCCCCGCCCCCCTCTCTCTCTCTCTCTCTCTCTCTCTCTCTCTCTCTCTCTCTCTCTCTCTCTCTCTCCATGAGCTTGGGCATCAACCTATGATCAACGAGCACCCCTTCAGGCCCTGGATGCCGAGCAAGCCGTGAGGGAAAGAGGAGGTCTGTGTTCTCACAGGTGTCACACGCTCTGAGAAGGGGCTGTTTTATCATGGATACACCACCAGTGAGGCCGGGAAGCTATCATCCACCTGGCGATATTCGGCTCACGACCGGCGGCGGCAGGCAGACAGTCTTAGACCTCCAGACGCAGTGCATTTTGCCTATTTTCAAAGACGCAGGCGACATATTGGATGCGATAGTAGGCTCAATACCTGGGGAAGACGTCGGGTGTAGGCGAGGTGTTACTATCGGTGCAGATTCCCCATGCTTCTCCAACCCACACACGCCGCGTACACTTTTTGTTGCCGCCGTCAAGATAGTCCAGTACGTAGTCTGTCCAGGTATCTATACTCACATGCGTCTTGCTGATCTGAACCTCTTGAACCTGCCGCCCCTGGCTGCTCCAGCTGTTCGGCGCGGTCAAGGTCCGGGACGGGCAACCGGCCATATCATAATGTCCAGGAGTTTTCAGGGTCGGAAGAAAGGATGTTTTTCGTTGTTAACAAAGAGAGGCCAATGACGAGATGAGCGACGGTATTTCATGTTCCGCACCACAATCAGACGTGAAGGGCGAAGGGCGGTGAAGTTGATGAGGGCTTCATCCCGCCAGGCCAGGCACGTCCAAGTTTCTCTCCCGTTTCTCCGCATTTTGCGAGCGGATTTCGCGGGGCCCCGCACTAATAATCCGGAGCGAACAGGGGGGTTGAATTCTCCAAGCGTTTTCCCCAAAGTGGCGCCCGCCTCCACACCTCCAACACCTGCTGACGTCGAGACTAAGGTACTCCGCGTTTGTGAACGTTGGGATCCTCCGAGAGAGATTTGTTTGGGGATCTTGGGATATCATGTGAAAGTTGACTTGATGATTCTCGTGTTCGAGATAGTTCGCCATACCTTGGTATGTCTCTGTCGTTTAGCAGCTCCGCTGGATCTACAATCCTGACTTAGACATCCTCACGACCCCGGACAAGACTGGTAAAGTTTGAGCTCCGAAAACTGACCAGCAGGAGGTTGGAAAACGGTTCCTCGGTTCCGTGGCTTTCAGATGTTTGGTGCTTTGGTTGAGATGCACCCCGCTTTCTAGTGTAACACCCACAGAGCTCGGCTCTTTCCCCCGTCGATGGTACCGTCAATGGGACTGTCATGATGCGCTTTGTTGCGGGTGGTTCGCTGCAAGATGACCAGGCAAAGCCTGCTTTCATCGACAAGACTGGGAACAGGGCAGCGGTTCGTTGGGAAAGATTGACGTAGGCATAATGCAGAGTTCGAGTCCGGAGAGAAGGAGGTCTGAGCCCTGGGAGACGCGACAGAAAAGAGACTGAAAAGCAATGATACAAAGAGTATCGACAAATAAGAACGATGGGAATACCGGTGTGTTATCCTCAATAGATCCCCTCAGCTGTGTTCGAGAACAGTTTTTTTGGGGGTGGATTGGGTGAGAAGATGAGATGAGATGGCGTCGCGGGGCTACCACGGGTCAGAAATCTTGGCAGCTGTTGAATGCGGAGATGGGAGAGAGCACAGACCACTCGGTGCACCAAACACCCACATTTCCCCAGATTTCTCTTTGAGTCCCGCAAAACAACTTCCAGCTGGGCTGAAAGGTGCCGTCATCCTGAGCAATCAGCTACCTAGGTACTCATGCTATCTGTAGCTGTTAGGTGGCTGTATCTATCTGTAGATAAGCATTGAGGTGGCTAGCTATAGCTGAAATCATGCCATGTCATGTACTGTCAATTCCCATCAGATGCTGCTTTGACATGTCCACCTAGTGTAGGTCATCTCTGTCACAGACGGTTGGAGCCCAGAAAAGGGAAGCTGGTCGCGCCGCCGCCGTTCTCCTCTTTGCGGCTTCTCTTTGCAGCTCCTCTTTGCAGCTCCTCCCCACACTCCGTTTCTTCCGACTGCCGAAGTCCCTCTTTTTCCCCGCCTCCGCGTTTTGTTGGCGCTGGAAACGCACCTCTCCCGCCCCCCTGCCTCGCTTGTTGCTTGTGTGCCTGGACCTGATCTTCCATCGTTGTTTGTGTCTTTTTTCTCCGCTTCTGTGTCTCTCTCCACGTCTCTCCATCTCACTCAGGAGACCTTACCCATCCATCCATCCATCCATCCATCCATCCATCCAAACCCTCCAAGCAGCTACAGCAATCTTGACATTCACCTTTATCCAATCCAGGATTGCGCCACAGGAGGAGGAGAAACGGTACACCCACGAGCGAGTCAGGCCCACCGCTCCCGCACACCGTCTCAGTTCCCAGTTCGACTTCTCGCCCACCCCCGCAATCTCTGCGGAACTGTTTCCTTGTCGTCATCTGACGTCGGGCTGCTCCAAGGCCTGCTTTATCTTTGAAGATTGAAGCGTGGTGATTTCTCAGGGATCAGAGAGGGGTGACGTCCAGCCAGCAAGCAAGCAACCGGTCAGGATTCAGGGGAGAGCATCTGGCTGATATCCTACCGACACCACACAACACACAAGCAACAGGACCAAGCATGTCTTGTGCTGCTTGATCCAGATCCAGATCCAGATCCAGATCCAGATCCGGCCAACACATTCCTGTCCCTCCCCTCACGCCGACACAGACACGGCACCGGCACCCCGCAAACCTCGCCGTCTAATTATTTGGCCCCAGCTCCCCCTTCCCACCGCCCCCCTCTTCTTCCCCCTTTCCCCCTCCCCCACACTCTCCAGCCTTTGTGGCTTTCTCCTCCCTCTCCACCGGGCCTGCTGTATACAGTACAAGCTGTCTGTACCTTCACGCCATGCGCCCCCTACAATCCATCGAGACTCCCGCCCCAGCCACTGCCGACGAGAATGGGGAAACCCGGCAGCAGAAGCCCAAGACGCTGCCGTGCAAGTACTGTAGCAAATGCTTCAGGTCGGTACCGCTCTACCTGGGACCTAACAAGTGTCGCATATTGACTTACGTTACCTTCTGTATTAGGCGCGTGGAACATGTTCAGAGGCACGAAAGGACTCACACCAAGGAAAAGCCCTTTTCCTGCGAGTGGCCTAGGTGTGGAAAGCACTTTGGACGACGGTAAGCTGCTCACTATCTTTTATCCCACTATTCAGGACCCCTCAGTGTGGCTGCTTGGTAGCTTCTGCTGGGCCGCTGTCCTGGTGACCTCGCTCGTATGCTTCTGTTGCCGCAACTGCATGCATTTGGCGCGCGTGGGACGTGGGTTCACACTACCCCCCTCAGCACCCCCATGCCCCATGCCCCATGCCCCATGCCCCATGCTCCATGCCCTATGCCCTTCAGGTCACCTCCCAGTCTCAACATCACCGCATCGTGTCTGCCCCGTCGGCGTCGCACCGACCTGCCTCCCGTCTTCGAGAAAGCATAGCATACTGACATGGACATCAGAGATTTGCTCTCCCGTCACCATAAGCTTGTCCATTCCAACGAGGCGGCTAGCAACAGAGATGGCGGTGGCCACAGACCGCGGAAGCCCTCGACGGCGGGCGCTGGCATGGGACCTGTTGATGACCATGGTGATGTCAAGATGCTCGGTATGCAACCGCAACCGCAGCAGCAGCAGCAGCAGCAACCGCAACCACCACCGCATCAAATGTATCGACAGGAAGTCTTGCAGCCTACCGTTGTCTCGCCGATCGCCCCTGACCCGCGCATGTCAGCACGGGCGCCAGCCTGCAATCTCGACCTCTTATCTGACGCAGCTACGCATCTTGCTTCGGCCGGCGAAGTCAGCAACATGCAGCCATCCATGATGTCCGGCATCTCGGACCACCAGCCGCCTCCGCCGCCGCTTGCTCCGGTGAAAACGTATCACGACAGTAACCCTTACGGGGATCGTGTTCGGGAGCAGGACCCGGGTGTCATGTCGGGTGTATACCAGACCCAGCCGGCCCCTTTTGAGGATTACAATTTGTTTTTGGATGATTATGGGACGCAGCATTTCCTCCCACCAGGGCTCGAAATGGACCAAGGTTTCGGATCGTGGTCTCGTCTAGGGGGCGACATGCGTGGGCCGTCGAAGCCTGCTTCTGCCTTCCCGTCTCGATTCCCGTCACTGCAGCCTGATGCCCGAGATCCAAATGACGGTTCAAGGATGCATGAAGATGGGATGCAGGCTCCCAACTGGAGAATTGCCGGAGCGAATCATATCGCCGTCAAAAACAGGCTGGATGAGTTTTCGTCGGTGCTTCCCAACGACTTTGTGTTTCCATCTCGACATACTCTCAACAGGTTTCTCGACGGATACATCAGTGGGTTCCACGAACACCTACCTTTTCTCCATTTACCAAGCCTGGCACCCATAGATTTGGCACCCGAGCTCTTGCTGGCCGTCCTTGCGGTGGGAGCTCAGTATCGTTTTGAAACAAACCGCGGCCATGCCCTGTGGTATGCTGCAAAGGCTGTGGCCCTGGAACAGATTCGCCGAAGACATAGCCATGAGGTACATGGATTGCTTCCGACGCCAGCCGCCTACAGCCCGCACTCAACTCGACCCTCCCCAAGCTCCGGTTTCAGGCACTCGTTTCCGTCAGTACATCAAGACCGCCCCATGACTCAGGAGACGCACAGAGAGCCTTAGTAATGATCCCTTCCCTGCATCTGGTCTGAAGTTTGCTAACAAACACTCCAGTTCTCCAAACACTCCACACGCCCGTCTTGAGACCATCCAAGCTATCCTTTTGCTGTTTTCGGTTGGGCTCTGGGGCCCCAAAGCCATCCTCCAGGAAGCCCTTGGCTTGCAGAGCCAACTCGCTGTGCTAGTCCGGGAGGAGGGACTGGTCGCGGAGTCTAACCAACAGACAGTTGACCACGAGACCTGGGTCCGACATGAATCGGCCACTCGCACGAAGCTTGTCGCATTTTGCTTCTTCAATCTCTGCAGCATCGCTTACAACACCCCGCCAATGTTACTAACATCCGATGTTCACCTCTTCCTGCCCAGCCCGTCTCGACTATGGAGGGCAGAGACAAGCTGGCAGTGGCAAGAAGCACGCCAGACCTGCCAATTTGTCGACATCACCCTGCAAGACGCGTTTATGAGGCTTCTCAACCGCTCGTCTCAAGTTCCACCTCCACCGCTTACCTCGCTCGGAAACTATGTTCTCATCCACGCTCTCATTCAGCATATCTTCCTTCTCAAGCAGACATCGTTTACCAGCCTCTCGCCATACGACTTTCGACGGGGGATGAAGCCGGAAGACGTCGAAGACGTTACTCACGCTTTGCGGGTGTGGCAGACCGGAGTAGAGCAGCATCGGCAGATCAGAACGAACGAATCAGGAGGACCGGCATCGGCAGACAACTTTTCTGGCGGACCAGTGGCTTTCAACTCGGCAGCGCTGTTGAGGCTAGCGTACATCAGGCTTTACACCGACCTGAGCCCCAGCCGGAGTCTGGAGACGAGGGATCATGTTTTGATTGCGTCAGCGTTCAGTGACGCACCGCTGTTGGTGAGAAACAAGAGGCTGAACGGAGCGGTGGTACCGGCTGTGCATGCGCTGGCCCATTTGGTGAAGGTAGGGGTGAACTATGTGGCGAGGACGAAGAGTTTGGAGTGGAGTATGCAGCATTCTTGTAGGTGTTTCTTCGGTTTGACTCTGATATGAAGTGGTACTAACCGAGTGGAATAGTGTGCAACCTCGAATGCGCCATCCTTCTTTCCAAGTGGCTCTTGACGCTCTCCGCCATAGGCCCGGCCGACCAACCTCTGTCAGTGGAGGAGAAACATGTTTTGGACATGGTTTGCCGGATGCTCGACGAGACAGAATTCGCCGTGCCGATTGATCCTTCGTTGGGTGGCGGGAATGGAGGAGCTTCGTCGTCGGCTAATCACCACGGCGGGGGCCATCACCAGTCCCGTTCGATCGACATGAATGCTTCTGCTTCGACGGATAGCACAAAGCTTCGACAGCTAGCTTGTGCGGTAGTGAGGCTGTGGGCGGAAACGTTCAAGGGGGCGCATATCTTTGAGATTTTGAGGATTATGGCGGCAGGGCTGGACGGGTATGGGGATCTGATTGAGAAACCGAGGGATCGGACACCGTTGGGAAAGTTTGTGGGTGGTCAGGGCTTGGGGTGAGAGGATAGGAGGGGTGGATGAGTGTTGAAGGGACGCCACGTTGGTGGTTAACTAGGAGGAAGCCGCCCGTTGGAGGAGGCGAAGCCGAGCCGGGTCTGTCAGATTTCCAACAACGACGCATTTACCGGTAATGTGGAAGTCGAGAAATGGTTGAATGTGGCCAAGCTGGATGGCGACGAGATATCGGGCCCTATCGCCCTCCATGGCACGACCTTTTTGGCATTGCTGCTACACCGTCTTTGCCTAGTGGAAGGGGGCATGCTAGAGCCGGTTGTGGAGGGCTTTTGGCAGGGAGTAAACGGACTTGGTTGATGCCGATTCGGGAGAAGGCGAGAATTGTGAAGACGTGGGAGAGATGACAGGGAACAATGGCTTGGTGTAGTGCGGGAGCTTGCTGAGTTGTTGATACCACTGCTGTTGTTTCGAGGAGACTGACATTCGAATCGCGATGGCTAATGGGCATATGCCTGTTTGTCGTTCAAGCATTTTGCACACATATCCATCCTATTATCTATATACCATGAATTCAAATCTTGGGAAGACGCATTTTGTTACATTCCGACTGAGAAGGCCGAGGCTCAACCAAGCTGGGAAATCCACTGGGCTGGTTGTCAATCCTATCCTGATCGATGACATTACGGAGATGCCCTTCTTCAGTCAGTTGCAATTTTTGCTCACCACCCTTGTGCTTTGTCCTTCCAGGGTGAGTTCCCCACCACAGACACCAAAACCATCAAACTGACAAACAGCAAAAACAACAACAACAATAACAACAAGGTGATTCCTTTACCTGTTCTCTTACGATTGTCTGTTCGAACAACGAAAAATTTTTTTGGCACCAGCAGATAGGGGTAACTGCCGGAGAGGGTCTTCATTAAATCACCAAACAAAAGCCCGCATGGCTCAGTGGTAGAGCGCATCACTAGTAATGATGAGGTCGTCAGTTCGATTCTGGCTGTGGGCATCATAACTCCGTCCTGTTACTGGGAAGTCACACATTTCTTTTGCCCAGAATAACAATTGTTCTGATCAATTTTACCACCCCTTCTTTTTTGTTCCTTTATATAGCATAACACTCTCACGGAAAACACTATTGCAATGATCACAGCATTCCAAAACATACGATTTTGTCTACGCAAAATATCCAAATTCAAACCCCCTTTTTGGGTGTGCTTTCTAGCCTCTTTGTGCGAATCTTTATCTCTAGATGTATTGTGTATGTACAGGAAAATTGTATGGAAAATATGGGCAGTTGGTAAAAACTATTGCGCCCGCCACCACCGTTTGCCGCTTGCCACCCTGGGGGTATCTATCATCCCTTTTTCATTCTCCGTTTTTTGAACTCATAGCGCTGCGTGCGTGCTTCACAAAAAGACCAATTTAAAGACCCTTGGCCTCCCTCATGTTGCGGAAAAAGTCCATCACCCCAGTGTACACGACCAGGAGGATGCCGCCGCCAGGGCCGAGACGGAGAACCTTGGGAACAAAGCCCTTGTACAGAGCGCCGAACCCTTCCTCCTTGGCGATGGTGGCGACGCCAGGCCAGGCCCAGTTGTACTTTGGCGTCTGGCCGGCGACCTTGACGGTGTTTTGGATCCTGGACTTGACGACGTCCATGGGGGTGTTGAGGATGGTGCCGACGGTGCCGCCGACGGAGCCGGCGATGATGTCGTTTGTCATCTGGCCCTGCTTCGTCTCGGCCTTTGGGATGAGCTGGCGGACCTGGAAGATGCAGCCAAAGTAGCCGGCGTTCCAGAGGATGTGGCGCCAGAGGGTGGACTCGAGGCCGTTGTACATGGCGAGGATGCCCTCGTTGCGGACCGTCTTCATGACGACGTCGATCATGCCGTTGTACCGGCCGGCCGAGGCCTTGTCTTGGAGGCGGATCTTGACGAGCTCGAAGGGGACGACGACGAAGGACTCGGTGGCGCCGGCGGAGGCGCCGGTGAGGACGGAGAGGGATTGGGTCATTTGGGTTTGGCCGAAGAGCTCACGGTAGAACTTGCCCCACTTGTCGTTGGCGGCGAACTTGGTGGCGCGCTTGGGGGCCTCCATGAGGATGGGGGCGGTGATGCCGCGGTAGAGGCGGGAAAAGCTGGGGAGAAGGGGGAGTGTTAACGGGGTCCGGTCATGGTGTCTTCTCATTATGAAAAAGAACTTGGCGCATACCCCTCGTTGCGGATGATCTTGGAGAAGCAGTCGAACATGCCATTGTAGGTGTCGGCGCCGGCGGCGGCCTTGCCGGTTTGGAGTTGTCTGATCCTCTCTTGTCAGCTTGCCGGGCAGGATTGGTGTCGTATATGTGTATGCTTGGTCTTACACTCTGGTCTTGACAACGTCAAGGGGGTACCTGGGGAAGTAGGGCTGCGGTTAGCATCGTGGGGCACGCGACCAGCAGGCGTCAGAGCAACTTACATGACCAAAATCTATGTGTGCTTGCATGTTAGCAGGCCAATTGACTAGAGTATGGTTTGTTACAACAACTTGCCTCCGACACGCCGGCGATGGCGCCTGTGGTGGGCAGTCATGGTCAGCATCTCTCGGTCTTGGGTCTTGGCTGAGTTGTTTTTGGCGGATGGGCCGGACGGCAGCAGCAACTCACCAGCCATGAAGGTGTAGACAAACGGGAGGGGGGCCTTTTCGGACGCCATTGTGGAGATGTGTTGGGGGTGGACGGTGGTGCGGGAACGGCTGCAGGCTGGCTACGAGTGAAATGGAAAAAATTAAAAAAAGGGTATCACGAAGAAAATGTGAAGCGAAAAAAAAAGGTGTCGTTGACTGCTACTACAACCCGAACTCAGTAACCGACCGGAGAGCGCTACACGCAACGCCGAAGTGTGGTTCTGGATGCGGCGGGCTGCCACCCCACATTTTCACAGCCAAACCCACGCGGGGGGAACGACATCGGAGGCTCATCCCAGCCTCACATCGCGACAGGGGGGTTTGGATGTTTGGTGGGATTACCTAATGTTGAACTGTTTTCGAGTGACCTATATAACCTCATCTATGTTTTGACTACCGGCATAGAATAATGTCATATATCTCTAAGCTATCGTCAAGGGAAGAGGCTGAATGCATCGGATCGTCTGCATTTCTCTGCTGCATCCAGTGACACCGCAGAGCTGGGACATCCATCAGCCATTGGATTGGATCAGTCATCAGCACAGACCTCATCACCCAAAGCTCCCCCAGCTCCCACAAGCGCCATCAAGAATGCCCCGCCAGACTAGATCTTGACATGCATGGACAAGAACCGACAAGTTGTGTGGACCAGCCGCACGTTTCCAATGCTACAGACCGACAGGCATAGGTTAGTACCAGCAGTGATTACCTATTGTAGCGGTTGCAGGCTCTTGATGGCGAGAGCTTGGAACATGACCCTGAAGCATGGCACCCGATTGGCTGGATAGTGGCACATTCCCGACCAGGGGGCTGCCCGGCACTGGCGCGGGGTTATCAAGATGATGGTTGCGCACACGATTCACGGAGGCATTATTCCCCAGCAATTTGCCATTTGTCATCTCCTTTTCCTAGACACCTCGTAGCCACCGCGTCGCCGACTCCTATTTTCGACCAGACACTCACCAAATTCGAGAGACACTGCAACAAACATCGACATACTCGACCCTTACCGCACCCGCGCGTCCCATATCTGACCGAGCTCCCAAAGTATCCGCGTCATTGCGCCGAAGTTGCCACTTGCAGCGAAATTCTCACTCAGCATTGTGTTTCTGACGAGGGCCATTGACCGAGACATCAACGCACGTTTCCGGGGGACGTCTTTCTTGCGCTTCTACACAGCACCTTTAAAAAAGCCGTGATCCACAGAGACCACAGCGAGGTGCGCAAACATCGAAGCGCCTGGAGGACTCTCGCGGCCGGCCTCAGCCATCATCGACTGCTAATGACTCATCTCTTGTGGAAATCCTACTGGGAAGACGATGTCGACAAGTTTCGACGCCTCCTCTCGCCCGCCGGCCAGAGCGCTCAGAATACCGCGCGGAGTTCGAACATAGGGGCTGCGGGGAGTCCTGGCCATGGCCATGGCACGCCACCGAGACCGACTCCAAAGTCGCGCAAGACTCAGGGGCATGGGAATGGATCGCTTGGTCGGAACGAAGTCAACAGCCGTGACCATGCCGGTCTGACGATATTGCTGCGCGCAGCCTCCTCGACCGCCGAAAACGCCGTTTCTTTTGTCGAAGCTCTGCTCGGGCACCCCGCCATTGACATCTACGCCCAGGACCCGGAGAGTGGCTGGAATGCGCTCCACAGGGCTCTGTATGCGGGCAACATTTCCATTGCGAGGATGCTTCTTGAAAAGGAACGCGCCGACTTGACAGGGCACATGGTTTCGGTGAACCGAGTGGGACAGCTTATCAAGACGAAGGACCACGAAGGCAACAGTCCGTTTGACTTGTACAACTCGACGATTGGAGAACGTAATTTGAAGGATTGGGATAGTGCCCAAGTGGCTGACGATGGGTCGGATAGTGATGACCCGGAGGAAACTGTTGAGAGCATCACAGCCGCGAGTCACCGGAACGGCATCGGAGAAGACCTGTATGCCTTTGGAAGCAACAGAAACCTATCCTTGGGCTTTGGGGACGAGGACGATCGTCAGTTTCCCGAGCGAGTGTTTCTGAACCGCCCAGACCACCTTCTGCAACGATTTTACAATGAGTATCTCGAAGAAATCGGCGCCCAACGACCGGCGTCACAGGATCTGTCCAAGATTCCTGCTTTGGTCCTGAACCGGCCATTGGTGATTCAGGATGTCGTGCTCTCCAAGCTCCACAGTGCAGTTCTAACAACAGATCCGGTTTCTAACCTTTACATCTGCGGTGTTGGACGTGGTGGCCGGCTGGGTCTCGGTGATGAGAACACGCGCTTCACCTACGTTCCTGTGCAGGGCCCCTTTGTCGATCGCAGGGTTGGCCAGGTGGCTCTAGGACAAAATCACACCATGGCTGTTGATGACACGGGTGCTTTGTGGACCTGGGGCAGCAATGCCCAGTCACAGCTAGGGTATGCGCTTCCTGCTCCGGCCAGGAAGGACGAGGAGCCCATCAGCACCATACCTCGTCAAGTTTTTGGTGCCTTGAAAAAGGAGGTTGTTCTTGGCGTCGCTGCCTCATCGGTACACTCGGTTGCTCACACCGGTGCATCGCTTTACTGCTGGGGCAAGAATCTTGGCCAGCTGGCCTTGATGGATGCTGACTCGAGATCGCTTGAACACCAGCAAACCCCTAGAAAGGTGGCCGCTTCCCTTTTCTCGTCGCCGATTGTCATGGTCAGCGCCATTGACAAGGCGACAACCATCCTGCTGCAGAACCATACAGTATGCATCTTCACGGGCTATGGTTATCATATTGTCAAATTCCCATTCGCGAGCTTTGACTACATCGGCAATCTCAGATTGTCAAATCGGCATGAAGTAGGTTGGAATCAGGTCAGCTACATCACCTCGGGCGGAGAAACCATTGCGGCGTTGACGAAACGGGGTGATTTGTTCACCATGAATCTGGATCACAAGATGGAAACGAACCCACCGGCCACATCGACGACGAACCCGTCCAAGCTCAAGGGCGCCGTGACGGCACCTCAACGGATCTGGAATGCCAGTAAGGACGGGGTCTGTTCGGTTGGTGTCGGGGAAAATGGTTCGGTGATTCTCAGCACCAAGTCTGGAGCTGTGTGGCGAAGGATCAAGCGTGTAAAAGGCAAGGGCGCTTCTTCCGCCAACAACATTTCGGAATCGAAGAGGAATTTCAAGTTCCAGCGCGTCCCTTATATCACCAAGGTTGCTACTGTTCGGGCCTCTGCGTATGGGGCTTTTGCTGCTATCCGGGAGGACTCGGAGGTGATGAAGCAGCAGCTGGCGGTGGATGAGCAGGCTCTGTGGGATGATGTGGCGCCGTTGAACTGTCTGGAAGGGTTTGAAGCTTCTGAGGATGGGGAATCCACGCAAGAAAGCCGGAAGTTTTGGGAGAACCCTGATCTTGAGGCACGACTTGGGGATATCGCTTATGAAATCTTGAGGTCCCCGGATCTGGAGAGAGACTTGGCTCAGCACCTGGCCACGTGGGGATGCCGAAACGAACCATTGGACACGGTCGTTTGCGTGTCGTCCGCCCCTGAGCTCAAGATTCCTGTGCACAGCTGGTTGCTCTCTGCGCGCAGCTCGGTACTCCGACGAGCGTTGTCAGAGTTTCGGGGGACGGGCAGCTATGCACATGAGTTGTTCACCGTTCACAAGGACGACGACGACGGCAGCAAAACGGTCGTTTGCCTCCAGGGCTTGGACCTGCTCACGCTGTTGAACCTGGTGCTTTTTGCCTACCGGGACCGGGTGGTTCCGGTGTGGAACTATACGCGGCATGCTCCTGCGCTGGCGTACCGGTACCGCCAGGTGCGGTTGGAGGTCATGAGACTGGCCGTGCGACTCGAAATGCACAACCTTGAGGCTGCGGCGAGGCTGCAGGTGGAACCGGAGAGGTGCATGGATGAGGACTTCCGGGCTGCGCTCAAGGGGGACAGGAGGCGGTTTTTTGAGGATGGGGATGCGCTGCTCGAGCTTGATGGGACGGAGGTGGCTGTTCACAGCAGGTTTTTGTGCAGGCGGTGTCCGTGGTTTGAGGGCTTGTTCTTTGGGCGGTCCGGGGGGGCGTGGCTTGCTGGTCGTAGGCAGCAGGAGGAGAGGATCATCAGGCTTGATATGAAGCACATCGACTCTACGGCGTTTGGGTATGTGTTGCAATATCTTTACGCAGATGCGGGGAGTGAGCTGTTTGACTCGGCGGTTTGCGACACGCTTGATGACTTTTTGGATCTGGTCATGGAGGTCATGTCGACTGCGAACTATTTGATGCTGGACCGACTGGCGCAGATATGTCAGAAAGTCATGGGACGGTTTGCGAATATTCGGAATATTGCGCATTTTCTCAATGCGATTGGGCCGTGTTCAGTTACCGAGTTCAAGGACGCGGGGTTGGAGTATATTTGTCTTCAGCTGGAGACGATGCTGGAGAATCACTTGCTTGACGAGCTGGATGAGGACTTGTTGCTGGAGCTAGATGCTGTGGTGAGGGATAACCAGCTGGCGCATTATCCTTATCTGGCGAGTTATCGGGCGCAGCTGAGCAGTCAGTTGGATGATGCGGGGTTGGCGGAGGATGTACTTGAGGAGAGGCAGGTTAGGGTTAGGGAGATGGGGTTCAAGGTGCAGAAGGAGGAGGAGAGGAAGATGGGTGTTGTGAGTGGGAGGACCAAGTTTGGGAGTCTGGAGGAGGGGGGTTTGTTCACGCCTACGCCTGATAGGGTCAGGAAGGGGAGGAATGAGCCTTTTAGTCCCGATTTGAAGGCGAAGGGGGAGCAGGGGGATATGATGTTTGACATGGAGGGGGAGGAGGAGGATGATTCCTCGCCTATCAACAGTCCCTCCCTGCGATCCCGAAAGACTGGTGAAGTACCCGCGGAGGACAAGATCGCACCGCTGGGGAGCTCGGTGAAGGGGAAGGGGAAGAAAGTCTGGATGAGCCTTGAGCAGTCATCGCCTCCGGTCAACCCGTATTCCGCGCCTAGTCCTGCAAAACCTACACTTGCTGCTACCCGTCCCGTGGATGTAGGTGGTACTACTCCAGTCAAGACGGGGACTCCATGGGGTGGTGCGGCTGCTGTGTTGACGGAGAAGCTTGACCTTAGGGGCATCATCCAGTCGGAGAGCCCCAAGTCGGCGCTGTCGGCGGGGTTGGCGGCGCAGAAGGTGAAGGAGGGGGGTGCCCCACGGCCTGCTCAAGGAAAGATGAGCCAGAAGGAGAAGAAGAGGCAGCAGCAGGCGGAGAAGGACGCTCAGTTGGCGATGGCGGCATCGAAGGCGGAGCAGCAGTCGAAGAATGCGTGGGAACGAGCCAAAGATGAGTCCGCGTCCGCGGCACCGTGGAAGCTGGCTACTATCAAAGGCCGGGGTGGACCTAAACCTCCTGCTCAGCCATCACCACAACTCCTCCCTCCCGCCGTCAAACCGGTACAGACAATAAGGAACGCCTCCCCCGACACGAGGTTTGCGGGTCAGCGTTCTACTCCTTCATCCAGCGCTCCCAAACCTCCTGCTGTTCCTGCAAAGAAGGAAGAGCCCCTGGTGCCGCACTCGAAAAATTACATTGTACCTGCGCACAAGCTGGAGAGGGACTTGATGGCGGGCTTCACGATGGAGGATATCATGCAGCAAGAGATTAGAGTCAAAGAGAGCGTGAAGGAGGCGGCGGCGAAGAGGAGCTTGGAGGAGATTCAGCAGGAGCAGGCGTTTCAGGAGTGGTGGGATGCGGAGGAGAAGAGGATGAGGGAGGAGGAGGGGAGGAGGTTGGGTGGTGTTGGGGCGGGGGGGAGTAAAAAGGAGGGTGGTAACAAGAGGGGACGGGGGGGGAGGAGAGGTGGGGGTGGTGGTGGTGAGGGTGAGAGGGGGGAAAAAGCTAGGGGGGTTGGTGAGGGGAATGCTAGGGGGGGAGGAGGAGGGAGAGGGAAGAGAGGTGGTGGTGGTGGTGGGGGTGAAGGTGGAAAGGGGGAGAAAGGGGGTGGTGGTGCTGGCCCGTCGAGGGAGAATAGAGGGAGGGGAAGGGGGAGAGGCGGGAGGAGGGAGCAGTCGGGTACGTCAGGGCCGGCGGCTGCTGTAGCTGTTGGTGAGGGGTGCTGAGGGGTGTCACGAGTTGAGTGTTTGGTTCTGAATGCATAACAGCAACGCATAAGTGGAGTTTTGGGAGCGTGGCAACAAGGACTTGAATATTTGTACATGGTTTGATTACTCTGCTCTGGCTGCATTTTTCGCTTGTATATATATATATATCTTGGTTTGGGGAAGAGAGGTATGTGGCAGATTGATGGGTGGCCACGTTGGTATGTACATACTATGGAGAGATACCTATGCAGCACATACACACATATGAGTTATACATTTCCACATGGTGAGCAAATCAGCAAGTAATTGGTCGCGAGATCTGACCTGGTTGAGAGATCTGTTTGATACCTACCTATCGTGCTTTCAATGGCCTTTCAGTTGGTGGGCCGTTGATGTATGGCTAGGTACCTAGGTGGTCGCGGTGTTCATTGGCGATGGAGAATTGCGCCGTCTTTGAGGACATCTTATTTACACCTGCACTCTGTGGATGGTGGGTGACTTGTCCTCTCTGAGATAGGCACCGTGGGTATGCAATTGTTGGTCAATTGCGCGGTAGTGTAACATGGTTTGCTTTGAGACTTGACTTCAGTGGAAAGTCTGGCATTATACCATGCACATCCGAACACATACCTACCTATGCATATACTCTTGCTGTCCGAGACCATCTTCCTTACCTTACCTACATATGAGGCTTAGCTACCAAATGCTAGGTCTGCGAGGTTGTTTTGTCCAATGTCTACCTAGGCTGGTTCTCCCGAATGCCAATTGTTGGTCAATTGCCACTCAGGGTTTGGACAATCCCACGTTGTGGTGCATTGCATATCTTTGTTTTTTTGCATGAGAGAAGGCTGGCATGTGATGGGTTGCTGTGTGTGTGTGTTTGTATGTGTGTATGTACGGACAACTAAGCACGAGGTATGCAGGACGGACAGCCTCGGATCGGATTGAGGTCCTATTTGCTGGGTGTGGGCTATCTTTGCCGAAGGTAAAAAGCGCAAGTTGCTTGGGAAGTGTGAGTGGCTAAGTAAGGCCTGGTTCATCTCCCTTATCGCCGATGGGTGGTTCTCTATGTTCTGTATGACAAGAGAAGAGTGACGTGTGACATGGGAAGTAATTAACATTATGGTGTGGAAAGGCTTGGTTGAGTCCATTAACCAGTGGTTCGGGGAGGCAGGTGTGTCTTGTGTCCAATGCAGTGCGAGGTTGATCCAGAGACTGACACAGGCACACCATACGGAGGCTGAAAGGGGTAATCCGGTGGGGATGCTTTTTGGGGTTTCGAGGTCTGAGAGTTTTTGTTGTATGCCTGGAGAAAAGAGAGCACAGAGAAGAGATATCGTGATAAGACTGGTAGAGGCTCAACTTGTTGTGTGGTCATTGGTGAATTCGGAATGAGAGGAGGCAACAGGTTACTGGTGACCAGGCAACTTCTTATACCGTAAGACTGCAAGCCGTTGAAGGCTGATACCTAGACTTAAATGCCACACATTGGACTGTGGAGAGAACCAGTGGTGACCGAAGTTTCTTGTGAATGAGTTCCCAGCCATCGATATTTATCTGTCAGCGGAGAACCGCTCAGGACCGAGACTGCAGAAAATATATGCAAAGGATCTAGGCATCTCAATGTTTTTAAAGTCAAAACAAGAGAATTAGCTCTAGGCAGGAGGTGAGCGGGAGGCTGGCAGCGAGGTGCATTTGCCTGCCGATGAGCGATGATACGAGATAAGGAAATCAACCTAGTTACATTGCATCATCGCTCGTCTTGGTCGTGCTTGGCGGTTTTGCGTGATGTGATGACGAAAGAGAGGCTTGCACTATGTACATACCAGCACACCAGTTTCAACGGTCACGGGGAAGGGGGGGCGGCACTTGTCTCTTTTTGTTGGGTTCTCTCCGAAAAGAAAGTCGATGATGGATTGATGACTGAAAGATGGTGGTGGTGGTAGACCAAAACTGCCAGCTGTAAGCTCCCCGTTATGCCGGCACTTGACAGACGACTGCCAGTCTGTTGTAGCGCCCGTTTTGGGCTAAGCTTCCTGCCAAAGAACCCTTGTTCCTTGACCACGAGGTGCCTGCTTACGTTAGTCGATGCAGCCAGGAACAAGTGAGGGAGTCAATCCTTATCTCGATCGCCTGGCGCATCGACCGTGTTAACCGTGGGTTCTCTTCCGACATCGCCGTCTGTTATGACTTTGAGGTGACTGAGGTGACTGTCGTTATCGGGAGAAGAGCGCACGACATTCTCTGTAAAAAAAGACAGACAGTTTCGTGCCTCTCTAGGTGCAGCTGCACGCTCCCGTTGCCTACTACGTGGAACCACACTGGGGGAGCCCTAGAGCCTCAGCCGGCCGTCTGCCTTGGGACTGGGACTTGACCACTTATCACTTTGTCGCCGTCGCCGTCACCGTCACCGTCACCGCCAACCAGCATCCTCCCTCCCCCCTCCCCCTGAGATCCGCCTTGGGCCATCATCCCCTCTTTCTCAAACTTCCCATCCTGACCTATCTCGCCGCCTCAAACGATGGATGCAAATACCCGCTGGAACCCTCCCACCTAAACATCCACCCATCCACCATCCATTATCCACCTCCACATCTGTCTCGATCCGAACTTCTTGACAAACAACACTCGGCACCACTTGCTTGACCTTGACTTTTTCTCGATAGCCATCCTGCAACATTACAACACATCAACAACCCACCTACCTACCTACCTACTACACAATATCCCCGTACCGATGTAAAGGCCATTGTCCCGACCCCAACCTCCATCCTTAGCCGCAGCAATGCATCAACAATCCCGTCACCCGCCCCGGGTGTCCTCCCCCGCATCTTCTCCCCAGACAAACCCCACACGTACCAACAACCCGAGGGACCGCATCCGCACCGGCTCGGACGCCGCAGCCCCGGGCAGTCCTCCGGCATCTTCTGGCGCCGATACCCCCCGGGAGACCATCAAGAAGCTGGACCAGATCATCCAGGTACGTGGGTGTGGAAAGGGGAGGACAGGACAAGGCTGACATCATGACAGAACTTCTACCTCAAAGCCGCTGTGCTCATTCTAGGGTCTCGCGTGAACCTTGGGCCGACTTCCCGCCGGAACGCCGATGGGACCAAGGTGGTGAACAAATGGGTAAGTTACGGCCGGACAGGTTGTTTGCATGTGATATACTCCCGCTGACAGCAACCAGTTTTCTATAGACACCGACGATACCGACGATTTTCGGCATGAACTTCGAGTATACAAGACGTCCGGCTCGTTCGAGAGCCCTCCGCCGCCCCTAGTCATCGAGACGTACATCGATGCTTCCAGCTTAAATAGCAGCCAGAGCCTGGTGCTCATCGACGACAACGGAAAGAGGTGGGATGTTTTGGAAGCCCTGAATCCTTCAGAAACAAGTGACGATGGATTTGGAAGCCGACGACCGCGAGCGCAGAATACCGAGGTCGTCCTGGAGCGGTGGGCGATCGAGCTCAAAGATTTATCAACAAACGGCCTTGGCGATTTTGCCCCAACATTACCGACATTATACAAGAGGGCCATCATGTTCTTTCGCACACTTTTTATGGCAACACGCGTCACGCCCTGCTGGAAGTACTCGCAACAAGCGCTCGCCAAGGGAGTCCATCCGGCACTGCAAGTCAAGTGTCGGGTGTCGACTGCAGAGCCCGAGTATCTCACCACATATGACCCATTACGACAGCCACTCCACGAGGGAGATGGGAGGGAGGCGGTGACCACATATGATTTTGGAGATCTTGACATCCCCGTGGGCCGATTTTCCGCCTCGGTTACTTATCGAAACGATTGCAACTTTCGGGTAGACGCTTCAGAATCGTTGCTGAGCTCGCGCTTCATGGTGGAGGAGAACTTCTTTAGGCCAACCATCCAGCACCGGTCACGCAGGCATGGAAGATCTGACTCGTATGCCGAGCCGGGCTCGCTCCCAGCTCACAGGCTCGGTCGTGAGACGCCGGGTCCCCAGCAGACGTATGGCAGTCTGTCCACCTTCCATGGCGAAGGGGCGCTGGGAACAAGCCCCATCACTGCACTGAGACAGGTCCGCCCTATTGGATCCGACACGAGCTCCCCATCAGAGTCTACTTCAGCCAGCGTGGAGCGGCCAAGTGCGCCACATTCATTACCTATCCGTGGCGCTCTGACCCGACCTCCGTTGAGAACTGGGGAGGAAGGCTCTCGGAGGCCATCCGTTTCTTTCCAGCCGTTCAAAGCTGGCTCAGTTTCAGGCTCTCCCAGACTTGCGGATGCAGACGTGCCACCGTCCCCGCAATCACTATCGCGCCCGTCAGGACTCAGCCAGTTTAGTCGGTCTGGCAATCGATCATCGCTGACAGCCGGAATGGCTGCATCATTGCGGGGTCCCTCTGTACCTCCACAGGATGTACCTGTGGTGTCGGGATCGCCCAAGCCTGGGAACCGGTACAGCAGCAGCTTTACTCACCGACGAGGGCGCCTTTCATTTGGCGGGCAGAGCAGGGGCGATGACGATCAGGCCAGCAGCGGGAAGCAGAGCTTGTCATCATCCGCTCAACCTGGATCGGGCCTTCTGACCGAAGCCGGAGGTATCGCCAGCTCGGGTTCTTTTGTGACTGATGACGATAACATCTCGGAATTTCTCAAGGCCCTGGACAGCCACAAGACGCTCAAAAGCTTCGAGGTCAACAGCAAGGGCGAGTCCTCGGCCTCCAAGAGGACGGCCAACCAGCTGTCCAAGTATCAGATGATGCGGGAAACGAACAATGCCCTGACAGACTCGATGGCGTCGTCGATGCATCTGCAGCGTTCTTCCAGCACGTCAAGCCGCCAACTCGGCAACGTGCCCAGCATGGCAAACCCGGCTTCCATGTCGACGTCTACCTCTCCTGGCAAGCCACTCTCGCCACACACCCCTCACACGCCAGCGATTCCGTCTCGGCTGAGTGAGAATTCTATTATTGATTATCAAGCTCCGGGGCAGGTGACCCGCCGTGCTGGTAGGAGTTCTGGTGTCACTGTTGCCGAGGAAGACGAAGCCGAAGATATGGAGACTCCTGTCGCGCAGGAGGGCGGGCAAGGCACGGGTGCTATTGACATTCCGCTATCGCCCAGGTTGTACCATGTGGGCAACCCGAACCGGCGATCTAGCTCGGTGGTGCAGCAGCACCGTTCACTGGCGGCTGATGTGGATTCATATCCTGGCCAGCGCAGCGCCAGTGTTGAGGCGGGTGCAGACAAGGATGTACCGACATTGAGCACGCTGCTTGCCTATCAGGGAGGTGCAGGCGGGCAGAGTTCTACTGCGGCAGAAGGCAGTAGCGCGGGAAACAAGGATGGGAGTGAGAGTCTAGGAGATGTGCCGCCGGCGGCTATCGCCAGTCCTTTCGGTGGTCGGGGCGTGCGATATCCCGTCAGGACGAATAGGCCAAACTCATTTTCATCGGCGAGGCTGGGCACCAGTGTGGATGGTCCGACGGAAGAGCCGTTGCTCTTTGAACTGAGTGAATTGGGACCTGGGAGGAGGAGCCTAGAGGACGGAAGTAATGAACGGGAACCGGGGTTGCGAGGAGTTTTGAGGAAAGGATGGTCGTGATCTTTTCTTGGGTTGTTTGATTGGTCATGTGAACTGTGGGCTACCTTTTTGTTTCTCTGGCGTTGCAAAGTGGATTGTATGTTATGGGGGACTGTGGGGGGGGGGGATCAGGACAGGAACAACAGCGAGCGATTGCTTTTTAACATGGGGGTTTGGTTTGTTTTGAGTTATGTTTCCAGAAAGAATGAGATGCTAGGGATATAGGGGATTGGTGAGGTTGGGATGGGTGGGTGGCAAAGAGATTGTGAAAACCAAACAGACAGCAAGAAGAGGAACGGCATAGCATCGGAGCGAGCACATGGATGTTTGGAAGCGATAGAGATGGAGGATGCATGGAGCATCAGCATGAGGTGTATTTACAAATGGCATTTGTATACACCATATATTTCTATTATTGTATTGTATATGATCTAGTGGGGGAGGGTGTGTGTGTGTGGACATAGCCCCCAATTTTACGTTGTTCCTCATGGTTCATCTGATCTGATATTGTTGCTTCCTTGATTGTGTATGAGTGATAGAGAATGGTAGGAGTCTGGCTTTTGGCCAAGACACCTCGAGAGGAAATCTGCCATGTGCTAGCTTGACATGTCCAAGAGCTGTCGGCCAAGATGGAGTTTTCTTTTCGTGGCTGCGCAAGCTGCATACGCAATGGGGGGGCGGCAAGTTGAAGCGGCGGCTGTTGTTACGGCTTTTACTGTATCTTACATGTGATGCTGCTGGTTAGCGTGCAGTGCGCGGCAGTATTTACGTAACCATACCATGCTCTTGGTGGGAGGCCTGACCAACCACGCGGCACATGTGCACTGCCCACTTGACCTTGAACCTTGACCTTTGATCATCATCGATACCAACCTTGTGCAATCACCACACCGCACCTAGAGAGGATATCCTCCGTTTGAGATATCAGTCTTTCCAGCAAAAAGCAATACTATCCAGTTCCTGGCGAGACGAGCCAAAAGACCAGACAGAAATAACAGCGACGAACTGACGGGCGGGAAGCGGGGGAGCTTATCCGTCCCCGTACCTTGAGCAAGCAATCGAACGCCGACGTCAGAGCTTCCTTTCCGGAACCTTTCACCACCACCTACCAGCAACGCCGAAACCGCCAACCCTAGACAAAAAACTGCGCATCTTCTCTGCCGAAGGGTCGGGATAGCACAAGAGTTTTCTTTTTGATCGAGTCGCATCGGTCTTTTCTGCCAGGGATAGTAAGCTTAGCAACACATTCGCCCAGCATGTTCCGAGCGGCGGCGGCCGGGCCGTATGATGAGGCCATTAGTATGTCTTTCTTTTCTGTCCATGATTGATGAAATGGGATGCTGACCAAGTGAACAATAGACAAGGCCACGGATGAGAATCTTACTTCCGAGGACTGGGGAGCCATCATGGAGGTTTGCGACCGGGTAGCAAGCGATGCCAATGGGAGCAAGGATGCGGTGCAGAGCATGATTAAGAGGCTGGCTCATCGGAATGCGAATGTGCAGTTGTATACTCTTGAGGTGGGTTATCATTTTGCTTCTGTTACTCGCACATACACACACATTTGGCCCCTTTGCTAACAAGTAATGATTTACCTGTGCAGGTCGCAAACGCCCTCTCCCAAAACTGTGGAAAGAACATGCACCGCGAGCTCTCCTCCCGCGCGTTTACCGATGCCCTTCTCAAACTGGCCAACGACCGGAACACGCACAATCAAGTCAAGGCGAAGATTCTGGAGAGGATGAAGGACTGGAGCGACATGTTCAAGTCTGATCCGGATCTGGGGATCATGTACGATGCTTACTATCGCCTGAAGCAGAGCAACCCCACGCTGCACCCTCCTAGCGCGCCGCAGAAGAATAGCTTGACCGAGGTGGATAGGCAGAAGGAAGAGGAGGAGTTGCAGATGGCGCTCAAGCTGAGCTTGCAGGAGGAGGAGAGGAAGAAGGGGAAGGGAGTTGGTGGGAGTAGTTCGGCTGCTGCTGGCCCCAGTGGGAGTGCCGGTGCGGGTCAGCAACAACAACAGCAGCAACAGCAGCAGCAGGAGGAGGTGGCAGCGCCGATCCAGCCGGTTGCTTCTGGGACTACGGCGGCGACGGTGTCGAGGGTGAGGGCTTTGTACGATTTCTTGCCGTCGGAGCCGGGGGAGTTGGAGTTCAAGAAGGGGGATGTGATTGCCGTGTTGGAGAGTGTGTATAAGGATTGGTGGAGGGGTTCGTTGAAGGGGAAAACGGGCATTTTTCCCTTGAATTATGTGGAGAAGTTGACCGATCCCACGCCGGATGAGCTGCAGAGGGAGGCACAGATGGAGGCGGAGGTGTTTGCTGAGATCAAGAATGTGGAGAAGTTGTTGACGTTGTTGAGTGCGAGCAATACTGGGCCGAGGGAGGAGGATAACGAGGAGATATCGGTATGTTGGGCTGGATTTTGGAGGGTGGAGAGTGGAAGGCTGACTTTGCGACACAGAAGCTCTATCACCAGACGTTGGCCATTCGGCCTAAGCTTATCAAGCTGATTGAGAAGTACTCTCAGAAGAAAGGTATGGCATTCCAGGAGGGTGTTCGAATGGGGATTGGCTAACTGGGTGTGCAGATGACTTTACGCAGCTGAATGAAAAGTTCATCAAGGCTAGGAGGGACTATGAGGCTCTGCTTGAGTCGTCCATGTCTCACCCTCCTGGTCCCACGTATCACCAATACGCGATGCGCCCCCAGATTCCTGGAGGGTATCCTCCTGCCGGCCAGGGCTACGCTTCTGGTCCATCTGGTCCTCAAGACCCGCAGAGATTCTACACTCCTGCCCCTGCTCAACAAGGTACGGCATTGGCCGAGTTTGGCGCTTAGGAGGGATCGCGAAACTAGAACTGAGCAACAGCTGATTTGTATATACGAGTAGAATCATCTCAATACCCACCATCCTCACCTTCTCCCAACTTCCAGCGTCCTCCTCAGACGGGAACTCCTGCGCCGGTGTATTTTGCGGGTGCGGAGATTCCATCCCAGCCAAATCAAGCACCACCACAGGCGCCTCAGCAACAGGCACCACCACAACCTCCTCAGCAGCAGCAAGCGCCACAGCAGCAGCAGGGATACCCTCAACGTCCGAACGAACAGAGGGTGCCGTCTAGCGGGCAGCAGCCGGCCCCGATCCAGACTTCTGTGTCGCCTCCTCCTCAGGGGCAGTACACGGCTTATCAGTCCCCGTCAACAGGGGGCCCGGGTGGTAACCCTCGTCCGCAAAGTTATGGGGGGCCGCAGGAGTTGTCCACCTCGGTTTATGACTCGCCTGTTGCGGCGCATCACAATCCGAGCGGGTCGTACGCTTCGTTTTATAGCGCCAACAACAACGACGATCCTTATGCGGCTGCCAGCCCAAGTGCGCCGAGTGCTCCGAGTGCTCCGGGTGCTCCGGGTGCTCCCCCGCCGGCTGTTCCCGGGGGAGTGCAGACCAATCCTTATTATGCTGCTGCTGCGAATGCGGGTGGGCAGTATGGAGGTGAGGGATATGGTGGTGCGCCGGATAGTCCGTACACGTCAAGGCCGGCGGTGCCGGTGACCACGATGTCGCCTCCGCCGTTGAAGCCGAGCGGGCCGGCGTTTGATGCTCGGCAGGGGTTACCTAGTCGGATTGGGGAGGGTGCTGCTGGTGCTGGTGGTGGTGCCGCTGCTGGGGGAGGGGGAGGGGAGGGGAGGTATAAGGCTTATGTTCCGCCTAGTGCGCAGGTTGCTGGAGGTGGGGATGATGCGGCGGGGAATTATTATAGGGGGGCTGGGTATTAGGAGGGATGTGTATTCAATTTTTGTGTGATATGGGTTGAGGGTTTGGTACGTAACTGATGGTGAATGTATGCGTTGCGTTGTGATTTTTGTGTGAGCTGGTAGTATGTGGTGTTGCTGTGAGGGAAGGTGGTGGTGCGAAGCTATGGTGGGTCGGAGGAATGAACGCGGAGGGCAAAAGGGGGAAGGTAAAGGGGGGAGGTATAGGGGTGGTGGAGCAAAGGACGGAGGAATGGTTACAATGATAAGGCGTGGATGGGGTGGGTAATACAACAGCAACAACCAATAGGCCCGCATGGCTCAGTGGTAGAGCGCATCACTAGTAATGATGAGGTCGTCAGTTCGATTCTGGCTGTGGGCACATGTGATATTGCATATCTTTTTCCATTCACGTTTAACTTGAATTTTTTGGCTCGTCTTTACTTTTTTATACTCGAAACAAAATGATTTTGTTACTCACGATCATAGCAGAATATTTGTAAATCAACGCACTTTTGTTATTGGCAAAACCCCCTTAGGTAATATAAACTAATTACATGAACTCCCCCCCAAATAAATGACCTATAAATCCCATGAAATTTCAACGTTAACTCCCATCCCACGCAGCATACATGATATCCCGTTAAATGCAACGTCTCCTATATGAAGCAACAAACTAACGCATATCAAGATGAAAATCAGTCCCATTCCCACCCATTTACCCCCTTTTCAACTCCCATTTATTCATTCCTCGCCCTCTTACTGGGGCTACCCTCGTCCTCACCCCCTGCATCATCGAGCCCCCGCTTCTTGCGTGAGCTAGGAGGTGGTGTTCTGAGCTGGTTCGCATCGGGCGTGTCCTCCTCGTTGTCGGAATCATCGTCACTATCGCTGGAGATGACACTGTCCTTGTCATCGTCGGTGTCCTCGTCGTTTTGCTCGGTCAAATCCACGATTTCGGACGCGTCGTCGTCCTGGGTGAGATCGATCTGCTCCCCTGACCTAGAGGGGTGGATTATGGGGACGGGGGTGGATGACTCCCGTTTTATGGAGGGTGTTGATGGTGCCAGGCGGGGAGGAGTGGGAGCGGAGGGGCGAGGGGTGACGAAGAGCCCGCCGCTGGGGGGTTGGGCGATGCCAGGGGGCAAGGCTGACATTGAGGGGGTTCTTGGGGGAGCTTGAGGAGTTGGTGTGCTGGAGTTTTTGATAAGAGGGGTGTTGTAGCCGCTGACGAAGAGGGAAGAAGTGGTGGTGGAGCGTCTTGGGGCTGTTGAATGGGGGGTTTGCATGCTACCTTGAGCAGAGGGGTTGGCGGGGGGAAGGTCGTCTAGCATGGCTCGTAAGCGCTCTCCGTCGGCGGCTTCGGTGGTTCTGTTGAAGGACATGGGCCTCGAGTCTAGGATGACCAGCTCGCTGTCGTCATCTGAGCTGCCTACAAAGAGCGGCAAGATGGCCCTGGAGTGGGCAATCGAGGGAGGGCGAGCAATGTTTGAAGAGTTGGAGTGGAGTTGTGAGAGCCTGGATGACAGGTTTGAGATCCTGGTGGATAGGTTCGATATGTAGCCTGTAGTGGTTGTGTGCGTTGCAACGCTCCCTGAACGCCTCCCTCTAGCCATTCCACCTCCTCTTCTTCTTCCTCCACCCCTGTTGCTTCCCAGCGCGAAGCTGGCCACATCGGCATCATACCCCCTACTTTCTCCCTCTCTGAGCTCATCGTACGAGCACCGGCCGTTCCCCAGACTGTAAGTATCCCTCACGAGCTCCCAGTCTTTCTCGGGTGGCTTCCACTGGCCCTGGCTCGCACCAGCTCCGCCACCACCGCTATCACTCCCACCACCATTCCCTACTCCTCCTCCTCCTCCTCCTCCTCCTCCTCCTCCTCCACCATCACCCCTATCGCCATCCTCCTCATCATCCTCAAACGAACCCCTTCCAACCAGCCTCCTCAGCTTCTCTAACCGACTCCCCTCGGCCCTAATTGGCACCTTGGGCATGGCGACCACAGTCTCAATATCCCTCTCAAAACTCCAATCCTCCACCTTGTGCCTCACCCCACCACCCGAACGGACCGCTTTGTTCAAATCATACCACTTCACCCGCTCCATCCCCCTGAGCTGGTAAATATAATTCACCCCCTGAACCGTCCTCAAAGCCCTGTTCATCCTGTAATTAGGCTGCCCCTTGGTCTTGTTCCCCAGCAGCCTCTTCATAGCCGGGTGCTCCGTCCCCCTCCGCATACAACTCTTCTGCGACTCATTGATATGCACCACCAGCGTCTTCAACCTCTTCATATCAACCAGCCAGCTCAACGCGTGAGTCCTCCGCGAGAACGGCACCATGGGCGCGCCAACCTCCTCGCCATTCGCCGCCACCCGCCTGTATGTCGGTGCCGTGAGGTGCTGGTTGCCCGTCCAGACAATCTCAACATGCTGGATCCTCTCCACCCTCGCAACCCCGCTCCCCTGACAGAAGCGATGAAACTCGCCCAGGGATGAAAAGGCAAAGGTGTTGAGCCCGTAGAAGACGTGCGTGCCCAGAAAGAGGAACCGTTTGGAGACTTGGAGTAAAGCGAGCACCTCGGCGGGTTCGTGGCCGTCGGTGTTGACGCAGCAGTCTTTTTCCGGGCCCCAGAAGAAGAAGTGCCGCAGTCCAGACCGTCGCTCCAGCTCTTCCTCGGGGGGGAAGGTGGAAGGGGGGTGGAAGGCGTCCAGTCGGGAGACGCAGTGGATCAGCTGACCGTCTTTGAAGAGGACTTTCATGAAGATGTCAAGCTGGATGAACCCGGGGAGCTTCTCAAAGGGGAAGGGCTTGGCGTACTTGACGACAGCCTTCTGAGGGGTGCGTGTCAATATGCCCATCAGGGTGTCCAGCATTGCTCCTGGCAGCTCGTTGTCATCATCACCTCCTTCCCCCTCCTCCTCCTCCTCCTCCTCCTCCTCCTCCTCCTCCTCACCCTCTCCCTCCTCACTCCCACTCTCACTTCCCTCCTCACCACTCTCCTCTTCACTTTCCTCCACCACCACCCGCACCCCCGGCACAAACCTCAAATCAGGATGCCTCCAAGTAACCAGCGTACTCATGTTCTCCTCCTTGGCACTCTGCTTAAAAACCATCCGATACGTCAACCCCGGCACACCAGTGAGAAAGTCCCTGAGCAAACCCTGCCACGTCTGTATTCATTGTTGGTTAGCCCCTGGATTTCCCCCTGAATCAAAGCAAACTTACCCGCTCAGTATGCAACCCCCCCGGCCCCAACCTCGCCTCCAACACCCTCACCCTCTCCCTCAACTTCTCCTTCTCGGCCCTCTCCCCCGCAAGCTCCTCCCTCGCCTCCCTCAGCTCCCCGTGCAACCGCTCGTTTTCCCCCTGCAGGAGTAGCCTTCTCTGAGCCTGCCGTAGGTTACAGCCTGGCATGACGCAGTATCTACCCCCAGGTGCCTCTCCTCCCCCTGCATCACCACCACCACCACCACCACCACCGTCGTTATTATCCATTGTTAGGCCTCTTTCAAAGATGAAAAAGACGTACACCATAAACAAATCAGGCCTGAATTGCAAGTTGATACGCCTCGGTTAATAACCCTGATGTCTTGTTGGATCCGTCGATACGCGTGAGGTTGATGGTTTGGATGGGTAGGTAGACCCAGACAGAGAGATCTAGTTGAAGAGATGGCAAAAGGAGCTGAGAAGGCCTCGCTCAGTTGAAAGCAATAGAAGGAAATAAGAAGACTTTTGAGAGAAGAGATGTGGGTTAATAGATGGTCGTGAGATCAGTCCAGAGGCTGAGGAACGATAACAAAGCTGGAGGGAAGAAAACGGGAGATTCTGCTGATAGGAGAAGCCCTCCTGCCTGTTGTTGCGATGGTGATAGGCAGGATTTTTGTCGTTGGGAACTGCTTTGGAGGATGATGTTTCAGGGGGCAGGAGCAAGGTGAGAGATTGAATGGCGATGAGAGAGGTTGCCGAGATGAAGACTTATGGAGTAGGTCAGAAACTGGACCTCGCTGTGGAGGTAGGTCGACAAAAGTCATGGAAGTAGGTTACCTACGAAAGTCGGTTGTGGGAGCCGATAGGGAGTGTGAGTAGAGATAAAATTGAGTAGCGAGGATGGAAAGGTGGAGTGTAAAGATAGGCTACAGAAGCCCGCGGTGGTTCAGACTGTCTGGCGACCTAGGACCCAAGGCTGTTTGGGTGAGAAACTTGAGATGGGAGGGAGAGAGGAAGTATTTGTAAGGCGGTGGGAGAAGAAAGAGTTTGGCAAGCCTGAAAAGAGATTGGGAATTCGACTGGCATGAGGAAAGTGCGATTCTGCCTAACTGGATGATAAGAGGAAGGAGGTTAGTAGTTGGTGATTCAGACTGTTTGAACGAGAGCACAAGATGAGAGGTGGGAAGAGGAAGTATTTGTAGATATGTGGAAGAGGAGAGATTCTGGCATCTAGCTTGAGAAGAGACTGCTAATCTTCACGACGAGAGAAACTCTTTGTAGGTGGATGGAAGAGGAATGAACTTCAGCATCTATTGAGAGAGACTGCAAATTTGACTGATCTGAAGAAGGTGCAATTTGAATATGGCCAGTGACGAGAGGAAGTCCTATTTACATTAACCTGTGACCCAGAAGTGCTTCGGACTGGCAGGAACGGCTGCTTCAGTGGAAGGTTTGAATCTGAGAGACAATTCAGATAGTCAAGCAGAAGGTTCTACTTGAAATGGGCATTTAGCTCAATTTCAGTATCGTGTATTTGGATCCTCAGCTGCCATGGAGCCCCTTTTCAAAAGAGACCTTGTTCAGACTCTGGCAAAGCTTAGGGAACTGAGTGAGTCTTACACCTCAAGACAAGGACCCAAGAACCTGCTG
Organism: Podospora pseudocomata; assembly: GCF_035222375.1. Classification (NCBI taxonomy): domain Eukaryota; kingdom Fungi; phylum Ascomycota; class Sordariomycetes; order Sordariales; family Podosporaceae; genus Podospora; species Podospora pseudocomata. Next base: position 1,700,554 of record NC_085888.1, on the reverse strand, counting down.
ACCTTATGTATACCAAGTCTTTAGAAGTCGTGACTGGAAAAACTTCTCATCTGATATATGCAAATTCAAAATCTGGGAGAGAACGACTGTGGCGCAACATGAACATCCTACAGTACCTTGAATCTAGAAAATAACATAAAGCGATGCATGGGTCATGTACCAGCTAAATTACACATTAGCGTTACCTATTAACTATTGGAGAATAGGTAATTTGTGCAAAAGTCATGAGGAGAATCTTCCTGCTACTCCACCCCTTATGTACCCCTATTTTCATCGTTAAAGTAATAAATCCTTTTCCTCTAAATCCTATGGCCCTCTTAACTATATTAATAATATAATAAATGTTTACCATACCTTACTTATATTTTAATATTATTTTATTTCTGACTTACTTTAATTCTAAATAGTTTCAATAAGTATTTTAGCCACGACTTTTTTTTAGTTGGCTATAATTAATTAGCTTTCGAGGATAATTAATAGGCCTTTTGCTTTAAATATATTTAATCATACTTAAACATAGATTAGTACGCCTCTACAGATATCCAACAGGCCTTCGTACCTCATTACCAAACACCCTCTGCCTGGCATTTTCAAATATCCCTTCTCATAGCACACAGTGTGCTTAGACACCTACCTACCTAAGATCTCCCCATCCTCGATACTTAAGCTACCGAGAAAAAAAGGGGGGTCAAGGGGAGCCAGCGTTTGTTAGCTCATTTTAAATGTACTATATACGTCAGGCTTATTGATAAAAGAGACTCAAATAATGAAGCGTCTGTAACTCCGCGCCCTTTATCGAGCGAAAGCCTATTGATATCACACTCAGCAGCTCTCAAATATTTCCCAAGGTCTGTTGACTGCCTAACTAAGCCCACATGCACGCGAGGGCAAACCTGACACTTGATGGGGGGCGTTTGGGACAGCAAGATTTACACTTGCTTCTTAGTTCAGTGGTACACCCATAACTAACATCAAGACCGACTTGATCCATGATTACTTCCGTCCCTTTCTGATCGTGAGCGACAGCACCTGCAGGCTACCTCTCACCAGAACAATCCAACAAAACTTAGTCAAAAGTGATCTTCTTCCCCTCAAACGGAGCAGTAAGCTTCTCCTTCTCCTTGGCCAACCTCCTCGCCTCCCAACTGGGATGCAACGTGCCAAGATCATCTCTTTTCCTATCCTTCTTCGGCGGCTCCTCCTCCTTCTTGACAGCCACATCGTTCGCACCCGTAGCTTTGAAGGGGTTCTTGATACCCTTCTTCCACGGCTTGTTGTCTCCATCCACAGCACCCCTCTTCAGATCCCAGCCCGAATCCCGCTTTTCCTGCTGCTTCTTAAGGTGTTTGGCCTGTTCCTTAAACTTCTTTTCCCAGATGGCCTGTCTCGCCCGCTGACCACGGCGGTTCTTGCGGGTGGGAGCGAGGTCGACGTCCGAGGCTGATTCCGAGCCCGAAATGTAGCCTCCCATTAGGGACGGCAGAAAGGTTGAGCCGTTTACTTCGACCTTGGCGGCTCTTTTGCTCTTCTTTGGCGGCGGAGACTGTGCCGATGACGAGGCGTCGCTTTGTTGGTCTTCCTCTTCCTTTTCTTCTTCGCTGTCGCTGTCACTGGCTGAGCTTTGGTTGGAATCACTGAAGCCGCCAAATTCGTCCTCGCTTTCTTCATTGTCGTTTTCTTCGTCGGCCTCATCGTCGGTTATTTGCATCGGGTCGAGGTCGTCATCGGAATCGTCGTCAGAATCTGCCTCGTCGCCACCTTCTTCGTCGGACGTGATTTCCATTGGATCCAGCTCTTTTGGTAGTGCTTTCTTTGTTTTGGTTTGGCGTTTTGCGAGCTTCATTTTCTCTTCTTCGTCGTCTTCGTCTTCTGAGCTTGAGCCGAGGAGGTCGGCCATGCGGGAGACGACAGTTTCGTCTACATCTTCTCCGTAGTTGATGTCCTCGTCCTCTCCCTCGCTGTCATCTGCTACTGGGAGGTCCTTGACCTTGTCCTGTTTGGTATCCTTCTCTTTCTTTTCCTTCTTGTCGCTCTTCGCCTTCTTCGGCTCTGACGTTTCTTTTACTCCCTCCTTCTCTTCAAGCCTCTCCTTCTTTCCCCTGCCCTTCTTCTCCGGAACGGAAACACCCAGCGCCTTGCAGACATCTTCCAGCGCCTTAGCAACCGCATCTTTCACACCCGCATGACTGTACAGCGCGCTGGTGACATTGTGCAACGCCGCTCTTTCCTCCTCGGTGAGCTCAGGTTTCGGCACACCGCTTTTGATCTCGTTTGGCAACTTCTCATGTTCGGCGATACTCTTGACTCGGAGGAGGGACGAGCAAAGGTGGGCATGGGCGGTTTGGTGAAGGTCCAGGGACTGTACTTGCATCAGTATCATGTATCGCCTCTCACAAGAATATCTATCAAAACCCACGTTAAGAACAACAATCTCCTTCTCTATCCTCGCCTTCTTATCCGGGGTCGACTTCGCATCCTTCAACCGTTTGCTCTGTCGCTGGCGCTCGCGGCCTTTGGCGTTCTTGATGGCGCGGAAGACCTCGTCGCGATGCTTGAAAAATACAGCAGAGACATTGAGGGAGGAGTCGTCATCGCCGCGCTTTCGTTTAACCATTTTTTTTATTGATTCTATCGTTGGTAGTTTTTATGTTCTGGCGCAATTCATGTTGTTTTTGCTTCAAGATGCGAAGCTTCTCGATGGATCCTTAAAGTAAATTTCAGCGGGGCTCCCACAGCATGGCGGCTTGGCATAAATCACTGACCGGGGGTTGTGCGAACGCGTAAAGTGGGCAACGCGCGCGCGTGCGTGTGTGCCCAAGCAACAACCGTTCCGTTTCTTTGTTCTCCATCTCCAATTCTCCATCACATTTTTGACGAACCCAACGAACCGTTGTGAGAATTCTAGACCAAAAGGAAAGCTCGAAAGCTTACAGTACCAAAAAGGGGAACAACGGGATAACCCGCTTTCAGCCACACCAAGAGAGAGAGAGAGAGACGACAGCATTCTTCCCTCCCTTTCGCCTCGCTAGCTACACCAGAGAGCTCTCTCTTGTGTTTAGCGAACCCAAACAACCTTCTTTTGTAACAATTGTTTAGTTTTGTTCAAACACCCCGGCGCACAACCCAACCTGTCCTCCGCTTTTCCCATCCAAACCCCCAAAAAAAAAAAAAAAAAAAACGGCAGCAATGGCCTCCTCCTCCAACCCCGGCCGCGGCGCAATCCAATACGCCACCCCCTCAAGAGAAGACTACAACAAGCTCTCCGACGAGCAAAAAACACGCGTCAGCGAAGCCGTACTTTCCCCTTCCCCCCATCCATCCCCTCCTATACTAACCCCCCACAGTTCGACCTCTTCGACTCGAACAAAGACTCCTACCTCTCCTACGAAGAGTTCCGCTTCGTCCTCCGCGCCCTCGGCTTCGAGCTCCCCAAAGCCCAGACCTTCGACCTCCTCATCCGCCACGGCCAGAAACCCCCCTCCTGGACCCACGACCAGGACTGCCCCCCCATCTACCGCCTCTTCAGCCTCCCCGTCGTCCAGGCCATCGCCGGCACGCTAATACGGCAGCGAGATCCCCGGGAAGAGCTGAGAAGAGCGTTCAGACTGTTTGACGTGGACGGAAAGGGCATGATCACACAAGACGACCTGAGACGGGTGAGCAAACAAGTCGGGAACAACATACCGGACGCGGACATCATCGCCATGGTGGAGGAGTTTGACGCGAGTGGCAAGGGGGGTGTGGACGAGGATGAGTTTTTGAGGTTGATGATGTCCAAGAAATGATTTTCTTTTTTTCTGTGCTTTTTGTCATATTCATGCTTTTGGATTGCATGGGCTGTAAGATGCATGTATGTATGTATGTTGTTGATACCCAAAAACTGAATTACGCCCGGGTTGGCCAGCCATCAAAGCGTTGTAAACTCGGGCCATCTACGATCAACCCTCCCAATGTATGATGTGTACCGCCCAATATTCACACCATCCCTATCCTACAACCCTTCCTCCCTACTCCTGACTCCCCTTCCTCGTCACAATAATCCAATTGACATACCCCACCCCAGGAATAAACCTCTCCGTCCCACTCCTAACCTCCCACTTCCTTATTTCCCCCTCCCCCAACCCGCAACTCCCCATTAAATCCTTCACCTCCCCCACCGTCCTCGTCCTGAGACTAGACATCCACCCATCAAAAACCAACACCGCCGGCAGCGCCGGCACCAGATACGTCCACACCAGCGCCAACGGAGCCCCCCACAAAAAAGCATAGTAAGGCGCCATGACCATCGCCCCAAGACCGAACAAACAGCACGCCAAAAACCCCGACAGAGACCGGTCCTGCAGTTCAAAGATGCCAAACCCGTCGCTGGTCTCGAGCGTGTTTCGGAGGATTTTCCTCGCGAGGGTGTCGTCAAAGTGGTGAAAGGCAAGGTTGAACAATCTGAAAACCTTTTTCCCTTTTTGCTTCTGGTCATTGATCAAGTGCTGGGGGACGCTGCTCGCGTCGACAGAAGACGAGACATAAGACAGGTTAGGGGAGGCAGAGGCGGCGGCGGACCAGAGGGCCGGGTGGGGGTGGAGGTCGGTGAGGATGAATTGGACCGGTGGGGGGGCGGTGGCTGCTTTGGCGTAGGAGGGGGGGGAGGTGGAAATGGAGGCGTTGAGGTGTTTCTCTATCGAGGGGGTTGGGCCGCCGGCACCGGCGCAAAAGTCGATGAAGGTGTAATTGTGAATAGAGGGGCCGAGGTGATGGGAGAGGAGACGGGCGACGATGCGGGCGGGGGAGGAGGATTGGAGGAGGGGGATGTGGGTTGTCCAGGCTGCTGTTAGGGCGGCTTGCATGTGGGTGCGGAGGAATTGGGGGAACCTGGATGGTTGTTAGATCGATGTTGTGTGTGAGAGAGCGAGGGAGGAAGGGGGTGATGATACCATTCTTGGTCTGCTATCTCAAAGACCTGCATTCGGGGTAGGAGAGGTGCCATGGTGGGCTGGTTGGTGGGCTGACTGGTTGGTTGGTGTAGGTTAGTTGGAGATGGTTGGACGTTGAAGGGATTCAAATGTTTGGGACCAGATCGGGAATGGTAGGTATCACAACGGGAATGGGGGAATTCCTTCCGAGGACCAATCGACGTTTTTTTTCGTGGTTGGACAAGAATAGGTAGCTCAAGCTGTGGTGGAAGAGTCAATCATGGCCCTAGCTCCCTTGTATGACGTTATGGGTGAGAGTGGTGGAAAAGGAGCAACACCTCCGAGCTTTCTGCAGTGAACGCATCCCGCTTTTAGCCCTGGGCCACCCCCTGTCTGCCCCCAATCCGTGCAAATCTTCCTGCAAGCGATGGCAGTTCATGCGACCTTGCCAAGCCTGATGTCAACCGCCCGTCAAGATCCCACACCCTTCACATGGACAACCATCCAAAGTCGACCTTCAACTTCAGACGATACCCGGGATCAATTGGACAGTTCGGATCGGATTTGCTGTGCAAGCCACGTTTGCTATCGAGATTCATTACCGCCGCCGCAATTGGCTTGCCTAAACACCTTGCATAACCTCTGTCTTACAAGTCCAAGGGCGGGTTTGGTGAGAGCAACGTCAGCACTGTTGGTTTACCGAGACACCGTCATCACCTAAGAACTCCTCCTTAGGTTCCCTCAACATACACACTCGCACCCCTATGCGTCCCAGGTAGCCATATCCTCACAATGGGCCTCTTTCTAGGCTCGGCGCATTACCTCCTCGCGGGGGTAGTCTTCGCGCTGCTAGTCCGCGCACTCCTAGGAAAGAAGGCCATACGACGCAACGGGGAGCCTCTACGGAACCCACCCGACACCCTCCCCCTCGTGGGCAACGGCATACAATTCCTCCAGCCCCGCTGGAACCTCCTCAGCTGGTTCGACAAATGCCAGCGCCAATTCGGCTACGAGACCCTCGCCCTCACAGTCCCAACCCTCCCCCCAGGCGTGCTCATCCACGATCCCAAAAACCTCGACTACGTCTTCAAGCACGAAGGTCTCTTCACCAAAGGCAACTTTGTCAAAACCCGCTCCTGGGACCTTTTCGGGAATGGCATCATCAATGCGGACGGTGACTTTTGGAAACTCCAGCGCAAAGCCGGCCTGAGCTTTCTCAACACGGCCAACCTGCGGGTCTTGACCGGTGTGGCTCTCCCGCAGTATTTGTCTGAGAGCGTCAAGGAGCTCGAGGCGGCCAAGCCAGACCAGGTGGTGGATCTGCAGGATGTTTTTCATGAGATTACCACCAAGCTTATGGGGAAGATGGCTTACAATGTACCTCCTCATTCCTCCCCTTTCCATGTTCTTGGTGACTGACCTCCCGTCCAGATGGAAATGCACTTCTCCTCCCCCTTCTCCTCCTCCTTCGACCACGCCTCGGGCTGCACAGCCCAGCGCTTCCAAAACCCCCTCTACCCCCTAACGGAATTTTTTTTTGGCCACAAGTTCCGCCAATCCATCTCCACCGTCAAAAAATTCGGCCTCGAAATTGTGTCCCGCGCCATGCGAGACGCCAAATCCATTTCCTCTTCCCCGCCGCCTTCCACCTCGCCTGATGACGAGAAACTAGACTCCATCTCAGGATCACTAATCCACTCCCTCTTGTCCGCAATCCCCGACTCCCCCTCCACCGTCGCCGACGCGGCCTTGACGTACCTCTCCGCAGGCCGTGACACCACAGGCCAGGCACTAACCTGGACGTTTTACTTGCTGCTCTCTCACCCAGAGGTTTTGGTCAAAATCCGAGACGAGGTCAGGGGTGTTCTTGCTAGAGAACAAGCCCCGCTTGACACCTCCTCCTCCCTTCCCTTTTCCCCCGCAGTCCTGACCCCCCTTTCAGCACCTTACTCTCTCGCAGTCTTTTATGAATCCCTCCGCCTTTACCCCCCCATCCCGTTTGAGATTCGCCAAGCCCAGGCAGCTACCACACTCCCAGACGGGACGTTTCTCCCAAAGGACAGCGTGCTGGTGTGGTGTCTCTGGGCCATGCAGAGGAGCAGGCTCACCTGGGGGGAGGACGCGGATCAATTTAGACCGGAGAGGTGGCTGGATGAAAATGGGACAATCAAACACAAGGGCGCGGCCGAGTTTCCGGTTTTTTACGGGGGGGCGAGGAGTTGTTTGGGAAGAAAAATGGCCGAGGGGATTGCGGTGCAGGTTATTCCTGTTGTGGCTTGGGGGTGGGAGTTTGAGGGGGCTTGGGAAGGAGGACAAGAGAGGAGGAGTGGGGATAGTTTGACGCTGCCTATGGAGGGGGGGTTGCCTGTTTTTGTTAGGAGGAGGGGGGAGACGACGGGGAGATAGATAGATAGATGGATAGGGGTGAAATTTTGTTTGGTTTTTTGGATAAAGTTGTCTGTTGTGGGTATATGATGTGAAACGGAATCACCAGGAATAAAAGCCTACAATCACATCACACAAAAAGGTCAAAAAGTGTTCCGAACTGACTTGATTACTTCAACACACTATATATATATATATATAAAGAAAAAAAAGGCCTCACAAGAGCGCCCCTGGTCCAGTAATGACTGACCCCTTCTCTCATCTAATCCCCTTTTTTTCCAAACCAAAAAGAGAAAAAAGTGTTCTCATATCAAACATGTAATTCCCATCATCTCGCCGCGTACTGCGCGACAAAAAAAAATCAGGCTGGCGTCGAAAGAGAAAAGGAGGAAAAAAAAAAAAAAAAAAAAAGCCATATGAAAGAAAGGGGGAAACCCATGCTTATATCCAAGCAGTCTCAAAAAAAACGCCATCTCATGCTGGTAATGCTTTCCCGCCCCAAACTTAAACAACCGGCGCAGCAGCCCTCACATCATCCGTAGCCTCGCTCTCATACTTTTTGAAATTCTCCAAGAAAAGCCCACCAAGCTTGGTAACCTCAGCCTTGAAGCTGTCGGCCCCCGCAGTCCAGGCATTCTGAGGATTCAACAGCTCGTCCGGCACGCCGGGGCAAGTCTTGGGAACCTGCAGGTTGAAAACACCATAGTTCTCATACTCCACCTTGGCCAGCTCGCCAGAGTGGATCGCGTCGAGGATGGCGCGCGTGTACTTGAGCGGGCAGCGCTTGCCGCCCTGGGAGAAACCGGCGCCCACCCAGCCGGTGTTGAGCAGCCAGGCGTTGGCGCCGTGGGCCTCGATCTTTTGCGCGAGCATCTTTGCGTAGCGCATGGGATGCAGAGCGAGGAAGGGCTGGGCGAAGCAAGACGAGAAAGTCGCCTGGGGCTCGAGGATGCCGTCTTCGGTGCCAGCCATCTTGGAGGTGTAACCGGAAATGAAGTGGAACATTGTCTGGGCCGAGTTGAGCTTGGAGATGGGAGGGAGGACGCCGCGGGCGTCGCAGGTCAGGAGGATGATGTTCTTGGGGTGGTTGTTGGACAGGCAGGGGATCTTGGCGTTGTTGATGTACTCGATCGGGTAGGCGCAGCGCGTGTTCTCGGTCAGGGTGACGTCGTCGTAGTCGACGATCCTGGTCTCGGGGTCAAAGATGACGTTCTCGAGGACGGAGCCGTACTTGATGGCGTTGTAGATATCCGGCTCCTTCTCGGCCGACAGACCGACCGTCTTGGCGTAGCAGCCGCCCTCGATGTTGAAGACACCGGTGTCGGACCAGACGTGCTCATCGTCACCGATGAGGGCGCGGTTGGGGTCGGCAGAGAGGGTGGTCTTGCCGGTGCCGGAGAGACCGAAGAAGAGGGTGACGTCGCCGTCCTTGCCCTCGTTGGCCGAGGAGTGGAGGGTCAGGATGTTGTGCTTGACGGGGCCCTCGTAGAACATGACGGTGAAGACACCCTTCTTCATCTCGCCCGCGTACTCGGTACCGAGGATGACCATCTCCTTCTCGGCAAAGTTGATGGCGACCGAGGTGCCCGAGGTCATACCCTCAGTGTAGCGGTTGGCGGGGAAGGAACCGGCATTGTAGATGGTGTAGTCGGGGTGGAAGTGCTCGAGCTCCTCGCGCGAGGGGCGGATGAGCATGTTGCGCATGAAGAGGGCATGGTAGGCGCGGGCGCAGACAACGCGGACCTTGATGCGGTACTTCTCGTCCCAGCCGGCATAGCCGTCAACGACGTAGATGCGATTTCTGGTGTTGAGGTAGTCGATGGCACGCTCACGGTTAATCTTCCAGACCTATTTGGGGCAAAGGGTGGTTAGCATTGGGGTGTTCACGTGATGGCCATCTGGAGCTGGTGGAGAATGAGGAAAAGGAAAGAAAAGGTGGGGTCTGGATCGGCCCTCGGGAGCGGGGTGCATTTGGGGATTGCCAGGGTATGACGAAAACGACATGGGGCTGTCAAGGCTGCAAAGGCTGCACGACTCGACAATGACGCTGGCCCCCGCCAAAATTGCCGAGAAACTGAGCATCGTCGTCTTCCGGGCGCCCGAAAAAGAGAGAAAGAAAAAAAAAGCCATTGTTGATGCGCTCATCGCCAAGGACAATGACGTCCATGGTGAATTGACATCAGACTTTTGGTCTCATAGGACGCCGAGGCGCCCAGCAGACATCACGCTGGGGCGTGCTCGTGATGTCGGCCACATGTCGAATGTCAAATGTTGCATGTCGCATGTCGCATGTCGCATGGCCGCATGTTTGGCGCCGCCCCTTTGGGGTCCGGGTGCCATCGACTGAAGAACATAAAAAGAGAAAGAAAAAATAATAAAGGAAAGGAGCAAAAGTCTCACCTCAGGAGTCATGGGCTTGTTGACAGGGCCCCACCTATCGGATGCGTTAGCGGACTGTGTTCAGATGTTGTCTCAACAAGACAGTCGAAGAGTAAAACATACCAGATTTCGTTCTCGGAAGATGGCTCCTTGACGACACGCTTGTCTGATGGAGAGCGGCCAGTCTTCTTGCCGGAGTAGGCGGTAAGAGCACCGCTGGAGGTGATGGCAGTGCCGGTCTCGTAGACCAAAGCATCCTCGTAGAGGGCGGCCACTGATGGGTTGGCGATGATGGCAACACGGTTGTAGTCGATGTGAGCCTTCTCGTGGAGCTCCTCCTCGAGCTCGGTGTGCTCGTGGTGAGGAACGACACCGCCGGGATGGAGGCCGGTCTTGTTTACTGTGTTGACGAGCACTGTGTGGGTGAAAAGAACGCCAGGGTTAGCCACAGAGAGCCTGAAAGGGGGAGCAGAGGAGAATACTGACTGTCGGATGGTTTGGTCGAGGGACGTTGGGAAGAGAGAAGATGGCTGCGAGGGCCTTTGACGGATGGATCAGTGTAGGGAGATGCGGTTCTGGCAACGGGGTCGTTCATGGTTCTTAAGTGCTTTTCGCGGCCGTCGTGTTGGCTTAGGTTTGGGCTGAGCGTCGACAGGGAACACGGGAGTTGGGACGAGCTTGACGATGGGGGCTTGTGGGCAATCCACTTTCTGCAGGGTTGACAACCGGAGTGTATGGAGCGTACGGAGCGTATGGGGTATGCGGCAGGTGTTGACCGGGAAGTGCTGATAAGACAGACCCGAGGCAGAGGAGTGAGAATATATAAAGACGTGGGGCCCGTAAACAGGGCAGATCCAATGAGGCGTGACGACAGCATTCCAACTTGTAGAACTTGGCGATTTACGGCTCCAAGCCCGGGACTGAACCGGGTGCGAGTGGGTGCTGCTTCGGGCTCACAATGATTGGGCCGCTGGGCCACGAATTGTTTCCGGAGAGTCTGAAGGAAGCCCCTGTCGCTGCGTGTCGCCTTTCGGGACGGAGAGGCGGCGATGCATCGATTCCTCTCTCTGGGGCCGTTCCGCCGGGTGGATTTGTGATTTGTTTGGTGCGACAAAGATACATCCCAATCCGGAAGCAGGCGGCCCTGTTTCACACAAATCTGAACCTACCTACCTCTCCTGCTTGTCTGCTGTGCAGCCGTCTTGCCTGGACCACTTGGGCCACCTCCTATCTGCTTTCCGTTTTACCTTCCTCTCCGAGACTCGGACTTGTACCGAGTATTCTCTACTAATCGCACCGTAAGGCAAGATATCCTCGGGTAAAGTAGGAAGGGATTCGTTTCAAGGTCTTGCTGGTTACCTGCTTGTCACTCCGTACTGTCAACAACTCTTCCCCGGAGGGGTGGGGCTTGCCTCACTTCAGAGGCTGAGACCCCGTTCAGCCTGGCACATGACGCTCCTCCGCAGATGACGGCCCCAGCCAACACGGCGCGGCGTCATGGATATGGCTGTTTTGTTTTGCTAAAAACGGTGTCGTGGATGTGAGCGGGCAGGGCTGAAAGGGGCTCTACCTGGGCGCGCAGCCATTGGACGGCAGCAGCAGACGGCTGTGGGACGACGAAAAGTCTGGGGCATGAGCGTGCCGAGCCCTTGGCAACCTGTTTCTCCCGGGCTGAACCTGTTCTCGAACAGTCAACGCCGTCAACCCTTACCCCGCGGTTCCTCCTCTCTCTCCCACAACGAGCCCGCCGAGTGACATGCATGGTGCCGGGGAACACCACGAGGTCAACAGAGACTTTACAGGGCCCTCCTCTCATGACGCGCGCCGTTGAGGATTGAGGGTGGTCCCAAAGGGCGAGGGGCGGTATGCAGCGGTCGACCGTCCTGTTGGTCTCCGTTGGCCCGGCGCATCTCTGTTGATCAATTCAGTCACATTCTTTCGACAAGCAAGTATCTGTTTTGGATGAACTGCTGCTGCACTTGCAGTGAACCTACAGCATCTGATGCTGCCGAGAGCCACGAGCCCACAACGGATGCCCCGCTATGACACAAAATGCCATTCTGCTTTGCCGACCACATTCCGTCATCGTGCCGGGCGGGCATTAGTATCGGCGGGGCCCTTCCGCAAATCAAAGGTCACAAACCGCAGTTCCGACTCTTCCCGACCGCATCTTTGACTTTTCTATTTTCTTGCCGTTTTCGCACATCTTCCAACAGGTTGTGATCGTGATGGTATGGTTGGTGCCTTGGTGCTACTACGAAAACAGAAACTTTTCTCAATTCCGTTGTCCAGGGGTTGGCCGTTGAAAGCCCGGGCTTGACTTGGTGTCTTGCTTGGTCTTGAATTTTCTGGGGTAAGAGAGCTTGTGTCTTACGTAACTTTCCGCCAACGTGACCTGGGGCCTGGCTCCGAAGCCTCGCCCATGTGATTCCGGCAAATCCGTATTGTGCTATTGGCCACACCCCTCTGCTGAAAAGCGAAAGAGAACTAACAGCATTTTTTTCCAACTGAAGAGAACTTCAACAAGTCACGAGGACGGAAAGGAGCGGTAAAGACCCCTGGGAAACATTTCGGTGTACCGAATAGAATTTTTCAAGTTTTGCAGTCTTCGGGCGAATTACCTAAGCCACGGCAAACCCAACAGCTTCGATGCTGCAGCAAAATGGCAATAATACGTCAGCCATGACAGCAATTGACACTTATCGTGACTGGCCGATGGGGGGACCCCAGAAGCTCGCCAAGCTGCCACGGGCGGCGCAGGCCAAGCCCATCGCCAAAATGTTGCGAAACGGCTGAACCAGAATTTCAAGAAGCCAAGAAGGCCATCATCGCGGGAACCAAGGGTGTGTGTGTGTGTGTGTGTGTGTGACCCTGGCCCAGCGGGTAGGAACAACCCCTGCATCACCAATCTGCACGTTCTAGAACCTGTCCCGGTTTTACCCATCGCTCTTTTCCTTTTCCGCCGGCAATCAGCTTCGGCCCCCCGGGGGCGCCGGCCATTTCGAAGAACTTCACTCACACACAACACCTGCCGATCCCCCGACATCCGCCGACTCGGGGGACTTTTCTTGGCAGCCCGCCCGTTGTACGCCAAAACATTCATCAACGGGGGGAAAAACCTCACCCGATGCTGGCCGAATGCTACACTTTCAAAAGTTGATATCACAATTTTTCTTCTTCTGCTTCCCTTTGTTTCGAGGCCTCCAATATCAACCCCTTGCTGCTTGCTTGCCTATATCATGCTGATGATGTGCTTGGCGATTTAGCATAATCAGTTCCGCCTTCTCACCCGGCTATGTCGGATCGGGCTGGGAAACAAGAGATACAACCAACATTTCGGCTACTTTCCGCAACAGTTGTCCAACGGACTGAAATAGGTAGGGGGCTGTAGCCGACCCTGCGAACTCTTGTCAGTTGAATTGCTCGAGGATGGCGTGGATGGTGAGCAATAAATATACAGAGATTAAAAAAAAAATCCGGATATCAAACATTTCTCGGTAGAAGTGCCCAGACGGGTGAGCCCGCTAGATCTAATCCACCACAAGCCACTTGTAACAGAAGTGGCATCTCTGTTTACCTTCCCCCGTGGCCGTGGGCGGTGGTGTCCACACAGATCAGATTTATCGCCCATAGGTGCCAAGAGATGGATGGCTTGCTGAACACGGGAGTGTATCATCATCACTTCGGGAGTCCCCCCCAGTCAGCGGAGACAGGATCTGAGTGATTCGTTCCAACAAGAACCCCCTGGCCAGTGGCCACCAGCACCAAAGATCTCACGCGCCGAGATCTCGGTCCCCTGTTCTGTCGTTTTCGTCAGGCGTGACCAGAATTACACTATTTTCTCCCTGTTTTGTTGCCGAGGAAGGCTCCTCTTCTCTCAGATCGAACAAGTGCCGGGCCGGACCGACTACCTATCGGACCTGTTTTCTCCGGGACGCTGTATACTAGAAACTTGCTGGTCTCACAAGGGAAGGGCAGGTACTTGACCTCTTTGAGAAACGATCGTCCTTTTTCTATTTTATCACCAGCAAAAGCGGGATCGCACCGGCCCGGTTGGTTGGTGGTGGGGGCGTGTGTATAAATGTCTGGTGTGATGCCGCTTACTGCTGGCGGCCCGTATCCCATCCGACATTCGCCGATCGTTGTTGCACGGGAAGGGTGGTATGGGAAGGGAAAAGCTTCGCTATGAATTTTTTTTTTTTTTTGGTTCTGTGTGACGGTGGTATTCTCCGAGGGTGATCATTTTTTGGAGGTATACGAGATGGAGAATTTCAAGTCTACCTCGCACTTGGAGATCGACGTTCGGCAGTTTGGGTGAGCAAGATACACTGTTTCGAGGCTCTGGGGACATGAGAGGGAACTTGGAGCTATTTACAGAGTTGTTTGCTTCTCCAGGGTTGTTCTTGCGAGGACAATAGGAAACGGGTAGGTAGCCCCGTTTGGGAGAGGTCACTGGTGAGGTATATGCCAATGTCTCGAGTCGGCAGTCACTCGCGTGCCGTTGTCTAACCGATCGACGATGCTTCTGTAACGTGCTCAGCGGACACGGGATATGGACGGCTTGATATCACTCAAGCTTGACCAGAAAGCTTGACTTTGCTTGTTTTGTTGCCTGCATGCTTCTATTTTGTTTGATCGGCAGTTTCCAGGCTCGGCAATGGATGCTGAGGATGGGAGACGGTAGGCAAGTGGTGCGGAACAGGATACTCCAAGAGGAGAATGCGAGACGAGATGTCGAGCCGCCGTCGGTGAACGGCAATGCAGGTGATGAGGTCGATGAGACCAAAACATGGACTCTGGACTGGAGGTACGACAGCTAACCCGAGGCTGTCTCTCCGGTGATCAACGCCAAGGTAGAGAGACTTGAGCAAGTCGTGGGGTAGAAAACTTGAGGCCGCAAATGTAAGAATCAGGACCTGAAAGTATTACAAGAAACGCGCTTAACAATATTACAAACCTTCTCGCCTATCTTGGAAGCCCATCAATCATTTCAACAGCCCTCATTCCTAGAAGCAGTCTCTATTTTTTGCCCATAAGGTGATGAGCAGAGCCGTTACCATAGCAACTGTTCAGGGGTGAAAAAGGGGGGTTCTTGGCGACCGAGAGTTCTCTGGATGCTCATTGGTCTATTCTTATGTCGGGAGCATTTCCTCCTTTTTCCGAGATACATGGTGGACCTGGGGCCCGTGGAGGAGGAGCTTCGCTCCTGCCTTTTGTGGGTGCCGTAGGCAACCACAGTCAAGGTATCTTGTATTTGGCAATATCTCAATAGGTATGTTTACACATGGGCAAATAACAGGAAGTGATTAAAACATGCTGACACAACTCTTCCATCATCTCTTCAAACTCTTCTCTTCCAGTCGTCTCTGTGACGCTTTTGATGCCGTTAAGATTGACCAAGTTTATGATTAGTGCAATCCCTTGTTTAGTTCTGCCGACGAAGAATGGACTTAACTAGCTGTAGTAATACACTATTATAGGTATCTCAGGTAACCTGATTGGGGTACTGGAAGTCTGATTAAGTAGGACTAATTGACCACCGCGCCGTGCTGTACGAGCCGTTCTAAGAGGGGAACCTAGCACCGTTCGATGAGGGCTCATTCATCGGTACAAACCAGAGGGATCTGTGACATGGCGTTAGCTGCTCGGACTTGCCGACTTGGAATTCAGTGCCAGTTTCCATCGGCCGTCAGTTAACACTCCGAGCTGGAACAAAAGTAGGCCTCGAAGGCAGCGAGCTCACTGTTCACTGTTCAGAGCGTTTGACCGGCCGGCGGGCAATCAGATTCATAAAAATGTAGCTGTGAAATTCGTTCATTTCTCGTGGTGTAAATTGACCGTATCTGAGAAAAGGCTATCGATCTAACGTCTACTGATTTCTGGTTCGTCTACCAACACTACATTACTGGTTCATACTCTAGACATACTCCTTCCGCTATATCACCGCCTTAACTCACACCACTCATGCCAGATCCTTCGCACAAACAAAAACAAAGTAGCTCAGCGACTGATTCGTTTCCTTAACCCTTTCCACTAAAATAGGTAGCCATAATCAAACAGCCTTCTCAGTCCTGCTCTATGTTTCTCTCTTATCACCCAGAACCTGGTAAACGTTATAGTAAACTTGGGTACTTTATCTGTATAGGTAATACCCGTAACACAAAAACCATGTGTCTAGTCCGCCATGATTGAAAATTCCCCTTTTTTCCCCCCCCGCAAAAGACTCCGTTTTCTTACCTCAATTTATAACAGTCTACCCAGGGTATGGTCGCTTGTCCTGGATTACGCTTTATACTGGGATAGCTCAACATCGGGGCATTTATATGATTAATTGCCTGTATGTGATATTTTGGGCAGGCGGGTAAGCAGACAGTGCATGATTAAGTCCAGACTTAAATAACCAACAGTCAACTTCTATGGGTGAGGGACATTCAGTCGAAAAGCCTTTGGCTGTACTGAGCTTTCTCTGGGAGGATGTCTTGTTGGGGTTTGGGTTAGGTTGGAAAGAATAGACGACTGTGTGTATTCTGCTCACAAAACTGGAGAGACTGCTATCCGGATGGGGGTTCGAACAGGTGGTTGATAGGTGTTCAAGGAAAAATTTGGATAATTATAATATTCTTAACATGCCTTGACCATGTCTCGGAAGGCTTTTGAACATTGTATCAAGTTCCCATGACATTAAATTAGTTCAATTTGTCTGCGCAACAAAATGCCCAAACGTGGCTGGTCCGGTAGAGGAAGGGGGTATCCGTGAAAATCTCAAGCAATACACATCTGTGAAAAAGAGAAAGAGAAAAACATAAACAACCGCTGGCTAGGCCAAACCCTCGTTCTCATCCTCTCATATTCCCCAGCCGACCTCCTATCCACAAGCCTGATGATCCAATCTCCGTGACTACCGCCGCAGTGTCAAATCCCCGCCCCAAACCCCTCCCGATGAAGAATGTGAAAAAGATCCAGCTCAGATGTCTTCCTATATTACAACCATTATATCTCAAAGATTGAAAGGCATGCGTCATCACCACCTCCCGCTTTGACCTGTCCTCCAAACCCTCTCTTCCGCCTCGACCTGTTTGACCAGCTCATTCAAGGCATCGAGACCCTCGCTTTCCCTTTCCTTGTCCCGCAGATTTTCCTTCCGCTCGACCTCCTTCTTCTTTTTCTTCTTTCCATTAGTTCTCTGGTCACCCTCATCCAAGATGTCTTGCAGGGAAAGCAGAGACATCTCCTAGACAGGCCTCATGCTAATCCCCTTTCCGCCCTCCCTCACCTCAAAAACCCCCGTGCCGCCCTCGCTGTCCCCAATGAACAAGAAGCCGCCATCGGCAGAAAAGCACATCTCCGTCACCTTGCTCAAATTCGCCAACTGGCTGAACCCAGCCATCATATCAACGTCCGCAGCAGTGGCATCCGGGTCCGGCCAGCACCACAGCTGCTTCCCCGTCATGGCATCCAGCACCGCCAAGCATCCTCTCGCTCCCGAGTCAACCCCCCTAGAGTCACAGTAGGCGATAAATCTGCAATCCGGGCTGACGCACGACATGGCATTGGGGATGCGGAAGGTCTTCGTGGATGACGCAGAAAAGTCCCATACAAGAACATACCGGAAGGGGACCGAGGCGGGGGCGAGGTTGTACCCGTTACCGCCTCTCGCGGCCGGGACGGGGATGGCACGGTAGGAGGCGGGGATCCAGATTGATACGGCGACTGAACCGTAGGTGGCGAGACCAGATGGGAGGGCGGTGTCCAGCTCGGCATGCTGCCATGGTGCCACGACCTTGTACGGTGTTGTCATTTCGGCGCCGTTATGGATCTCCCAGGCTATGAGGAGCGTCTCTCTCTCGGGAGGAGGGTGCCCTAGTCTGGGTGGCCGAGGCCCGGAGGCGGTGATCAGGAGTGGTCCAGTGGCGGAGAAGGCGAGTTCGGGATACTTTGGCAACACCGGGAGACCCGCCCTGGCGAGCTCAATCACGCGCGTCTTCTTGAATGGCTTCTTGGAGTATGTCGCTTCCCACAGCTCGATGGTGTCGTTGTCTCCTCTGTAGGTGACAAGGGGGCACCATCCGGCTTCCATAACGTTGGAGCGAACGGCGGCCCAACGGTCTGCCTTGTCCATGGACTGCAGCTTCTTCTTCTTGCCCCAGTCCCAAATCTCGAGCGAGTCACCGAAGCCGGTGGCAATGGCTATCATGTTGGAGGGCTCGGAAAGAATGGCATGGCTACGGACGAAATACTCGCGCGACCGAGGCTGGGCGGTGGTGTAGCAAGAGATTTTGATCTGGCTCTGGACCTCGCCTGAGCCGACAGACCACACCTTGATGATGTTGTTGCCATGTTTGCTGGCCAGGGTGGCAGACGTTGTTGAAATGTCAAAGAAGTAGACGGATGGATCCTTGGGGGCCTTTTCCTGGTGTGTGAAAGATTTCCAGGGTACAACAGTCACAGCCGTGGATTGTGATTCCTGCCGTGTCCGATATTCCTCGGGCACGGGAGGGACAGCCACGAAATGCGCATTGGTGTGTGGAGACGTTGGTGTTCCGTTCGTGGGCACTCGCTCGAGCCCACAACCCCTGGTGGAATCCGAGTATCTCGAAGTCTCGCCCGATGCGACTGAGCTGCTGTCAAAGGATCCCTGGGATGAGATGCGGCGTGCAGATTTGTTGGAGGGAAGCGCGGGCAGCGGCTGCTTCGGCGGTGGTGGACGGGCTGCGGGGTACAGGCTGAAACCGGCGGACGAGCCTCTCGAGGGCCTTCGGTCCGATGTATGCGAGTCTTTTCGGAAAAGTGACGACTTGCTCCTCGACACCGGACGGTGCAGCGGCAATGCGGCAGCGTGCCGCTGGCCAAGCTCATAATTCGGGACTCGGAAAAGGTCATCGGTGGGACTCCATTGCGACTCGGGAGTCGGTGGCAGCGGGTAGCCGCTCGAGGGGGGTCGTAGTCGGGGATCGTAGGCGTCATAGGACCGCCCGTCGAGCAATGGGGCCGAGTCACCATGCCGCGAGTCCGCTGTGCTTAATCGGTTCAACTTTTCTCTGTTCCCAGCCGTTAGCAACAATTTGGTGAACTGAGCGGTTCAACGGCGGTGTGGCGGGTGTCTAGCTTACGCCATCTCATCCAACCCTTCGGCAGGGTATGCATAGGGTTCCATCTTTGATCGATTGTAACGAGGTCGCGATCGTAAAGGAGATGATGTTCGTATCTGAAGGAGGAAAGCTGTGTGGGAAACGCAGGGCAGATCAAAGCCTCGGATGATCGCAAATCCGGCTACCAGGTCGGCGGGCCCTGGGTCTCAGAGAGCAATGGGAGCAATGGGAGCAATGAGGGTGGGAGTGAAGACGGAGGTGAAGCGAAAAAGAGGACGACAGGGTCGTATCGCAGGAGGTCAGAGAGGGGACAGTCGCTGGGGAAGGGTCATCTTGTATCATGGGGAAATGGGGATCCCTTCATGACCTGCAGGATGGATACCCCTGGGGGGGACAGCTCCCGGCTGCTCCCCCGAGGTCCCCCTCCCCTCATTCCCCACGAGCCAATGGTCGCGATAATGGAGCACTCCTCCACAAGCTGACAGGCCATCCCAGTGGGGGAGTGGGCCCAAACCGACAATAGCGTGATTCCCCACCGACCACGCCCACCTCTCTCCCGTCAAAGCTTTTTTTTGCTTTCTGTTTTATCAACCTTTCCTTTGTGAGCCTCTCAAGTCTCCCCGTCCACCGTGACACGCAGGGCTGCCACGTTTGTTTGATCCCCTACCGTCTCGTCCGTGCCTGGTTCCCATCTGGCTGCTCAAAGGACGCCCTCTTGGCACGAACATGGCCCCTTGTTTCCAACCTGCAGCCAACAGTGCCGCCGCTCGACTGCATCTATCCCGTCCGTCATCCGCGCGAAATGGGCAATCAATCCATACCCCGCTCAAGACTGAAAGCTGGTCCTTGCCTCGTCATATCTTAAAATGGATAAAATGACCCGGGGTTGTGGTTGATCTACCTAGTGGATGGATGGTATGCTACTACACCATGTAGCAGTCATGAGAGAGACGGCCCGATGGCCTTCCTCTTATGCATCGACACACCCTTTCGGAGCCAGCTCCGGTATCACGTCGGCGCACTCGGATACGGCTACAGATCTGGGAGATCGTCGTCTCTTGGATCAAACTGAGCAAACTAAAATGCCATAACGAAATACGAAGCGAAGAATCTGACACTGTCAACCGGCTAATAGCGCTTGTGGACTCGGCCGTGTGAAGCTAAACAAGCCTTCTCCACCACAAAATTCTTGGGAACTTTTAGTTACATTGCACTGTTCCAGCTCCAGACTGCTACACCTCTTGGCTGTACTTTCGGGCCATGCTTCGGGCCCAGCTTCGGTTGCTCGGCTGTGAAATCTGACCACTTGTGACTGGCACCGCACAGATGATTCGCCCGATGTTGCCCTTTATGGATGTTCTCCTCAGCTGGTCAAGATACCTATACCGCTCATTCATGATCAGGAGAAGGGAGAAGGCAGAAAACTATCTACAGAGTATATCTCGCGAAGTCGACATTGTTACACGCCTTGATCTAAATTGGGAAGGAGAAACAGTGGCGTTGAGAAAAGAAGAAAAGAAAGCTGCAGCACATCCAATCAACCTGGTCAACGGCCCGTGCCCAAGCTGTGTCTCAAACTCCCTGCAAGAGCAGAGAATTCAAGATCAGAATGTCTTGGTCCTAGAACCCCTATTTTTTGCATCCTAACAATGATATACATACTGTACATACGCCGCACCTCTGCAGCAAAATGATGCAATAATGCCATGCAGTACACCCCTCTGACAGGTGCTGATTTGTCTCGCCAAGCTGCCCTCGCGAATGCACGAAGATCCGGATGGACGCGAGCGGACCGTGCTTGTCACTTTGCCTTTCCCGTTGTAGCCGAGCAGATCATTTTGCTTCTTTTCTATCCACTAGGGATGGGCGTACCTCATGCTCACGTAGCATTCATATGTTGATAGAATAGTCTTGCAGGCTTGTGAGGGATGGTCGCAATACTCAGAGTTATTAATCAGTGCTCTTTCATACGTGAGACAAGTTGAACCCTGTGTCTCACCTAGTAGGCCTGCTGCCGTGAGGGGGCAGAAAAGGAAAGACTACAACAAATTTAAGGCCTGAAGAGATAGCCAATACCCCTTTTAACATGCTTGAGATGCCTTTCCGCATAAGCAAAATATCTTGAAGATTGTCAAGAGATATTCAAAGCTGCGTAACTTCATGACGTGTGGATTAAGGTGTCATAAACTCAGTTGTAGCAGCTTCTGAAACGATTACGGCTTCTCTCACCAGTATTACGACTCAATGACTTTCAAACATGACAGTTCTTTCTACACACATATATTGACTGGATGGAACGTCACTGACCCATAACATTACAGTAACTTGATTGGCAACGATTCATCGACTGGTTAAGCACGCCATTATTCAAAGATGTGGATGCCACAATAGCGTTTGTCTCCAGACAAACAGAGTTAACGAGTTGCAAAGTGACTTATTGTGATTCATTCAACTCATGTCATATAATCTTGGACTGTTATTATCTACCTCGGAGCTCTACAAAAAGGCCTGCCTGGGGCAGTATGTTCGACCTTTCAGTATCTACCTGGCTCTCACGGGATTCCCTACTTCGCAATTGAATAACCATCATGCACAGATTTTCCAAAACATACCCAGTGTCGAATGAAACATCATAGCCTGCAGTCCCTTATGCCCTATGCGGGGGAAAGAGCAAATTGTTTTGTGCGTATCTGTGCTTGCTCTGGCAGATTCAAATGTTTGACTCACTGCTCCAAGTAGGTAAGGTAGTCGATGGAGCACCAGCTATCGGCCATTTGCACTGCGACTTTTTCACCTTACTGTCACCGTCCCGCTGGCAAGAGATCCGCTTCTTTTTCCCCGTACAGCACATACTATTACCACCCCCGTACCCTCAAATCCCCGCAAAAGTCGCAGACATGCCCTCCTCGGCAGAACAACCCCCCTCCAAGAAGAGGAAGTTGAGCCCCGAGCTTGAGAACCACGACCCAACAACCACAACAAAAGCGACTACAGCCGCACCTTCAACGACCGACAAACTCCAAGACACAACACCGCCCGACGATACAAATCTCGTTCACGGCCCAAACAATGAACAAAGCGACACTCAAAGCCGACGAGAAGCGTTTGAGTGTCTAATCGACTTCTACAACGAAGGCGACCTCCACGACGACGACAAAGACAACACCCGCAGAACTTACTCCCTCCCCCCACCACCAGGTTCCGCCCCGACAGAGGAACTGCTGTGGGAAGCCTTCCTGGCAAAAGTGGAGGAGGCCGACGACCAGCTTATCGAGCACATCCGCTGCCACCGTGAGCAGCGTATTCAGATGACTGTCTTGGAGGAGCAGAGACAGAGGGACCAGAGACGAATGGGGGAGTTGGCGGTGAGAAATGGAGAGTTGATCACGCAGTTAAGGGAGCAGGGTGATCGGGATGGGAAAAGGATTGAGGAGCTGGAGGAAGGGATTAGGGAGGAGAAGAAGGAAAGGGAGGGGGATTGGAAGTGGATTAAGGAGTTGGAGGGGCAGTATATGAGGGATCGGAGACGGATAGGGGAGTTGGAGGCCGAGGTTAGGGAGTTGAGGGCGAGGGGGAGAAAGAGGGGGAAGTTGAGGGTTTTTTTGCCGAGGGTTGGATCTGGGGGGACGGTGGAGATTGAACCGGAGGAGGGGGGGGTGGTGGTTGTTGATAAGGGGGTGGTGGAGGTTTTGAGGAGGGCTTTTGGGATGGATAAGTAGGATGGGGAGGGGGGTTCGAGGGGGCAGCTACCTAGTGAGGTGTACCTTAGTTTCTACGTCAAGAAGGCGGAGGGAAGGGAACTGCGTTGGCTATATATTTAGTGGATTTATCTGTGTAATCTGAGGAAAACCTTTGCTTTGGCTTTGTGTTGCTTCCTGCTATTTCTGTCATCTAAAGACTTTCTCTTATCGCGAGATTCACTCTGTCGTGGGCGACTAGCACCACCCACTGATTTCTCACTACAACTATTCTTCCCCTTGGCTCGGCTTTCAATTCTTCAGTTCACCACCATCACGCTTCCCGCTGGTACAAGCTAAAAATTATCAGTCTTTCTCTTATAACTCGAGATCATATCGGTAAGTGGCCAACTCATTCCCGTCAAAAAAGAGAACCGAGTTGTGTGACCAACCAACATGCCAACCTTTGTTACCAGCAGAAGTCAAGCCATCCTACCTCAACTTATTTTCCCACATGTCTCGAAAGCAAGACGGCAGCATGCCCCGCTACGACAGAATGCCCAATCGCAACCCCAACCCATTCGGAAAATTCGAGCTTAAAGCTCGAATTTACAGCTCTTTCAACTGCAATACCGGCCACACCTCCTACTACCTACAGCCGATCCTCTCTGATCCTATTGGCACCGAGACCGAGGTTATGATCCTCAAAGATATCGAAGAGCACCTGATTGGGGGGCGGCTGAAAGTGCCCGGATCCTCCACGATCATTCCAGACCGCACCATAGTTACGTTTTCTGGAGCCGACATCGTGGCGATTGGAAAGGCCCTAGATGTGGACTTCGCTCCGGACACAAGAAAAGGCTTTGTGCGCTCAAAATCTCCTGACAAGTATTCAACCAGGGATAGCGCCCGTGGTGGAATTGACAGCCCCTCTGTCACACCAAGAGAGGTCCCGTCGAGCAGCTCTGTCATGGCGGACTGGAGACGGTTTGTTGGGACAGTTCGAGCCGTGGCCTGAACAGAGGGAGTTTCGGGATTTTGACAAACGGAGAAGGCCGCCCAGTGGATGGGAGTTAGGGTGTTGATTGGTAGAGCGCGGAGATAATCTTCCACAGGCGGATATACGGTGGTTCTTTATGGTTGTGTTCCTTCAGAAAGGCGTCTGACATTTGTTGATAATTTCACAAGAGCTAATGGGAACTCTTTGACACCTACCCAACTACATGCTTTGATTTCCATACCTCATGGATGCCCGCAACTGCAGTTTCTCGACGCTATTTTGCTATTTACATTCCTTCGTTGCCTCAATCTCTTCTTTGACTATCTTCACACCTTGTGTAAGTAACTGGTATTTCTCCACCACATGTCTAAGCTCTCCCCTAATTGCCTTCTTCCCGACTTAGATTCCACATCCACCGTTCACTTCAACCTCACAACCGACTCTTCAGGCACATCTTCCAAAGGCCGAATATTCCATCGGGAATCTACTACTAGTGTCATCTCGTTTTGCCATTCCCTCGCTTTCATCAAGTTTCTGCTCCAACGACATCTTCTTCTCTCGATTTGCCCTGCATATACAAAACCTTACCCTCAATCTTCCTCAGTGCATTGGAGCGTCTGCACAGTCTCCCCGACAACCTACATTCCAGTCCAAACTCCAAACCTCGACAGAATTCTTCAAACCTCGCCTTTCATCCAACCGACCCAGCATGAATGCCATCCGCCTTATCTCCAGCCTCTTTTTGGGACCTTCTGCGCCCTCTCGGAAATCGGTGGACCACGAAGATATAAAAACTCCGCACCCGGGTTGCGATCGGCTACGACTGGGAGGAGCAAGAGGAGGGAGTACTTCCATCTCATGCCCATCAACTCCGGCCCTGAAATCACTAATACTGAGCCCTCCTGGATCTTCCGAAAAGGCGACATCAGGGCTTGGGAGATGATGTGGATGGGTGGTTCCGGGTCAGGTACATCGTCTTTGAGATGCAATGGGATAATGAGGTTGATGCTGGCCTATAATGATCGTTTGGTTGCCGTGTTGTGAGCTCAGGTGCGATGTTATGCTGTGACCTCCGGCTGGATGACTATTATTCGCTGCTGAATGGTGGATGTTGTGTGCCATTTTTGCATTTTTAAATACCATTGAGTGTTTGATGTCACCGTGAAACGATGTTAAAGAAACAATCCCAAGAGCCAGCCAGTAGTTGGTGATCATGGACTTGAAACATGCATGTGGAAAGAGTAAGGTACCTACCTATCTATGCACGTTCCCTTAATCAAGCAACAAACGCTGTATGCAAAGTTTCAAGTATACCGATCTAGATCAATCACAATGACGTAGCTCTCTCTGACCATATGCTATACCTATCCAAGACAAAAACGCAGGCACTGATTTTTCACTCAAAGCTCAACACTCCATTCAGGAAAACTTTCCCATTCCCACTCATCAACCTACCATTGGCACCAGGCGTCATGGTAACTTCCAACCGCAAATCTACACCAGCGGTACGATCACCACCGCCATACCCACCAGTCCCCCAAACATTCCCCTCCTCAAGCCCCTTCTCTTGCGCCCCCCTCACAACGGCGTTGAACCGCATCCGCATTCTTGAAGCACAAGTCAATTCCAACAACACAATCATCGACGCTCTCAAAGCCCAGAATCGCCAAAACCAGCAGTACATCAACTGCCTAGAAAAGCGGCTTGCAGATTTGCCAGATGACCTGGGGAAAAGCAGTTCGTCATCATCACCACACGAGTCTTTCTTCACCATTGCCTTGCCATCCTCAGAGTTATCCATCTGCATTCCGCCCGACGATGGCGACATTGTGGTTGTGTCGAAATCCGCGGTGGAAGTCATGGCCAAAACCTTTGGTCTTCGAAGCGGGACAAGCAACGGCATGAATGCCCCCATGTGTGGTGGTGATAGCACCTCCGAAGCCAACGATAGCTCCCAACTTAGTAATGCCACCTCCCAAACCAATACCATGCCCCGAACCGATGCTGCCTCCTCGCCCCCATCTTCCGCAGGGTTGCCAACACCTGCCTCATCGTATTCAAACGGGGTGCGAACCCCTGCATCATCATCAGACTGGGAAGCAGCTTTCTTCCCCACACCCACGCCCGCATTATCAAACACAGCAGAATCTGGAGAAGCAACAACACCACCGGCCCTGAGTGAACACTGTTGTGAATGTGGCCAGTACATTCAGCATGTCTTTGTACGGCAACCATCAGCATACCGCCTTTGCGCAGAGTGCGAGATGGGAAGGTCGACGGTGGACGAGTTCCCGCTGGTAGGAGTCCCAGCCCAAGCGGATGAGGCAGGACCGTGCTCTAGTTCTTATAAGAGTGAACACCTTCCTGTTTCCTGGGGCGAGTCGGCGATTCGTAGATACTGAGGCTTCAGTTCACTGTCTCCGTGTCCGGTTGGGCGGAGAGTGTTGGTGTGTATAATGTAATCAGCATGATGAATAATATACTTTGATTTCATCACCTATTTACACAGTTCCGGTGGCGCTTGCCGTATTTCATTTCCAGATGGATAGGCCCCTCACGTCGTCATGGTTCATCAGACCCAGGACACCCTCCTGCCTGCAGCGGTTTCCTAGCATAGATGACATGAAAAGTAAAATACGCATGCACCTTTGGATCCATCAACGCCTTCCTCACATTGACCAACACCATCTCGATCTGCAGCGGCGTCCACCCCAACGCCGCCATCGGCCTCTGGCTTACACCCCTCAGCCCGTCCATCATCGCCGTCCTCAAAAACAGCCCGCAAAGTCGTAACCTCTTGTCCTTGGGCCACATCCCTATGGGCGCTTTGTGTTTGGATTTCTTGATGTCTTCGAAGCCAGCCGCTTCGAGCTCATCGGGTAGTTTGTGGACGGCGTGCATGTGCGAGCCCAGGGCTGCGAGCCCGGCGGCCATGTATTTTAGAAAATCCCGTAGGGCGTAGGGGGTCGTGGGGGTGAGGGTGTCGTCGTCGGAGAGGGGGGTGATGTCTAGGTCTTGGATTTCGATGTAGCCTCCTGGTTTGAGGTGGCTAGCAGGGGTGGGTTAGATGCAGATAGATGGTGGAAGGTGGGAGGGGGGGATCCAAGCTTACCGCATCACCCGCGAAAGCAGCGCTTTTGTATCCGTCACGGAGTGCATCACATTTCGGATATGGATAAAGTCGTACTTGTCGTCCGGGTCGACCCATTCTTCGTCAAAGTCGTCGACGAAGAAGTGGACGTTCTCGGGGACGTAGTTTGGCTGGATGGGGGAGAGGTCGATGCCGGTGACTGTGGTGTTTGGGTATTTGTCGCCGACTAGAGAAAGTCAGTTGTCAGCAGTGTTTTCGGAAGTGATTGATGCGGTTGCCCTTGTCATGTGAGTATGCTTCTGCAGTGTGCACTCATCGACGACTACCGTTCCTGCAAGTTTCCGCACCGATGAATCAAAGGAAACTTTTTGAGCCACTTACCTTCTATTGCCCATATGCCCGTTCCGGTACCTGCCGTAACACACAGCTTGGTCAGCTTCGAGATTTTCTTTTTTTTTTCTTTTTCGTGAAACATGACTGGTCGCAACGACGGACAGGAAAGATTGGTTGCTTGACTGCCCACAGCGGGCATCATGAATGGACGACATGAATCTGGAGCCGGCTGGCCACGAATTGTCTGATTTTGCTTCCTTGTTGAAGCAACCGCTGACTTCCTAGAGCATAACTCTCCCCTTTGCATCCCTCTAGCCTGCCTGCCTTTGCCATTTCGACCGAGGTCATGCCGTACATGAATTGATTCCCGAAACGTAAAAAAAACTCACCCAGATCCAACACCTCGGCCCCCTCCTCCAACCTCTCCTTAACCGGCGCATAGAAAAACTCGCCCTGCATCAACAACAAACTCATCGAGTGCTTCATATCATCCCGGTTCTGCTCAATCTCATCATTCGGAAAAGCGTACTTCCCGCTCTTGTACGCGTGATATCTCAACCCCCCCTCATACACATGAGCCTTGATCGAGCTCGTCATCGAAGCCGGGTAGCTATCCGAATTGACGCTGTCGATATCCTCTATCGCCAGGTTGGCGGCCGAGTCAGTCGGGCTTTCATTGAGGCTGCCTCGTGGGCTGATTTGGGATGATGGGGCTGAGTCGTTTGATGTTGTCGTCGTCGTCGTCGCCGCCCTCGCTTTTCCTTTTTCCAATGTCGCTGCTGCTAGTAGCGAGAATCCTGTTGTTGAGTCGGTGCAAACCGCCGCCAGCAGCTCGTCTTCATCTTGCGAGAGGAGTGTTTCGATTGTCATTTTTGATGATGTGGAGGGCCTGAAGGGAGGGGGGCTTCGGTTTGGCTGTACTGGTGATAATGGTTTTGTTTTTGTCTTTGGCGTTGTTGGTGACATGGCGACGTCGGGTTTGGGTATGGCACCCGTCATGCTGGTGGTGACAGATGATGCGTGTGTGGTGGGGGAAGCCAACTCGCGAGTGTGAGAGAGGGGGATGAAGTCAGGGGATAGGCTAGATCGAAATACTCGGTAAGGGACGGACCCGAGAGAGTGGTAAGCTGGAAAAAAAAACCTAGAAAATCAGATGGCCGGGGTAGGGGTAGGGGGGGGCGGTTCCTCTTTCTTTTACCAGACCTCTGGTGCAATGTTGCAGCCGCGATGGGGTCAGGGTGTGAGCTGGTCCCAAAGCGGGAGTGGAGCGGTACATATTGGCCACCAGGGGGTCCTTGGCATGGCATTTAATAGCAGCCCAGGCTATGCACTTTTTCGGAAATGAATGGTGAGGTCAGTCGGAGGTGATGTCCCGGTGAAGATGGACCATTGCCTGCCCTGTGCCCTTGACAAAGCAGGCAGCAGGTCAAAAGGTCAGATGGCAACGGATGGCGGTGAGTTTCCCCCTCTGTCCCAGCAGTTTGGTTAAGTGTTTCTTGTCTTGGCAAGGGTAGTGCCGCTTGAAAAGAGTGGGGCAGCCCAGCCCGAGATGGACCCAGGTCCACATGCTCGGCTCCCGGCTGCGGGAGTCCCGGCGCACCATCCCTGTGTGTGCTGGACCCGGGCGCCTGGAGCGATGCATATCATCATCGAGGACAGTCGAGGACAGAACGGCGGGAAACGGGGAAAGCTAGCGATTTATTTCTATCCCACAGCAGTCAACAGCAAACTCGATGTGAGGGAAAATGCTCAATGGGGCAGCCAATGTCGAGTGGGGTTGGCCCAATGGGGGCAGGCAATGATCATCGCCAATCTCATATTTCCGCGTTATCTCCATGGACAAAGCATAGATCTCGTGCAACCCAAGCGCTCCAATCTCGGACGATACATAATTAGACCCTCTTCACAGATGCCGATTCCAATTCACACCATGATGTATCTGCCTGAAGTGAAGTGGCCATCTATGATCACTCAACTCAGCCTCCCCTTGAACCTCTTCTTCAGCCTTTCCTCCGTAATCCTAAAGATGTCCGGAAACCACTTTTTCAGCTCCTCCTCCTCCGTCCCTCTCATCATCTTCACCAAAGCATCCGCACACATCCAGCACAGCACCATCCCATGTCCCTGAAAGCTGGTGCTCACCCATAGCCCTTTCTGGTTCGGAACCTCCCCTACAAACGGAAACCCATCCGGGCTGAACCCCATAATCCCAGTCCACTCCTGTCTTATCCGACCCTCAGCATCATCATCCCCCCAATCCCTCCCAAAATACCTCGCTGTCGTCTCTCTCAAATACTCACTTATCCCCTGATTCAACCCCGAATCATCACTCACCCCAAACTCCCTCAACCCCTCCTCCGCCTCCCCCCTCACCAACCCCCCTCCCATGATGACATCCCCTTCCAGCTCACTCCCCTCCGGCCTCGTAATCATGTACTCATACCCCCCCTCATAAATAAAACTATAAGTCGTGTCCAAACACACCTTCTTCGCCATCTTACTCCCAGGTCTGTGCGCCGTGATCTGCCCCCTCAACGGCACAACCACCCCCTGAAACACCTCCGGCATCACCCCCGCAGTATACCCATTCGTAGCCATCACCACCCTCCCCGCCCTCACCTCCCCCCTCCCCGTCTTCACCACCCATCCGCCCCCTTCCCCATCCCTCTTTACCTCGCTAACCCCCGTCTCGGCCTGAACATTCAACCCCTTCCCCTCCATTGACCTCAACAACCCCATAACAAACTTATATGCCGACAACCCCCCGGCCGCATACCTCACTCCCCCTCTCACCTCCTCTCTTTTCCCCTCATAATCATAATCATGAACAAAGTAGTCCCTTTCCAGCTCCTCCTTCCCTAGCAAAATATACCGTCCCACTGGATCATCCCCAGGGAAAACCTCCTTCATTTTGTGCACCGCTTCTTTTGCCTCGTCCCATTGCGCCGCGTCGTAGATGACGTCTGTTGTATCCCCTTCAAACAGATCACATTGGATATTGTTGGTCTTGGCGAATGAATGCACTGCCTTGATGTTGTTGTGCTCTAACCTCGCGATTTTGATCGCTTGGTCTAGACCGAGGGAGGAGATGTGGGAGAGGAAGGTGCGGTAGGAGGCTGCTTTGGTGTGTCCTCCGTTTCGGCCTGTGGCGCCGGAGCAGAGGGTGCGGGCTTCGAGGAGGAGGATATTTGGTGGGGAGGTTGTTGTTGTTGTATTATGGGATTGGAGAAGGTTGTAAGCTATTGCTGCGCCTGAGATGCCTGAGCCGATGATTACTGTGTCGCATCGAGACGGGAGATCTGGGGTTGAGCGGTGGGTGGGTGATAGGGTGAGGGGAGGTGGGGTTAGGGTGTGCCAGTAGGAGGTGGTTGGGTTGGGGACTGGGAGGGAGACGGGGAGGGAGGCTCTTTCGTCCATGGTGAAATGAGAAAAGACTGTGATGCGGAAGGAATACGAAGGGGGTGTTGAGGATAATGTTGAAGAGAGATTGTTTGTGAGATGTGTAAAGTTGGAGAGTGGAGGGGAGCTTGGTCATGGTAGGTGGGGTAACGTAGGGTGAGGTAACAGAGGTGGGGGTACGACGGTACATCTACATGGTGAGATACGTTCGCATTTAAAGGTTTCATGCGTTTACCATATGCATTACTTTCTAAGGATGCATGTTGGAGCAGCCTCAGTTGCGGAGCTATGAATTCTTCCTGATAACTTACCAAAAATCATAAGAGAGGTGCCGACTAATACTGATAACGCAACCAACATAGTACATGAAACATGAGCAGAAGCATACCACAATGTGACATGTCACTAGGTAAAAAGGCCTCTTACCATAGCAGAATGCCTGTCTGTCCAGTCAGTCAGGGGCGTTTTCATTTTCTCCGACAGCATGTGAAGATTGCAGAGGCATTTTCAACATTGTCGAGAGGAGTGTTCGTTATTCTTCGATGCCTGCAAAACTGCGGGGGATATTGTTTTAAAGGATCAAGAGATATGCTTATTATTTTAAGGACTCGGCGGAAAATAAGGATACCTCTGGAAACGGTAGAGAGTTGTGCTCATGATGTTTAACCCTTTATGGATAGCAGGATACCTACTAGGAAGACC
Organism: Podospora pseudocomata; assembly: GCF_035222375.1. Taxonomy (NCBI): domain Eukaryota; kingdom Fungi; phylum Ascomycota; class Sordariomycetes; order Sordariales; family Podosporaceae; genus Podospora; species Podospora pseudocomata. The sequence continues at coordinate 1,669,592 of NC_085888.1, read as the reverse complement.
GAGAGGCATATTTGATATTCTCGATGCTTTGGAAGATAGTAGCAATGCGCTATAAGGTGATAGTCAAGAGGTATTGTTTACTATCATTAGGGCCTAAAAAGATAGCTGGTAGATATGTTATATAACGTTGATGCTGGGGTTAAAATTGCTAAATACTTGGATTATAACATTCAATGCTAGGATTGTGACATTCAGTGCTTGAACTTTGACATTCAAGGCTGGGATTGCGACATTTAATGCTGGTATCATATCCATTTAGTATCCATACAATGCTTGGATGGTGTTTGAGAAATGCTAGGATTATAGGTACCTTAACTACTTAGTGTTACCTTCTTCGCTACAGTGAAGTTTCTGCTGGGCATCTGGGGGTTCTCATAATTCCATCCAAACGCGCTCCTAATTCCATATAAATGCACCGCCGCAGCGGAGAGGACAATCAAAATATGGAATATCTGATGCGATGCCACCTAGAAATCAAATACTCCGGGCTTCCATCTTTCCGGGAAACGGGTCTAGAAACACGTGATGGTGAGTAACTCGTCGGCTCGCCTGTTACACAGGGGCAACCTACGATGTAGAACACAACGCCGATCAGGACGATATCTTCCTCGACGTAGTAGTGTCTCAACCCAGCCTGCTTATCAAGTTGGTGATATGGGAAGATGACAGCAGCGTGAGTTATCGGAGTAAGGGCTGAGAAACCAGTCACTACGAAGCTCATGGTTCTCAAAATCCGATATCTCGGTGACTGAAGATACGGATTCACCACGATGAATCCTGTGGCAACCGATAAACCGGCAATCTGTTGTGGGCCAGGGTAATCAGCCTCAGCCCTCCGATGCGTGAAGAAGGAACTCATACCATTGACCCATAGACCGTCTGCAGCCTTGCCTCACAATAATACCCCAGATAAATACCCGACACAAACGACCCCAGAATCTGGACAAGAATGGCGAGGTAGTCTATACGTACCATAGATCGTGGTAAGAACGCGAGTGGCAGAGCAAAGTGGGGTACAGAGAAGAGATTGTGAAGCAAATGATTGAACTTGACGGAATGAGTGACGGGGCGGTGGGCGCTGAAAATGAAGGAGTCGGTGTACCAGTCTGGTACCTCTACGTTGGTGAGAAATTGCCTTGATGTTGCGTCGGTTGTGGCTGCCGGTGTTGGTGGAGCCGCCATTGTTAATGGGGGTTACGACTGAGTCTGTCGTGAGTTGTTTGATGGTGTTGCCGTGTTGGGGCCAAGGAGAGTGGCACTCAGGATGATATTCAGAAGTTGTGAGGCGTAGGAAGGCAACTCGAGGGATAGATTTAGCTGTAGAGAAACGGCGTGCAATAATGCACTGTTATCTACTAACCCCTCTGGACTTTAAACATGACTTCAGATCAAAATGTGCTTTGAAATCTACACATCGTCATGGCCCTCTCATCCGCTTATGATCTTCTGCCACTGACCCATGTTGGCGACATCAAGCTTTCTCGACTGACATGGAAGGAGAGCTCGTACTCATGTATTGTAACGCTGCTGTATGCATCAGTACACTTTACGGGATGGGACTATTCCTTCCTACTCGTCTCGAACAACGTCTTTGGCATATCTCAAGTTCTTCCCTCATTGACATAACCGTGCTTTTCTGGTTCGTTGAGACTCTGGTCAAAGGATACTGGACTGGTGCTATCGAGCTGAGTTTTATGCTGCTTTTCCTTGTGGAAAAGAAGTCGTCGGGAAACGAGTTGGCTGTTCTGTCCGACGCGGAAAACGGTAGAGTGAAAAGATGTTACCATCACCATCATATGTTAAGACTGAAACAGAGGTCATCGGCGAACTCCGCTTACCCACTCAGCTGCCGCTGAAACGCCGGAGCTCTATATCGACGGTCTACGGATTATATTTTTGTGGTCTCTAACCTGTTGGGGAAATGCAGCACGATGTCAAACGCACCCAATTTTTGCTGCAATTTGCATCGATGAACATAGCGATTTGATTTCCAGAACTTTGCCTTTCATTTTCAGCCGACACGCGCATGCTCCAGGACCAGAAATTATATAGAAAAAAGGCAGGAAAATGGGCCCTTTTCCATTAATGGGAGCCGCTGGGTTAAACAAAGGGTTAGGGTTTGTAACCACCACCACTGTCATCATCAAACACCACCACCACCCCCTCACCACTACACCTTCACCGCCGTAATATCAAGACTCTCACTCAAACCTTCAAAAATCTAACTCAGCATCGGTTTCTAGGAACGACTGGCACTGTCTTACAGTCATACAAGCTGCACGCAAATTTACCTGCGGTTTGTATTGTGGGGAGAAACGGGTAAAATCTGCAACGTTGAACCTAATGAGGTTAGAAGGCCGTGAAAGTATAATCTGGAGGCCGTAAATATAGAGGTCCCGCTGAAACCCACCTGCCGCTTCCCGTTAGCGCATTCGGTAACATCGTCATCTGGGGACCCCTGGCCTGGGCTCAAGCAACCGCGAAAAAAAAGCGCGCGGGATGGCGGACGGGGGAAAGCCGTTTTGGACGACTGCGGGGTTCCAGAATTTTTTTTGGAACAATCCCATTCCCTGGTGGGGTGGGGTTCAACTGATTTTCAGATCCAAACTTTTTTTCTTGCATGCTTTCTGAATGATAATTTCTTACTTTCTCCCTCTCCCTTCTTTTGAACACTTTGAATATTACCCCCCTCGTGTGAATTCCCACGTCCCGAAAGAGAGAAGAGCATTCGCTTATCGGGTATCATCGCAGCGTCGTAAATAACCCCGCCTGAAACCGCGACTTATAAAATCCCCCCCCCACCATTGCCTTCCAAGTATCCGACGAGGACCCTCATCAACGGTCAAACACCGACACAAAAAACCCAAGAAAACCAGTCAAGATGGTCGAGAAGCTCTACGTCACGTACAACGATGTTAGTCTACCCGTTCTTTTACCCGCCCACCTACCTTGTGTTCCCAGTCCACCACACTACCCCACACCATCACTAACATGCCCTCCCCCAAAAGGTACACAAACTCTGCCAAGAGTCCGCCATCCCCATCCTCTCCGAGTTCAAGCCCGACCTCATGATCGCCATCGGCGGAGGCGGCTACGTCCCCGCCCGCATCCTCCGCTCCTTCCTCAAGCAGCCCGGCAGCCCAAACATCCCGATCCAGGCCATCGGTCTGTCCCTGTACGAGCAGCTCCCCAACGCGGCCGACCAGGTTGTCGAGCAGGTCGGCCACAAGGTCACGCGCACCCAGTGGCTCGACCTCACGGCGCTGGGCTCCATGAAGAACCTGGTCGGGAAGCGCATCTTGATCGTGGACGAGGTGGACGACACGAGGACCACGCTCGAGTACGCCGTCAAGGAGCTCCAGAAGGATGTCGAGGAGGTGAGGGCCAAGCTTGGTGTGGATGAGAAGACTGAGTTTGGAATTTTTGTGCTTCATGTAAGGTTTCCCTTTGACTGAGAAGGTGAAGTGAATGGTGACTGACAGAAAAATAGAACAAGGACAAGCAAAAGCGCGGCACCCTCCCCGAGGATATCACCAACGGCCGCTACTGGGCCGCGAGGACGGTCGGCGACGAGTGGATCTGCTACCCCTGGGAGGCCATTGACATTGACGAGCACGATGCCAATGCTGCTGCTGCCTTGGCCAAGAAGTCTCAGGCCTAAATACGGGGATGATAGCAACCTAACAACAAAAAAAAAAAAGAGAGAAAAATACCCAAAAAACAGAAGTAGCATTGTGTTCCCGTGATGATACCTACGGAGTAACGGAAGAATGGGGAAAGCCAGCGGGAGTTTTCTGAGCATTACTTGGAGATTTTGACAGAAGGGGACATGGCGTCTGGGGATGATTACACGGGGACGGAGAGGTCATAGATGGGGTGTTGATCCTATGACATGGGTTCGAGGAGTTGGAGGACAGCAGCCAGTTCAGGGAAAGCCTTGGATATATATAAACATACTTGCGACATCAGCCTCCCATGGATATACATAGCAACCCGCCTCAAGAATCACGATGAACTGAGGCCACAAAACTGAAAGACGCGCAACCCGCGTCAATATAAAAATTACCCATACCTCCCACCGTAACTTGGCCATGAGATCTACAACAGTTCGCAACTTCCATGGGTATTCAACAAACAAAAACCACCGCCACCACCAACAAAGGGACTCTCTAGAAGGGTTGACAAAAGGAGGAAAAAACAGTTCCTGATATCGTACAGCATCATCACACGTCTACCCACAATCTTAACCCCCCAAAGTCCCTTCCCTAGCATGCTTCTCCTTCAACTTCTTCTCCTGCTTCATAAACTCCCTAATCCCCACTGGCACGTTCTTGTACAGCTCCTCATCCCAAAGATCTCTAGTTGTTTTCCCATCCGCATCCCAATTCGCGACCGAGCCACCGCCATCATCCTCCATAGTAGTACTAGTAGTATTTGTGCTCTCTATACTGTCCTGCGTAACCCCCACCTGTTCTCCCACTTCTGTCGCAGCCTCCATCCTCGCTTCCGCAAGTTTGGACTTTGCAGCCCAATCCTCCATCTCGTCACGAAACCGATCCCAGACGCAGTTTACACACCCGCTCATGCAGCAATTGTCTGGTTCTTCTGGTTTTGGGGGCACGAGGACACCGTTGATGAGGCGGGATTCGGATTGTATGCGGGCGAGGCGTTCGGCGCGCTCGGCGGGGCCGGCGAGGGAGGAGCCAAAGATTACTCTTGCGCGTTGGGAGTTCTGTTCGGAGGCCGTGTTAGAAGGGAGTTCTTCTTTCGAGGAGGAGGTTGGCGGTTGGTCGGAGGGGAGGAGGATAGCGGGGTTGGGGCCGGATTTGGGGGTTGGAGGAATTGTGGTGGATGATGAAGAGGAAGAAAGTGGTGATTCTTGGGCAGAAGAAACAGCAGAAGAAGAATGGGGGGAGGAATCAACGGACTTGGTTCCGGTGCTTCGTGGCTTGCGGGTGCGCTTCAACGGCTTCTTTTCCTCGGCGATGGGGGCCTCGACTGGCTTTTCTTCCTCGACGGCGGCGGCCTTGGGGGAGGGCTTTGGCTTCTCCTCCTTGGGGGGAGCGGGGGCGGGTTTGGTGGAGGGTTTCTCCTCGGCGGCGGGGGCTTGCTTCTCGGTCGGCTGCTCCTTTTCGGCGGGGGGCTTTTCGGCCGGGGCGGGGGCGGGATCGGGCATGGACTTGGGGTTGGATTGGGAGGTGACGGGGGGCTCTTCGGGCTTGACCTTGGGGAAGGGACCGGAGGGGGTGCGGAGGACGGATTCGTAAAAGGGGCCGATCGGGTGAGCTTGCTCCTTGGAGGGCTCAATGGGGGTCACGGGGGTGGAAGCGAATGCGCGGCGGGTGGGCTGGTTGCTCAGGGCCCGGCTCATAGCGCGCGCGGCGGGCTGCGCAGTGAAGATGGATCTCCGCATTTTTTGGGGGGAGTTTGAAGTGTGGGTGCGAGTTTAGAGTTTGGGGAAGGCTGCAGGAAGCAGAGGAAAAGAAGCGTTGGCGGTTGGGAGAGGCACCCGGGGACTTTGGGGGGGAAAACGGTTACTTATCGGACGAGATTTCAATTGTGGTCGAGGCAGGGGTCCATTGCGCTGCGGGACACCGGATTTCAAGAATTTGTGCCGAGGACATGCCGCTAACGTCATGGAAAGCACGGATCACCTGTCAAGAGCAAATCATCCACCTTGACGATTCCACGTGTCGGATCACGTGTAGTCTGAGAGGTTCAACATCAGTGTTTACATTGCCATGGCGGCCATTGCGATATGGTAACTGAAGAGAGCGTCAATTGACCTGAGGCATACAGCACTTCATATTCTCTCAGTAGCCTCTATATTGTTAGAACCACTAGGCCTTTTCAGCACATCTTCAACCCGTGATACAGTAGCTGTACATTTAGTCCATCAGACAGCCTTTTGGCCTGGTCTTGGCAATTTTCCAGCACAACAGCGCAAAGCAACATCCCGACCACATCAACCCAGCGCGTAAGCTCAACACAGCAGATTTGACGCGTCCGCAACTGTCTTCTCGCGCCAAACCTGTATGCGACCATGATTAGATAGACAACATCTGAATTACGCCACCATGGAAACTTCAGCGCCCAAGAGAAGGAGAACCTCACCTCGAACCGCTGTTCAGATACAGCCCGAGTCGCAAGTATCACCAAATGCGCCTCTGTCCGCCAAGACCCCCGATAGCACCGGGGGCTTAACACGAGCGCTTAGAAAGCAGCTCGACCTACGGTCCGCGAAACGGGATGCAGCATCAGCAGAGGAGAGGGGTCAGAACACCGGAGCCAACGTAGGCGAGGAGGATAAAGGCCTCCGTTCACCAGCAAGACGACCGAAAGCGAAAAGCGCACTTCCAAGACCCGTACCACGACCACTCCCACCCCCGGCACCCGAGGAGGCTGCCGAAGCAATCAACCCCTTTGCTCGCCGAGGTCTCCGGCGATCACCACCCCTCGGCGTGCTCCCCGAGGTTGTAGTTCCCGAACCAGAGCTCCCGCCAACCCCCGAACGACCCGATCCCGTAGTCAGCACGCCTCCATCAGGGATACACAACACCCCATCTAGAAGACCAAAACGAAGCAAGGCCCTAGCGGAGAGAATCAAGAGCTCATCCCCCCTCAAACAGCCCCCCCTTCGACCAGCAGAACCAGGTCAGCTCGACGATCCCACCCACCAACCGCCCCCATCCCCCGGCAAAAAGGGCCAGCAAAGCCCCCCTCCAGCACCCCCCGAACCCACAACCGCAGAACTACGAGGCCTAAGACCCATCGACCCCGACGCAGACAAGAAGAACCTCCTCAACTCCCTCCACGCAGAACTCGCCTCTCTAGAAAAAGACCTCTCCCTCGCCGCAGCAGAAAACGAGCGCCTAAGGCAAAGTCGTCTTGCCAAAAAGGATGCCTCCCCACCACCAAACCCAGAAGAGATCCTCTCCCTCCTCCGGCGGCACGCCCTCCCCCCAGAGAAAGAACCCCTCCCCACACCAGCAGATGACTGGCTCGCCTCGGCGCTCAACCCTATCTCCTTCCTCCCGTTCAGCAAGCCTCTTTCTTCTTCTCCTCCCGAACCGGCACCGGATAACCTGGACAAACCGATCATATCCCACCACCCTCTCCCCATGTCAGCAGCTGAATCCCTCCCTTTTCTCCGGGCGTTCACACCATTAAGTTTTACGTCTCAAATATTCCCTTTGCCGCGGGAAGAAGAAGGGGAGCCGCTGGTGCAGCAGCATTTTATCACTGTTGCTTCGGCTAAGCCTTGTAGGGGGTTGTTCACGGCGAGGATTGAGATGAGTGTTAATACCAGGACTTTGGGGGTGACGGCGATTGCGGTGCCGAGGATGGATCCGGCTGGGGCCGAGGGGGAGTTGGGGCCGTTTGTGAGGAGGATTGTTAACGGGCCGGGGGATGGCGGGGTGGCGAGTAGTGGGTTGGAGAACAATATTAGTGTGTTGACTTGGGCTATGGGGGAGTGGGTGAGGGTGGGGGTGGAGAGGGCCAAGGTTTGGAGGGTTTTGGAACGGGAGGTGGGGGATAAGAGGCGGTTGGGGGGGATGGTGAGGAAGTTGAGGGAGAGGAAGAAGAGAAATAGGGTGAGGAAGAGGGGGGGCGAGGAGGATGAGGATGAGGAGGAGGGGGAGGGGGAGGAGGAAGAGGAGAGGTATGATACTGGGGAGCTGCTTCCGTATATGGGGAAGACGTGCTTGGATCTCGAGGTTCCGGTGTTGAATGGAAAGGGGGAGGGGGAGGGGGAGGTGTCGGGGTTGAGGGTGATGTGGAAGATTGAGTTCGACTGGACGGGGGAGGCGAGGAGTGATATTGGGGTTTTGGTGGGGATGCCGGGAAAGTGTGAGTTCTCTTTTTTTCTTCTCCTGCGAATGTCGACTAGTGACTGACAAAAAATCACAGGGCGTAAACACGACGAAAGGGGGCAATTGTCTGGGATACCGAGGCTGTTTGACGAGCTTGTACAGGGAGGTGAAGATCCTCTTATCGCTGTACGGACGGTGGTGTCTCTGCTTGCTGGGGAGCAGACATCATGAGAGCAGGAGACAGCACCAGAGCTGTGTTGGTCCCAGAAACACACATGTATTTATCAGCATCTTGTAGCATGAAATGATAGCTCGTGACATGCCTTATCTGCGACGCACCTTCCGCTCTAACAGCTGCTCCCACGGTATAAGTACTAGCGCCCCGCACCTTCCCCCACCGAACAAGACTCCCAACCCGGCTCTCGCCATATGGCGTAGCAGTATTGGGAGTCGCGGCGCCGACCTAGGTAAGGCCCTACAATGTAGGTATCAAGGGGCGTTCGTTCGAGTCTTTGTCAAAGTAAAACCTTTCGGGGTTTTTCGTAACCAAGCCCGGGAGGGAGGCTTGGTGAGCTTTTTGCCTTCTTGGATCTCACAATACTTTTGGTATTATCATCTTTTTCATTTTCCTATCTCTTCCCATCCCCCCCTCCCCCCCCCCAAACACCCGTATCCTTTTATCTGTAGTCGCCACGTTTTAATCAACATCCACCCCCCTAACCCTCAAATCCGCCTTGGCCAGCTTAATCTCCTCCATCAACTCGGCGTACGCCTCGGGCGTGTCCTTAAAGGTGAGCATGCCCCATCCCAGCCGGAAGAGCAGCCAGGCGCCAAACGTGACGAGGGACCAGAAGGGGAGCTTGTTATTTACTTTGTTAACCCACCACCACCACCACCCACCGCACATTATAACCCAAAAAAGGGATGGGGGGACTCACCACAGGGATAATCTCGTCCTGAACAACAGCTGGTAAGGGGATCAAGCCCAAGTAGAGGGAGAGGTAGAGCTATTCCACCACACAATTTATCAGCAATCGTTTATGGGACTGGCAAGGTCGTGGGAGCGTACCGAAGTCACCAACAAGGCGAGGGAGATGGTCTGCTGGGCGCGCGTCATTGTTTTCGTTTTGAAAGGAAAGTTGTTGCTTGATGGTTGGTGGAAACTCGTAAGATAAATGAGGGTAGAAAATGAAAATCTGGAATTAGAGAGGAACTGTTAGTTGATTGGAATTGGGAGGATTGATTGGAACGGGGAGACATGCCAAAATGAGCGCGCGGGTTGGGGTGGTGGTGATTGTCTGTCGTCGTTGAATTGCAAAGGGACACTTTGGAGGCTGGTGGTCCGTCCGGCGCGCAAGCAGTTGCACACCGTGGCGCGTCAGGGATGATACAAGGGTGCACCGACCAGGGGGTAATTATTGTGGGGCCGGGTTTAGAACTCGGGGAAGGGGGAAAGTGTGGGGGTTAGGGTTATGTGTCATGCTCTTCTTCTCTACGGCCGTTGAATAAACGGTACTCCAGAGAAGAGCAATAGAATAGAGGGAGCATGATGTGAATATTAAATGCTTGAAGACGGGGAAGGACATCTAGCTTGTACTCCATCCTGTATTTTTGCTACCAAAACTACCTCGTATCTTCAGCACCCTAAGCGGTATCACTTCAAGCATCTTCTCGGGTGTTGGCAGTCCCATCGTCCCGTTGATCTCGTCACTGCCGTCATTGCCTCCAAATCCCTCAAATTGTCCCCCCTCCCCCCCGCCCTTGACCCTCTCTTCGCCTCTCGCCTCTCACTAAAATGTTGAGAAATCTTTCCGGTTCAAGAACCAAACCAGTAGGCCGCCAACAGCAGCCCCTATCGCAACCCCGACCATGTCTTTGGGTTCCATCATGTTTTCAGCTAGGGATGATTGTCGTCCTGGTGATAGGTCTCGTGTTCTGGCGGTAAGCCTCGTCTCGTGTGGGGTCTCAATGGCCGTTGTCAAATTTGCAAAACTACTGAAAAGAAAAAAAAGGAAGAAAAAAAAGAAAAAGGCAAAAAATCTCAAATCATCGCAACCCGCCTCTGCCCAAACCCAAACCCAACCCCCCCCCATCGGCACCGCCATCCCATGTCACGAGCAAAGCCACGAGCTGATTTCAAGAAACAAGATTTCACAAAGCTTTTCGACAATGTTGAAAATGCCTCGTTGCCCTCCTGTCCTACCCTACCCTACCCTACGTACACGTCACATCAGATAAGGCACGCCTCAGCCGCAAAGCTTACCCTCCCCATCCCCCTTCAAGCCGGTAGACAAGCCAGACAAACCAGCCCAGACAGAAGGTAATGATACACAATTAAATACACTCCCTACACACCGCCACCACCCAGTAGAAACAACCCCCAAGAAATGGTATCAAACATACTCGGCCCCAGAAAAAAAAGAGAGCCTTAGCAAATAATAACCTACAAGAAACAGCAAACCGCGAGTGAGAAGCGAAGAAACAAGACAAACCTCACAGCCCACAGTTAAAAATAATATCCCACCAAACCCCCCACCGGAAAAAACACCCCCATCAGAAACCACACAACAGAAAACCACCTGAACCCTCCAAACAGTCAATCAACCTCCTCCCCCGCCACCTCCCCCCTAGCCGCCTCCCCCCTCTCCGCAACCGGCACCCGCCCCCTCAACCACCGCAGCGTAGCCTCCGTCCCCCTCTCCAGCACACTCCACTTCGGCACTCTAAACCGATTCCCGCTCACCTCCAACCTCTCCAGCACACCCCCCAGCAACCCAATCCTCGGATTCAAATGCGCAATATCATTATTACTAGCATCCACAACCCTCATCCCCCTAATCGACTCCGGCTCCAGCTCCACCAGGTGATTATTCGAAATGTGCAGTACCACCAACTCGGGAAACGCATTCCTCAGCGTCGTCCCCGGCGGCAGACACGAGATCCGGTTGAAGCTCACATCGATCTTTTCCAGATTCGGCGCCATCAGATGGGCGACCAGTGGGCCCAAACCGGTAATGTGGTTGTGCGAGAGGTTGAGTTCCTTCAGAGCTGGGAGCTCAATCTTTTCGTTGCCGCTGGCGCCGCCCAGGTAGGATTCCCGGACCAGCTGGTTGTGAGCCAGCGACAGCGCAGTCATCGTCTCGGCGAAAAAGGTCAGGGATTCCGGGAGGCAGGTAAACAGGTTGTGGTGGAGCTGGATTTCCTTGACTTGGTTGCTGGCCGCAACCTTGGAGCTGATGAGGGGATGCAGAGAGGATGACTCGGTGTTGGACCGGTCCAAAACGCCGCCGGGCTTAACGGGCCACATTTGTCCGGTGATGGTTTGAGATCGTGATCGAGCAGGGGACGCCGGCGCGGACGTTGGCGGGGTCGCAAAATCGTCCATATCGGAGCGACTGTCGTCAGCGTCGTCGTGGGAGGCAACAGGGCCCGTCACCTGCGGGACTGGCGTCTCTTCCGCACCATCAGTTTGAGCTGGCTGGGCTTGGGGTTCAACCCGAGGTGCGGCTTGGAGTTCAGGTTGAGGTTCGATTTGAGGTTCAGGCTGAAGTTCAGGTTGAGCCTCGGCTGGGGGTTCAGGTTGAGCTTCGACGTGGGGTTCTGGCTGTGGTTCAAGCTGAGGTTCGGGCTGCGTCTCAAAATCTGTGGGCGGCTCGAGTCTCTGAGCAAGTATCTCCTTCATCTCCTCGGTGCTCATGGTACTGAACTTCTTCTCTCGCAAAGGGTTACCACTCAGCCGAAGCATGGCAAGACTCTCCATCTGGCCAATCTCGGCAGGGATGACCCGAATGTCATTGCTAGAAAAGTCAACAGAGCGAAGCTGAGACAGCTTGGTGAATCCTTCAGGGATAGCATTGATGCTGTTCTCATCAGCCGCAATGGTATGCAAAGCGGCCCAGTTCCCAATGTCGGGAAGCGACTGTAGGCGATTCATCGAAACACACAGCTGGTGTAAAGCAGGCATGGCAATCGAGCGACCCGTCGAGCAAATATGCGCCAGTTGGTTGGAAGAAACATCCAATATCTGAAGGGTTGGAAGCGATTGCACCGGCTCTTCCACGAGTGTGCCGCGCAGCTGGTTCTTGCGTGCAATTAGCTCTGTCAGGGGCAAGGCCGCAAGCGTCTCGAAAGGCAGAGTCTCGAACCCGTTCTCGCCAATGTTGAGAATCCTAAGACGAGAAAGGTTGCCAAAGTTGGTAGGCAATGATGCAATGTTGTTGCCATGAAGATCCAAAATTTCAAGGTTCTTCAAGTCGGAAAAGCAAGGTTCAAGTGGCCCGTACAAAAGGTTGCCACCGAGTTTCAGGTCGCGCAGAGAGGTGATCTGAGATATAACCTCGAGCGAGTTGTTCGCCAGTCGGTTGACAGACTTTGAATGGTCGTCAGCAAAGGACCAAGTGATATCTCGACTGCAATGTGCAAACTTACCAGATTGAGCGAAGTGAGCAACGATAGGCGTCTCAACCCCATCGGCAAGGAAATGAGCATATTTCCATGCAAGTCCAATGTCTCCAGTCCCAAAAAGATATTTCCTTGGCTATCCTCATCATCCGCAAATTCCTGGGGGTCGATATCTGGGAACACAGATTCGGCAATCATCTCCAGCTCGTTGTCAGCAGCAACAAACCTGGTGAGATCAACACTCTCGGCCCAGGCACCGCCAGATTGTCCAACCAACTCAAGATTGTACATGTTGAGAACGTCAGCTGGGATTTCTCGAAGACCCATGGCGGCAATGTTGAGCCGACCACTGGTCCTCGCTGTCTCCAGCCGGCTTCGCAGCACCTTTTCCTGCGATTTATCATCACGGTGCTGATTGAAGGGGTCATGGTGTAAGCCAAAGTCAAAGCTGTTGTCAGTCGGCACCAGAGGAGGCTCCTCAGGTAGACTACTTCCAAGCTCAGAAAATGCTTGCTGTGAAGCAGCAGCTCGCTTCGCCGCCTTTGCCTTGGCGATTTGCTCACGCAGAGCGGACGAAGCTTTGCGGTATGCTTGTCCGGGGGTGGAATCTCCGGAATCTGCTGTGAGTGCAGTGCTTCCTGATACAACCGAGCCGCCAGACAGGTGCGTCCCCTCGTTTGAAGTGGCCGAAGACATTTGCGATGCTGAAGAGGCTTTTCTAGTTGTCTCAGTTGGCGGCTGTTTGCGGAGTGCAGGTGTGGACGGTTTCTTCATCAGCCCATTCACTGATTGCCGTTTCCTCAAACCGGTAGCCACGGTCTTTGCGCCAAACCGTGATACGGCAACATCCGGGGCCTGCTTCTCAGGGCTGGGCGTGCGAGTGCGAGGGAAGGAAATGGTGGATGGGGACTTGATCTCATAAACCGAAGTCCGGACACCCTTTGATGGTGTCTTGACAGAGTGTAGCTGGAATGATTGAATGCTTCTCCTGCCACGTAGGGGTATGTTCTCAACAGTGGAGACGGTCGTCTGATAGGTGGCAATTCGTGATCCGAAGGTTGATGTTACCGGAGAATCCAGGCCCACGCGAGAGCCTGGTCTGCTGCCGCGTGAATGACCACTTGAGCCCTCAGACTGGTGACTCGATCCGGGCCGAGAGGACCGACTCCCAGGTCGTGACGGCGACTGTCTGCCGTTACCAGTGACATCGAAGAAGGATGCCGCAGCTTTTCCTTTGACCGAGGGCGAGGAGGGTAGACGAGACAAGGTTTCCATGGTTCTCTCGGAAAGCGAAGGTCGTAGCTTTGCTGAATCGGGGGGAGACTCCAACTCAACATCATCTCCAACATATTCCACAGTTACAGTATGTTCGGGTTCCTCGATCAGCGGCTTGTCGACCGTAGCGGCAGAAATCCACTGCTGAGAAGGCTGACGTTTTGGGGCACGGGAAGTTGAGGTCGAGCGTGTGGACTGGTTCGCGGGCTGTCCTCCTGGTTTCAGCAGCCTCATGGGCTGGGGGGTGAAGCCTGGGTTGGCCTTGTTCGCGGCATTCCTAGCATTTCCAGACGTGTGTGAAAGCGATGCCCTGGTATGGGGTGATGATACGGAGCGAACGGGAACAGGTGAGCTGGCTGCCGTCGCCAACTGATCGCGAGAGGCGGCGGTCCTGAGCTTTGGATTGCGTAGTTGTCCGGTGGTGGTACTGGGTTTCAGGGATTCCCGCGAGGGCGATGTTCGTATAGAATTAGATCGCGGTACAGGAAGCTTGGATGTGGATGTTGTTTGGCCAGGAACAGGTATTTTGGAGAGCCTAGGAATGCCGGTCGGCTTGGTCTGTCGTGGCTCCTCCATGGCGAGGTGTTTGTGGTTCTGCTGGAACTTGGAGCTTGCTTGGCCGCTGGGGTGGGTATCGGAAAAGTCAATGGCAGGAATGACGGGACAAGCATCGAACCGTCAACGCACAGGTTCCCGCTGGTGGTATCTTGTGCGTCAATGCAAGTTGGGAGCCGGCGTGTTGACGGCGCAAAGTCAGATACCACGACCCATGCAAGAGTTGGCGAGATAGGGGCAATTGGTAAGCAGAAGCGATGGGCAGCAAATGAAGGTGGAAGAAGAAGTCGGGAGATTAGAAAAATGTGTGCGTAGTAGGTACCAACTCTCGTCTTTTGCAGAACAGAAAAGAAAGAAGAGAAAAAAATAAAAACGAACGGCGCTGGCAAGATGCGGATCAGCAACAAGATTGCTCTGGAATCGCCTGAAGAAGAATCCCAGAAAATGCATGAGCGGGAAGTCGGGAGCCAGTTCACGCGGCCCCCCTTCCGGAGGCTCGTGCACCGCGTCTCGCCTCATTTAGCGCGAACCCGATGCTGCGGTTGCCAAGTGCTGTCAGGGGCAGGGTGGGGAAAACAAATTCGTAAATCAAATCTCCCCTGAATTAAATCCGAATATCGTGATTATGTAATGCAACGTCATTACCTACTGCACCGGACACCTAAGATTGACATCCTGACGAGCCTGAGGAAGATATTTTCGAGGCTAGACATGCTCAATGTGATGAGTATGTACCTAGTTAATGAAGCTTGCCCGGATATCATGATCACATGGCTGTCATCGAGGACTGCCACTGTCACAACACCGCCAACACCACCTCGCTCTGCTGCCGGCTTTGTCGACATCAACACAGCACAACATCACATGACATGCTGCCCTCCCACGCTGGCCCAGCAACCACAACAGACACCAACTGCCAACAGACCCTTTATGTATAAAGTCCCGCATGTAGCAGGTATCAAATAGCAGAGACAGCTGCCAGTCTAGTAGTGTAGTGGTTACACTTTCTTTTCCTGTGGAAAAGGTGCTCACCACTCGGTACCGGTGGCTAAATTGGTACCACCCTCTGGGTTTGACTCCCACTGGTACCATTCAAAGTAAAACTTGAATGAGTTCAATAAGGAAAGCAACAAATAAGCCTTGAAGCCTCACTAGTAAGAGCTGATCCGGTCAGGTGGAAAGGAGGGAGTAAAAAGGCTAAGAAGCAAAACCTCAACCGCAGGTAGGAGTTGTCAGTTCGAATCCGACCTGACTGGTTGTTCTCTCATATCTTTTTTGAGCTTTGTGGTGGTGGTGAGGCTGGGTGGTGATGGTTGGCTTTTGGTGTTTTGGTATTGTTGCTCCTGCTGCTGCTGCTACTGTCTGTCTCGGTCTGCCAGACCGGCCCGTCATCCGCCGTCACTGGAGATGTGTCGACAGTGAGGCTGAAGGCTGAGTCACGATGAGTGATGATGCTCTGGTGTTGCTCCTGTTGCGTTCTATTTGTTGATGATCATCACTCCCAGGACAACTCCATCATCACCACCAACACCACTACACTATCACAATCACCACCACAACATCCACCACCATCATCACTATCATCCACTACTATCGTCATCACCAACCCCACAATCCACATTACTCTTTCTAGATTTTCAAAAGTAAATCAAATTAGTGTTGTGTAAGTATATATCCTCTGTAGATATAGACGCAATGCAGTGATGCACCCCTTGACCTGCATCTGAGTTGCTATATTTGTTGCATTCTACGAAAATGTCAGCATCATTATTGATGAGGTTGGGAATGCCTTCAAAACCAAGAGGGCAGCAACATCACATGACCTGACTGAAAACATGCACTGTAGTTGTTTACACTATGTGATATGTCATCTCCGTTCTCAAATCGGGCTGCGATCCGCTACCATGTGAAGCAAGCTAACAGGACAATGAAGATCCGCCGGCAGAGAACTCCCCGTAAAGAGCGGCCAGGTGGGACACCCAAGAAAATGAAAAGGCATATTCTGGGGGCACATGTTGGTGAGAAATAAATTCACAAACATATAACACAACAGTAGTACCGTCCTAAGGTGGGAAGTTGTCGCTAATCACATCTATCATGTCACCAGATATCTCCAAAGAGGGCGCCAAAACTAGAATTCCCCTCAAGCGTGGAGAACAAAGCCGAAACTCTCCTTAAAAGACGATGGCATATCGTGAAGTAGGTAAGAATTCCAACAGATACTGGTTGATGAGGTACCGTACGCCAGTGTGTGGAGGCCATTACAGGAGCTTGTTGTGAGCCACATGCCCTTAGCTCTTTGCGACTGTCGTTCCCCGCATGGAGATGATCTGGTCCCGTCCGACATCGTCTATCCTCATCTGGAGCTTGAGGCGTCCGAATCATGGTACAATGCCGATCAGCTTTGGTACTACTTAAAGGACCAGATGATCAACGAAGTATTTGTGATGATGAACGTGGATTCTGGTCGTCGACACGTATGCCTAACAGGGGAACAGCCAGCGCAAAAGTCGTTGCTAACGGGAGCCCTGCTCAAACAGGATGTCCTCATACGCCGTTTGAAGATCCGACAACAGCAGTTGATGCGCCCAGGAGAAGAAGCATTGAGCTGAGGTGTATGGTTTTCTTGTAGACGACTGTGCCCAAACCTCTAAATTAAATTCCATACTGCACCGCCATCTCCTCTGAGATCGCTGAAGCAAGGCTTCGCGTTTCCTGATCCGATCTGTCAGAAAAACACCGATTGTTATAATTCGTACGTGAACTCCATCCTGACGTAGAGGACTTACCACTTCAAGCGGCGCGCTATCAGGTGGGATTGATAGCTTCCTCAATCAGTAACTCTAGCTACTTTCAAGAAAGTCTTGAACTTGTCACATTCGGCATGTGAAAACCGGAACATATCACGGTGATCAGCTGAGACGGCAAGCCTTCCAATCTCCTGTTGCGTGTCCATCGTGGCTGAGTACTCTCTAACAATCTAGATTTGATTTGTCAGATTGCTTGCTCAATTGGATAGGTATGATAGCTGTCAGGCATGGGTGGAAGCCACAGTCCAGTGCCGATTTTGAACGCCTGACAAGTAATTACAGTGAAAAAGGAAAGATCATGACGCACCAGGCCCATATTGCCAGTCTCAACCTTCTCAAAGAAGCTAATGATGAGAAAACTCTGCGGTAGTCTAATAGAACCTTTGTGGTAGTCGTCCAGCATATCAGAAAACTCCTTTAACTCCTCGAAAATAGTTGATAGTTCTTGAATTTCCAAAGTAAATAGGCCTTCGAGAATAGTTGATAGACCATTCAACACAACCCCAAAGCGTTCAAGATACCTAGACGAGAGGCGTTTCTACCACCGTTCCAGGCCTTAGTTTCCTAACACAGTCCCTCTTAGAATTATCACCTTCAACGTGCCACTTAGGTACAATCAACGCCCATACGTGCCACTAGCAGTTCGCTGTCAAGAATGTCTCACGTCCAGGACTGGAGACTCCCCAGCTTCCCCACTCATAAACTGCGAAGCCCACGTTCTCGGTGTCGTTATCAGCCGCAACCATACCTCCCTGTCAAACTCCCCTTCTTCAGGGGTATCCACAACCCCCAAGCAAATCCAATCACCACATCCGGCTCTCGCCCACCTCACTCCGTTGTAGTCCCTCCCGGCCACCCATCCCATTGGCCGGAACCATTTCCGGATGGAACCCAGCCATGCCCAAGAAGCAATATATTCATCCTTTAGTGCCCCTTCTCAAACCGTCAGCACGATGCGGAAATCCCAGTCCTTATTCGTTCTGGTAGCCCAACACCCCAGCAGTTTGGGAACGACGTGCGACAAACCTGCAGAACGAGAGGAGGGAACTCTTGCGAGCGGGCAGGCGAACCGAGGGGCGAATGGGTTGAGGCTGGACAGCTCCTGCATAGTGTTATCGTCTTCCTATCGTCAGAAAAGGAGAGGGTTATCAAGGTTCTCTTACAAACTCAACTGTCCCCAGCCAGGCACAAGCACATCTCCCATAGATCAACAATCCCTTTACCCCCGTTACATAGCCACCCGAGGAAAAGAAGAAACCCAGATGGAGAAAAGCACAAGGGTGTAGAAACTATTCCTCTCGTTGCCCTGGTATTGACGATTTACTAGATTCCGATCACATAGCCAACATCGCACTTTGCTTTCTTCTCCCAAACCATTCTATCTCTCCTACGCCCGGCCTCCTAGAAGGAGAAGAAACAAGGGAAGATTTACCTAGCTATCGCGATGTATTATCAAACTTTTGCCTGCAAATTGCCTTGCGATAAGACCACCTCGCAAGAAGAAGCATGGCATCCTTTTCTTTCAGTGAAGTAGATGCCCATTTATCTCCAACCCGTCCGTGTCCCTTCAGCCATAGTGCCGCTTTTTTATATTCTTTAATTTTCCTTCCATGAATCAAAACTTTCATCAATAGCCAGAACTCCAAAGATGGCTAGCAACTAACCCTCCTCAAGCTTACCACCTACCAGCTACCTTACCCGAACCCCTTCGTCTCCACTTCAAATCAAAATCTCCATCTTCACACTCGGAATCAAAATCGGCTTCTTCATCATCGCCATCCTGGCAAAAATAGACCTCCAAATCTCCTGCCGCCTCGCCATCACCATCAAGGCAGTCTCGGTCTTGATACTTATTTGATGTTGGCGGGTGTTGCCATGAATGTTCTTGACCTATCCATCGCCAACATGGTCTACGCTTATTACGTACTGTGTCGGTGTACACCAGTTTCTCCAAGCCAACGGCATCATCGACATTGTACGGGATATTTACATCTACGGTCTGCCCATTCCAATGCTTCTCTGGCGGTTGCAGGGTGACTTTGTTGTTGTGGGGAGTCTACAAAGGCCCGCCTTTCACCAAACCCACACCTGGTTTGCTTTTAAGGCTGGTTTTTCTTTCTGTTTACTTTTACTCTCAACAACCAACAACAACACTGTAATATCAACTTGTGAATCAATTTCCTTGCTTTTCTTGGCCCTCACTTTTCGCGGGCAGTGACTTTACTAGGCCACCGCCCTACAGTTGTTCCTGTTCAGTATGGGCTTTGTTGCGTCTACCAATAGGTACATGTCACGGTTCAGAAGAGCGGGGGTCGCCCGGACCAATAGAACTGGAGCAACGGATAAGTGGGGCCTGGGGGGCAGGAGATAACACGGGCAAGGGGATCCAATATTTGAAAGATAGATCCAGGAGGATCTAGGGATTAGAAGATAGATCCAGGTACGGAGGTACCTGAGGGTTAAGGCCTATATATACGGAGGAACTGGCTGGTGGGGATAGACAGTTCCGCAGTATGTTGTTCAAGTTACATTCGTTGGTATCTTGACTATTGTGATTGAGACAAGCTATTGCTATACTGTGACGAACCCCTGTACAGAAACTCTGAAAGGGATACGGGTTGAAGGTAACTTCTGACAATTGGTTCGGTGCGGCTAAACAGCGCACAACAAAATGTCTCAATGTAAACACAAGATACCGAGAATACAATCTGAATTGCATACTGCGGAACTATCTACGAGCTATCTAGTTCCTCCGTATATATAGACTTGTGATTCTCCCCGATCATGGTGATCATTCCGCTCTTTCCCAATGATCACAATGATCGCTATGATCCTTCTCTGGTTCTTTATTGGTCGTACTTCCGTGATCACTGCAGTTCCCAGTCTTATTGCCCATGATCGCCCAGATCGCTGCGACCTTGTTCTGATTGGTTGGTGACCTTGCACTGCTCTACCGTTCCCGATGTTAAGGTTGTGACATATACATTGTTTAGCTGTACCAAACCAGGAGGTATAACTTGCTTTTAAACTAAAATATAGATATAAAAGTATTAAAGTGAATATTGTAGTAAAAAATACTAAATAAAATACATAATTATAGCTTTATAATAACATGCTAATTTAATAAAAGTAATTAAAACAAGATATTATAGTATTTTAATTTCCATATAAAAGTAATGAAAAGTTAAATAATTACAGATCTCTGGCAAAATCGCACGGTTACAAACGGCGTTTCGTATACAACGCACAGCTGATAATGTATATGATCAACAAGCCGCGGAACTGACCGCAAAGTGTGGGCGGAAGTGGACGGGAAAAGACCCGGTGGTGAGGAACCACTCACACCTTCCCAACTGCAGAAGCTGGTTGTAGCCTGCAGCAATGCAATGAAACCCAGTTGGTTCCCGCCATTGGACAGGTGCCCTTGGCGAACTCCCAAAACCCCTTGTTGACCCTCGCAAACCTGGAGCGGATTCCCAAAACCGAGTAAGCGGTGCCTGCATTCACGTTTCCAGAGTCCGCTAGTGGGGTGTTATCGGTTCCAGTGCAGCAGGAAGAAGCACCTTGATGGTCCAGAGTCTGCAACAGATCATATTACCCACTCCACTGCTTCCTATTTCCGTAACCACTTCGGTGCTGTTGCGCAGTAGCGTGGGGTTGCGTTTACGACCCAAGGGGCTGGGAGAAGGGGGCCTGCAATGAGGCAACGGACCCTCGGTCTTCCACCGGCGATGGGGCGAATAAGGAAGATGGGCGACTATGAATAGAGGTTGTCCTCTCAGGTTGCTTGCTGTCCCAGTCCCATTTTCCATACATCCAAACAATTCCCACACGATCAAAATGGCCACCGAAAGGATCCTCCTGACCGGCGCGACAGGTTATGTCGGCGGCACGTTCATCGACCGGTTCGTCAAGAGTGAAGAACCCATCCTCAAGGCCATCACCATCGACGCCCTCACCCGCACCGATGACGTCGAACAGAAACTGAAGGAAACCTATGGCGACCGCATCAATATCATTCGCTGGCCTGGCCTGAGCGACCTCGAGTTTATCGAACAGATAGCAGCCAACTACGACATTGTTGTCAATGTTGGTTCAGGCTTCTTTGCTGACGGCGCAAAGGCTTTTGTCAAAGGCCTTGCTCGTCGAGTGAAGCCCAAGGCACCTGCTCCATGGATCCTCCATATCTCGGGCTGCACCAACCTCGGCGACAGGCCTCTCACCGGAGTGGCGCATCCCGGACGTGTATTCGACGACGCCAACAGCAGAGCCACCTATGACTGGTGTAAGGAGGAGGACGAGAGAAGACCATGGCCGCAGCGGACAACCGAGATTGGCGTTCTCACGCTGGCTGACGAGCTGGGTGTGAACGCTGTAAGTCTCAACGCACCGGCCATCTTTGGTGAAGGGACAGGTCTCTTCAACAAGCAGGGTATCATTGTACCCGTTCTGATGCGTTATACCATGATGAACGGGTACGGCTTCAAGCTGAATGACACGGCCAATTTCGACTGGGTTCACGTTGAGGACCTGGCCGATGCCTACATTCTCCTGGTCAAGATCATTCTGGAACGGTATGACCGTGGGATTGGGTACATTCCGTCGGGCAAGGACGGTATCATCCACCCTTCGGTCGGGCGGGTGCTTCACACTGAGATTTTCGAAAGGTGTCTGGATGTTTGCTTTGCTGAGGGGGTACTGCCTCGGGAGGACACACCCAAGGAAAAGACAATTGTTCTCAAGAGCCTTCAGGAGATCACTGACGATGTTGGGTCGGGTATGGTGGACCTGGTCGAGTTAGGATGGGCTGGAAACAAGGCGATGACAGGAACTGTGCTGCCGAGGCTGGGGTGGAAGCCCAGGCATCGTGAGGAGGCGTGGGCCAAGGATTTCTATGACGAGTTGAAGGCGTCCAGGGAAGGCAGGAGAGGGTATGTATTTGACAGCTGTATGGGCCGCAAGGTGTAGAGCGGTGTACACTAGAGTGCCCCTTGCATCTGGCGACGCGTTGATGACGATGGAGATGGATATGTGGTTGGGCCTGTCAGTGCCGCGTCACTCATAGCATGACCATACCAGGCAGCAATAGAACATGTAATGATCCAAATATGATATTTTCGGTCGAGACAGATAGATGCGTGAGATGTTGAAGATGATAGCTCGAGCATTCCAGCCACAATAAGACATGGATCAGTTGAACGGGAGGCTGGAGTCTGTGTCTTCCCAGTGCCGGACAGACGCGGCTTTAGCGTGGTCGACCCCGCATTACGTCGTTGCTTATCGGCCTTATCGGGCATTTGGGATGCACCGAATAGTGGGGTTCTCCGCATTTACCTCTCCCGTCAGCACCTCGAAAAGTCGAAAGGACACCAACTGTAAGGTAGCAGCTGGTCTGCTGAGCTGTTCCAGCTAGGTACCTTATGTATGCTCCATGTCTGAGGTGGCCTCGTGCTGCCCGACAGGCTGCCCGTGCCGCTAGCTGATCACCGCCTTGTCCGGGCCTCATGTTATCAGGTCGGGTCCCGTCATCTCTTTATTAACTTCAACTCTACCCAGTTTTCGGCGCTGTCGCCTTCTCTATTGTTCCCACGTCCAAACCCCCCCCGCGACACCAACTTCCCCCAAGACAGCCGCCGGATCAGAGGGTGATCGCCGACATACCGGATCAGTCCGTCTTTCGGAATCAAGATCAAACGCAGCGACTGTGATTTGCGCCGAGATCTGTTGTAATACTCACCCAGGATGTTTGACATATTTGCCAAGCTCCTCTCGTACGTCATTGCTCTCTCTGCCAGACAAATCTGAACATGGCACTCTAACCAGTGCTTCTCGATCCGAAACAGCTCTATAGCATCCTTCCTCTTCCCGTTATTCGCCAGCTACAAAGCCCTCAAGACATCCGACCCAGCCCAACTTACACCATGGCTCATGTACTGGGTTGTCCTCGCCTGCGCGCTCCTCGTTGAGTCCTGGACCGAGTGGTTTCTCTGCTGGTACGCCCACCCCCTTGACCCCCAACTCAACCATCCCCTAACAACCATCCCCTAACAACCATCCCAAACAGGATCCCCTTCTACGCCTACCTCCGCTTCTTCTTCCTCCTCTACCTCGTCCTCCCCCAAACCCAAGGCGCCCGGTACATCTACGAGGAATACGTCCACCCGAGACTCGAAGAAAACGAAACCGCCATCGAGGAACTGATCGCCTCGGCCCACGAACGTCTCAAAGCAGCAGGTGTCGCCTACCTCAAGCAAGCGATTGAATACCTCAAAACCAACATCCTCGGCTTCCCCCCTTCCCCCGACGCTGCCTCCTCCGCTTCCGCCTCTCAACCTACTCAACCTCAAACTCCGCAGTCATACACCCAATCCCTCCTCGCAAAATTCACCCTCCCCTCCGCCCGCTGGGGCAGCACAGCAGGCGCAACACCCCCTTCTCACACCGCCAGCCTCGGCTCGGATTTTTACTCTTTCCTCGCCTCGGCCGTGTCCGCTGCTGCCTCGGCCTCTGCTGCTCCCTCAACCCCGACACCGCAGCAACAGCGACCAGACTCATGGTCAAGCATCATCCCCCCTTCTGTCCGTGGAGCGGGCGCCTCAGCCCGTATTTCGTTTATTCAAGCTCAGCGAGAGAGACTCAACATTGTCATGTCGGCGCTTGACCGGGAGGAACAGGCAGCTTTGCATGATAACCGGCCGGGGTCGGTGTCGCAGGATGGGTCCCCCAGGTCGGCCAGCGGTTTGTCCAAGAGCCGATCAGAGCAGGATTTTGAAAAGCTAGAGGCCGAGAGTGGGGAGGAGGATGAGCCGAGGGTCCACAGGAGGCAGGTGCCGGAGAGGGGTACGTCGACGGGGGGTTGGATGCCGTGGGCTTGGGGACAGGGGGGGAATACTGCCGGTACTGGTGGGAAGAAGGAGGAGCATGGGAGGAGCTCGGGGTTTGATGGGGGACAATAGATGTGAGATGGTCTTTTTAACAGCAGGATCAACAAGATTTCCATATCATTGGTTATGGTTAGGTTGGAGTGCTGCGTTTTGTTGGATTTTTTGGTTATGTTCAAGACAAATACACTACAGAGGTAGATCTGAGGAGCTTCGCTGCGAGGAAAAGACGGGACTTGGTCTCTCTGTTCTCCATGAATACATGGTGTATAGCGTGATTGGTATAATATGAACATCTACTTCAAAACAAAACATCGATGTGCCATGCAGCTGTCTATCGTTCACAAACCCATCCATATCTTACAATTCTTCTCTCGGTCTGTTTTATACCACCGGCCCAAGATCATCCCTTCTTGCTGATGAACTCGATGTCGTGGCACCCCCCTTGGAGACCTTGTAAGGATACATGGGCTCGCCGTCCTTTCTCGTCCAGACTTTTCTTTTTTTTCCGTTAACGACGTGCTCGACCCAGATCTCGTGGCAGTGCTTCTTTTTGAACTCGCGGATGAACCTCGGGTCCCAGAGCTCCGAGGCGATGCCGAGGTCTTTGCAGCAGCGCATGAGGGCGTTGGACTTGCAGCCCTCGCCGGCGGTGGGGATGTTGTCTTCGCCAAAGTATTGGCATTCTCCGCGGGCTTGGGCGACGAATCTTTTTTTTTTTTTCCATTTCATATCAGCAGAGTATTTCTTTTGTTTGGGGAGGGGAAGGGGGGCTTACCGGCCGTGCACGACGAGGGCGTATTCCCGCGTTACTACCTTTTCGCCTACCACGAGTTCGCCGCGGGGCGCGAGGCCCCAGGCGCCGGGACCGAAGGCTCGGTTGAGGATGCGGCGGTATTTGATTTCAGGGAGGTAGATTATCCCGTCCGGCTTCATTTCGACGTCTATCGGGTCGAGGGGGGCCATGAGGATGGAGGAGGTTTCGGGGGAGAAGGCGATGGTGCTGAGGCCGTGGAAGGAGGAGGACCAGTCGATTCCTGAGTCGGAGGGGGGGAAGGGGCGGGAGGGGGAGGAGATGGCGGTGGTGAAGGTTTGGGAGGGGGGGGAGGCGGAGGGGTTGTGGATAGGGGGGTTGAAGGAAGGGTCGAGGTCGTGGGTTTGGGGGGCTTCGGGAATGAGGGGTTCTTCTTCGGCGGTGGGAGCGGGGGAGGGTGTTGGGGGGAGGGTTTTGGAGGTTAGGGGTTTGGAGATGGGTTTGCGGATGTAGGGGTTTGATCTTGGGGGGGTGGTGGTTGAGGAGGCTTGTCGGGTGGTGGTTGATGGGGGGAGGAGGCGGGAGGTGGTTGATGGGCGGGTGAGGGATTGGACGCCTTTTCGGTAGGCTTGGAGGGCGGTGGTGCGCATTGTGGGTGGTCGCATAGGCGATGCGCGGGGAGGGAGGAGGAGGAGAGGTGGTTGTTTTGGTGGTGATGGTGGTGGTGTTGATACGATGATGGAAGAGTGGAAATTTTGGCTGGTAGGTTTGCGCAGAAGCTTGGGCCTTTGAGCGAGCGCTGAGCAAACGGTTGCAGGGGGTGTTGGACAGGGCAATTCAGCCTTCCAGTCTTTTCTCAGTGGCCACAGCAGTTATTCTTCATCGAATCGGGCCAAAATAAATCATGAGAGAGAGGTTAATGTCATGATACATAATGTCAAGGTTGCGTCCAGGTGAAATGGCCATGTCTTGTCGTTATCAGACATCTTTGCTATCAGTCCGCTTATCGTTGCCCTGCATCTTCCAACACTGCTTGAACATCTCCATCTGTGTCTTGTAAGTCTCGAGATCACTCAATATTACTGACTGATAACATACCTCTTCCTTGCATTGCCTCCAGTCCTTCTTTTCGTAGTAACAGTCGGTCAACCTTGCATTTTCCTCTGTGTTCAAGCACATCAGCGGCGGGTCATCCTCAACCCAGGTCCGTCCAGCAATCACCGGGATAACGACACCAAACCCCAAATCACTCTCTCTCCAAAAAAGACCAAAACGTACCTGCGCAGCCGGTGCTGAAAATACGCTTGTCCCTGCATGGTTGCCGCAGTCAGTCATCAGTATCAACCGCTTCTCAACGTTGAGAGGACTCACCACTCGTCAGGCTCATCATCCTCCTGCTCCGCCGCCGCCGCCGCCGGCGGTGTCGGCTGCTCAACCGTCGGTCTCTTGTCGTTGTCCTTGGAAGGTGCTGAGCCCATTGTATCTTTTCGAATCGGCCGAGCCTGTGTTGCACCAACAAAA
This sequence comes from Podospora pseudocomata, assembly GCF_035222375.1. NCBI lineage: Eukaryota > Fungi > Ascomycota > Sordariomycetes > Sordariales > Podosporaceae > Podospora > Podospora pseudocomata. The sequence continues at coordinate 1,643,581 of NC_085888.1, read as the reverse complement.
ATATTTTGTTTTTTTGTTTATTTTTCAGACTATTTGACGGAGTAAAAAGGCTTGGACACATATCCGCCATTACCTTTACCGTTATTTTTTGCTCCAGTCCCGAGCTGCCGCCGAGTCACACCCCTGCAGCAGCAGCAACAACACACTCACAACAGCTGAAATGACTTCACGAAAGCTCAACAAGCTCAATGTCTTGGTCTACACAGGTGCGGATTTTTAATCGTCCCTTTAGAATAACAACCTCCAACTAACAATGTCTACATCTCCAAAGGCACGGGCTCAACCCTCGAGTCAGTCCGCCACTGCATCTACTCCCTCCGCCGGCTGCTCTCCCCCAACTACGCCGTGATCCCCATCACAGAAACTGCCATTCTCAAGGAGCCATGGGCACCTACCTGCGTTCTGCTTGTTTTCCCTGGCGGTGCTGATCTAGGGTACTGCCGTGTTCTCAACGGCCCCGGAAACCGCAATATCGCTCAGTATGTCCGTCGCGGGGGGGGGTATTTGGGCTTTTGTGCAGGTGGTTACTATGGAAGTCAGAGGTGTGAGTTTGAGGTTGGGAATGCGTCAATGGAGGTTGTGGGGAGCAGGGAGTTGGGTTTTTATCCTGGGATTTGTAGGGGTGGTGCGTTCAAGGGGTTTGAGTATCACAGTGAGCGTGGGGCAAGAGCTGCTGATGTGAGGGTGAGGAAGGAGGGATTTGATGGGGATGAGGAGCTTCCGGAGGTGTTTAAATGCTACTATAATGGTGGTGGTGTTTTTGTTGATGCTGAGAAGCTTGCGGGTGAGGGGGCCGAGGTTGATATTTTGGCTGAGTATGAGGGGGATTTGGATGTGGAATCGGGGGAGGTAAAGGCTGCGATGGTGTACTGCAAGGTTGGGGAGGGAGCTGCGATTTTGACTGGGCCTCATCCTGAGTGAGTGCTTTTTTCCTTTTTTTTTCTTCTTTTTTTTTTTTTTTTTGTCTCTAGGATGATGGACTGATATGTGCCAGGTTCGACGCCGTCAATCTCGGCAGACACTCCGACCTGCCTGAGTATGAGAAGCTCATTGAGGAGCTCGCTGCAGACGAACCATCTAGGACAACGTTCCTCAAGGCCTGTCTAACCAAACTAGGACTGGAAGTAAGCAGAGGGACAGCCGTTCCCAGTCTTTCCAAACTTCACGTGTCCTCCATCCATCACAACGAAGTAGGGGAGCTCCTCCATTCGCTCGACGACATCATCACAAAAGAAGACGGCGGCGAGTACATCAAAGGCGAGAACGACCTCTTCCACCTCGAAAAGCCAGAATCCCGCTGGGACCTGACATCCCTCAGCCGAGCCCTCCAGAGTGAGCTGGAAAGACCAAGAATAAGCCCCAGCCGGGGCTCCCCAGACCCAACAACAAACTACAGCCACATCCCCAAGCGCATCGTATCCCATGAAACAGCCTGGCCGGAACCCAAGGAGACGCCTTACTTCAACCACGCGGTTTACTACTCCAGTCTTCGCCAATCCCGCGAGCAAAACCCGGGGGCGGAGGAATGGGGCGATGTGCTCATGTACGGCGAGGTAGTGACAAGCACAAACACCCTCCTGGAGAAAAACCACAAGCTCCTCTCCCACCTCTCCACGGGTTTCACCCTCGCAGCAACAACCCAAGTCGCTGGCCGAGGGCGCGGGTCAAATGTTTGGGTTGCCCCTCCGGGGTCGTTGATCATGTCGACAGTCATCAATCACCCTGCTCACCTCGCCAGTACCAGACCAATAGTCTTTATCCAATACCTCGCCGCCATCGCCATCGTGGAAGCGATCAAAACGTACGACGTGGGCTACGAGGATTTCCCTGTCAAAGTGAAATGGCCCAATGACGTCTACGTACGCGATCCTAACAACCCTGACTCTGTCACGTATGTCAAAGTTGCTGGGATTTTGGCAAATTGCAGTTACACGGCAGGGAACTACCAGGTTGTTCTGGGGATAGGAATTAACACGAATAATGCGAGACCAACTACCTCGCTTGATGCGGTTATCCCGCTCATGTCGAACAAAGACAGCCTTCAACCGTTCAAAATAGAGAGGTTGCTCGCCAGGCTGTTGGCAAGGCTGGAGGTGTTGTATGGGGAGTTTGTGAAAGGGGGTTTTAGCAAGGAGTTGGAGGAGAAGTATTACCGGTATTGGCTGCATAGCAACCAGGTTGTGACTCTGGAGGCGGAAGGGGGGGTGAGGGCGAGGGTGGTGGGCATCACGAGGGATTGGGGGATGTTGAAGGCGGAGGAGGTGACGGAGGGGGGGATCAACGGGGCGTTGAGGGGGACGGGGAGGGTTTGGGCGCTGCAGAGTGATGAGAACAGTTTTGACTTTTGGAAGGGGTTGGTGAAGAGGAAGATTTGAGACTGGGGCGGGTGGCGGGTGAGGGTTGATGGGGAGATGGGCGGAGGGTATGACGATATCCCAAGGTCGTCGTGCCTTGAGGAACGGTCGGAGACGTCAAAGACGGGTTGACAGATCGGTAGTTGTCTTCCTCCACAAACGCACTGCTGCGTGAGGGTTGCATTTAGCGGGGAGAGGCCCGCGCGTGGGTTCTCGAGGGAGCCAGGCCGGGCAGTTGACCTATGCCGTTTGGTCTGCCGAAGGACAACAGATTGTCGAGTTCTGGTGGGGTGGTGTTAAGATGGCCAAGTTCCATGAAGAACTGGGCTGAGGTGTGTGTTGGACAGGTAATAGATCCATGCATCTCTTCTTTTTCCTTAACTTTTGGCTTCTCTCATAAAATAGACATTTTTGTTTCTGGCATTGGATAGACAACGGATTGGAGACAAAAAGTTGGTGTTTCCTAGTACAACCAAGCCACGGCCGGCCATGTCAAAGCAACCGTCTGCGAACATCCGGCAATTGACCATCTGGCCTTGCTTGGTTCAGCACACACCATGGCGAAATCGGGCCGTGGCCGCCTTTCCCGCCTGCTAATATCGACAGCTCGACGGCAGTAACGGGACATGGCTTTATTCTCTTGATTGATGACCAGAACAGGGAGAGAGTGAACGGACGAGGTGGGATCTGCCTCCACCCCCGCAGTTTTGTCTGCGCTCTTGCATATGCAGGTCAATTCTGCCGTTCATGATTGCCGAGTTACACTGTTTGCAGTCAGCCAATGGGGAGGGGAATTTGGAGTTGGGGGAGAACGGAGAGGGTGCATGCTGCCGTCGGGTTAGGGTGCATGGCAGATTCCTGATATAGGTTTTGTTCTTCTTCCGTGATCCAGTGCAACGAAGACGGGAGAGGCTTGGTTTGGGGGTGGGCCGGACTGTCTGGGTGGTGAGTCCGTGTGGGTGGTGTACCGGATCTCTCTGTCGCTTGGTGGTCGGTCATGTATGTCTCGTATGTACAATGCGAGGGAGCGAGGAGTGTGGTGGTGGTTGAGGGGATCGGACGGTGCAGATCTAGGGATGCGGACGGGTGTTGTTATATGACACCGTTGCCCTCGATTTGGTTATTGCTTGGTTGCTGTTTGTTTCTTTTTGTGTTTTTTGTGCGACGGAAGGGATGGATGCGAATTGTGAGCAATGAGAGAGGATTTAAAAAGGAACGCACATCGAGAGATCACAGATCACAGCAAGGCCGAACCGATGATGATGTCCGCCAGCCACTCATGACACCAACTGGAGAACACTAAACACTCACCACCGCCGCCATCATGGCCGCACAAATAGGCCTAACCGAACCAGGCCACACCAAATTCAACCTCACCTTCCCCTTACTCCAGCCCTCTAGCAACATCACACCCCCATCCACAACCGACGATGCATCTTCACCTTCTCCCCCCCAAAACATCATCCCCGGCATCCTCTTCGGCATCCTAACCCCCCACATAATCGGCACCCTCTTCCTCCTCTCCCGGCTCTTCTCCCGGTTGTTCCTCCTTAAAAAATGGTTCTGGTGGGAAGACACGCTCATCCTGTCGTCCTTCCTCTTCTCAACAGCAGTCTGCGCAACCTACACCATCACCACAACAACCACCTCCTTCCCCACCACCCATCACGACCGCCATTATACGCTACGAACCTACCTCGCCCTCATCTTTTATCAACTCTCCCTCTGCCTGACCAAACTCTCGATTCTGTCCTTTTACCTCAGGATCTTCTCCTCCTGCGCCTCCACCCGCCGGTTGCGACTCCTCACCGTTCTGACCATCACCGCTGTGATGTGCTATGGCATCCCACTATTATTCATCACAATCTTCCAATGCCACCCCCTTCCCGGCCTGTTTTTCAACTCCCCCACCGCCGTCCCGCATTGTTTCGACTTCAAACCCCTGCTCATCGCCAGCACGAGTTTACACACCGCCACCGACGTCTGGCTCATCATGCTTATCATTCCCGTTATCGTCCGTCTTCAAATCCCCCCCCGAGAGCGGGCCATTCTCGGCGTGGTCCTCAGCCTAGGCGTCTTCGTCGCTGTGGCTAGCCTGACAAGACTGCAACTCAGTCTCAAAGCCGGCGGCTACATCCACACCCATCACTCCGGCGGCGACGACGACGACGAGGATGAAGGTGTCGAGGTGGCGAACACGCTCGCGTTTTTTGTCATGACGGTGCTGGAGTTGGATGTGGCGGTTATTTGTGCCTGTGCGCCTGGGGTGGGGGTGTTGATGAGGAGGGTCTGGCCTGGGTTTTTGGGAGGCGGGGGGAGGGGGGGTACAGACACCAGCGACACCGAGGGGGGTAGCTTGGATTTGGGAACGGTGAGGGTCGTCGATGGGGAAGGGGGGAAGAGCGTCACCGAGTTGTATTTTGCGGGCGAGAATGGGGAGGTGAGGGAGCCGCCGGCGTTATTGATTTCGAATCATAGGACGCCGCATACGACCACTTTGAGCTTGAGGAGCTTCATCAGTGGGCTGGGGCCGCCAAGGTCGAGAGGTAAGGGGGTGGAAGGTCGGGGGGAGGGGAGGGGGTTGTTGTTGAGGGAGGATTTTACGACGTGCGATGACATGGGGACGCCGACGACGACGAGGACGAGTGAGGTTGGGTTGGAGGGGTGCTGTGATCAGTATCGTGTTGGGTTTGATCGAGGTCAGCCGCCCGCAGCTGGGGAGCAGACGACGCCTGAGAAGAAGAGGAGGGGTGGTGTGAGGCGTTATAGTGGGAGGTGGGGGGATAGTCAGGAGAGTTTTGTGCTGGGACTGAATGATCCCAACAGCCCAAGCCGGCTAACACCGGTCGACCGGGCTAGGAAAAGGGAGGGCAACCGACAAGGAGAAAAGAAGGCATAGAGACAAGATTTGTTCAATCTTGCCTGTTCCATTTTTCAGAGATGTCCGGCTCAGTTTCACCTTCACCAACCTTCACAATTTGTGGGTCGCCCCCTGCCCTTCGACACCAGCTTCCTTTCCCCAAATAATTCTATGCGGGGGTGATCGTACGACCCCAAACTGTCAAGCTGGTAGGGCAACCAATAAGTGATGATTGGGACCTTTCCAAGAGGTTTTAGGTGCCTTTTCAAGGGTCGTGATGCTGGGAGGGCTGCATATGTCAAACGGTTGGAGCTACGACGCCACGCAGTACATATAGCCCATCCTGTCACCATCAACAACGAGCTGCCTGTTTTGCATATGCTCAACATCACAGGCCAGGCAGTCACGCAGTCACGCAGTACTACCAGGGTCTAGACAAGAGAGCCGAGGCATCTCCGAGAGATAAATCAAGTTAGCGGAATTCAAGCCATTCCTACGAGTCAGGTGTTGAAAATGAATGTTTGTGACTCAAAGAATTTGTTTTCTCTGCCATGTCTCCGGATATCTGGAAGGTGAAAATTGTTTGCTCGGTCAGAGGGGAACTCCAGGCTGAATTCTGGCAATGTGTTGAGAGCTGTCTTTTTGCCTCGGGCCGATTCCCGAGCCCACCTCCTGGCAGAGCTATTCAGACGAGTTTGCATATGTCAAACTAGTGTTAGGGACGGTGGAGACATGTTTGCGGTAAAGGCTGACCAGCAGATCCTAAGCAAATAAAAGGGAAAAAAAGGAAAGAAAAGGGAAACAAAGGAAAAAAATAGGAAAAAAGGGAAAAAAAGGGGAAAAAAAAGGGGAAAAAACCAAAAAAACAAAAAAAAAAACAAAAAGAAAACAAAAGGAAAAAAAAAGATGGTAATGTTGCGTTGCCTCTGAGATGATCAAGGCCTTCCACGTGTTCATAGATGGACAGGCCTTTGAACTATGTAACAAGCTTTCTGAGATTTCAATAAGTGATTTCTAGATGTTTGAGATCTACCACCCTACCTAGGTGTTCAGCATGATTCAGGCGTTGATATTGCGTTGCAAGTCTCTATCATGAGCGGTGTACTGGTTCTTGCACCTGCTCTTCGTTTCACAAGGAAGGCGGTGGGTTTGGGTGACGTTGTCCAAGAGTCATAGAACATCGTGAGAGACTTGCCAATACTAAAAAATCCAGGCGCAAATAGGGGAGAGGCGGCACCGGGCGGCAAAAGTCCCCACCAACCCAGGCCGGCGTCGGACTGGTCCAACTTGGCGATAATTACCCAACAGCCAGAAATTTGACCAGTGAAAATTTGGAAATTGGAGATGCCCAGAGGAGGCTAACGGGGGACAAAGACTTATCCATTTGGGATGCGGGGGTTTGATGCTGGCTTTGGCGCTGACGCAGCTTTGACTACAATGAGAAGAGTCTCCATAAGTTTATCGGCAGTGAGTTGGATGCCACTCTTTATGGATATCAGAATGGAGCAGCTGTCACAAAGACACCAATGGTGTCAATGGTGAAAAAGTAAAGTGGACCATCAAAAGTCGGGGTAGTTGGAGTCTGGTGGAGATGGCGTGGATGGTTCTTCAACCCCGCGGGGTGACTCTCCACCTCCTCCGCATTTCGAAGTTCCATGATCCATGTCGTCTCTGGGGAAGTTGGTAGTGAGGCAAGGACAGCCCGGCCACGGTTGGGCGCGTTGGCAGTGGTGGGCAACTTCAGCTTCAAGCAAATGCAGAAACATGCTAATCGCAAAACAGCAACATGACCGGCCAGCGTGCATCCTTCGGACTGCACTAGTTCCCCAGATCCAGAAGCACACCGGCGGTGGAACCAGTTGGCCATCCGCGGTAATGGCCCCCCCCCCCACCCAACCAAACCCCGGCCTGGCCTCCCACAGTCCGGATCTGGTCCCCCGCATCGATAGGCAGTTGCTGGCCACTCACCGCACCAGAACACTCAGTTGGAGGAGTTGGGGATTGCCGACTTTCATTGCCGTTCACTTAAAGTTTGCGTGCGGCTCCCACCGGATCGTCTTGGAAGCCGTCGAGGCTACCTTGGCTTGTCGTGTAGGGCCCCAAGTTCCCCAGAAATGTCTTGGATCTGTGACATCTCCACCCGTCGGATAGTGTACGGGGCCAACGGGGTCACCGTATCGTGAAGACATCCATCCCCACGGGTGGAAAATCCCACATGGCAAAACGTCATCCACTCCTACCTTGACATGGGCCAAAGACTTTTGGATAAAGAGCAGCTCTTCTTCCCCCCTTCCTGCTGTTCTGTTAGAGGACTTCCTCCCCATCCCCTCTTGCCCACTTCCAACGGACTTGACTCGATCGCCTCCCCCCTCAAACAGCAACCATGGGTGAAAAGAGAGCTATTACCCCCGAGGCCAGCTCGTCTTCGGACGAGAAGGCCGTCGCCCACCACACCGAGGGTCACGGAGAGAACCACGCCGCTGCCACAGACGAGTATGTTTTTTCCACATTGCATTGCACCATGGATAGAGCCAGCACCGTGCTAACCCAGCGTGACAGATATGGCAACGCCCTCATTCACATCGATCCTGAGGCTGAGCGCAGGCTTCGGTGGAAGTTGGATCTCATGATCGTTCCCACTGTTGCCTTGCTCTACCTGTTCTGCTTCATTGACAGAGCAAACATCGGCAACGCCAGGATTGCTGGTCTCGAGAAGGATCTCAACCTTACCGGCTACGACTACAACGGTCTCCTCTCCGTCTTCTACATCTCCTACATTGTTTTCGAGATCCCATCCAACATCGGCTGCAAGTACTTTGGCCCTGGCTGGTTCATCCCCACCATCTCCCTCGGCTTCGGTGGTCTTTCCATCGCCATGGCTTTCGTCAACAACTTCGCCCAGGCCGCCGCTGTTCGCTTCCTCCTCGGTGCTTTCGAGGCTGGTATGCTTCCCGGCATCGCCTACTATCTCTCGAGATGGTACCGCCGTTCCGAGCTCACCTTCCGTCTCGGTCTCTACATCGTCATGGCTCCCATGGCCGGTGCCTTCGGTGGTCTCCTCGCCTCCGGCATTCTCCAGCTCGAGAGCTTTGGCAGCCTGACCACTTGGCGCATGATTTTCGCCATTGAGGGCGTCATCACCTGCGTTCTTGCTCTCATTTCCTACATCACCCTCACTGACCGTCCCGAGACGGCTCGCTGGCTCACCCAGGCGGAGAAGGACCTTGCCATTCTTCGCATCAAGTCTGAGCGCGTCGGCACCACCGAGGTCCTCGACAAGATGGACGTCAAGAAGCTCATGCGCGGCATCCTCAACCCTGTGACGCTCAGCACCTCGTTCATTTTCCTGCTCAACAACATCACAGTCCAGGGCGTCAGCTTCTTCGCCCCCACCATCGTCCGCTCCATCTACCCCGGCAAGTCCACCGTCATGACCCAGCTCCTGACTGTGCCCCCGTATGTCGTCGGTGGATTCTTCACTCTCCTTCTGCCCGCCATCAGCTGGAAGATGGACCGTCGCCAGATCATCATCATGTCTTGCGCACCCCTCGTCATTGTCGGCTTCATCATCTTCCTTGCCACCACCAACACCGAGGCCCGCTATGCCGCCATCTTTTTGCTCTCCTCGTCCATCTTTGCGCTTGGCCCCATGACCAACTCGCAGGTCAGCGCCAACGTTGTTTCGGACACGGCTCGCAGCAGCGCCATCGGCATGAACGTCATGTGCGGAAACATTGGTGGGTTGGTGAGCACTTGGTCTTTTCTGCCTACTGATGGGCCGAACTATCCTATCGGTAACGGCCTGAACCTGGCGGCCATTTCGACCATCTTCATTGTTGCTACTGCGATGCTGTTCTGGATGAAGAAGGATAATAAGAGGAGGGAGGCGTTGAGCGTGGAGGAGGAGCTGGCGGGGATGAGCAGGGAGGAGGTGCAGGATTTGGATTGGAAGCACCCTGCTTTCCGGTGGAAGCCTTAGATGGTTTCTTTCAATCTGGACGGGGAATGGGATTGTGTAGTTCGTCATAAGTTACTTGCAAGTTTTTTTCTTTTTTGGAATCTGGAATTTGGATTTTAATGATGTGGTTTTTTTTTTTTTTTTTAATCATGGAATGGACATGGATCATGATGATGTATAGATGATACCCCCTGCTGCTTGCTATTGAGGAGCGCTGTTTGGGATGTAGCGGGTGAAATATTTATTTGAATGTTTAAAGAAATACTCTTCTCTCGTTTCTTTGTGACCTGTTGCTCCATTATCAGATTGGTTGTCATTATCACCCGGTCAAGTTCCCCTGCCAAGACCTCCTCTCCTACACCTTTGTGAGCACGACGTAAATTAAGTGCCCTCGGGGCGAGCACTTGGGGCCTTTTGGTCAGATATCTTTAAGCGCGTCATGTGTGTAACGGCTTGGTTTGCTGATGTCCTCCATCAGCAGTGCCCGAGAACCCAGATGGTTTTGGTCGAGGAAGTTCGTCTGATGCTTGGGCTAGGGTGTTGTGTCCCTATCATGCGATACAACGCTGGGATGCACCCTCCCCAAGACTTTCTTTTATGCCGCTATACCCGCCAATGCCTGCTGTTGGTGGAGTGGTACTCGTCTTACCAAATGTTCTCGGGACGGGAGGACGGGGAGGGACAGGCAAACACGGACGGTTTTCAACTCCCATTTTACTTTGTTGATGTTTTTTCTTCAACCATGCCTCGTCGGTTGTCAATTGTGTCGATCGTGATGTTCGCTCTGCGCGATTGAGTTCACATGGTAGGTAGGGTGTTGACGCTGCTGTTGTTTTGTCGATATCTTTTGGCAGCGGACAGACAAACAGACAGTGGGCAATTCCCCGCACCTCACCGGACGCCGGTCCGCAGACAGCCCCCCCATCTGCGAAGATGGTTCTTGATCGGCGAATGCGCCGGCTCCTGCTTGTCACTGTCACGTTTTTCTTTTTTTTCTTCTTGTTGAAGCCGCTGTCTGCGCGACGATCGTTTTACAGGCCTGTTCCCGATGACTTACCACCACCACCACCACCACCACCACCATCACCACCATCACCAACACATTCCCTAACCTCACCACATCCTCCCCACCAAGACCCCCCTTCCCGATCACCCGCCAAACCCGTCAAAGAACCATTACGCCCCCTCCATCCAGTCCAGTTCTTTTTTCCACCAGGCTACCGCCCAAATAACATCTCTCTCTCCCGCCGCGCCGCCGTCAAGTCCGCCTTCCTAAAGTCATGGACGGCTTACAAACTCCATGCTTATCCCTCAGACGAACTCGCTCCTGTGTCAGGGAGAGGAAAAACGACGTTGGGCTGGGCGGGGACGTTGGTTGATAGTTTGGATGTGTTGTGGGTCATGGATTTGAGGGAGGAGTTTTATGATGCTGTGGAGGAGGTTTGCAAGATTGATTTCGCGGGGGGGAAGGGGGGGGTGGATATGGGGAGGTATCTGGGGGGGTTGGTTGCTGGGTATGATTTGTCGGGGGAGTGGGGGTTGTTGGAGAGGGCGGGGGAGTTGGGGGGGTTGTTGATGGAAAAGGGGAAGGGGCGAGAGGGAATGAGGACGGGGGCTTGGTTGGAGTTTACACGGTTGGGACAGCTGATCGGTGATAAAAAGTATTGTGATACTGTGAGGGGGGAGGTGGATGTTTTGGAGGAGGGTCAGGAGAGGACGAAGTTGAGGGGGTTGTGGCCTGTGAAAGGGGCTGAAGGTGATGAGGTTTTTGGCCTGGGGAAAGGGGCGGAGGGCGTTTATGGCAATCTACTCAAGACGGCGGCTTTGCTCGGAAGGGGGAGAGAGGGGAGGTTGGAGAGGATGTGGAAAGAAGCCATGGGGGTGGCGGAGGATTGGTTGCTCTTCCGGCCGATGCTCGCGGAGGAGGATAGGGATGAGATGGGGGATAGGAGGGATGTACTGTTGGTTGGTGAGGCGAGGATGAACGGGGATGAAGTAGAAACGGCGCCAAAGGTTCAGCATTTGGGTTGCTATGCGGGGGGGATGTTTGGGCTGGGAGGGAAGCTGTTTGGGAACGAGGAATATGTCAAGATTGGGGAGCAGCTCACCCGGGGTTGTGCGTGGGCTTACGGGGCGTTTCCCACGGGTTTGATGCCAGAGGTGCTCGAGGCGGTTCCTTGCGAGGGCGACTGGAGGGACGGGCCGTGCAAGTTTGATGAGGACAAGTGGCGGAAAGAGGGCAGCAGGAAGCTGAGGAAGCCGTTCAAGTCGGTGAAGGACCCAAAGTACCTACTCAGACCGGAGGCTATCGAGAGCTTGTTCGTCATGTTCAGAATCACGGGAAACAAGGAGTACCAGGAGCTGGCATGGGAGATGTTTCAGAGCGTGGTCGGAGCTACCGAGACGGAGCTGGCGTTTTCTGCCATCAGCGATGTCACTGTTCATGGCCTACTGAAGAAGCTGGATTCGATGGAGGTAAGCGCCACTCAATCTCAAGGCTTGCCACTGATTACTGACATATCCTGATCATGTTCAGAGCTTCTGGCTAGCCGAAACACTCAAGTACTACTACCTCATCTTCTCACCACCAGACCTCATCAGCCTGGACGAATGGGTCCTCAGCCCAGGAGCACATCCCTTCCGCCGAGACAGCAGTGGGTTCATCACCCGAGGCTTCGACGAACCCCCACGCCCAAAAATGAAAAAGAAAAAGAAACCAGGAGTACCATGAATGCCAACGTGGCCTACAAGGAACTATTACAACAATAAATCTTCAGGACCCACGGGCAGGCCCGTCGACATGGATGGTTTGAAATGTTTGCCGGGAGTGGACCTGAGTTCTTTTTTCACGAGAAGCCCAGCAGGAAGGGTGTCCCTGGATACACGAAGGACGTCCATTACGGAGGGTTCGGGTCCGGCTTACCTTGGCTGTGCCATATAGCCGAACGTGAGGAAGTTGCTGGACGGCCTCTCTCACTGCGTCCAATACTAGGTACATAATTCGAGCGTTGGACAACCCGAAAGACTGGCAACGGAGATGATGACAGACGCGTGGAACAAATTTCCAATGACAAAAACACAATGAGAAGGTGCATTTACGGAGTTTCGTTGGGAGTTCAAATGGCTTGCGGGTCTGAGAATGAATCTTGGAAGAGGAGAGGATTGGGCTTGGTTCAAAGCTCCGGATACCCTTGGGTTTGTGGTTTCTTTCTGGCACTGGATGACCTAGGCGCTTGGGCAGGATAGGCAATGTACGGTAGTTGTACGGGTAGATCAAGATGGCAGATGTTGGTCAAGAACACTGCCAATCAGAGATAAAGAGTTTCATATTCCTGCTTCACCGGCAGTCTCCAAGGCTGGTTGGTTGAAGAAGTCCCGTCGAGAACATGCGAACGAGACATACCATTGTCTACCCTAACCCTGGGCCAATCAAGTCTCTGCGATGACTGAAAATTCCACTTTGAGCTCGACGCTGCTAACCACTGCAGTTCACTTCACGACTCACACCTCACCCCGTCTCACACACGAACTCACACAGAAACTTTCTCACTATGCATTACATAAAACTACTGCGACCACCAGTGGTCGAGTTCGTCAGATCAGAACGATGCCTCCGATTAGTACTCGCCGTCACTACCGACCTCGGGGACTCGTTCTTCTCACCCAAAGACCCAGTTGAGCTCCTTGTGGTCGGCGCTTACACGACGACAAAAGATGGAAAAGAGCAACTGGTACCAGTTATCCTCACAGAACGAAATACGCCAAAATGGAAGGCTGGGATGAGAGTTCTCAAACTGGATCTTCCACTGCCTCCACACCCCATCAAAACGATCCAGATCCGGCCGGCAGACCGCCAACTTACAGCTCTTGGAACGACAGACATCTACCCACCAACGGGCCAGGGACTCATTCTAGCGGCATTCTCTGATGTCTCGCTGGACAGGAACACAGCAGTACCTCCTGTGTGCTTTCGGAGTTTGAGGCTGCCAACAGCCGATAACCAGGCGCTCCAAGTGGAGGAGGATATGGGGGATAGCATAGCCCGGCACATCTGGGACTCTGGGATTGCCACTGTGTCTCTCCTGGCCGACATGTTTCTAAGCACCAGCCCGAAGGGAAACCCAATGCCCGCCTTGAAGCAGCTCCTTCAACAAGATCGGGACAGGCCACTGAACATCCTCGAAGTTGGCTGCGGCATCGGGACACTAGGCATAGGGGTGGCCCGGCTGCTTGCTTTGAAGAAGGCTCCCAGACAGACGACAACTCGTATCCTCATGACTGATCTCCCCGAGGCTGAAGAACGAGCCAGAGCGAATATCGCCCGGCAAGCGGAAGCTCTCAGCCAAGCACCAGCACCCTCGCTAGACTTTGAGAGCCTCGACTGGATAGACGGGCAGAATGGCGTGTTTGGAGCGCAGGTCCAGGATAATACCTGGGATCTGATTGTCGTGAGTGACTGCACCTACAACACGGATACTTTGTCACCGTTGGTGAAGACGCTTTCGGCTCTTCATGGCCATTCCGGCGAGCAGTCGGTCAGGCCAAAGGTCTTTTTGTCGACAAAGTCAAGACACTCGTCCGAGAGAGAGTTCTGGGATCTGATGGCTGCTGATGGGTGGAGTATTGAGGAGGAGGCTACACTGCCGCTTCCTCATATCGATGGGGGTGGGAATCCTGTTGAGTTGTATCTCTTTGAGAAGAAATGAAGAGATGTTGAGTCTTCTGTCCTCGCGGTTGTATCCTGCCAGTCCAAGCCCATCATGTCACAAAGGGCAGCACCCCGACGGCTTCAATAAGACAGATGTAGGTCCGACCACAGCTTGCGGTACCTGCATCAACCGTCCTGGTGGATGACCCCATGTGTGACCACACTGACCAAGAACATCGTGACATCCCAACTCAACAAACAATGGACCTCCCAGTCACCAACATACTTGTCGCCTGACAAATCTCCAGATCTTCCCCCAGAGTCATCCCATCTTGTAGTACACCTTTCCACCAATGGCATCATCTCCAAAATAGAATATCGAAGCGGATCTTCAAGATGGACAGTTCTCGACCCATCTCGACCGTTGGAAAGCCGTTGCAGATTGCCCAGTGATGTGAAATACCTCTTCTCTGATTGGTCGACAAGAGGAGTAAGCAGCCAATCAGCCTCCGGTCAATGACCCGATCAGGCGGTTCCTGACCAAGCCTCGCCCCGCAGGTCTCAGCTTGCGGAACAGCCTTACGGACCAACTGCCAGTTGATGTCAGGTCGGCAGTTGGATACTGAACTTGTATAAGAGAGGCGGTTTCCTTTGATCGTCTTCCATTCAATATCACACATCACACAATTAACAGTCGGCAACTTATTTGAACTATAGTTCTCACCAACCAAGTACTCTTCTCTCAACAACAACGACCATCACCACACTACTTACACCACCACAAAAAATGACCGCCCCAACAACCTGCTGCCGCTCCTCCAACAACAACGCCTCCTCGGCCGAGTGCGTCTGCGCCAAGCAAGCGACCTGCTCTTGCGGGAAGCAATCCGCCCTCCACTGCTCCTGCTCCGCCGCCGCGACGGAGAACACGGTCGCCGGACCGAGATGCAGCTGCCGTGCTAGACCCGCGGGCCAGTGCACCTGCGAGCGTGCCGCTTCGGAGAATGTGACGCCTGAGAAGGCTTGTGCTTGTGGTTCAAGACCTGCTGGTAAGTTTTGGATGAGAGAGAGAGAGAGATGGGAAAAATGGATTGTGGCTAATGAGAGGAATAGATGCTTGCACTTGTGAGAAGGCTGCTGATGGGGGGTTCAACCCGGAGAATGAGATTGATTTTACTACCAAGAAATAAGTTTACTGGACTTGTCTCTATGGGAAAGTCTTTCTGGGTTGGGGTCTGAGGAACAGCATTGCATGGCGTTTGGGGGTTTGTTATGGGAATTTGACATGACCGGGACAACATCTCAACAGAGGCCGGGACGGACAGGACGGAAGGGGCATGGAAGGGTTATGAAGACCTGGTTGTCTGAACTGGGCCATCAAACTGGGTTGGGGTAAAAAGAGAAATAGGGATATGATAATACAAAATGTTTATCGACGATTCGACTTTGACAGGAATCGTGGACCTTTGCTCGGATGCGCTGAGTGTGGGGAAACTGGTGGCTGTCTTTGAAGACAGGTCCTGTTGCTGACCAGTTAGGCGTTATCAAGAGCCTTCGCAACTGTCCTTGACAGTATCAGGTTTCAGTCTTTGTCGAACTCCCCAATTCTTGATTTGTTGCTCACAGCTGCCAACTTGGTCCCTACTGCAAAGCAAAACACGTGGGGTTACAGATAGGGGTAGTAGGGGTGTTTGTTGGGCCATTGATAAGAAAATCATGATGCTATCGAGAGAAAGAAATCGAGTGGCGGGTGAGTTCTGCAATGCAGGCCATCAGATCGGGAACAGTGTTTGCAACGTGTCAGCTCCAGCGGCGCACCGGGCAGCGTGATGCCAGCCTTCAAGGTGCTGATGCATAGCGCCGTATTGCTATCAGATCTGGTGATATCTTGGAGTTGATGAGGGGGCTCCTCTCCTCACCCTGGCAACTGATGTCGTCGCGAACTGGCGCACAAAGGAAATCACCGAAGCAAGGGAAGCTCGCCTCTGACCGCCCGGCAGAATCTCCCCAAAGCTCTTCAGGGGGCCGGCGCCACTGTTGCATTGGCTGACAGGGGTTCAATAAGAATTCTCACGGAGCACGTCCCTTATGAGCTCATCGAATTGGAAAGGTCGAGCTGCTGGCAGAGTCAACAAAAGCGACGACAGCAGCAAGGGAAATAAAAGTGCCAATTGTATAATGGTATTGTCGGCAAGGTTACAACTGATCTTGATGGGGCAGTAGAGTAGGCAAACACGATCAATAAGGGCACAATTGAAGAATAATAGGGCGCACCATATTGCGGGCCCCATTGTGGAAGACCAACCCCCCTGCAAAAACAAGAAAAATAGCGGGAACCCATCCAACCCGAGCCCAAAAAAGTCGTGCGCGCGCCGGCCCAAAATTCCTCCCTCGAACCCTTAACCCTCTCGCACCTCGACACCCCGATCCATCGACTGTCAACAAAGACACCAAAAAAAAGGTCGCGACTCTACCACCATCTTGTCCCTGTTGAGCCTCACAAGCACCATCTTTGCCCCCTCCACGTCTTTCTCACAGCCCTCTTTACCTCTCCCTCACAAAGCGCCTACTCAGGACATCACAGACCATCGCGTCAATAACACGAGCCATGCCTCCCAAAAGAGCTGCCGCGACAGCCGCGAGCGCTGCGACCAAAAAGACGGCTGTCGCTACCACCACCACCAAGAAGACCACTGCCACGACGGCTACCAAGAAGACTACTACTGCTGCGGCGACCAAGAAGACTGTCGCTACCACCAAGAAGGCTGCTGCCGCGCCCAAGAAGGCCGCCGCTGCTCCCAAGAAGGCCGCGCCCAAGAAGGCCGCGCCCAAGAAGAAGACTGTCGCTGAGGTTGCCCCCGAGTCTGATAAGGAAAACACCGAGGAGCCTGAGAAGAAGGTCGTTACCACCAAGAGAAAACGCACCCGGGATGACGAGGAGCAAGCCCCAGTCGCGTCAAGTTCCGAGGACGAGATTGCCCAGGAGCCTGTCGACGCGCAGGCGCAACCGGCCAAGAAGAGGAAGGTCGCCGCTCCTAAAGCCCCCGCTGCGAAGCGCCCTGCCCGCGTCCTGAAAGCCATCAACGAGAAGCCCGAGCGTGTTCTCGACATGTTTGTGTTTGGCGAGGGCACCGCTGGCGAGCTCGGTCTTGGCAGCGTCAAGGTGGACGGCAAGAAGCCCATCGATGTCAAGCGTCCCCGCCTGAACCCCAATGTCTCCAATGTTGTTCAGATTGCTTGCGGTGGCATGCACGTTGCTGCTCTTACCAAGGACAACAAGATCTTCACCTGGGGTGTCAACGACCAGGGCGCTCTCGGACGCGACACCACGTGGGATGGTGGGCTCAGAGATGTTGAGGATGAGGGCGATGACAGTGATGACGAGGACGACACTGGCATGAACCCCAAGGAGAGCACTCCTGCCGAGATTGACACGAGCGGCCTCCCTGAGGGTATTGAGTGGGTTCAGGTTGTTGCCAGCGACAGCGCGACTTTTGCTCTCACCACCACTGGCCAGGTCTATGGATGGGGTACATTCAGGGTAAGACACAACAACTCTCTGTACGACGCGATCTTGTTCTAACATTTGCCTCCAGAGCAACGAGGGTGTACTGGGCTTCAGTCGTAGTGTTGGCATTCAGAGGACCCCAGCCCACGTCCCCGAGCTGTCCAAGATCAAGCAGCTTGCTGCCGGTCTCAACCACATCCTCGCCCTCGACGAGAAGAATAAGATCTATGCCTGGGGTGCCGGCCAACAAGCCCAGCTTGCTCGCCGTCTCCTCGAGCGCGACGACACCGCTGCCCTCTACCCTGCCGGCGTTGGTTCTCTCCCCGGCCGCGCCAAGGCCGTCAAGCTTGCCTGCGGTTCTTACCACTGCTTCGTCATTGACACCAAGGGCCGTGTCATCAGCTGGGGTCTCAACAACTACGCCGAGTGCGGCCACGAGGACTCTGTCGGCGTCGACGGCGGCTACGTCATGCGTCCCCAGATTGTCGAGTCGCTCAGCGGTTACGAGATTGCCGACATTGCCGGCGGTGAGCACCACTCTTTGGCATGCACCACCGATGGCAAGCTCCTCACCTGGGGCCGGATTGATGGCCACCAGGTCGGTCAGCCAACCGGTTCGTTCACCGAGGACAATACTATTTATGACGACCGCCAGAAGCCAAGAATCCTCGTCGTCCCTACCGAGATCCCCGAGGTCAAGGATGTTGTCCAGGTCGCCGCTGGCACCGACCACAGCTTTGCTGTCACCAAGGATGGCAAGGTTTACAGCTGGGGTTTCTCGGCCAACTACCAGACTGGCCAGGGGACTATGGATGATATCGAGTCGCCAACACTTATTGACAACACCGCCATCAGGGACAGGAAGATCGTCTTTGCTGGTGCGGGCGGGCAGTACGGTATTGTTGCTGCCGAGAAGGAGGAGGCTCAGAATTAGGAGGCTTCTGATGAGGATGAGGAGACTGCCCCTGAGGATGAGGGTGTTACTGCTTCTGATGAAGAAGCTGAAGGGGGTTGCTCCTGATGGGAGTCCTTCTGATGATGACGATGAGGGGCAGTGTTTCTTCTGGAGGGTCAGGATCAAGAAAGAGGAAGAGAGACAGCGACTCGGAGGATGAGGAGGATAGTGCCCGTCCACGACCACGAAAGAAAAGAGCGAGGGATGTGCTGCGCTCATAGGACGATTCGGAGGATGAGGTTGCGAGGGATGAATTGACGAATTGAGGAGACTACAGTGAGCTAGGAAGAGGTTGAGAAGTCTCGAGATTTGTGGACGAGATTTGAAGGGGCATGTCGTCTTTGTTGTCTGCAACGGTCCAATGGATCATGACGGCCTGTTGTGTGGTCAGCGAGGAAAAGAAGGGGGGAGGGGGTTGTTTGTTCAATATATTAGGAGTGTTTTTTTCTTTCCTCGGGCTGGGTTTCCATCACCGCACGGGGGATTCTTCATACATGGTGTTTTCGGTTGGCGGTGGGGAGGGGGGGAGGGGGCAAATGGGTTTTTTCACATGGGTCGGGCTCGTTGTATTTGACGTTTTCACTTTTTGCCGCTCTCGGGTCTCGTGCTACAAAGCATAGAATATAATGGTGGAACAAGAAAAGGGGGGGGGGGGGTTCGTGGCAGGATAACTACCACGCAGACTTGCGGACTGGACATGAAAGCATTTGCATTAGCGGAATCAAATCAAAAGAGAGAGCCTGAATAAAAATTTCTAAAGCGGGAACGTGTTTTTATAATATATATATTCTGTTTTTCACACTGTGGCGTTTGGTTTGGGAGGTCCTCCGATTGAGGGCATTCAGATAACAGGTGATGGGGCGCGTTGTGTTGCTTCTGTAGATGGAGAAAGGACTTGGGATGACGAATGAAGATCTAACCAATATGCAAACCCATGACCTCTTGACCATAGTTCAACGTGATCGAAAGCAGCAAAACTAGCAGCTGGACGTGTCAACTTGGCCATTATTCTACCATCAACACAGCGCTCTCATCCCATCTGATATTCAATATCATCTGTCATTATACTAATACACCGAAATAAACCCCTCCCCCCAACTCCATCACACCGCCCCCATTTTTGGCAATAATCATAATAATATCAACATAATCACCACGCTATATTCCTTCCCACTCCCCAGCCTCTTCCCCATCTCACCAAATTTAACCCTGTATCCTACTCCGTCTCCCCTTCCTACGCCTTCCCTGCCTTCCCCCCCCTGCTACTAAAAACGCCCATGATCCCAAACCCGACATAAAACAACGCCAACGGATACGCCACCAAAAACCTCTGCCTGTTCATCCCCCCCACCGAGCAAAAGATTCCACTGGCGGCATAACTGCTCCATAACACCGCCAAGGTAGTCAAGAAAATCCCGAGGGGTGTCGCCATGGGCATGACGATTCCGACTAGGGAGGTGGCTACCAGTGGGAGGAGACAGTACCCCAATACCGAGGCGGATCGGGCAAACGTCAATGTGGTCGTGGCACCGGATTGGGACTGGGAGTGGTGGTGGACGGGCGCGCCGGGGTAGGATGATTGACCGGGGGCGGAGGGAACGGCGGTGGAGGGGTCGACGGGGGGTGCCATGAGGGAGAGGATTGTGTGGAGGGATACTGAGCCGAGGACGGCGAGGCCGTAGATGAAGCCGAAGTGGACGGAGCCGGAGAGCATGAGGAAGGTTCCAAACTGGGAGAAACAGGTTAGAAAAGGATGGGGGGGGTGAAAGGGAGGGGGGACGTACAAGGAAGAAGAAGAGGACGGGACCGGCGAGGTCGGAGTCGTCCATTAGGTGTTGGTCTACGCGGGAGAAGGGGTTTAGGACGGCGAAGGTCTGGGGAGTAAATATGTTAGTTTGATCATGCCTGAGAGATGGTGAGTTGTGGGCTGCTGACCTTGCGCTGGATCTTTGTGAATGATACCCCCAACTCCTCCAATAAGGGCGGCTCCCCGTCGTACCCCTCTGCTGAAAAGGCGGCGAGCCAGCCTGTTCTTAGCCCACCTTGCTCGTCCATGCGGCCTGATACTCCTGGGGCGCCGGCGAAGCCAGAGGTGAAGCTGCTGCCGAAGCCGCCGGAGGAGGGACCGCCATAGCCGTAGGATGCTTGTGATGGGGTCGCGTGGCCAGATACTGGTTGTGCGTAGTTGGACTGGTAGAACTGGAGGCCGGGGTTTGGCTGGGCGGGGCCGCCGCCGTAGTAATTTGACATTTTTGGGGCTTCGAGTGTTCGCGATGTGGTGATCTGGTGTCCCTGTTCGTATGTCGTGTTCAGGGGATCGTTGACGGGGGAGCTGTATGCATGCAAGTTACTCGGTCGTGGAGGTCACTCGAGGTTGTCGAGTTGGATGCTGATTGTCGACTCGTTAGTCTTTGAAGCTCTCGGTATCGCTCGTGATGTGTCAGTAAAGAGCGTGGTGGTGGACAATTGCGTGGACAATGACCAGGATTGTTAACTGACAAAGTTGCGATGTTGCATCTTTCAGATGTCAAGCTCCCTGCGCCAGCACTGGCCAGGCGGCGTCACCAAGCCGCTTGGCGGGACGGGCCAAGCGTGAAGGGTGCCAAGACGGGCTGTTGCCAACTGTTGGCTACGATTTAAACAGCTGTCACAACAGCTTGCCGGCAATCGGCGGCGCGGCATCTCGAAGGCGGACAATTTTTCGAAGCATGGGTTCGGTCATGTTGCTGTCGCTTCTGTGAATTTCCACACCACTACCACCACCACCACCACCCATTGCCGCCGACGACCACACAATCTCACCGCTACCTTCTCTCCTCCCTCACTCTCACTCAACACAAGGAAGGCTTACAAGGTCGCCGACGCCTGCTTGTAGTTCAAAATGGTAAGCATCGGCATACCTTGTTCTCACCACCCTTGCAACTAACCAACACCCCGCCCAGGCCTACCGCCTCATAACCCAAGTCGTCCTCATCGGCACCCGCGTTCTCGGCCGCTCCTTCGCCGAAGCCTACAAGCAAGCCGCCGCCTCGTCGGCCTACCAACGCGCCCAGGCCCAGTCCGGCAATGGCACCACCGGCCGCGCCAGCCTCAGCAGCGGCATGACCCTCGACGAAGCCTGCAAGATCCTCAACGTCAAGCCACCACAAAAGGGGGAAGCCAATATGGAGGAGGTCATGGAGCGATTCAAGCGCTTGTTTGACAACAACGACCCCAAAAAGGGCGGTTCATTCTACCTGCAGAGCAAGATCCTGCGCGCGAGGGAAAGGATCGAGGCCGAGGTGCGCCCACATATGGAGAAGGCGGAGCAAGAGGCCGAGGTAAAAGAGGGGTGGAATCCAAAGCTGTACAAGGATAAGAAATAAGACGTTTTCTTTCTCCAGGGGGAACGACATATCGAGCGAATGGGTAACAGGTTGGGCCAAGACGACTGACAACGACTGCTCGAAAGACGGTATCGAAAGACGACACTTGCACCACAGCCTGGCCATCTACCGCATTGTACACAACATCTTCACTCGACTTTTGTTTTTTTTAAAAAATGGGGCAGGCAGGCGGGCGTGCATGCGGCGGGCAGGCCAGGCGTTATGAGGGATATTTTTGGGTAGAATTTGGGCGGCGAGGAGCATTTCATCAGCTATGCATTGGTTTAGAACTGCCACGGCCCCACCTTGTGTTTTTAATACTGTACATTATGTAGGTAGCGGGCATGGTGATGAGCTACGAACTGGAGGGGCGCATCTCTGGACGAGGTCTAGGGGACGGCTTTTTGTGGTGAGGAGGGAAAAGCAAATCCAAATCAGGTTCACAAACTCGGTTCGATTTATAATGTGGTTTTATGGCAGAGAATGAGTTTGGGAGTTCTAGAAGCTTGCTGACATCATGCAATAGTCTGGTCGTGTTGGCGTTGGTACCCTTCCGGGGACTCGGGACCTTGTCTGATCTTCGTCGATCACGCAGCCGCTCAGCATCACGGCTTGAGAACTATCAGCACAAGGACTTGCAGTTCCCGGCCATAGCAACGGTACTAAACTGTGCCTGACAACAAAGTTAACTTGGAGTAGACCTTTTGCTCGGCTAGGTCCGTTGTCTCGACATCGTCATTGTCGGCAAGGTGACTGGCGGCATATTGGCTCAGGAAAAGCTCAACAATTGAAAGTGCTCAAAATCGAGCACGAGAAAGGCGCTCTTAGTGCTATCTCACCCGTGTGACTCGGACGGCGTGTGTCATGCCAGTTATGCCCTCATTGAGCGTGAACCGAGATAAACGTATCCTCGCTCGCCAAGGAACTCAGGGCAGTAGCTTTCTCGACAACTTGGAGATCCCGTGGACAAACTTTGCTCTTTTTATTTACTGTCCAACAAGAAGGCAAAACACATCGACAAGCCGCTTTCTGACCTCGACAGGGATCAGGAAGTATACGATCGGATCCGATGCACCCGGCCCCCCGCATGAACCGCAACACCTGCAGCTGCGAGATCTGACCGCATGTCATCTCATCACCATCGCTATATGCCGGCACCCGCCGGTCAAGAGCGCTCAGACGACAGCTCCACTCCAAGATGATATCCACACAAGTGGTTCACTTGCGAACCTGCGAGAGAATGCACAAACATTGAAGATGCATATGCGGCCAGCAGATGGCCTGGGATCATGACAGCTCCTATCAACGTCGCGATGTCATCAGTCGCAGCTTCTCGATATTCAGTCGGCCAGGGCGAAGATATCGACACCAGTGACAGGCCTGGGCTGTCACCTGTGCATAGCAATAGATCGGATGTCTAGGTCAACCACCCCTGGCCATCGCATCTATCGACCACCACCCCTTGATCTCATTCATACAGCAGCGGCTCGTACCCCAGCATTAATAGGCTTTCCCGTTCATCAAGCTTCCAGAAGCTTGATGAGGCTTCGGATGCCGGTCAGAGCCTGACCACAAGAAGGCTGGTTCAGTGCCAACCAAGGCTCCCACTGGCTGCTCCGACCACGAATCTGTGGTACCAGATCACTGTGGCTCCGCGATCGCCCTCACACATCATGCCTTGGCTACCCAGCTTCAGTTGCACGTCGTTCTTGAGCTTCGGTCGACAGCTTGGCGTCATTTCGGATCAAGGAAGCAGTCTCTTCCCATCTTTTTCTATCGTTCTGAGATCGACACCTGATGCGGAGTGCAGAGTGCAAGGCACCATCACGACGGTTCCGCTACCGTGGGAAACACCTATCCTCCACGCCATATCCCCCACATTCCCCGGAATGTTCCTATTTTCTCTTTCGCCCTATCTCATCAAGCCGATCTATCTCGTTCTCCCCACACGAGGCTTGATGTCCGTTCATTGCGTTTCTTTCTGACCACAGTCGATATTTATCTACGCCGGCACTGACCAGCAAGGCTTCCACTCTTTTTCATTTCCTTCTAGCTTCTAGGAGCTTCACCTCTTCAGCACAAGGTACTCGGGCCCATAATGCCATATGTTGATGTTGAAAACCTTGGGCAGCCTCGTCCTGGGACTCACAACTGCGGCGCTTGGGAATACTGAACGGCTCTCAGGTCCCTCATCTGAGCTAGTTCTTGGTGATATACGAATAAAAGCACACAATTTGGTAAATGGCGAGACAAAGCATCAAAGAGCTATGGGGAGAATTGGGCAATTGGGAGACAGTTACACGAGGCCAACGGATAGTTCTAGGTCCCTCAGCGAGAAAACTACAGAATCTTCATCAAGACGACCAAGGAGAAGGAGAGAAAACACAAAAGATACAACAGGTGATGCCGATTCGACACGGGCTGTGTGTCAAGGCAAAAATGGCACAACAATCGACTGCCTGGAAGAGATTGGATGCTGCATGTTGCCGACTGGAGAAGCAGCATGCTGTTCAGCGGCCGGTGTCACATGTGACGAGAGTGACTGTGTTCAGACAGCTGCTTCGATGTAAGTTACTTCCCGCAACTAATATCCAGACAGGCAGTTGAAAACTAACAACGACAGCAGACCGCTGCCGGCAGCATCCAGTTTGGCCATTATCACCGTCACACAAACCATCACCAGCACGGTCACCTCCTTTGCAGAGACCAGACTTGCTATTATTACCAGCACCCAGCTTCTCACTTTTATTAATCCAACACAGCGTACAGCTACTTCGACGGTTACTGTAACGTCTTTCGTAAGGAGGGCAAAACGAACCTTTGGAAGCCCTGTTGAGATTACGCCGGTTCAAACGCGTCTTGTCCTGGCGCCCACTAGCAGTCCGGAACCCCGTACAACCCCAATACCGAGCAGAGAGTATATGGGAGTCAGAGTTGCGGTCGGGAAACGGCAAGAGGCAACGCTCACTTCCACGGTCGTGATCAGAACGACGGTCTTTGTTCCTGGTGTCACGACAAGAACACTTACTAATATCGTTTTCTCAACCACGCTGGCGGCTCCCAACGCAGCTACCACAGTCTTCATCACCACAACCGTCTTTAGACCTTTGTCCTCGAGCACAACGACCGTACCGGAGGCTACAGTACCGATGGACCAGTCCCCAATAGAACCCACACCCTCCTCAACGACCGGTTCAGAGTCAGCTACTTCTCTCGCACCAACAGACTCAACAGAGACCACAAACCTAACAGAGCCCACGGAACCACTCCCCACCGATTCTCCGGCTCTAAGTTCAGCCACCCCCTCTTCCCCGGCGCCAACCACTTTGGCATCTTTTACTGATGTCACCACCACCACCACCATCACAACCTTTCCGTCATCAGAAACCACCACCACTTCCGTGATGGAACCAACAGGAATGGAAACAATGTCCCTCTCCCCAACTCCCACAGCGGGCCCCAATACCCCCCTCACACCCCAACAACCAACCCTCACCCCCGCCCAAATAGCCGCTCTAGTCCTAGGCATCATCCTCGCCCTCTTGCTATTCATAGCCCTCGCGTTCATCCTCCGCCGTCTGGTCATCAAAAGAAGACAAGCCCAAGCAAAGATCCGGCAGCATCTCTCCCCTTCCCCTCCGCCCCTCATGTCTGGCGGGGGGCCATCAGCACCAGCACCCACAGTCCCAACCGGCCCCTCCTCCAACAGCTCCTACAGCGGGTTGACAGGCGAAGGGGAAGTCAGAATCGTCATCCGGCCCGCACCCAAAAGAAGAACGCAATCGAGTGGGATTGGGTATGGGCAGGGGATGGTGTGGCCTTTGCCGCCTGGGAGATTGTCCGCTCAGTCGGGGGAAAGGGGGGGGGAGTATTCTATTTTTGTGGACTCCCCTTCGGAAAGGGGAAGGGAGAAGGAGAGGGAGTGGAGTATTGCTTCTGAGAGGGGGAGTTTGGGGGATGATAATGGGCAGCAAAGGGGGGAGAGTATGTTGAGTGGGGCTGCTAGTTCGGGGTATGGGCATGGGTATGGGTATGGGTATGGGTATGGGGGGTATGGGAGTGTGAGGGGGGAGTCGTACCCTGGGTTGGGGACGTTGTTGACGCCGCCGCCGCCGCCGTTGAGGTTGGCGGAGAGGAGGGAGATGGAATTGGAGAGGGAGCGGGAGGTTAGGGGTTTTAGGACGGGTTTGTTGGGGGGGCGGGATACGGATGAGAGCGCGGGGGAGGGGGGTAGTGGGAAGGGGAAGAGGCCTGTGACGAGGGGGACGGAGGATAGTGGGTTTAGGGGGGATGAGAGTGGGAATGGGGGGAGTAGCAATGGTAGTCCTGAGTCGAAGAAGAGTGGGCAGAGTGGAAATGGAGGAGGCCGAGGGGGCACGCTGGGGAAAAAGGGAAGCTTTGGGGTGGGAAAGGCTTGGTGACGGTTGTACGGTCCTGCTGGGCGGTAGTAGGGCCAGTGTTGGAAGAGAATTGGGCGGGTTTAGGGGGTCCAGCTGGCTGTTGACTGAACCTGCTGGCACGGGGGGGCTGATGGTTGTCATGGAGCTACATACATACCCAGGGAAAAGTGGCTTCTGGGGAAAGGAAGCAGGTACGAAATGGAAGCATTGTTGGATAATTCTGGGCTTCAGAAATAATGGAACATCAACTTGGAGAGAACAGCTCCAAGGTCAGGGGTCTGGAGTGTGTATAGAAAGTGGTGCAGCTGTGTGCTCAGGTGCGCAAATAGATACCCCTCATACCCTGGTGGAATAGATGAAGAACACGAGCGTTTAGATGCCGTTGGCTATGGAAAGCAGTGCAGATTTTCCGCTTCGAGCAAAAGAAGTGTATCATCCGGGTGCATAGTCCCAACATAACTCCCATCTCCGGCACCCATTTCAACCAAGTTCAAAGGCGTGGTGGCGGAGTGGTCTAACGCGCAAGACTAGAAATCTTGTTCCTTCGGGAGCGTCTGTTCGAATCAGGCCCACGTCGAGTGACATTCCATTTTTGTCTCGTTTGGTTGTGTGGTGGAGTGAGGTTTTTTTTTTAATCGCTCATGATAGTGTCAGAATAGTCAATGAGGCCCACTATTAAGGAATTAATATCTTGGCAGTAGGATCTGAGCTGCCTGGGTCGGTTTTATAGAGGCACCTGGGCAACTCTCCCACGTATAATACCATAATTGACACTTCTGACGACCCCATTACCTGATTTGATAGATGGCAGGGGCTGAGATAACGTTGATAACACCATCACTATCCGTACCTAGCTCGCTTCACTCATATCTTGAACAGCGGTTTTGTAACAGTAGAGTTTGTTGGTATTTCTGGAGTCGACACCGTATCTCTCGTTGCACCGAAGCATCTAGCTCTTTGTCTGTTGTCACGATGTAGTAGTAGATAACTCCTCCTGTACCACTCAGGGGCGAGGACATGGAACGGACAAAAGCAAGGGTTAGGGTCCTGGGCTACTCCGGTTAGCTGCGGGGTTTGGCGATCTCCGTTGCATGCTGCACGTCTGCCCCTCCCCCGCGATCAAGACCTAACCCCGCCCTCCATGATCTTGAAGTTTTATTACTCGCCAAACGCGTCTATTCCTTGCCGAACTTGATCAGAATCAGGACTTTTTCGATCAGAAATTAAAGCGAAGGGTTCGTTTTATTTGACGTAATAAATCTCCTGACTGGGCAGCGAAATCAATCCAGGGGTGGGGAGATGGAGTGTTGGACAGGGTAACCTCACGACGTCATGCAGCAAGCGCCGGACGAACTGTTGCATGCCCAGAAGAGCCGTTAAGAGATGCCCAGTGTTTGCCATCAGCTGAGCAGTTATGGTGGCTTCGAGGTTGGGCTCTGAGCGAGGTGCTGGGCAGCAGTAGAAGAAGTACGATTTTGTGAGCTTGGGGTGAGGCGCCTGAACTTTCCTACCTACTTTGCCTGCGGGACACTGCATGCAGTTCGTGGTTCATGAATCTAAATTTCTGGCAAGTTCCCGCTGAGCACGGCATATCACATCGGCCCTCGATCCGGTCAGTCTGCAATATCATCGGCCATCAGCTGCAACGTGAGAATGAGACAAGTGCTGCCGGCACCCGTTGAGAACTCTCTCGGTGCTCGGTCTGTTGGTGAATCCGGCAACAAAAGGAGTGAAGGCCGAGTAATTATTAGGAGGCAGGTCAGCATCGTAACCGAGACATCCGCCAGAAGCGGTAAAGAGGCAACATATTATCATCTCTCTGTGGAGGTCAACCCCTAAGAGGACAGCACCGTGTGTGAAAAACAGTACGCTGCCATACATTCACGATGGGGGAATACTTTCCTTTCTCCAACCAGAGTACGGAGTTGGACGTCCGCGCACGCCTTCACCTTGGAGAGAGGAGGGGGAATGTTGGAAGGGGGGGTGTACATACTGACCCCTCCTTCAACGATCGCGCTTCCATTGCAACGCTGCTACTGCACTGCGCCTAGCCCAACAGCAGCACCCGGTAAGCCTGTGGTTGAGGAGACACCGTCATACTGACTAAACCCAGATCTTGTGTCTCTCCCACACCTAAAAATACATAAGCAGGCTAGTTTCTCTGCACAATTCCTGACATGCAGTCTTGAAGGCATGCTCGTGGATAGGTTACCTAGAGTTGTGTGTGGCTGTTTTTCCCTTCTAGAAGGATTATGTAAGTGCGAGCACGAGATGGCGGTGCTGGGACTGCGATGTTCCAAGTTTCGGGTTTCATCGTGTGGGTGTGAAGAGGGAAGGAAGCCTGGAGATGGGATGATTCAGCAAACTTGAACTTCACTTTTCCCCAGGTTACCTTGAAGATATTGTCAATCATCCGTGAGGTGAATAACACCGTAGACATGGCAAGGAAGCGCAGCATGACAACCCCTAAATCTGGATCTCACAAGAGTCACCATCACCAACACCCCTTCACCTCACTGGCAACATAGACGCGCACGCATCATCACCACCCCAATCTATCACCCACCCTAAATACCCAGGAATGGAAAAAGAAGTTTTTTGCGCAACAGCAAAAAAAGAATGGTGTGAACACCCATCACGGCGAATCACAGGCAGATCACAGTCACACGGCCTCGCTGATTGGCTCTGTTCCACGAGGGTGCAGCAAAGTTGGATATGCACGACATTTTTGGCGGCACTAATTTGGGGCGATGCTGAGGGTTTTGGTTCAACGTTAGCCGCCCGCTGAGCACACACTGTCAGCAAGCACTATATGTGTGGATGTGGTGCGTGGGTAGTTCTTGCACCAAACATGGGCGGTTGAGGTGATGATCATAGGGATGAGATTATCACAAGGCTGGGATTGTGCGATAGTGCTTGTGGCGAACTTTGGGTATGTTCGGTGAGTCAACTTGGGCGCTTTACACTTTGGCGACGGATTCCAGAAGGCTGTGTGAGATGGTGCAAAGTTGGTATGAGAGGATGTTTTGGGGTCGAAGGGTGACGCCGTGAAAGAGGACACCAGAGCTTGAGTATGGTAAAATGTGTGCACATCGGATACGATCGCGGTGCAGTATTGATTGTCAGATGCTTCTGATGAAGCTTGGAGTCCGTCCAGATAGGTAGGTCAGGCAAGGTAGGATGAAGAGGCTCTGCAGAGGCTACTTCTGCCCCATGAGCAAACCCGCACATCTCACGGACCAGGACTGCCGTCAATATTTACCTGCTTCCAGCAGATGAGGGGTCGTAGCTAGCCTTCAGCTCATCTTTTGTTTCTCTAGTCTAGGTACCTCGGTTCTCGAACCTTACTTGACCGGAGTACAGACAAGCACCTCAACGTTATACTTCAGCTGGACCCCAAGCAGCACCTTCCATGGGGAAGACAGAATCCCATCTACAGCTCTACACTCAGGTATCTCAGCCACAATCTGATATCTGATCCTCACATCCATCAAGAAACATGAAACAATCCCCCAAAGACTCACCTAACGCCACCACCGATCCCATAAGGCTGAAGCTGAACCTTTCCCTTCTGCTCAGCCTCGATCCCACAAACCTCCCCCAAACGCCCCATATTCATCAGTGGAAACCACCTGCGGGCCATCCCATGGATTCCCCAGGCCAGATAATGCACCTTCCCAATTGTTTCCTTTCCCCCTCCCACGGGACAGTCGGCAGCCACATCCTCAGACCAGGTGGTGTGTGCATGCGAGAGGCCACGGATGCAGGTCGACACACGGCTGAAGAGCGTAACCGGACAGAGAAAGGAAGGCTTCCAATGCAACCCCTTTCAACGTGCAATCCCACCCAGCAACGCCAGGCCACAGTGATGGAAGGGCTGCCAACTCGTCTTTACCCGAATAACCCCAACCGAAGCCGGAGCGAGCATCAATGGCACTCTACTCGGAAGGCTTGGGGTCTTCCCGTCTCTAGTTTCCAGCCAAAACTCCAGAAGATGGAGGACAGGACAGGCATCATACCCAAACAGAAGATGAAAGCCAAACAAAATAACACTTACCACCCCCAACACCATCAAGAATACAAGGCTCTGGCCCAAACATACCTACCACGAGGGCAAACCTGCACCCCCGAAACCCACCGAGAATTGGATGATCATAGTAGGTAGGGTAGTATGGTACCACCAATAAAACCACTGGCATATATAGTCCCCCCAGCGTTACCTTTTCTGAGCTGCCGTCCGCGTCCCCCCCAAGACCGAGCAAAGCATGAGGCGTGCGTGTGCGCCTAATTTTTCCATCTTCTCACGCGACACAACATGCTGTGCCTGAGGGCAACAACCACTGGCTGGTAGCACACTGTCGCAGCCTTGTTTTCGTTCACCATTCATCCAATCCATCCAAGGCAGCTGCGTTAAACCCAAAATCCCTTGGTCCCAAGTCTGCACCAGAAAGTATATAGTACCAAGCACCGTCATCTTCGGCCTGTCCTTACCAGCGAGAGTGGTACAAACAACCACCCCCGCGCCCCAAAATAGGGGTCTGGGAAAATCTGACCTGCTGTAGTAGCACACACAACTTCCGCCGCCGCTGGGAAAGAACGTGGTAAAGATGCTGTGCCGCAGGGGCAGAGAGCGTGAGTGTGGTGAGCAAGATTGAGGCGCAGTCTTGTCGTTCACACCCGGAAAAGAGAAAGAAAGAAAGAAAGAAAGCCACACCACGAGGATTTGCTGCAAGAGATGGATGCACGATTGGGATGGGACGGGACGGGGTTACCGACCACCGGCGTCATCCTTCTGGGGGTTGGAGCTGACGGGAGGGTTCGGTGATGTACATGTCCCGGCACCGAGCAGAAAATCCGGTGGAAATGTTTGACGCCGTCAAGGTGTGATAGTGATTGTTTGTTCAGGAAAGGGCAGACAACTTTGCCCAACCCCCATTTCGCACTTTCACTCGGCCGGCGGCTGGAAGAGGCTGTGAAAGGTGAAGTTCGTTGGGTTGGTTGGGTTGGGCAGAGGGCAAACCCACTTGTAGGGCTGGATAAGTCCACCCACCACTCATTGATGCGGTGATGGAGTTGTGCAGTCTGAAGCCAGAGCCAAACCTTTTCTCAACGTCCAACGCCCGGATCACCATCTGCCCTCCTTTAACCTTACTTGCTGTGGCCCAAGCGCACACTGCTGCAGGGAGAGAGCCGGTCGGTCGCGATAGTTTCACCCCGGCAGATCTCTCATGAGATGTTTCAGTCCCATCACCGTCATCCGTAGCCCGAAAGAAAAGAACAAACATACGCCCCCCCAAACCGCGCCTCATCCTTAGGTAGGTAGCTACCATCTACCGGTTTTTATTCTTCCCAGATGTTTCAACTCTGCACAGTGCACCTCGACGCATTGGGGGCTAGATCTTGACTTGTCCCTTTTACACGCCCAATACCTAGCTAGGTGTTCAGGTTAGAGGATCAGATAACAGGTTAATCCTTCTCCCATCCTTCACACGGGAAAGACTCATCGGCGTGGACAGACAATCCCAAACCCACCGACCTCTTTTTTTTTTTCTTTTTTTTTCCTTTTCCCTCCAGCAAAATCGCAACCGCGTCCCGTCGCACGGGTTGGAATATTCCCCGAGAATCTGTCCGACTGCGCCTCCCGAAGAAGGTCAGATCAGGAGTCACCAATGAGAGACCAATGTCGTAAACTTCGTAAAAGAAACATGGGCAGGCAGGAAGGTGGGATGTTGTCGGCCGTGGTTTATACACGGATACCGGCTGTATAATGACACCCAACCTCCCAATGACCCGTCAATAACTGTGCGCTCGACTTTGTGCGACGAGTTGTGTCGTGTTGAGTTCGCAGCTTCTGTCGCTACCCGTGTCCAGGAACAGGAGGTGATCACATCATCGGGAGGTGACTTGCATATCGTGTTTGAGAGTTTTCAGCTTGTGATAGATCGGCCTCTGGAGCTGATCAGAAGCAAAAATATTTCTGCAGTGTGCAAGGGAGAAAAGAGTTTCATAAAAAAAAAAAAAAAAAAAAAAAAAAGGATTCTCGGCTGGGAAAAAAAAACGGAAGGAGGCGAACCGGCAAGATGGAAAAAAGGGCGGCC
Organism: Podospora pseudocomata; assembly: GCF_035222375.1. NCBI lineage: Eukaryota > Fungi > Ascomycota > Sordariomycetes > Sordariales > Podosporaceae > Podospora > Podospora pseudocomata. Next base: position 1,611,435 of record NC_085888.1, on the reverse strand, counting down.
GATGCGGTCCGAATTCTTCTGTTCATCAGACCGGATGGAGAGAACGGAGGGTCGTTCCTGCCATCGGATTGGTGATGCCCGCCTGGTGACATCCAAGAAGCTGTCGCACTGTGTTTTTGCATTATGTCTCCAAGCATACCCCGTCACTGCCATTAAAGTTGGGAGTGGATTCCTTGTTATGTTAACAAGTTCAGACGAACCGTCCAGGAAATAAAAGTTGGAACTGCCATCCTGACAGTGGAGGTCCCAAACTCCGCAGTTGACATTTGACAGGTAGCCCTACTGATGGAGTCTTTTGTGAAGATTTTTGAAAAGCGGCATGTTCATCATGGATCCCTTGGATTAGTCCAGTTCCAATTCCAGCATCAAACTTTCATCTCATCTTCCAAAGCCAGGGGGAAAGGAAATTCATGTCATGAATCCAGATGATTGACATCCATCATCCCCTGCCACTTGATAGTTACCAGGCAGACGTGTGTCCGACACAAGCCATCTCATTATTTTCCCTCAACCTCCCCTTTTCCATGACATTTTGTGCGAGTGTGATGAACAAAAATCTGAGCGGCGCAAGTGAAATGTCAAAATATTGAGAGGCACAGACACAGGAGATCCCGATGCCCTGGTGAGACTGGAACTTGCCGATAACACACTCGCATATGCGCACATACCACAAAGTGTTAGGGCTCGGATTTAGGGTTCCTTTTTATCCCCATTTTATTGGCACAATGTTTTCCAGCTGTGAGACATTACAAAATATTTTGTGATTTTTACCATGGTTTACATTTATGGGCGAAAATGAGGAATGTGGTGAGATTCCCAAGTAAAAAAAATGTTGAGGCACACAAATCACAAGAGGCATAAAAAATCATTGTTCAATAAGTGAGAGGGGAAAACAAAATAGTTGAGCTGTGAACTAAAATCCATATTATATCTCAAAACGTCGAACCCGAAACATTTCCTTCTAATAATTGCTAAACCGCTATTCTATTTGACCCTCGCTGCTGTCGCCCTGCCAGATATCTTGTCACAACAAAAACAAAAAAAATACTAAATAGAAAATGGGTATATCCATCTCGTGGGAAAGAATAAAAAAGATAAAGAAATGAAAGGAAATAGGGCGCGCGTAAAAAATTTGAGGCGCCCTTGATGACAGTGTAAATGATCGAGGCTTCTTGGACGCCCAGCGATGCCGACCACCCCAAACCAAAGAGACAAAAAACAAGACAACCATTACATGGCGACATACCGCCCCGCCCCACGCCAACAGACTTGATAGTAAAAAAAAACAAATATCCTCCGAGATCCAAAGACCTGCCCCGTGATCCATCCAAGTAGAAAAAACCAAAAACCACCGGTACTTTTTGTTATCCGTGTCCCTCTCTCTCTTGTAAAAAAAACAAGTCGGCAGCTCTTCTGTTGCTGCTTTTCAATAGTAGTAATAATAAATAATCATGTCCGATCCTGCCTCGTCTGCACATTGGGTATTGGGTATCGCTGTGGAAAGACCGGAAAAAGACGACAACACGACGCTAGGGGGAGTGATCCCCGCCCGTGTTTTATAAAGACCCCGGATGACCAAAAGAGTTGGAAAGAGACCTAATCGTACAACCTGGCTCCTGTAAATCCTTTTCGGGTTTTGTTTGTTTTGGTGTTGTGTTGTTGTCATGGCGTGATAACCACGTGTGATGTGATGTGATGTGATGTGATGTGGTGTGTGTGTGTGTGTGTGTGTGAAATAGTGTGTATGATGTGGGAGGGGAGCTGACGCGGGAGGAAGATGAGAAACCATGATGGCAATAATTTTACACGGTCGGGCTCCGGAGGATCTCCTCACAGTTGGTGTCGAAGCGCAGGTTCCAGAGGCGGACGGAATGCATAAAGCGCTCAGTCTTCTCTAGCTCACGCTCACGGCCGAAGAGGGTCTCGACAAACTCTACACCGGCATTCTTTCCGAGCTGGGGATCCTTCTTCTGGGTGGTCTTGACGCGAAGCATGGGGGCCTCGCATGCCTTGAGGAGCTTGCGGAGCTTGTCGGTGAGGCGGTCGCCGGCCTCGATGAAGTCCTCAACCATCTGCTTGTTCTCCAGGGCACGGATCTTGGGAACGGACTCCTCGGCACGCTTAATCTTTCCGGCTAGCTGGATCAGAAGGAGCCAAAGCTCTCCGGCCATGTCCGAGATCGGGGTGGAGGGTCCGTGGTGGTAGACGGTCCAGTCATAGATCCACTTTCCAAGGGAGTTGGCATCGAAAACACTACCCAGCAGCATGATGGGCTCCTCAGTGGGATCCCAGTTCTTGAGAGAGTATCCGGGCGGGATCTTGTGCCGCTTGGCATCCGCCTCCGTGGCAGCACGGGCGGCAGGTGGTGGTGGTGGCTTCTTGTGGGGGTTGGCGGTGGGTCGGGCAGTCTGAGGTCTCTGGGGAACCGATGTTGAGCTGCGGCGAGCATGGCCGCTGATGGGAGCTGTACGGCGCTGTTCCTCAAAGCGCGGCGACGCGAACCCCGCCTCTCTCTCTCTGTCGAAAAAGGGACCGCCCTGCTTGTAGTAGTGGTAATCAGTTGCATGCCCTCTCCCAGCGTTGACAGTGAAGAAGTCCTTGCTGCGCTTCGACTTGGATGACCTCCCCGGCAGCAGGTAGGTGACACCATCGATCTCAATGAGCTCGTCCTCGTCCGACTCTCCATGCGCGTCCACGACCGGATAATAGGAAAAAGAGGTGCTGCGACGCTCCCTCCTGGGAGGCGATGCCGAGAAACTTGGCTTGCGTGAAGACCGCGATTGACTCACATTCACATTGGCAGTGGCGTACTGGCCTTCGCTATTGTACCGAGGCGAGAATGAGGGCGTCCGAGGACTGGGGAACTCGTGCCTGAATGAGGCGCCAGTGGTGCTCGGAGTGCGGAAGTGGGCGCGGGTGGCCGGTCTCTGGACCGGAGGAGGCCCATAGTAGCCGGGTCCCCGGGGTGATGGTGTCGGAGAAGGGCTGGGAAACTTGTTGTCGTCGTAGAAAAACTCCGCGGTGCGTGCGGACGCATAGGGTGAATAGCTAGCCATCGTCTCCGGCTCTTGTGATGTCCTTCGAGACATCAAATCCTAAATAAGAAAAACCTCTTTCTCTCTCTCTCAAATACCCCCTCGCCCGATGCCAAGGCTGTTGTTTTGAGTCGTTTCTGCTGGGTTTTGTCGTCGAATCCGTTTGCTGTGTTGGGCGCTGAAGGGGACCAATTCACCTTGGTCTGTGGTCGGTAGGAAGAAGGGGGATGCACTGTCTTCTGATTTCTGACATATCAAGGGATCTGGCGGATGGTTTTATGCGCTGTCCTGATGGGAGCCACGGTCACCAAAGTTGCGAAGAACTCTGGTGGTTGCGAGAAGTAACTGGACGCTTCGTGGAGGTCCAGTGTTTGGCTGCTTTGTAATCGAGTGTCGGATCTCGAAGACTGTGACTGGTGAATTATTTCATGAGAGGGTTTTTTGGCGAAGCCAAAGGTGCTAAAGCAGGACGAAGAGTTTTCGGGTGTGGGTGGCCTTTATAAAAATGGTGGGCAGTTCCACTCGCGCACCAAAAAACAGGGGCAAGGTCTGTTCTCAGTGACCTTGAGAACTTTTTTGCTCGAGGGCTGGGGGCTGATGTGATGGTGGGGGCGTGTGCGTAACTGGGATGTGGCAGGGGGAAATGTCTCAGGGGGCCGTCTATAATCACTCCTCCCCTGCCTGACCAGGATCGCAATGTATCCTGCCCAGTCCCAATTGAATTTTCCAAACACTGTGTCTTTCTCCAGCGCAAGCACGGCCCGTCTTGCGGCCAATGGATTTCCGGATAGAGGAGAGAGAGAGGAATTTCTCTGCTTCTCTTGCGTAACGCTCTCTGCGATGTTGAGATGAATCACGGGTGAATCACTCAACAAGAGTCTTCCATTTCTCTGACAGGTCCCAGGTCCTGGATTTGTGAAATTTGTGAATGGATTGCAAAACGGGAAGGCGTGCGATGTTCCCCTTCTAAGCGAAATTGGTCCACACAATGACTGGAAATATTTCAAGGTCTCTGTCCAACGTCGCGTCGAGCCCAGGCTTCATTTCAAATTCCCAACGGCCCGTGAAAATTTTCAAGAGGCGTCGACGCGGCTGTTCTGCCTGAGTGGTGTAAACGAGGCCGGGGGCGCAGGGGACAGGAAGGCTGGGAATCCGGAACAGCGGCTTGGGCCACCCTGGCCTATCTGACCACGAGAAATGTCGTGGCCTTGTGGACGAGGCTGCAAACAGAGTCGCTTAGCGCTTCGTATCAATTGTGTTTCGGGGTATATGTTGCCGCCGGATAATACTCCGTGCCTGCTGAGCTGTGAGCAATCTTGGGAGAGATGATTGTGAACCGTCGTCAGCAGATAGGTGCCTTCAACCATGTGTGATGGTGATGATCAGCGGCGGCGTTTGGCTTCATCATCGAGGAGGTGCAAGATGGGATGGGCGCGTAGAGACAAGAGTCATAGTTGACGGAGTGCTCGGAAGCAGGCGAGAGACTTGATTATGAAGGCGCCAGTTCGGTGACGTTTGCTTGCCTTCTTTCGCCCCTCTAGTGTATGAATGATCCGCCAGATTGGGATGGTGAAATGCGGGGTTGCATGTGTGAAGCTGTGACATGTTGATGATGCACACAGCGGCACAAGCATCACCACCCAGATAACGTATGTAGGTCCAAGGTCCAGATGACCGTCATGTGGTTGCTGGCCACCACGTCCCTATCCCAACCTGGATCCCGCAGATAGCCTGGCCGGAGATCATCGGAGTCCGCCAAGCGGGAACGGTTGTCAGCGTCGTCCGGCGAGGGGGACCGATTGTTCGGCGCAGGAGTGCGGGCGTTTGTAGCTCACGTGTCCCAGATGCACCGACCTGCAGGCCCGTTTGAGGTGGGGGAGATCTGGCGGGACTTGCATGCGGCCGCCTCGAGGGCCAATCACGAATTTCCATGGAATATTCCACCCCTCCACTTGCCTTCTTTTTAAATCATGGAATTCCTAATCTTTCGACATCTCCTTCGATATCCCATCCACACGTTTCTCTTTTCGGCCACCATCCACCGCTTCATATCGACCGTTGTGCGATGTTCAGCAAAATTCCAGCATCTTAAACGGAAAATTAACGTGCGACCTCGTGTACGAAGACGATCTGGAGCACGAGCTTTTCTGTCCTCACAAACAACACCAACCGCCAATCATTCTTGATTCTGCCGGTATCGAGACCATATCGCCTGAATAGAAACACTGTCACAAATCCAAGCAGCTGCCGTGTGTGCGTCGGAGGACGAGCGGACGGACGGCCTGGAAGATACCCATGCCATACGACCAGACCGCCCAAAAGGCTAGCAAACATTTACAATATCGCTGCCGCACCTCGCCTATCACGGTTTTTCTTAACAAGACAGCAGCTTACCCAAGCCTTCGGCACGGCATCCCTTTGATCCCACTTGATGACACATCTCCGCTCACCGTGTCCTTCGCCAAAAGCACCCCGGAGCATCCACGGTGAGGACACAGTATCACGGCACGGTCAAGAACAGCCGCGGGTCAATCCGTCAAATCAAGAAGCCCTGCCCATCATGCACGAAGCAACACACCATCACACGGCCTTGGTATCCTAGCGCCGTCAATGGAGCGCACCTCCCTTCACCTTCATTTTTCGTCTCGTCTTGGCAGGCTTGGCAGTCGTACTGCCCAGTGGTGAATCCGGGCACGCTTTGTTTTTTTTCTAGAAGAAGCACACCCCTACCTTGCTCGCGTCTTAACCCCCGGTCAAGGTGCACGGCACCGACCCCCGTCAATCATTTTCTTTTCTGATTGATTTGCTTCCTTTTGGCTCACCGTAAAAAATTTTCTTCCCCGAACCAATGCGATTTTCATTTGACCCCTGGACCAGCGCCGTCGGCGAAAGGGGTGAAGCGAAAGCGACAAGTGTCGAGGGAGGACAGGGAGACGGCGAGAGACATGAGATGAGCGGCATCCAACAAAAAGCACACTTTCCCTCTCCCTTCGGTGGGTGCCATCTGCCCTATGGCAATTGGTGAGTCACGATATCTAGTATACGGGGGAGTGTGGGAGTGGCATGTACGGTTTATGCTTCGCTGCCCTAATGGTTGCTGGGCCCATTGTCTGATGCGTTGATGTCCAACATCAGCAGGCTGTTTGGGTGCAGACCGCTGAATGGCCAATGGGCCTGCGTCGGCACCTTCAGGATGCAGATGCACCCGGCCCCCGATTGGATTCTCGGGATCCGCTGAGCACTGACTGGTCCATCCAAAAGCACACCCCATCACCAAACAGGTTACCTGGTGAAGAATGTATCGATCCTCGCAGCCGGCCTCTCGATCACTTCGTCAAGAATAGGCAACTTTGAAGCGGGTATGGGACATCACCAACCGATGTTGCAGAGTTTTGTCCCTCACCGACACTTCTCGACGATGGCGAGCATCCAGAAAGCGGCCGGGGTGGCATGGAAAGATTCCTCGCCGTACATATTTCATGCCGGGAGGGGGGTGTAGAATGTACGAAAGCGTCTTATACGCCGAGGAGCCGGTGTGATCCTGGACGCCGGCCTTTGACGTAGCGCCATGCCCACAAAAGTTTTGAGAATTTTGCCAAAAAAAAAAAAAAGTCGATATCTCTGTCCAATGCCGCTCTCTGCCAACCGCGATTGCAGTAGGAAAAAGATACGAACGAAGGGTCGAACACTCACTCAAGAGCAGTCAAGCGGACGGAAGCAGGAACGTTGCAAAGCAGGGACTGCCGTCCCTTATCCGGTCCCTGTTGCGATCGCCGTGGGCTACCGAAGGCGGACTCTAGATAGGCAGAACACCAACAATGGTAACGGCCTTGAGGTGGATCAGGCATCACTAGCATCGACCGACCTCGACCGCAGCCCTCGCGTGCCCTCACCCACAATGTACGAATCGTCTGGCACCACACCCCTTTTCTTTGACAGAAACCCTCCCAACAACCCAACATCCAGTGAGATAACCAAGGCGCTGTTGACCCGCCTCACTTCTCACTCGTCCCGCAGAAGTTCGTGTCACCAAACCACAGTCTGTCTTGTCCCTATAATCGAATAGGGGCTACGGAACACTTATCAGGTGCCCCACCTCTTTGAATGCCACTCCTGCCAGTGATGTAAAACAACGACGTTGCGATGAATATCGACAATCAGGCGGCCGCGCATTTTCAATCAGCTGCCTTTGAACACAGCACTCCATGGCCAGTCCCGCCGTGCTCGCTCTCCGAAGACACCGGCACCCCGGGTGGGAGGCCTTCCATGTTTGGAAGCCGGAGCCAATGACAAGCCGAGCGCAAACGGGCCTCGTCAGCGGTGAGCATCGAATGCTGTTTTGCTGGTCTTGCTTGCCCAGTCCGCCAATCCCAAAGCTTTGATAGCAACGGGGACGTCACGCAGGCGCTGTGGTTTGTTTTTACCCTTGATGAATGTCTTGCAGACGGAGAGAATGGCTCTTCTGCACCTTGCCTTTTTCCTTCACAGTGTTGCGACGCTTCAGGGGCGAGAGGAGGTTAGCGCAAACGCAGCAACTTTGACACTTTCTGTTTCGCATGACATCGCAGCGCAGGCTGTTCCAGCAAATGCACAGGCCACAGGGCAATCACCGCCAAGAGCTGAGCTTGCCTGAGGTTGCTTTGAGGCAAACGACACACCAGGGAAAACAGGGTTAGAGCTGGTGGAGCACTCAGCTCTGAAGAGTTGTTTCTTTTTTTCCTCCATCTCGACTATCACATGCATCACAGCAGCCAGGTACGGTTGGACAGAGTGTGACAAAGTGCAAAAACCCGAGTGTCTGGGACCAGCTTCTCTCGAGCCACATGGTGGCTTAGCTGGCTGGAAAGATCTTCGTGATCCTGGTCTGGTTCGTCTGATTGGCTGTTTTACCTTTTCGGAACATCCCGGCTCCTCGTGCTGTGGCGAGTGCATCCAGCATTAGCCATCCCGGGACTGTGGCACGCCCGGTGGAAACTGTGGATGGTGCCTGGGTGCTGACAAACGCACGGTCCAGCACTCTCTTCCGACTTCTTGTGCCGGCATCAGGCCGAGATGGAACTTCAAGACCCAATTCTTGCCCAACTTCCTTCCAACTTCTCTTCCTTTCTGTTAACGAATGCGACGATTTCGAGGCCTCGATTATTCCATTTCGCCTCAGAGGTAACCTGCCTACGTCAGAATTCCTTTTTCATTTGTCATCCGTCGGATATCGACACACCCCAGCCAGCACTCTTCATCTGTCGACCTCAGGCCTCAATATCCCACACTTTTCTCTGCTGCCCTGCCCTGTGGCTGAGGCAATCTACATATCCCTATTGCACGGCAGTTGGCATAGCCGGCAAGGTTCAGCAGATAGCAAAGTGAAGCGGTAGCTACAATGGAACTGAGTCACTGGTGAATCAGCTACAGGTCGAGTGTGCAGCTATCGCCGATGCTACGGTCATGGGGCCAACCACATGAGCCTTCGATATCCGCCCCCATATGTGAGGTATCGTCCACTTCAACGGCCATCCCACGCTCTAAACGCGCGGTCCCTCTCACGGCGATACACGACTGGGGCTCTTGCAACTGTTTTGTCACTTTTTATTCAACATCCCACGCTTTGGTTGTCCGTGGTTTACCCACTCCCGACTGCCTCGGGCCTCTCACATATCCTGCTCACTCACACGCCTCCCGTACGTCTTGGGTGAAGGGCCGATACTCCGCCCACACTTCCGACAGCCTCGGCGGTAAGCTGTATATCAGCTACCTTCACACTTGGAGCACGCCGGGCGAAGGCTATTCACTTAGCTCATCTGTTGTCAAGGTGAACGGGCATGGCAAGCTACGCAAGCGCGTACACCAAAACCTGCGATCTGCAATCTGGCACTTTTTATATCTTTTCTGTCGTGTTTCTGCGATCCGCGTTCGCCACTTTGGGCACTGTGTTGGACCGAAAGGGGCAGTGCCATATCGTTTTTGCGTTGTCTCTTCGCGATGCCACGCCCACTGGCTACGTCAAACCTTTCTCCTCTTTTTTCTGGTCAAGCGGAGACGGAAGACTGGCAGTGGTGAGATCGGTCTTATTATCTGGGTAATATTACACACATGCTATGGGTCGTGGACAGGCGTGGTCACAGATGATCAGCACGGGGCATCATATTGAGCGTTTTGTGGGAAGCACCGGGACCCCAGTGGGGAAGAAGGCTTTTGCAACCCAACGATGGGTGCCCGGATCTTGTTCCTGCAGCAGGGACGCCGTGGTTGAGAGCCTGTTTGTGGCTTTGCTCTTGTTTTTTATTCATGAATCTGGACTGCTCGATGAACGCGAGTGCATCCCATCACATTACATCGTCTCGATTGATGGTTTTCTCAGGTCGCAGTGGATCGGGTTCCGGCATATTTTTCTGACAGACTGAGACCAGTTGATCATGGGCTGATTCCCTCTGGTGCTGCCACTTTGCCCGGCAGGCAATGCTGCTGAGCCTTGGGCATAGTGCTTAGTGTCGGGTCAGTTGGGTTGAGAGATCAGACCTGGGGTGAGTCCAGGTCCTGGGCGACACACCAGCTCTTTGCTTTGTCGTCTTCACTGGCGTCACTTCTGATCTCGAAGAGTTTCGAGATCGACATCATGTGTCCCCAGAGTGTTTTGTGTAACAAGGTTGACTGTGTTCTGGAAGGGCCCGACGGAAAAGCAGGGTCGGTTCCCTCCTGATATGTTGGACACGAGTTGGGAATCAGAATGATCGTCAAGTGACGTTATTTCCCGGCAGCGGTTATCTGCTGTGTATCGTGCGTCGGCCATGTCAGTGGGCGTTTCTCGGTGGGAGGGGGGAGGGCGTGTGGGATATGGGCAGAGCCTCGTTGACTCGACTTTCTTGAGTCGAGTCGAGTCGAGTCGAGTCACGGCTAGCCACACCCCTCTGCATCCTTTCTCTCTTCCCCAAATGCAACGCTCTCGAGGTCGGGTTCGGAAAAGGCTTGATATGAGAGGCCAACTTGCGCAGACAGTGTTGTTCACTGTGGCATTTTTGGGTTGTGTACATTTGCTATCGTCACTGCATGTGTAACAGGTCTGATAGGTTTGCTTGATATGACAAGTCCAAGTTCTGAGGGGGGGGGGGGAATATGGTGGTAGTCATAGGACCTATGCTTCCTTACTCTTCATTTGTCTCACGACGACGAAGGCAAAGGACGAGGCTTCCTGTCACACAGACGTCCGCGGCACGAAGGAGGTAAGCAAACGTTGAATTAAGGTTCTTCATAGGCTGATCTGATGCCTGTTTCTTCCTCACACATGCGATAATTGATGAGTCTTGTGGGCATGGGGTCGCCAAGCGCCGAGGGGTGTAGGTACCCCTGTTTCACGGCGTCAAGGACGGGCATAGTGTACAGAGCTTGCGTCATGTCTTTTTTTCGGAGGGGAAATTCTCGCTTGTTTGAGGCTCATCCTTCTTGTTATCTTATATTTTTCACTCATATCGGACGCCTTTTCGGCGGAAGGGTGTTTGGGCCAATTATATGTGGCTTGGGGGAGATGTGAGTCACCGTACCACACCTTGGTTGATGGTTGGTGTTTATTGAATGATGAGGGGTGATAGGTCTGTGAGGCGGCCCTTGCTAGGCAGCAGGCGGTTGAGGGACATAAAAGTCAGAAGCTGATTCCTGTGGTTGTTGTTGGAGAAGAAGCTGGAGGTAGGTCTTGTAAGTGGCGGTTGGTAATCACGGTGCATTGCATAGAACTGCCGGCCAAGCACGCACGTCTTCCGGAGCCTCATGGGATCTTGGATGTAGAGGTGTTAACGTGTGAACAAGGTCAAGGGGTTGATGCAGTCTCGGGATTTTTTTCTTGTTGGATGTCTCGGACATGGGTGGGGAGTGATGAGGCTTATTTCTTGTGATACTATCGCAGTGCTATGTTTTTTCGGTGTCTTTGGTTTGGGGTAGTTATTGCCTAGAAGCTAATTATCTGGTCGAGCAACTCGCCCGCGACCCTTCATCTTGCCGTTATGTTCTCGAGAAGGATTGGTGAGAGCTGATGAGGAAGGTGATAGGGGTTACACCAGGTAATCGGCCCATGTGTTGTTCATCGGGACGATGTTTAGGAGTGAGACAGGCGATAAGATGATGCACGTTGTTGTGGTTAAGAGGTAGCTTCTTCACCAGGATAATTTGTATTTGAGACATCATGGAGTAGATGTACTAATCTTCTGTCTAAGGTAGACTGAGGATCGTTTGAGCATCTCATGCTTGCCCAATGGTCAAATCTGCGAGCGGACAGCGAGGGTAATTCCATATAACGGCATGGAAAAAAAGAGTGAAGTCAATTTTGACAGGGTATCGTTGAAACCTGGAAAAAGCAGCCGAAAACAAAAGGAAAAATGAAAAGCCCCTCCAAAAGAAAAACCGTCCATCATGATGACAACCAACTTGTCCCGTCTCCTCACCTCCTTTGCCAGCAGCCATCTCCCCTTTACTTCCAAACACTCTCACTCCCCACACCCTCCGCCTTGCCCTTCTGGTACGTCTCACTGAGCGCGTCATATAACCCCTTTAGCCTCTTGACCTCCCCCCTGAAGTACTCCCTCTCCTTCTCATCCTCCACCTCCTCGATCAGCTCCCCTAGACTCTTGCTCTTGAAGAACTTGTTATTCTTGTTATACAACCCCCTCCTCTTAAACTCACCCTCCCCCTCATTTTCTCCCCTTACTTTGAACACCTCCTCCAGAATGTCAATGTCATACGGGATATTGAACGCGTCTCTTGAGTCCTCGTAGGTGAACAAATAGTAGAACTCGTTGAACCCAGCCCAGGTGATTCCAGACAGACAGAGGGAACAGGGCTCGTGTGTGGCGAAAAAGATGCAGGAAGAAGGGGAGGGGCGGGAGGAGGGGGGGATGGTGGTGAAGAATTGCTGGATGCAGTTTATTTCGCCGTGGAGGAGGGGGGAGAGGGCTTCGTTGTTTGTGGCTGTTGTTATGGGGGACAGGGTGTCGCGGGAGAGGATGGAGGCGCCGAAGAGTTTTGAGCCGGAGGAGACGCCGGTGGTGGTGAGGGGGATTATGGTGGACTCGGTGAGGGTGAGGAGGGTGGTGAGGAGAGTTGAGGGAGGGTGCGGGTTGGGAGGGGTGTTGGTGTTGGTGGGCATGGTGGTGGTGATGATGTTGTTGTGGTTGGATGTTGTGGTGTTGGGTGATGATGTGATCTGTTGTTGAGCACCGGTGTCCTTTTATCGATCGCCGTGTTGGGCTCTCCGGGGCCGGTGACGGCGACGGCCGAGGGCGCGCCAAGGATTCTCGGCGGCTCCCGGAGGGGTCCGGGGCGGGGATCGGAGGTGCCTATCGGCGGTGGCAGGACTATTGATAATTTGCATGTTTGATGGAAATTGAGCTAATGCAGAATTATTTCGGTGGAGAAATGCTTTCAGCAAGGATGATGCTATTGAAACAAAATGTTGTGCAGTGGATGACCAGTTCGGGGACCCCTAACCCAGCGCCCTTCTGTTCAACCCCACATGCTCTGTCCCTCTCTTCTTACAGCCACAGACCTCAAATCTGGCAAGCTTCAACATCCCATGCGTAATTGTCCTCTTCAATCATGACTTTCCCGTCGTCACTACCGCGATAACCACTCCACTTCTTTTGGTCCTTTTCTCGCAATGGCTGACACGGTGTTAGCGCCTGGTTCAAGTTCGGCGTTCGTCCATGGCACTCACCCAGAGTCTACTGTACTTGATGTAGACGCCACCAAAGAACAACACTTTCTTCTCGCCTTCCTGGAAATACTTCGTCAATGAGCGGCTCTGGAGCTTCAATGAGGGTGTCCTACCTCAACCTGTGGCTCATGCCACTCCGTAGCAGTCTCACCAACATAAAACTTAGTCGAAGCATCAATCTTCGCAACATTATCAATCTCAGCTGAGGCCCCAATGACAACCGATGTGCCCTTAGTAGTCCAAGTAGTAATCCGGATATCCCTCGCCGCTATAGTCGATGTGATAACATAAAAACCGCCGCTCTTCTTGATGTCAGGGAACCTCCTCAGGAGATCCTTGGCATTCTTGTTCGCCCATGTGCTGAAGGGGTCTTTGAGCCCAAACGATCTCTTCTCGACCGGATCATTGCACAGGAGGATCGCCCCAAACTCCCCCTTAAGCTCATATCTGTAGGCAGAGGAGAAGGTGGCAGGAATGTTGGCTTGAGTTGCGGCAGATGTTGAGATCGCAACCCTGCTGACGGTTTCCGTTGTCTTGGGACCCCATTTGGAGCTTTCTCGCCGCTTTTCCCACGTTCGTCCTACGAAGGGGCTTAGGCCAAAGGCTTTGAGTTCTTGCGGCTTGGTCACGTCAACGATTCTCTGCCAGTCGCCCCTGTCGTCGATGAAGCCGCAGACACCGGGGTAGGCGTCGAGATCGGAGGCTGGGTTGAGCAAGGCATGGCCGAAGCCAGACTTTCGCATCCCATAGGCGTAGTCCTCGAACTGGAAGGATTCTGCTTTTATGGTCATGGTTGAGGTGATGTCCGCCGCTTGACTGTGGTGAGGTAAAGGTGCATGAGGTGAAAGTATCTGTCGTTGGGCTGCATGGAGACCTTGGAAGTGACGTTGAGGATACTTGAGGGGCTTTTGGAACCAATGGATAACAGGCGCAGATGTTTGAACCACACAGGGAACAGACCCCTCGATTGGGCCCCGTGCCCATCAACGGAGCAGCCCAACCTTGGAACACCATGTCGCCCAATTTGCGGCCGGCATTCTGCTTCTCTACACTCCACAACACAGTGTATGATGGGTCAACAACAGTATCAGAATGTCTTGGGGCTGTTCCTCGCCTGGGAAGAAGATGGAGGAGAGCATGCATCTTCGGGGGAGAACCCGTTTCACACGCAACTGGAGGAGTTTGTCCACACTCTTCAGCTGGGATACAACTATGACATTGAGCAGTGGCTCATTCCGTCAGAAAAATATCCTCGTGCCTTGGACAAGAAACTCAACGAGACTGTCGAGCGGATCAATGAATGCAGTAAGAAGGAGGAGGGCGCATTGGACCTGCTCATCATCTACTACGGTGGTCATGCGGTGGCCAACCCCTACGAACCCGATAATGACCTGTTATTAGTTCCGTAAGTCTCCCGAAATTCTTTCTCGACGAGCTAGCTGCCTTCGCTAACTTGACGACAAGATGCCCAAAAAGCAAGGACGTATCCGTTTCTTGGGCGACGGATGTTTTATCAAGAATCCAATATGTAGAGGGTGCTGATATCCTGATTCTCTTGGACTGCTGCTACGCGCAGAGAGGCCAGCATGCGATAGATCACATGCATCGGCCACCGCCGAGACCAATGGTCACTCTCGCGGCTGTTGACATTGATGGCAAGGCTATCCAAGATGGGGACTATACGTTCACCCAAAACCTATGCGCACAACTTGAGGAGTTTGGAAACAATACGGAGACTTTTAGTATCAGCCAGTTTCATCGAGCCCTTCGACGAAGGACCGCTAGTTGGAGACGACGTCAACCCGACGGCAAGATTCCAGATCCTCTGATGTCCTCCAACACAACTCATGAGTTTGGGTTGCTGGGACCGCTTGAGCCGCAAGTAGACCCGGCTGAGACGTCGACCGTGGGAAGAGCTATATCCGCCAAACCAGCTGGGCATGCCAAAGAGGAACGGTGCCCCGTAACCGCAGAGAGGTCTTCATCTGCCCTTGCCGCCTCTCAGCTCAAACCTCCAAGTCCTCGAGCCATCAGCGCGGGAACCCATTCACCAGCTTCTCTCAAGAATGCATCATGGGAGGACAATGTCAGTTGCTGCATGGAATTCCATGATGTGGATGAGGCACGCCCTCCTAGTGCGCCCTCTTCAGTTCTCAGTTCTCGTTCCCTTTCGCCAGCCTATTCAACAACCTCTCAAAACGGGCGTCTACGAACCGAAAGTCCTGATACTCACCCTTGGGTTCCTAGCATCGTCGACATGCCCGCCACCTCACCCCACGACAAACTCAACATCTACGTCAGTCCACCTGACGTGGAAGCAGTTATGCCCACCGCTCCGATGAGTTGTTCCCCTGCTGCTTCATCGAGCTCCTTACAAGAGTCAATTCTGCCGCCAAGAAACAAGAGAGATCACCAAAAGTGTTATGATGTGCGACTGTCACCTTCTGCTCCGTACGAGAGTCCCAGGATAACCCCACGGGGAAGCAAAGAAAGGACAGACAACGTGCCATACCCGCGACATTCGCAGACAGTCATGCCAATATTGCGAAATCGAAGGTCACAAACATTTGACAATGCTGATTTTGGCCGGGCAAAGGATGGCTATGGAGGTCCGCGTTGGCAAGCGCAGGCTGACTCTGACTCCGAGGATGAATTTTGGCCCCCGGAACACTCGGGACCTCGTCATCAGTTGTATGGTGGTTATCGGCGGTGAAAGGGGAGGTTGACGGTTCAGAGGTAGCGTGATTGTTGGTTTGTTATGACTCCGGAGGATCGGTGTTGCGGACAGCGACTGAGCACAACGGAGGAATGTTTCTGACAGATGTCTTGATGTATGTAAACTGGACCAATATCTGGTTTCTTCATACTTTTAGATGAACAAGACAATATAGATACACGTATTGAACACCATTCTTCCAAGCTACCTCCATCGACACGCTCTCTATCTGTAAACCACCATCCAAACCCACCTTGATCCCCACAGCAACCCCCAGACTCTTCCCAGATCCCCACAAACACCCCTTCGTAACACCAATGACCTCAGAACTTGTATAACACTCGACCTATCGGGACCAATATCCCCAGGTCTTTCCTTCCCTACCACCCACGAAAGGTGGGGGGTGGGTGTTTGATTGTCATCACAGGTCTTGTTGCATGAAAAGAAAAAAGAATACTACACAAATTTATCCCCCAGAGTGAAATGCCTCAGACCTCAGACTTTGATGCTTGGCCTGTGAGAAAAGAAACAACAGGTCACCCTTCCGTGAGAGAAAGAAAACAACGGGAGGGATATGTGTAGGTGTCATCATTGGTCTGTGATAGTTTCGTGTTGACGGGGAAAATGACTGCAGCTACAGGTGTCTGTCCAGCGACAAAACAAGAGAAGCGTGCCCCCAAAAGCCCTCAAAAAACACAACTTGAGAAAGAAAAAAAATGGATAAAGACCTCAGACTTGGAATACTCGATCTGTGGAAGAAAACAAGACAGGTCTCACTCCCGCGTGAGAAAAAACAAAACAATGCGGGGGTGATTATCATCATTGGTCTCTGATAGTTTCGGTGTCAAAAGAGAAAAACGTTGTGAAAGCCTAGAGAAGGACAAGAGGGAAGGGTAGTGTAGAGAAGAAAATGTGAAAAGAAGGGTAAGGACAGCAGAAATGAAGGGATAAAAAGACAAATAAAGGTAAAAGCAAAAGTGTGGTTGTTTGACGAAGCCCTCTCCAAACGTGAGCAACGACCAGGCGAAAATGATGACCTCAAACTGTGTGTGGCACTAGACCTTTGAGAAAACAAACAGGTCTCTCTCCCGCGAGAAACGGAACGACGGGAGGGATGTGTGTGCATATGTCATCATCGGTCTGTGAAACTCTTCGTGTTTGGATGAAAATGCCTGCGCTAAGACGCATGAAAGAGGTGTGATGTTGTAAGATAAAACGGGGAACGGGTAAGAGAAAAGTAAAGACGACAGAGAAGGGTAAAAAGAACAGAGAAATGCGAACAGGGGAGGAAAAGAATAAAAGTAAAGGGAAAAGAGGTGAAGAACGATTGAAACAAGGCAACGAAGGGTAGGGAAGAAAAAGTAGAAAAGGAAACAAAAAGCGGACATGAGAAAGAAAAATGGTCCTGATGTCCACCACCAACCCCACGTGTAATCTTCAAATCCGTACGCCCTGTATGTCGGGCAACTGCGCAAGACCTCAGACTAGGAAACCAAGCCCTGTATAGGTCTGCCATTGTCATCGGTGCCATATCTCACAGTCGAATGTCACTGACAAAAGCCAGTCTGAGAAAAAGACGAAGAATTGGACTTGCCTAGAGAAAAAAACAAGCAGGCAGGCCAACGTGATCCCCCAGGGCCCACAGAGAAAAGTGAAAAACCTCAGAGTCTCGGCGAGACACTTTCATCATTGGTCTTGTTGAGCGTCGGTGTTGAGCTTCGGTAGTTCATGGAAAAATATAACGTAAGAAAAGTAGCCTGGAACAGGCATTAAAAACACTAAGAGGGGAGAGTAGGTGAGAAAAGAAAGAGCCTCAGATGTCTAGCCGTGGCTGACAAACTTATCATGGGCTACATGATGATGAAAATGCAGGAACTGAAGAGAAAAATGAGGGAAAAACTGGAAAGAAAACAAAAGAAAACAGAATAAAAGCGGGAATAAAAAGTGAAAAAAAAGAGATAAAAATGAAGGAGAAAAAAGGTAAGAAAAAAAAAAAAAGGGCAAAACAGAAGGAAAAGCGAAAAGGAAAACAGAAAAAAAAGAAACGGAGCCTCAGATGTCCCAACCGTTTGGCCGACATATTCATCACAGGCAGCAGTGAAGGAAATGCAAAACTGCAGGGGCAGAAAAGGGAAATAGAAAAGAAAATAAGAAGCAAGATAGAAAAGAAAGGCAAAAAAGAAGCGGAAAAAAACAGAATGAAAAGAAAAAAAAAAGGAAGTAAGCCTCAGAAGTTTGTCAGCCTCTTGACTAACATATCCGTCACAGGCCAAACAAGGGGAAAGGCAAAAACCGGAGGTGTGTGAAAGGAAAAGACAAGACAAGAAAAACGGTTGGAAAAGACAGGAAAAAGGCTGAAAAGGAGAGGAAAGAAAACAAAAGAAGTAGAAATAAAAGAGGGTCTCAGAAGTCTAGTCAGTGGCAGACATTCTCATCAGCGACCAGAGAAAAGAAAAACTGAAAAACAGCAGGGGAAAAAAGGAACCACCCCAGCAACATCCATCGCCAAATCCAGATGCAGAAGACTGAGAAGAAAGACTCCTCTGCTCCAGGAGAAGCCCTCAGGATAGACAGATTGTTGCGTTTGCAGAGCAAAATGTCGTGTCATCATTGGGCCAGAGGGCAGGTAAAGAAACACCCCCAACAACACCCCGACTGACAACACCAACTGAATAGGGGCAGATAGAGTGAAACCCTAACCGACAACACCAACTGCAAACAGGGGCCCGAATGAAAAGAAACACCCCAACAACAACCGACAAAAAAGAAAAAGAAACACCAAGCCCAACTGGCAACAACAACGGGGAAATAGAGAAAGAAAAGCAACACCCCAACAACTCTCGGGGAAAGGGAGAATGGGAAGAAAAAGAAAAACCCCCCAACAAACCTTGACAGGCGCGAGACAGACCTCGGAAAGCCAGCCGACATCGTCAAGCAAGCGATTTCGTCCTCAGTCTTAACCTCCGCGCTAGTGATAGGCCCGAGACGCAAAAAACCCATGCATGTGGCGATCTTGATGGTGTTGTCCACCCATTGACCATCAGCCAACAGACGAGAGTCCATCCGGGGTGAAGATCTTCCAACCTGTCTGATACACACTGTACTGCGCTCGCAAGGTCAAGGGATAACCGAGTTTCGAAATGATCTCCGAGTTCAACGCTCCCTCAAGCGAACCAGAGAGTGCTCCGGCGAACGAACCTGATGATTCCCCCGAGCGCGTGCCTGATTGCCACCCAGTTAGGCTCCTTGATCGCGTCTCAGTATGAGAACACAACAAGCCTTTCCACGCACACAGCCGTTTCCTCGCGCCGGCAAAGCGCTACAGAACGATGGGTGAAAATCTGCCCTCAGCACGTGCAACAGTACTCCCCCGCGTCTGCAAAGGAGCTTGCCCACCTCATCATCATGAGGGCAGAAAGAAATGGAAATGTGGGCTCCAGGGACCCAGGAGGATGACCTACGCGGGGCGAAGCGAGCCCGACAACGAACCCACGTCCTCAGCCACCCCTACTCAAAGAAAACAACTCCGAAAACCTGGTACAGTAACCCGAGTTGCGGCCAGGAAGGAAAAGCCCACGCGTCGGGTGTACCGTCCTGGCTTCCCCTTGGCCCTCAGAAACAGGGCTGTCAATGCCGTGCCAAGAGCAAAGACAGGGGTCCTGTTGTGCCATCATTGGGCCGGTGGGTGGTGATGGTGATGGTGATGGTTGGGAAGGGGATGGGGGAAGAGAGGCAACGCTGGCTACCGGTGGTGAGAAAAGGGGTGGGAACATGAAGGGGATGAAGAAAAGACAGGCAAAGTGTGATCGAGGAAGGATGGACGGGAAAGGAAGGGTCGGTGGCAGCGATCTCAAAGAGCAGACTGTGTGGTTGGAAGCACAATGCTCAGGGGCTTGGCAGCAAAGACAGCTCGTTGAGCAAGAGCTGCGTCAACTGCCGAAAAGCCATGGCCGCACAAGCAGCTGGTCTTGAACCTTGGGGAAGATGAATGAAGGAGGATAAACGAAGCTGGGTAAACGAATGAGGACGAACAGAGGAGGAGTGTCGAGAGGACAACGGGAGAGTGTTGCAAAGCTGAAGAGGAGATGTTGTGAAATTGTGACCCTGATAGTGCAAAACCAGACAAGTCAGCAAATGAAAAGCAACGTGGTGAAGTGAAAGAGATGACATACCAATTGCAAAAGAGTAGGAAGTCGATGACCTAGTCGTTTCTGCAGCTAACCGGAAACAATGTCAGTAATGTGGACAGAATACTCCAGAAGGAAAGGTTGATGTGGATGGTGAAGGCCAAATCAGATCTGTGCTCTGTGGTCCCATTTTTAACAATATTTGAGTCGAATCAATTCGTTGTGTCATCATACCCATTGGGCTGGGGAAGAAGTGGAATAGAGGGAATGAATATACCAATAGCAGCCGAACGGGCTTGATTGAAAGAAGGTTGATGGCAAGTGAAGGAGCCGAGGGGCATGTCGTGGTGAGGTATCAAACCAGTGTCTAGGTTGCGGCGGCAGTTCGAAGATGAGGTGGGCTCTTGGCTGTGAATAGACTGACGACCTTGAAGAGACAAATGGTTAGCACATTGTACCATAAAAATGCAGAGATGTGAAAGGCAAGGAATGAGGAAAGGCAAATTAGATTAATGCCAAGAGGTGGCTTTCATTGCAATTCAACCACAGCATTGTCATCATGTGCCATTGGAGGGGGATGAGGTGTCAAATGAAGAGTGTACATACCGCTTGTGAACATGACCAGTGGCCTAGAATCAGCAAAAAGAAGAAGTTGAACTGTGAAGCCCTGGAAACACCGTTGACGACAGGAGGTTGGGGCCGAGAACATGTCGGATTGATCAAGCTGGCATATGCCTTGATGGACCTGATATGCACATGAAGTCAGCGACCGCAAGGAATCCCGGAAAATATAAGTGTCAATGGAAAAATACCTGTCAGATCGACGAGTCGAGTATCTTCTTTCTTTTTTTCATAAGTGGAATCAAAAATGGGAAGAAGGATCATCATGTGGGTTGTGTGCTTGGGAGATGTCAAGACGTACCAAGAAGAGGCTCCAGTCCGCTGGAAGGAAGATGGTAGACCGGCTTGATCTAGTCATCGAATGTCAATAGTTAGCGATGTCCGCGAATCTGAAGTGGATCAAGAGAAACAAGAGAAGGATATGAGGGCAGTGTCAGAACAACAACACGTTGATTCTCATTGGAAATCAAGTAATCGAGCTTGGGTATAATCATGGAAGCCTGGATGAGAATGGGGGGAAAATGACGAGGGGAATACGTACCAGTCAAATAGGTGACCCAGAGCGCAACGGCTGATGTGGGCAAAATGCGCTGTCGGACTCGAGTAGATGTCTAGAGGTAGGTAATGGTGATTGGTGAAGAAGACGAAGAAGAAGACGAAAAAGAAGACAAAGAAGAGGACAAAGAAGAAGACGAAGAAGAAGAAGGGGAAAATGAAGAATAGGTAGATGTAAAAGAGGAACAAGAGGAAGAAGCCCGATCATAAGTAAATCGGCTTGGTGGAATAAGCTTGAGGAGGAAGATGGAAAAAGACGAAAGTGGAAGAGATGAAGAAGACGAAGGTAAAGAAGACGAGTGTTGTGAGGTTGAGGAATCAAAAGGTAAAAGCAGGAAAAGATGAGAAGGCTGAGGGCAACGGTCAGAAGAGGTAGAAGAAGAGAATAGTGCGGGGTAATGTGTGAAATAATATTGACAGTGTGTGGTTTGTGCGCGACTCGAAGGGGAAGAGTGGAAGGAACGATACCATAGAACAGCATCGAAGTCAGTCGCCTGAGGCTTCAAAGTGCGTCATCAGGGTAAGAACGCGCCAGAACGCGTCAAACTGGTGCCTGATGCACATCCGACTCGAAGGTTCGACCTGTGAGGAAAATATTGGAGGGCGTGCGTCGACTGCTTGGTAACCTAAGATGAAGAAGAGGGTTGATTTGCGGCTACTGAGTCGACCTGAAGGACTTTGAAGTCGAGTAGATGTGAGGATTTGATAGAGCAGAGTATATTGGTGGTCGATAGAGTGACAGTAGTAGTAATAGATGATGGGAAATATGAGAAGATAGGCAATGATGTGGAAAAAGAAAGGGCAGGGAGGAGAAGAAATGGCAGAGAGGGCAGAGAGAGAGAAGTGCGAGGGCAGAGATGATATGGAAGTAGTGATTGTGGGAGAAAGACTGACAGGCTGGTCGGTGACGAGCGCAGCACACCTTGATGGCTACTCTGGGCGGTGAAAATTGGCGAGATGCCACAGGACATCCTGAGAGACTTCTAGGTTGATGGGGAGATTGAAGGTTCCCTTCGGATGATAGGAGTCGAGTAAGCAGCTCATCGGCTCCCTGATGATGAGTGAAGCCTGGTAACGAAGCTGGAGCTGAAGAAACTCGGAATATCAAGAGATAACGAGGATGATGATGAGAAGAAGTCAACGAGGGCAAGGTGGTGGAGGACATGAGAGTCGCTCTGAACAAGCAGTCGTTGATACAGTGCGGATAAACAAAAGGGGGCGCTCGGGCCATGTCAACAATCATCACCTTTAGCAAGGAAGGGGCAATTGATATTGATGGTGAAGTCTCTGCAACTGGCGTTGTTGAGGCCCTATGTCGTCATCAAGTTGAAAATTGATTATCCACACTCTAAGATATTCCTGTGGTGGTCTTGCCTGTTGCGTTATTATCAAGAACCGGGGACCTACATATGGTGAATGCTTCAATGTGCAAGTTTTGATACTTGCAGTGTGTTCGTCTGGTGAATATCGATACCCGGCATCTTAAAGCTGGCCGGGACTGAACTGCATGCTGAACTACAGACCACAGCACGTCGTAGACGGTAGACAACGCCACAGAACTACCATATTTACCGGAAACCACGTCACATATCATTACTTCAGAGATTACCCTGCAGGCATGCATTGACACTCTGGATTAGAAGCCCACACAGACAACCATTCAGTTGTAAGACAACGCCTGCGGATCACCACGGGGAGTAGCAGGTGCTTTGAAAGGAAAAGTTGATAAAGGAACCACTGCGTACCCCTTACCCCTGAAGTCAGAGTTCCCGGCGACGGACAGCTCGGCGTTTGCCCTGAATCGGCCGGGGAACCAGCCGGCCGAAAGTAAACAAAGACCGGAGCCTCTGAACACTGACGGGACCGGAGACCAGACGTTGACATTGAACCCAGAAGTGATCCAACCCCGGCTCCATCAGAACATGGTGGATGCCGGTTATTTTACACAAAAATAACCGCATGCTACCTGTGATCCACCGGGGCAGCCCGCCAATGCCAAGATCTACAAGCGAAGAGGGGGCCGGGAATGGATTTCGTCACCCAAGAAATGCATTCTCATTCACCTTCAATCCCGATATTGAAAGCTGCTCACGCGCATCTCAAAATCATCCATCTTGCAGGAGAAGTTCCTGCAGGTTCTCTTGCGCCATGATGCAGAATGCAGACATACTGGGGGCAGGCAGTGGGGGGCCAAGGTGAGCAGCCACACTCCGACGGGGAGCCAGTCCTGCCCACCATCCCACCTGGGCTTGAACTCCTCAACTCAGCTGCCAAACAAATCCCAGTGCGGGGGTGTGGTGAATATTTCATCTATTCCATCCTCGGGAGCCGCTTACCTTGCCTTCCTTTTTCTAGGGGTGTGGTGGTGTGGGCGCACAGCAGCCATCCCACATCAACCAGGACCCTGGGCGGGTAAGCCAATATTTCAACGTGTCTTTTTCCCCCTTCACGATCTCTCCCATCTCGTCAGGACAACACCTCTTGATTTTCCAGCAAAACAATAATAACAGAACAAACTTACAAATCACAGGCCAAAAAGCGGTGACAGGCGCAAAAGAAATCCCCACTCAGGCTTCACCGCATACCCACTTGGTAGGCCACAACTGGGTCCAACTGGAACCACTCCAGAGACCACACTTCAGCACTGCATCTGGCGCTTGTCCAGGATTAGCTGGCCTGGGTGGGCCAACCCCTCCAATTTTCTTGCCAGTCACCTCACTTTTGACCATCGTGAGCGCTACTTTCACGAGGGGTTTGTCTCTCTCATTATCATTTTCCTTTTGGGCTGGATGTGAGAAGACGCGAACCCGCTGGTCGGACAGTTGCACATTTTCTTTTGGAGCGGGAGAAGGGCAGAAGGACACACACGACGGTATCCATCTGGTCCCATCTACGGCAGTTGAAAGGATTTTCAAAAGACGACACCAACCACACCGCCCCGGACGCTGTTGCTGCATACAATACATCATTCAAGACCACAGCCATACCATGCCCCCGCAACAAAGGTGACATTCAGGTATCTAAGCGCTAGGACAAGAGGAATTCCCCGAGAACCCAACTTCTTTTATATAGACAAAAACCAGGTATGTCTCACCCCCCTCCCCCTGTATTTACTTGACCATTTTCAAACAAATCTCTAACATCCTTTTAGAGACATCGTTTTTTTTCCTGAAAGCAAGGACGAAAGCAGACACGCGATGCCCAACCTCTCACCCCCCAACACCCTCCCCCTCGCTCAGCTCCTCACCACCTTCCTCTCCTCTTTCACCGACCTCTACCACACGCTCCTCGCATCCCTCCAAAAGCGCTTCAATCCCCACGCCGCCCTCGCCGGAGATGAGGATCACCTCCTAAACGGCATCTGGTTCTTTCTTTTGTTATTGGAGGCCCTGATCGTGCTCGGGGTGCTGTTGCAGGCTGTCGTAAGAGGATTGAAGTGGAGGATCAAAAGGAGGAAGGCGATGGTGATGAGCCGGCCGGGGAGTTCATATCAGTGGGAGGGGCGGGGTGGTAGTGGGCAGGGGTGGATGGTGCCGTCTACACCGTCGAGGGAGAAGGGTTTTGTGAGGAGGGATAGTAATGCTAGGTGGGAGCAGGATGGGTGGTGGCAAGAGGGGGAAGGGCACGGGCTTGAGAGGGATTATGGTGTTGGCGGGCACGACAAGGGGTATTGAGGGATGGGAAGTGGATGACGAAGTTATGAGTGATGGACATTTGATACCACTATGATGGAATGTGACTTTGGGGGGCAAGCATTGTGGCGTTTTGGGCGGGCAAAGATTTGATGCATTTTAGCGGCGCTTCTGGGATTGTTTTTAGAAAAAGCTTTGCATAGCTAGCACTTTGATTTTGGAATCAATATCGGTTCAAATTCAGGCATACATGTCCCACAGATTGGTGTTGCTTGACAGTGCGCAAGTCTGGGTCAGGGTTGGTCTGCTTGATACCCAAGGTGCGAGGTGGCGTTTATACAGGCCATTTTTGAGTTGTAACCTCTACATGTGTGGTTGCTAAGCCGCCTATCACATGCACCTGAGTGAAACCTACGACAGAAAGGGGTTTCAAAGGACGGGTCATGCACATGTAGTGCGACGACGGACCTCCGGGCAGCTTCGCGACTCAGGTACGTGCTATTCCGGCGTCAAGCTTGCATGTGGCCTTTTTCCACGTCCACCAGGATGCTCTTCTCGCTTCCCTATTGTGAACACCATAAACACAGGTATTGAGCATCATGACCCTTACAGCCCCCAAGCCAGACAACCACTCCGGCACCGAAGCCAAGTCCACTTCGGCCACCCAACACCGCGATTACAGCTCCCTCCCCGACGTCACAACCCACGACCGCACCTCCTTCCCCTACATCCTTTCCAAGAATGTATCCGTCCCCGTGTCCGGCCTGGCCACTGGCCCCGGACTGATCCGGTGCAACATCTACCGCCCTCACGACTCCGACACGAACCCCGTCCCGGTATTGGTAACCTACGGCCCATACGGGAAGGATATTTCCTATAGCGAGTGAGTTGCCCCGCACCAGCGATGGTCATATTGATCGTGATTCTCTATCGGGAAAAAACCACCTGGTATTGTTTCGCTTCGTCAGAGGTGGGATACAACCCGGTCCGGGTCATGACCAAGTTCATCCAGGCATGATTCTCGGCCAACCACCCGTACTATCTACAGGTTCAACCCCAAATCCTTCTCCGAAGTCAACCCAGCCCACAAATCCGTTCACTCTTGTTGGGTAAGCCTTCTCCCATTCCCCCTCCCCCCTGCCGCCCTTCCTTGATCCCAGCCCCTGATTCACAAACCTCCTTTCCCCAGGAAACCCCCGACCCCTCATTCTGGACCGCCCACTCCTACGCCCTCCTCCGCGCGGACGAGCTCGGAACAGGGCAATCCCCCGGCTTTCTGGATACAATGTCCCGCTCCACCTCGGAAGCCTTCGCCACCCTGATAACCTGGGCCTCGTCCCAGCCCTGGTCCACGGGAAAGGTAGGCTTGCTAGGCGTGTCTTACTACGCCGGCTCCCAATGGCGAGTAGCTGCCCGCCAACCGACAGGTCTAGCAGCCATTATCCCGTGGGAGGGAATGAGCGATTACTACCGTGACCGGTGCCGGCACGGGGGGATATACAGTGATGGGTTTGTCAGGTGGTGGTGGGAGAGGCAGGTTGTTGGTAACCAGTACGGACTCGCGAACAGAAGGGGGGGGAAGACGGTGGATGAAAATGGGGAGAAGGAAAAGGGGGAGTTGGAGAGGGAGAGGAGGGATCAGACAGTTGATAACCGAGAGAATAGGTACCGGGATGAGGGGTACTATCGGGAAAAGGAGTACGATATGGGGGATATTACCGTCCCAGTTTTGAGCGTGGGAAACTGGGGTGGGATTTTGCTGCATTTGAGGGGGAACATACAGGGGTATCTACATGCGGGGAGCGAAAAGAAGTTTTTGAGGATGATCACCGGGAGGCATGACCTGCCGTTTTATTATGATGAGGAGGTGGAGGTGCAGAGGAGCTTTTTGGATGCGTTTCTCAAGGGGGAGGATGGAGGGGGTTGGACTGATGGGAGGAGGGCGAGGGTTGATTTGGTGATACGGAGAGGGGATGCGGGCGTTAATGATGCCCAGCGGGAGAGGGACACGTTTGAGAGGAGAGAGGAGGAGGAGTGGCCGATTGAGAGGACGGAGTATGCGAGGTTTTATCTTTCAGGGGACATGGCCATGGCCAGAATGGACAACTGGGTTCACGAAGGGGGGCAAAAAAAGCTGGGATATCGGGCCTTGGGGACGGTTGATGAATCTCAGGGGCTGACGTTCAAGACTGTCCCTTCTGACATGGGTCCAGGGCAAGAGATGGAGATTACAGGGCACATTGTCGCCCATCTCAACGTTTCTGTCTCCCCTGATGTGGGCGGACCAACGCCGTCGGATATCGACTTGTTCCTGACGCTTCGCCATATTGGCAAGGATGGCAAGGAGATCTTTTACACGGGCACGGCGGGCGATCCTGTGCCTTTGACCAAGGGGTGGCTCAGGGTATCACTGAGAAAGGTCAACGAGAAACACCCAAAGCATCAGCCGTGGCTGCCGCATCGGGATTACACCAGCAGGGATGTACTCCCCGTGATTCAAGGCGAGGTCTACGCTGTTGACGTGGAGATGTGGCCGACTTGCGTTGTTCTTCAAGAAGGGGAGAGCTTGGCTTTGGAGGTGGCGTCGGGGGATACCCAGGGGTCTGGGATATTCTTACACAATGATGCTGTGGACAGGTATGGATGTTTTGTTTTCTTGCAGGGCTTGATGACAGCTGGTTGCTAATAAGCGGCAGATCTCCGGATATCTTCCAAGGCACAAATTACGTCCATATTTCGAAGCAGTATGCGAACTATCTGCTGTTGCCGGTAATACCCAGAAAAGAGGATGTAGGGCATGTTTGAGTAGGTACCCAGGCTCGTAGATAGTCAGTGAATCGATAATTGTGAAGCAAAAGCGGACCACCTTGCACCCGGAGGTCAATCAATGGCCGGCGTTTGATCTGTTTTATGCACTAACAGGGGGCCATATGCACTTGGGAACTTTATCCCAGCTCACGACGTCAACAGTGGAGCCAGCTTGACTGCCCGACCTCCTGACACATTTAGACTGCAACGAACTGAAGCATATCGAAGAGGGGGAGAGAGCTTCCCCGCTCTTCGACGGCATTCCTGTTGCACAACCACCGGTGCTGTGCCTGAGTTGAGGGGTTGATGCATTGGCACAAGGGCTGATCAATCGGGTAAAACAGGACCTTTGATGTCTCCCCTCCCGAGCTTCAGCTTCCCCCTCTTCCCAGCTCTGAGCTTGATGCTGCTGATGAGGCGATGAGCGAGGCTTCATCAATGCTGTGGCCCCTCGGAGGATCTGGATGTCTTTTTCGTGACATGCCCTGACAGCTGGGATGAACCATGACCAGAGGTGAAGGCCATCCCCGCGGAGGCCAGCCCCACATTGCTGCGCCCCACCTGAACCACGGCTGGCTTTGTGTCGGGTGGGACGGGACCGGGCAGCTTTCGAAGAGCTTCTCATCAGAAAGGCTCGAAGAGGGGGAGCTGTTAACGGCCATGTCACTCGAGCCCCACAGCCAATGTTTGGGAGGGGATATCATCACAACAGACACTTGCAAAAACCGTGCAACTTCTCCCAATGTCTTTCGAGGCGCCTTCTCAATGCTGGATTGTGTTTCTTGTGTTTTGATCTCCAAGTGTGAGGTCGAAACTGGGCATGTCAGCAGTGGGTCTCTGGCCCTGCTACCCCGGATTTTCCCCAGATTCCTTTGAACCTCCACCCCTGCTGACGGCTGTTAGCGTGCTGCAAGACGCTTGGGCCAGGTACCTTTCCTTGTTCGGACAGCGCTGGGGTGAGCCTGCTGTGTCGTTCCATGATGATGTACTCGTCACGCGATGCTGTGATTTGGCCAACGTGATCACTCGACTGACAATTACCCCGCCCGGTCTGACGAAACAGTCGAGCCAGGCACCATACGAGCAGCAGCAGATCACAGAACAGCTATATACCCCTTGATTTCCCCGCCTGAGCCTGCTCCCGTTCCTCCTCCTCCTCCTCTCTCCCTCTTCTTTCTTTGTCCTCATCGACATCATCCTGCAAAACAACCATCATCAGCAACCTACAAGGACAACATCAATCTTGTCCCTACCATCTCCAACAAGCCAGTTAGCTTATCAGCAACACCAAAACCACCAACATGTCCGGCGAACCACTCACCAAGGTCGACTCTGCCGTCCAGGGCCTCGGCACCTCCCCACCCAAGGAGACCAAGCACAGGAGAGCATCCTCCAGCGCTGCTGGTGTGATGAACATCAATGACCTGGGTAGGTTTCCCAATTTTTTTTTGTTTCTGCTAGCCCCTAGCTGACACCAATGGCAGAGGCCCAGGGCATTGAGCTTCAAATTGCAAAGGAGACGCAAAAGACGGGGTGGTAAGTGTTGGATCCTTGATGATCTTTGTTGATCAACCCCTCCTTTCCCCGCTTCCTCGGAGCTAACAGCCTCGTAGGAAGATCAACACCTCTCCAAGCACAATAGAGGAGAAGGACATGCTGAAGAAGCTGCTCACCACCCCCCCAGTCAAGAAGATTGACCTGCACTTCCCATTGGGACTCGAAGTAACGGCGAGGAACCTCAAGGGTGTCACCATCAAGGATGCTCTGGACGCTATCCACAAGCAATTCAAGAAGAGGGTATGTTGTTGACCTTTGTCCATCAGTTAGCCGTTTATCCTCGTAACTAACACGTCTCCCCTGCACCAGGCTGACGACGAGCTCGATGAACCATACCTCAAGGGCTTCGAGTGGGACAAGGAGGAGTCATGGACCAAGCTCATTGTCCACCTGTCCAAGGACGCCGGTGTAGCGCCCGGCGGCGGCTCCAAGAAGAAGAAGAAGCACGCTGCTGACGAGTAATGAAGAGACACGCCCCCATAGCGCAGTTACTCTCCAACGACGCCGAGAGCATCCTGAAGGTTGCATCTCGAGACTGGGCTATTGCCGCAGACTGCACGCCGCGCACCCTGGGAAAGGGTGGCAGGCGACGGGCGATCTGAAACATTTGCCTTCTTGGTGTAGTCGGTGGCTATTAGCAGGCCATTGCTATTGTTTTGACTTGATGGTGGCCTTTTGCGGAAGGTGTACCCTTTTTTTTTGACAGGATGGCGAGGGAGGATCACCATGGGACCAGTCCATAGCCTGCTCGTCAATGAAACATGTCACCCAGTTTGTTTTGTTCCTATTTGTAGTTGACATCTGTGTCTGATGCCTGTGGTTGTGATATCTGTGACTAGAATACTGTGATCTCGATTCAAGTCCGAGTCCTTCGACTGTGATGTCCTGCAACCTCAGCACTGGTGAGTGGTGGCTTTCCAAGACTCACCAAGCCAATGCCATTACTCCAATTGAGCGGTACCTGGATTATCCCCGATCAATGTTATCATATGGGCCGGAGATCTCGGGGTTTGGTGACGTGTGGTGGTGCAGTGGTGCGGTGGTGCGGGACATGTGCGGGGCTGGAGCTCTGGCCTGACCTGGCCTGAGCTGCTGAAGGTTTGGTGGTGTGGTGTCGGTGTTCATGCCACCAAAAATAACAAAACCCCTGCCAAGAGATGAACCGTTTGCATATAGCTCCTGGATGTCGCAACCTTTTCTTCTCTTCATCACTATCACCCCCACACCTGTCTCGATGATGTCTTCTTGGAAGCACAATTGATGGTCGTCAATAGTGGGGACTTTGCTCATGCCGTTGGCAGCGGGTCCGATCCACTCCGCTGAGCAGGGGAGCACGGTCCACTTGTCACACAGAAGCCGAAAGGTCCACTGCGAACGGTGGTTCGCTGTGCCGGTGACGGTTCGAGCGCATATTCTCGGCTAGGGACGGCTCCGAAAAGGCTCTGACGACCGCGGAATTGAACTTGAAGCGTTCGTACCTGCCTTTTTGCTGTGTTCCGATCTGATCTACAGGCCGAACTTTGACGGGAGATGACGCGGTGGGTTTTACGGCGGGGGAGGTATTAATGGGGGTGGTTCGCCCGGCTTTTGGGGGGGGGGAAGGGTGAGGTTGTTTGGTTGTGTTTACTTGACCTAGAGTAAGGAATACCGTTTGTTGCTTGTTACGCGATTGATCAAGAGATATCGACACAATGCCAGTCACAAACTTCTCCATCCCGGAGAAGTACGAGTACCTGGTTGGGTTTGACTCTTATCATCAGTTTGTCTCTCCTTTGCTTCCCGTCATCTTTTGAGATTGGTTGACTGACTTGTGCGTCAACAGAAGCGAAGCTCACCCCTGCGCCCTCCCCCTCGCCCAAAACTCCCCCCAGAAACCACCTCTCGGCTTGTACGCCGAAAAGCTCTCGGGCACAGCCTTCACCGCACCCCGGCATGAAAACAAGCAGACGTGGCTGTACCGCATCCTGCCTTCGTGCGCTCACCCGCCGTTCGAGCCGGTGACTGCCCACAACGAGGCGGTGGAGACGCAGCATGAGAAGAAGCATTACATCCCTAACCAACTCCGTTGGGACCCTTTTGACCATGACGAGCACGCCGAGCATGATTTTGTCGATGGGTTGAAACTGGTTGCCGGGGCGGGGGATCCAACGCTCAAGCAAGGGATTGGCATTTATGTCTATGCTTGCGGACGGGATATGAAGGAGAAGGAGGCGTATTATTCTGCTGATGGGGACTTGTTGTTGGTTCCGCAGGAGGGGGGGTTAGATGTTAGGACTGAGTTTGGGAGGATGCTGGTTAGGCCGATGGAGATTGCGGTTTTGCCTAGGGGGGTGAAGTACAGGGTCGAGATTGTGGGGGATGGCAAAAAGGCGAGGGGGTACGCGTTGGAGTTGTATCAGGGACATTTCCAACTTCCTGAGCTGGGACCGATTGGATCAAACGGTCTTGCGAATGCAAGGGACTTTCAGGCGCCCAAGGCGGACTTTGAGGAGGATTATGGTGCTACGGCGCAAGAGGGAAAGAATGAGTGGAAGATCAAGGTCAAGTTTAATAATGGGCTCTATGAGACGGTGCAGAGGCATAGTCCGTTTGATGTGGTGGCTTGGCATGGGAACTACTACCCTTTCAAGTATGATCTTGGGAGGTTTAATACCATTGGGACGATTAGCTATGATCATCCCGATCCGAGTATTTTCACCGTATTGACGGCGCCGAGTGAGAAGGTGGGGACGGCGGTGGCGGACTTTGTGATTTTCCCGCCGAGGTGGTTGGTGGGGGAGGATACGTTTAGGCCGCCGTGGTATCATAGGAATACGATGAGCGAGTTTATGGGGTTGATTCAGGGGGGTTATGATGCGAAGAAGGGCGGGAAAGGGGGGTTTGTACCCGGGGGAGCGAGTTTGCATAATGTTATGAGTGGGCATGGGCCGGATAGGGATAGCTATGAGGGGGCTAGGGAGGCTGAGCTGAAGCCGCAGAAGGTTGGGGAGGGGAGCTGCGCGTTTATGTTTGAGAGCTGTTTGATGGTGGGCGTGACGGATTGGGGGCTGAGGAGGTGTAGGAAGGTGCAGGGGGGGTATAATAAGCATAGCTGGGAGGGGGTGGAGGTTCATTGGAAGGGGAGGAATAGCCAGTGAGTTGGGGAAGAGTAGAAGAGTGTAGAAGAGTGAACAGCAGAAAGTGCTTCTTGATGTGTTTCATCCGTCTTTGCATCCTCTGCTAACCATGGTCCATGATCAGACTGCCTGGCTTCGCTGCCGTCTTGCCCCTGTGCCAGCTGACTTGTCAGCTCTGGCCGCCTGGCTCCTCAAGTCTAGTCCGCTGACTCCTCAATTCTGCTTCTTCCAACAATTCCACACTGGGCATTTAACATTCATGAATCCTTGAGCGTACCAGATATTTGGCTCGGCTTTCCTGGTATTTCACTGATGAACAATTTGTCTCTTGCAGGAATACCGTCGACGCCGTCACACTCCAGAATTGCACGAGGATCATGGTTTGAAGACATAGAGGCGGGATCTTGGTTCCTGCTGATAATGTCGCTCATAAGCAGACTGATAACACAATACCCACGCGATCTGCCTTGGCTTCTGGATCTGACGATCGACGAGGCTGCCGACGGCATCCGGCCACGGCCGATTCACGACTCTGGGCCTCACCAGAGCGTGCCTGGCGAGAATCGACGAAGCTGCCAAGTTCAAGGCTGTGTTGCAGATCAATCCGGATGCTCTATCGGTGGCCCAGGAACTAGACAATGAGCGGAGGCAATCAAGAAGCAGGGGCTAAGCTGAATCAGCGAATCGCCGGTTAGATTCCTCATCGCTGACAATGTCTATCAGGTCCTCTCCACGGTATTCCGATTCTCGTCAAGGATAACATAGTTACGAGCGACAGATTGGACGTATCTGCTGGTTCGTTCGCTCTTTTGGGGGCGAAGCCCCTCGGCCAAGTCCTCAGTCATCGGAAAACTGCGAGAGGCCGGAGTTTTGGATCCTAGGCAAGACGAACATGTCTGAGTGGGCCAACCTGAGAGGGTTAAATATCAGTTCTGGATGGAGCCCCCGGGGTGGCCAAACGTCGGCTGCATATTATTCCAATTCTACACCTGAGGGTAGCAGTTATGGCTCAGCAGTTGCAGCTGCCCTAGGGTTGTCGATGGCTGCCATTGGTAGGGAGGTCAGTGGCTCCTGTCCGTGTTAGTTATTGCATCAGAACCACTGACATTCCCTACAGACGTTTGGCAGCATTCTGGAACCGGCCGAGCTCAACAACGTCATCGGACTGAAACCCAGCCGTGGCCTGATTGCGAACGATGGATCTCTACCTACATCGGCGCGTCAGGACGTCATTGGAACGCTCACTAGAACAGTGAGCGACGCGGCGCACCTGCTTACAACGATGGCAGGTCGAAGCGAGAACGATGAGCGTACCTGGAATATCCCTTTTGCAGTCCCCGACTTCACCTATTGCAAAGACACGGATCTGAGTGGGATCACCATAGGTGTCCCGCGCAGCACCTTCACTGCCGACTCTACATCACCCATAATGATATCTTTCGAGTCCGCGCTCGAGACCCTACACCGGGCTGGAGCAAAGGTGGTTGACAATGCCGACTTCCCGGATGTCGAGGAGTTCATGAAGCTCAACCAGCAGGTTTGTGGCATTGTACGGACTTCAGAGTTCAAGAGAGATATAGTTCGATATCTTCAGACCCTCGAGGCCAACCCAAATCACATCCACTCTGCTGAGGACATCATCGGGTTCACGAAGTCTTTTGCGGGCGAGGAGCATCCAGACCGCGATATTGGAAAGTTTTTGTGGACCCAAGCTGAGGGAATCGACGTCAACACCGACAAGTACAGAGAGATGGTTAGCCAAGGGCAGTTCTACGGGGGCGAAGTGGGGATCCTTGGCGCGATGGAGAAACACGGTCTTGTTCTCCTCACTATCCCTTCTTCAATGGGCATTGCAAACGACTTGGCTGCGAAGAGATGGGATTCCCCGTACTTGAAGTGCCGTTAGGGTTCTATTCTGAGGGCACGCCGGTTGAACTGGACGAGAATTGGCCGAACCTGGTCAGGGTTGCGCCTGTGGTTCCGTATGGCATCTACGCTGTCGCTGTTTGAAGTCATCAAGAGGTTGCCGACTTGTGTCTTTGCAGTTACTCATCGGCTCCGATCTCCAAGGCTTTCTCGGATAAGATCCTGATTCGAGTAGCCTATGCATTTAAGCAACCCAGTGGGGTGCGTCGGAACGGGCCATTACCGTGGAAGGTGCCATCTACCGAGCCTGGGGATGTTTGAGTGATCAAGGGTCAAATGTTTGTTACCTAAGGTACTTTATCTTCAAAAGTCACGGTATTCTCTGGATGGATTGATACGGTAGTATTCTTCTCGTGAACCGCTCAAACCAAAGCAATGCTTTCAGCAGCCCCGGCGCCAGGGCCTCTGGTAGCTGCTTCCAAAACAGAAACGAACCCTCCTATGCTTTGCCAAACAGCCAGCTGTTCCGTTCAACCCCCTCCAAAACTGACACCCGGGAAATTTGACGTTTGTCTTCCTTTCTCCATCTATACCGACCATAAGCACTGCCGCCTGACTGGCATGCCGTCTTCCTACCTAATATCCATATTTCTTTCTCGAATGGCTCTCTGAATAGCCACAACCACGGCTTCCATTCTCACGGCTGCGACTCTCATCCCCCGAGTCTCCTAATAGTCTCGGCTCCCACTCGCACTCTCCGTGCTCCCGCCACTTTTAGGCCAGTCAGTGCGAGTCCCAAACTTACATCGAAGGATGAGGAGGGCATCTTCCACATTTTCTTGATTCAGCCCCTGAAACTCCCATGGCCTTTGCACAAGCTTTTCCCAAAAAAAAACCTGATATTCGAAAGCCAACTGTCGACAGGGGTCATCCATGTTGAAGTGCACTTTGATCACCGTGATTGAGCAACACCTCAAAGGTACTGCGTGTGCTACCGATAGTCTGGACGACATCAAACATGGGAAAATAGGTCATACCATCTATCTATTATCATGAGCTGAACTGGTTGTCGATACCGCCCCGTCTCTGGTTAGTAAACAGACCCTTGAGAATACACCCCCTTTATATGCCGATCCATCACCACCACGGTCACATCACTAGTTACAACGACAACCAGACCAAGCGGCTAAGGTAAGGTATTCAGGTCGCATATATTTATTAAGGATCTCGCATTGGTCACCCGTCGATCGAAGCGATTTTCATGACGACTGCCACGTACCTAGGTGGATGTTGACAGTGATGTCACCATGGGGTGTCCCACCGGGTACGTACTCAAATTACTGGGTGCTCAGCCAACTGGGTGAGTGGGAGCATCATCCATTGCCTTGTGCGCGTCTCCAGGCACTGGGACACAATGTACAATATCGGCCTTATACTCCAGTACCATATTGCCCTGCTGTGGTAGGTATAGGTGGGTAGGTAGCAGGTTTGGTACGAGGAAAACCTTGATCTATGTGACAAGGGGAGTATCTCGGCTTGGAACAGGTAGTTCAACTCAGTATAATAATCTGTTATGGCCTCAAGGTCCTTGCCCCTTGCCATTTGGGTAGGAAAGGCAAGGCCTACTTATAGTCCTCCGGATCCCCAGGACCGTTCTGAGCTCCCTGGTCCTCGAACCTGTCTTATCTGTCTGCCTTGGCCGGGCACCTCCTTCGGCGTCCTGGCCACTGATTCCACCAGTAATAGGTACATATGATTCCTGTCCTGCAGTCTTCTTGCAGCTCGTATGGGTCCTCAGTCCCTCCTGCCCAACCAACCCGTATCGGCACCCTGGTTCTGCCTTCGTGGTGGTCGCCGTGATGCCTCCGCTGAGCCCCGGTGGGCTCAGTTGGTTGCCGGCCCCAGATATTCTGATCCTGGGCATATCGTTGGGCTATTGTTGGTTGGAGTGTGTACTGTCTAGGGGCACTGAGTCGTGGGCCCGTGTGACAATCTAGGAGCTCGAAAATGATACCATGTGGAACCTATCTTTCTTTGCTGGACCCCTACACCTGCCTTCGTTAGATATGAAACCCGAGCATTAAATCCATCCCTGACTCATACAATGGGCTCAATTAGCGCCTTTGGATGCCTCTCCTTCCCTCACAACACCGAACCTTGGAAGGGACAAAACTGGCTTATCATCAAACCGGCAGTTGGCGCATGTGCTCCGAATTTGAACGAAACTTCGTGTCCATGACGATACCTTCTGTGAAAGGCCCGAAGCCTTCGCTGCAACACGTGCATGGTGTCGGGGGCAACTTGCCCGCGGGTTTGCAACACCAGGGCCGTAACGTTGCTTGGTCTCTCCCAGTTGTAAACGACTTACCCGTGAGAGTCTCTGACAACCATGGACAATAAAAGCTGAGATGAATGGCATACAAGGGATCGATAGTGAACAGCTCGTAAATACAGAAACATGACAGCGGGATAGACCGTCCCCAAAGCTGAGATCATATTAGATGTGACTTTTACTTTTCTGAGTTACCCAGCAGCATTCAAGGAGGGAGGAAACCACTTCCAAACTCTATACCAATTGCAAAATTTCGCCGTGGCTGATGTTACCAGACTTTGATGGTTTCACCAGACCTCCCGTAAAAAGTGAACAAAACCTTCACCGATGAAATCTCTTGATCCTGTATACGTATTAAGTAAGTTCCAACAACGACAGTAACTTTCTCTTCTCATTCAGAAATCTCTTTTCCTTATCATCACAGTCAGATCTTGACTCGATTGCACCCGCCACCAACACCAACACATCATTCCTCATCCCCCGGCCCTCAACCAAAATGGACACCCCGGTCAAGACCAAGTTCCTCATCCTCTCTGACACCCACTGCTGCAAACCCACAAAGCACACCATCCCAGACGTACCCATCGACGTCGCCATCCACTGCGGCGACCTCACCGAGAATTCTCGACTCGCCGAACTCATCCACACCCTCTCCCTCCTCCGCACCATCAACGCCTCCCCTCAAGCTTTTCATCGCCGGCAACCACGACTTCGCCCTCGATCCCCTAGCCTTCCTCCCCAAGACCACCTCCAGCCAAGGCGTTTTCCAAGCCCCCGCCGGAGCAGCCACCTCCCTCCTTGAATCCGCCTCCTCAGAAAACATTATTTTTCTTGACGAAGGCACTCGTACTCTTGCCCTCGCAAACGGCGCCCTGCTGACGGTGTATGCAAGCCCTTACTCCCCCTCAAGGGACAACTCCAAGGCGTTCACTCACCACCGGAAGAAAGGTCATACATTCAAGATCCCGAAGGAGGTGGATGTGGTGATCACCCACTCCCCACCGCGTGGCATCCTCGGTAAAGACTACAACAGCAAGCAAGCCGGGTGCGACTATATCTACGATGCCATCGCGACAGCTAGACCAAAGCTGCACTGTTTTGGGCATATACATGAGGGTTGGGGGGGCTGAGGTCATTTCCTGGACTGGGGACAAGTCACCGGTCAAGATTGAAAGTTTATCTACTTTACTTCCAACCAACAACGACCTGCTAGCCGTTACCAAAAAAAAAAAGGAGGGACGGCTGAGGGGGTTGAGGGATAAGGGGTCGAGACGAGGCACTGTCATGGTGATGAGCATGAGATTGTGCGGGGGAGGAACACCCTTTTTGTGAACGCGACGGTCATGCCTTATGGGGGAGGGAGGGAGAGGCAGTTGCCTTGGGTGGTGGAGATGGAGTTGCCTGCTGCTGCGGAGGGGGGCGACGGAGGGGGGCGACGGAGGTGAGGAGATCTAGGAGAGCAGTGAGGAACATGCGGAGGACGAGATAGGGTTTGTTGAGGTGGGCTTGGAAGGGCTGGAGGCGAACACCTCTCAGACGATGGCCGATTTAAGCGACATGACGGCTCAGCTGTCCATCACATCGGCAGCTTGATTCTCAGTTTTCTGGTTATTTCAAGAGCGGTATATCGATAGGTTTCCCTTGTGGTTTATTGGGTGGGTAGGCGGTGTCCTATTCCAGATATATCAAATAATCCCATTGGTTCTCCCAGGCACACATGCATCGGCCGCCGCTCGTGCGTCGGGACCGAGATGCACAAGTGAAACACTGGTCCGCGTAAGCTCCCTTCCCAAACTTTCATCATCCCTACCACACCTAACCCATCTGTTAGTTAAACTTCGGGACCGTCCCCCCCACCAACGGCCGTTCTCAACCGTCCACCCGTTCCTGTCCGTAGTTCCTGAACTCAGACCCACCCAAACGCCAGCGGACTATTCAAGAATGGATTGATCAGCTTGAAAAAATGCCGGCATCGGTCACTTCTCCCAACCGCCGCCCGAACCCGTTGCCCCAGTAGCTATTGCATCTCACAACATGATACCATGCCGAGTTATTCGTCAGCACCACTCCGCGTAATATATGCTTGTCTCGGCGATTGATATAACGCAACCTTGCATATCTTGATCTTGTTATTTCTGGAGACCTCTACCTTGCTCCCTTCCAGCCCCTTAAACCCCTCGTGAACTTTTGTGGACTACTTCTTTTTCTGTCCCACCCCTCCATCCATCCTCCACAATGTCAAGGATACCAGCCGTGAATGCAAAACCAAACCCTCTCGTCCTCAGCAGTCTCCTGCTAGGGATAGCCTCCACCGCCTCCGCCCAAAATTACTATGGCTCTCCCGGCAACCCTTATAGCAGCGGCGGCAGCTCCAACAGTGATGGCTCATCTTCCTCCGGGTTCAACAACTTCAACGCCGGGGCTGGCTTCGACATAAACGCTGCCATGCGCACCCGCGCTATTCACGGTATCCTCGCTGCTTTGGCCATGGCGGTCTTGTTTCCTTCCGGCTCGATCCTCATGCGTGTTATACCAGGCCGGTTCGCAATCTGGGCGCACGGAATCTCGCAGGCTGTTGCGCTGGTGGTGTATATCGCTGCTGTCGGACTGGGTCTTCATCTTGTGAGGGAGGTCAGTAGGGCGAGAGGGAACAATGGTGACATGGTTTGTCCTCCCGTCACTTTGGTCTGACTGTTTGAACGCGGCTAACAAAAGAACAGTTCTCCGATCCGAACAGAAGCTACCACCCCATCATTGGCATCGTCGTGTTGATCTGCCTGCTCTTGCAGCCAATCTTCGGGTTCATCCACCACGCCAAGTTCAAGAGACTCCAAACGAGGCAGATGTGGTCGTACCTCCACTTGTTCAACGGTCGTGTCTTCATCACGCTCGGTATGGCGAACGGTGGGCTCGGGCTGTGGATGGCGGGCGCGAGCAAGGAGCTCAAGACGGCGTATGTCGCTGTGGCGGCCGTGATGTGGGTTCTCTGGATGTTGGCGGCTGCGTATGGAGAGTGGAAGAGGTGGAAGGCGAACCGTCTGGGATATCCGCCGAGGAATAAGAAATTCCATGACGGCGAAGTTCCGTTCTAAGATTGCGCTTGGTAGGAACATGTCTGTTGGATTGGAGGTATGCTGAGACGGATGTAAACGGCGCTTGTAGAGGTTTTGGATCTGTTGAGAATTGAGATACCATGCTTTTTTTGTCGATTGAGATAAAGTCTGGAGGTAACAATGAATAATCCAAAAGACGTTGATTCAATTGGGCACTTGTACGTTGACGTCCAAGCCGTTCAACCGCATGTACTCCAGCTTGGCCGCTAGTTCGGCCTCGATACCCCGCCATGTCCTCCCTTTGAGGTGCCGGAGACACAGATGCTTCCCTTCGTCCGGGTAATACAGCCAACAAGCCCACTTGTTCCATTTTCCTTGCTTCATCTCGTCCCTTGCCAGATGACCGACGGTGTCCTCGATGAAGGCGCCCCTCTGGATGGCGATTCGGCTGTAAAAGACTTGGTTGAGGTAGTGGCTGGTGGAGGCTAGGTGTGGCTTGTCGTGCCAGAGAAACAGAGGCGTGAGAGGAACCCTCGAGATGACGGCTGTCCCGTCCTCCGACTCCGACTGAACGGTAAAGTTTTGTTTGTGAAGCTGGGTCAACGCGCGAAGAGCAGGGTAGAGCATGACGTGGTCTGAGGTGGCGTACTCCATCATCCGTATCGACGGGAAGCAGACATATTCAACCGGAGGTCGAACAGCTTCCGGCAATATTTCGTTATTCTCTTTGTCCTCCTGCTCTGCTGAAGGCGGGGCCTTGTGCTGCTGCATGATCTGCAACAGCGGCCCAAGAGGAATGTCCGTCACCAGCGCCCAGTCATGCTGCTGAATCCAGACATACGGCGTAACCGTCATCCTCAACGCCGACCGAACCGCCAGCCCAAATCCCAACCGCTGCACCGGCTCAACAAACGTGACGCGCCCGTCTTTGGTTGTCGTGATGTTCATCACCACCGCATTGTCCTGCGACGCATAAGCTGCCGCCCCGGACCCAAACTCGGCCTTCTCCTGCGCCTTGACCAAATCCCCAGTGCCGTAGGGCCGTTCGGTAGAGGAGTACTCCTTGAGAATGAGCCTCTTGGCGTTGGCCTTGTAGTCGGCATACTTTGCCGCGCTGTCAGGTGTGACATGGCCCTTTTTCAGTCGCGGCTTCTTACTGACGTGATCGTAGGTGTCGAGGACGACAATGACACGGCAGTGAATGAGAGAGGCGCAGTGCTTTCTGAAAGAGGCGGCAATCTGCTCCAAGAGCTCGGTGGATGGCGCAGAAGGCGTGGGAGAGGTTGTGATGATGACTGTGACCAGCTCTTCCGGGGCTGGTCTTGCGGGAGATGCCATCGTCATCGAGTGACGAGAATGGCAGGTGTTACCTCAGGGAGAAGGCCATGGGTCATCAATGACAGCGCTGCTGTGATTTGGTGCCGTGGAGTTGATTTCTTTTGAAAATTGAAACCGAGCATGAGTGGCCAGTCGTCGTTGGACCAGACCCACACAGTGCGTTGCTGGCTCCAACTGTTTCCTGTCACTGTGCCACTCCTGTCAGTCACGGTTATTAGCCCTTGATTACCGTTGGTTGTCTCATGCATACTGGATAACCTGATGCTACCGCTCATCATCCAATATCAATGTCCCCCACACAAGCCAAGTTCTCCATATCCCAGTTTCCCGGTCCATTCACTCCATATCTGTCTGCCTGCGCCCCAGTCATTCCCACTAGCCTGTCCTGTTTCTGAAGCACTGCGTCAATATCATTCAGCAGTTCAAGACAGGCGGAAATCTTACCAATCCAGTCACAGTTTCTCAAAAACTGGATATGTCGCGTCCGATCTCAGGCCGTGTCTCGAAAGCATGTGGTATATCCACGCCGGCTCGTTGGGGAACCATTGTTCAACCTGGCGTGCCTGGGTACAGGCAAGGGAACTGGTGTACATTGGCCAGACAGTGAGTCTCGCTTTTCAGAGGGAGACTGCAAACATGGCAGAAACACCAGAGGCCAACTCTACGCATAATTACCCTCCAGTTGTTTGCTTGATTAATTGGTCGTATGTTGTGGGCCTGTTGCAAGTGCCTGATGAGAGTCCCGAACAAACGTGCCTTTGCATTGCAGGCGGGGAAAAGGCATCTGCCACGACGGCTGGGTCGAAGATTGAGAGAAGGGAACGCCCTTTCCATTACTGTAGGCCGGGGGTCAGTTGCATATTTGCTTGTTGTGATTTCTTCTTCTCGGAGCACGGGACCGGGATGGGGGTTGGCCATGTTGATTGAATGATGGCTGGGCTGCCGTGTTGGTGTGTAATTCTGCTGGTGCTGTGGTACATACCTCTGTCGATAATGTGGTCATGTTGTAGTACTGTTGGTGGTTTGATCAGTGTAAAATGTTGGAGGGAGAGGACAAAAGAATTGGAAAAGCACCGACACAGCACGGCGCCGCGTACTTGCCTGGGAAGCTGACAATCATTCTTTTAGCTTTCGGTAAAGAGGCAGATTCAGGCGTGAATTGTAGCAGCAGACCTGTGCACCATACGTGCTACCAGCCATAAAATATGATATTTACAGGTAGTAGAATGAAAGGCCAAACATCCCGATCCCTTAAATGAACATGTCCCCTTTGACCATTCTCAACACCGCAGTAAAAGACGCAACCTACAAGCAAACAAAGTAAAATACATTAATATACAATATACCCATAATCAATCACTACTCCCACAAGGACCGATAGATTTACAGAAGTTCATTACAATAGTACAGTACACACTCTCCCTCTACCACTGGATACTCCCACACCTAAAATATCCCATTTACCCCCAACCAAAGTCAATAAAATCTCCCCGGTAACATCTGCATAGACAAATGTCAATAAACACCAAAACTATAACTCATCGCGCAATTAACCAAGATTCTTCTCAAAGATTCGTCCTCAAAATTTTCCCTCAAGTCACCCATGTCGGTCGAGTATCTTTTTCCAAAGAAAAGACCTTGGAGGAGCTCAACCACGCTTTTCATGAATCTTGCGACGCTCAATGTCGACGACCAACTTTGCCGTGCTGTGATAGGTTGGCAGGTTCGGATCAATCAACGAGGGTTCCATATCCGGGCCTCTAATGATTGTAGGTGTCTTTGCCGGGATATCATGCGGGCTGGCCGGGACGGTATCGACATCTGTTGTCTCGGCATTGTCATTGGCCACGCGATCTTGGACCAGATCCAGCAGGTGAGCTGGATAGGGATCGAAGGACAGATTGGGCTATCTGGATGTGCTGGGCAGAGGGAGGAGGCGAGATGTGATGATGGTGGTGGCTGTGCACCGAAAGAGGCCATGGAGCTGGGGAAATCTAATGAACCCAGTCAGTTTGAGTCCGAGCTGATGTGGGTAGGGAGAATGCTTACAGTCTGGTGTGTGACAGATTGGTGGTTTGAATACTGATGTGTGTTAGGCCCCTTTTTCAATTTCTTGTCATGCCAAGCCTGATGAACAGATCCTGGGGGACGTTCATGTATGCCAATTTGGTGTTGTGGTCCGTTGGCATGGGTTCGATCACCAGGCATTGTATCATGAAAATTGAGGAGGAAAAAGCGTTGTATTTTTTTGTTAAGAAAAGGAATCACCCTCCAAAGCTCAGCAAAGCCTATAAAGATACCGTCCTCCACCATCCCCACTTATCGCCCCACAGTGTCTTCGTTTCGCCCATCTTGTCGCGAGGTCTCGGAGACAAAATGTTCCATCTGGATATGGAAATCGGCAAAAATATATCGAGCCCGGGGTTCATCTGAGCTTGACGACCATTTAGGGCCGCCAGCCGGGCCTGGTCCGCCTCCGGGCGGACCGCCGAAGCCGGGCATAGCGCTGTGAGCCGTGGCTGCCATGGTGCTCGTAGTCTGTGAAATTGATGTTAGTGACAAAAAGTCGAAAATGATTGAATGTCAAGTACCTCAAGTTGTCGACTGAACTTGGCGAGAGATTCCTACTCTTCTTGTTGACTCGGATGATAATGGTGAGGCTTGTCAGTTAAAGTGACGGTGAAAAAGGACAGGCATAATAGAGGAGAGCAAAATAAACAAAAGGACTTACACGGTAGGTCACTGCGGTCAGGGTAAACTGCTGTTGAGCACTGGGCAGTACTCTGGGTGTTGAGCAAGGCGTTGCAGTGTAAGATAATGGTACTAAGTTGCGTGCCTGGGCTGTTTGGATCCTAACCTACTGGGTGCTTGGACATGTAGAAACTGCACTCCATGTTGTCATTGCACACCGAGGCAAGTGTGTGTAAGTTAACAGGTTATGCCAACAATGATATTATATACGAAGCAAAAGTGTAACGAGAAACCCTCCAGGCAACAGCCTAGCAGTGATTCGTTAAGACAAACCAGTAAAGGGCAAAAATGTCAGATTGAAAACGCGAAATCCAAAGAAGAGCTTTGTTATAGTGCAAATACCTATGTTTATAAACACAACATCAAAGGTGAAGTTGCTTCAAAATCCATCTATTAAGTCTCAAGACACAAAGACAGCATTATCCGAGAATCGAAGATCAAAATACTAAAAAGAACACTCGAAATGACTCCCAAAGTAGGTAGAGTCCCTAGGACCCCCAGCTGTCATTGGAATGAGGCCAGTCATCCAAGAGGCCTTGCTGCTAAATTATCTGGCAAAGCTGAGTTCAGTAAAATCCTTGAGGTTGGGGATACCTTGCCATGTTCTTCTACAGCCTAGAAGTTGCTTTCTTGCGGCCAGTGACATTCTGCCACTGATGATGAATAAAGACCGCGATCTTTTCGAAAAGTCATTGAATCGATTCGGATGGATTTTCCTGATGACCTCACATTCTCCTTAGACTTAATTTCATAAGGCTGTTCTCTCTTAGTCATCTGTCTGTGGTGCATCACCTTTAGCCCGAAGGCCTCGGAAAGATACCTGATATAGTTGCCTTACACCCAGTGTTCTAATATGAACAATGACACAAGGAACAGCTGTCTCCTGAGTTTCTTGCGGGATCAGAAGTCAAATAACGATTTTCCCAGTTCTATCCATAGGCCATATTAGCTTAAACCAATTTTGAGCTGCAAACAACCTCGGCATACTTTGGTGATCTGTCCTGGGCTGTTTTTAACGAGCAATAGTTTTGTAACCCCTCGCGCACTACATTATGGCAAGCTGGACAGAGCCATGGCCTTTCATATGGGGATTTTCCATAATACTGTCTATTCCGACATACCTACCAGTATATCCCTGCCCTTTTAAAGGCTTAAGGTGTCGGCTTTGGTGACATATTACCATCATAGGTATCTCAGCTGTTACAAACATCACTAATTCCACTATGATCCACAGTTAAAGAAACTTAAAAGTAAGGTTATTCACAGATATTTAGCGTAAAAGTCTCATACCTTTTTCTTTTTGAAAAAAGAAAGGCGTAGTGTGGGCAAAAGACATTTTATCAGGGTTAGGGATATGTGGCTAAGGGGGTCCCAAAATCGATTTGGAGGGTCCCAAAACTATTGCTTTTTTCACCACCTTCGACCCTCGGGTGAGCTTGTTGGCCCAGGGGAGGCTGTTCGTCCCCAGATTTGTGTTCCATTGTTTGACATCTAGTCAACCCGCTTGCCCAACGGGC
Source organism: Podospora pseudocomata (assembly GCF_035222375.1). Taxonomy (NCBI): domain Eukaryota; kingdom Fungi; phylum Ascomycota; class Sordariomycetes; order Sordariales; family Podosporaceae; genus Podospora; species Podospora pseudocomata. The sequence goes on along the minus strand of NC_085888.1, from coordinate 1,566,717 downwards.
CAACGCTAACCGAGGTCGACAATTGTCAAATCAACGCCTCTTAACACAAAGCTACATTGAACTTTTTGCGAAAGACAGTCGTCATCTCTGCTCAAAGCCTCAAACTAACATTCCGGGGCAGAGTCTGATCATCTCATCCCCGGCAGCGATGGCGATGGTGATAACTTTAGCACCAGGCCATCCTCAGAGCCGTCTCAAAGAATGCTGAAGCCCCCCCTCGTCACACTACCGCTGTGGAACAAGCGCCATAGAAAACACGAGGAGGATCAGTATGCCCATTCTATCTCTCTCTTGTTGTTTTCGAAGCTGTGGCTGACTGTTTCTGCAAAACCAACAAGATCGGAGCGGCTCATATATAAGCCTTCGGTCGATGCTCAGGGAAACAAGGTTTGAAAGAGAGAATGAGGATTGATGTCTTCTGGCCTGTTGTTCATGTTAATAATAGCTGACACGTCGTCCGGTGTTTGATTCATGACCCTCTATGTGGTAGTTGTCAAGAGATATGACCAGAAGGCTGCCACACCTGGATTGCGAAGAGATGAATCACCTTGAAAGAAGTAAAAGAATATATAACAGGCCGACAATTTTCCCAGAAATGAGTATTAACGTTACACCGTTCTGAAAATTAAACTCTCCACCAATCTATGCCAGTTCATACACAATAATTTCACAGATCCGTCAATCCTAACGAATTTCTTGATTCAAGCTGTGACAAGGGCTGTAATATCAGGGCTTGGAACTTCATGGTTCAATTCAGGCTAATGATCTTCAATGGCCTCGAAGAGCGTGATGAGGAAGAAGAAGGTCTAGGAATACAGACAGATCTCAGAGACGCGTATTTATCCATCGTCAGGTGGTCCGTGCCCAGTGGCCTCAAGCCGCTGCCAAGTTCCTCAATATCTCAGGTTGGCCAATATCATCTTCTTAATAACCGCGAAGCCTGTGATCGTCTTCCTCACTTTGACTACTGGTTCACAGCGTGCAGTTACCCCTTCTTTCAGTGGCATCGACGGTGTTGTTGGCCGTGTTCACGGTGGTTGGTTCGTTGACGTGTGACACAAGCGCTCGTGGGCAGACAATTGTCTGTCTTCGGGCGACGGTGGGATGGCATCAGATTCCAGATGGCCATCGACCTCAGCACCAGCCCTGAAGTACTTCCACAGGGTTCTCGGTTCCCCAAGGAACCACCTTCATCGCGGCAGTGGCGAAGGGGTGGGCAGGATCCTCCGGCAAGAGACGCATGGCGGCAGCCTCGCGCCACTCCGCCATGTACTCTTCCGAATCGGAACGTTCATCGGGTAAGTCCCAGGGAGCGGGAGGGGTTCCGGCCGTCTTAGTGGCAACCCAAGTTGGCGGCGGGTGGGGGGGGAACTGGGCGCAGGCAATACGGGCGATCTGGTGGGGGTCAGCTATATTTCCCTAGTCTCCATTCCTCCTTGATACAACTTACTTGTTACTTGTACAATTTTCTCGCACCAGTTCTTGAACCCCGGCTTCATCTCAGAGGCGAAGGCATTCAACAACTAAGCCCAGGCTTTCATGGGGCAATCTCATGCTGAGGCAAATCCGGATCGATATGACTGTCCGGGATTCTCCCCATAACAATGTCGCCATTCTGAGTGACTGGCCGACCCCTTTCATTCCCTTCACCTTAAACCCCAATATTTCGATACACCTCATTCAATATCGTACAGTGATAAAACATCGTTCTGGCGTCTTGATAACACACCAGGCAAACTTAACAACTGGGCCCTGGACGTGGGGGAGCACTCTCGTGCACTGGAAGGGTCGGGTCGACCAAGTAATCCGGGATCGAGGCCCGGCTCATGTCGTTGTTGTAATCGGTTGACGGGGGACCCTCTTCCAAGGAAGCCTCATTCAGGCGTTCCTCCTCTTCATATCCTTGTCCATATCCACGGGCTTGTGACACCCAATATGGTACCTCAACAACTGCGCCATGCCTCTCGAGAGGCCACAAGGGGTACTGGCTCTTGAAATGGTCGGTGGCATACATCACATGCTGTTGCTGAGCTGGGATGAATGGCGGCGCGGCTGGAAGCGCTGTCTCGGCGGCTTGCGAACGGTTGGGCGGCTTAGAGGTCGGTTGCTGCTCGGCTAGTGAACGCTGTTGATACCAGTTAGTTTAGATGACTTTGCAAAGTTGAATGAAAAAAGATCGAAGCTTACACTTGAGACGTGCCGAGGAGCTCTGGCCTTGCGAGGCTTCCGGACCTTCCTAGGACGACCTTGGCCATTTCCAACGTCGATGGCCCATTGATGGCGGTTCCGATGGTCACGGCCATGACAGGTGATGTGATGTCTTTTTGTGTTTGTCCGGCGACCTTTGATGGGCTGTTGACAAAAACGGCAGCGGTAGTAGATGTTCCCATTTTCGTATTCGGTCTCCTCCTCTTCTTCAGGGTCGTCCCAGTTGTAGTATGGCCCAGGATCGTAGCGATTCCCGCGGCGGCCGCCTCCAGATGAAGGGGCATCACCGCCTGGGGCACCAGCTTGCATAAACATGGTCGCCATTTTGTTGGGTTTGGCGGGGCTGGCTGGTGTTTTTCCTTGAAAAAATGGGACGTTGTGGAAAAGGTGAGAAAAGAGAAGAGTCACAAAGAGAAGGAAGCAAAGTTGGAGGGAGGAGAGAAGAGAGGCACAAGGAGAAGAGAAAAAGGTTGTAAGGTGCTCGGAAAGCAAAAGGCCAAGTTGAAGGTAAACAAGCAGTGGAGGGGCAGCGCAAAATATTTGCGCGCTGCTTGACCTTTCCGTGGCAGCCCACACAGTCGGCGAGCACTGGACCCGCTTGTTATTGTTGATTTCACCCCTGGTGTCGCATACCATTGTGTTATTCACTTGACCAAGCTCTGCTTCTTCCCCCACTACTAGCGGGTCCAGTTGGGTTACCATTTTGAAGAAGATGATGAAGGGCGGTGGTCACTTTGGGAACGAGGTACAATGCGTAAAAGCGGCAAGGAGTTGTGGGCTTCAAGAGGAGGCTTGTGTAGGTAAAAAGTAAACAATCAATGGAAGAAGTGATGAGGATATCTGTATGTCGGTCGACCGTATTTCTATTGCTCAGACCTTGGGCTCTCTTGTTTTTATGATCCTTTCCCCCTATCACCAACTGCTTTATTTACCGAAAGACCACAGATAACATAAACGGTCGGTCCTCTCGACGATTTTGGCAACCAGAGGCCAGACATTTTGACCATGCCTGGAGGAGTGAAACGGTAGGACACAAAGCCGATTTGAGATGGACTGACATGGCAGGCGAGAAGCTACATCGTGAGGGGTTCACGGTGGCGGAAGAACTACCCACAAAGTGAAAGTTCATGGGTCCAGGATTTGCTGTGAGATTTAAGGTCGAATGTCTCCTGGGCCGTTGTCATAATTGTAGTCACCTCTGCAGTCATCAAGAAATAAGCCTCAAGCATTGTGCTCCTCTGATCACTTTGACTCAGAGATCTGTAACTATTCCCAGAATACACATAGAGTATTCGCTGTCACCGCCTGTCACTGTCCGTCATCGCCTGGCTGAAGTGGGGGACACCAAGACTTCAGTGACTCCAGTCAGAATAAGCACCATCTGGGAAATGCAAAGATCACCTCTGTTACGGGGGTGGGATGATGGATCTTCGAAATCACTCATGTCTTGCGACAATCAACTTGACGCAGTTGACAACCTCATATAGCCCTGATGAAGATATAACAACGCAATCCTATTATACATACTCTACAAGACAAATCCTTTTTTCTTTTGTCCGGTATCCTTCCTCCTTCCCAACCCCAAACTCAGAAGGTGCTCCTCCAATCCGGCGCTTCTTCTCTCCAATATCCCAAAGCCACATATTTCCTCCTGTCAAGCTCAGGCGACGTTGTTGAAAGGTCGGATCGTACCTTCCCGGATGATATCGATGCGGAAGAGTCCCTACTCGTACTTGGCCGTCGGCCGTTCCTCAGCGGACCACATTCCCGCACCCATCTAGTAATTAAGAGCGATCGGTTTCCCAAAAGCCCACCGTCACAACCCTGGCACCCTCTAATTTAAAATGCAGCTATACCCCCAGCTCCTAGGGACCCGGCCGATGATGTTGTCGAGCTATGAGGTGTTTATGTCCCAAGTGTACCTATCAGCATCGACACAGAAGAGTCGTTTCGTACTCGGAAAATTACCATTCCAAAGCCGACCACATTCCCGCATCCATCTGGTCTCAAGCAGTTAGTTGGTCACCCAAAAAACCGAACGCCAAAACTCCCCGATTCTCTCCAATTCCATCTGCTAGACATCTGAGCCTTCAACCTTCCCCGTTGAATTTCCTTCGGTCTTGAAGTTGCCGGCTCTGGGTAATGACCAAAGATCTTTGTTCGATATCCCACAAGTCTTTGTGAAGACGTATCCTTGTGAATATGTATTGCTGTTGATAGACCCCTCAATGTTCCCTGCCTGCTTAGCGATGGAATGGTTGAACTCTTGGTGCTCGGTATGATATTCGCAGTGTGAGCAAAGCTTATTCGTGTTGATAACTGTGCTCAGTGCTGGCTGGGGCGATTAATCTTGATGTTGTATGCTGACATAACGAGCCTGTGAGGTGCCTGATTTGATGTTGGTGCGATGTTGATAAATGTGACGCGGATAATATCAGTAACGTGTGTGATAAGCGAACGGGACAGACAAGCGAGCGGGACACTTTTTTCGCGACGCGTCTCCTGTTCACAAAACATCAAATTTCTCCACAAACTATTATGGCAACTCCTTCCTACGAAGCCAGGATAAACTTAGCCCTCGAATCTATGCAAAAGGATAAGAAATTAAGTATCCGAGCTGCAGCAAATATCTACAATGTCGAGAAAACAACCCTCCATAACCGACGCAACGGTAAACTTTCACGAAGCGATATTCCAGCCAATTCGCGTAAGCTCACGGACCTAGAAGAGCAAACGCTTGTTCAATATATAATTGAGCTATGTGCACGCGCATTTCATCCTCGGCTTTGTTACGTGGAAGATATGGCCAACCGATTGTTGTGCGAACGCGACGCGCCCCCTGTTGGTATACGATGGGCTCACAACTTCGTCAAACGCCAGCCAGAACTTCGGACGCGATTTACGCGTAAATACGACTACCAGAGGGCTAAATGCGAAGATCCAAAGATTATCCGCGAGTGGTTTGCCCTTGTATATAATGTCAAGGTCAAATACGGCATCCTCGACGACGATTCGTACAATTTTGACGAGACTGGGTTTATGATGGGCATTATCGTCGCCATTATGGTCGTTACAACTTCTGATGGCCGTGGTAAGGCCAAACAGGTCCAGCCTGGCAATCGTGAGTGGGCTACAGTTATTCAGGGAGTGAATGCTCTGGGTTGGGCTATCCCACCATTCATCATCTTGGCCGGGCAATATCACCTCGCCAATTGGTATCAAGAATGCAACCTCCCAGCCGACTGGCGCATCGCAACCACTGAGAACGGCTGGACTACCAATGCAGTAGGCCTAGATTGGATCAATCACTTCGATTTCCACACGGTATCTCGTACGAAGGGCAAATATCGGCTGTTAATCCTTGACGGCCACGAGAGCCACCACTCCGAAGAATTCGAAACCTACTGCCAGGAGCACAACATTATTACACTATGTATGCCTCCGCACTCCTCCCACCTACTTCAGCCATTGGATGTTGGCTGTTTTGCGCTATTGAAGAAGGCGTACAGTCGCCAGATTGAGCAGTTGATGCGGATGAACATCACACACATCAGCAAGTTGGAGTTTCTTTGTGCATTTAGAGAAGCGTTTTTGCTTCGATCACAGAAAAAGAATATCCAGGAGGTTTTGCTGGAGCTGGCCTTGTGCCGTACGACCCAGAGGGTTGCTTTCTAAGCTGGATGTACGGCTCCGGACTCCAACACCCCCATCCTCAAGGCCGGGCACGGCACTACCTTGGCTCTCCCAAACGCCACACAACCCTCGAGAAGCAAACTCACAGTCAAAGCTTATTGAAACTCGCATTTCCAACCATCAAGGCAGCTCTCCCACCTCCATGCTAGCCGCTGTGGACCAGTTTACTAAGGGAGCAATGGCAATAATGCACGAGGTGGCCCTTCTCCGTACAGAAAACTCTACGCTATGTAAGGCCAATGAGGGGCTTAGTAAGAGACGGAGAGCCAAAAAAACACGTGTGAGGCTTGGAGGGTCACTTACTGTACAAGAGGCACAGGATCTACTGGATCAGAAGGCTGTGGGCGAGCAAGTAATCCAGGAAAACCGACAGAATGGTGGTGGTGCAGGGGGGTCTCGTACGAAGATTCGGTGCTGTGGTGTGTGCGGCAAGCCTGGCCATAATGCACGCACGTGCAAGGAGGCTGCAGAATCGTCTGATTCATCAATTTCTGATAGAGTTATTGTGGTTTCCTAGTGTTGTGGTTGTGTAATTGAGGGTAGTTGTGGTAGGGTAGTAGAAAGTGTCCCGCTCGCTTGTCTGTCCCGTTCGCTTATCACACACGTTAGTAATTGATGAAGGGGTTCGAAAGATCCTCTTCATCGCCCTCCCTCGCTCTTGCGCGGACCCTGGTTAGCTCCCGCGGAGGGGTGCGCTTGCCGCTGTGGCTCGCTTTGGCCTGGCTGATTTGAGCTTGGATGACCACCCACGGTGCTGAGAGCTGGATCCATGGGAATTGGAGTCTGAGCTTGGGGAGATGGTCCAATGTTGAACTCGCCCCTTGAGACATAAGGGTTCCAGTTGTTCACGTCTTGCATCGGGCCATGAACTTCTTGATCCAATCGATCATATGCAGACAATTGGCGGGTTTCCGCGGACGACGGCATAGCGTTGGGAATGCAGATTTTCAGCGCCATGGAACATCTGAGGATATGATAGGTGCCTGCATGTGGAGGTTAGTAACACTCCAAGCTTGAATGTTTGGAGAATGTAAAATACGTTGTTGAACTGGGCAAGAGTCTGCAGGGCATGCACCTGCTGGGCCTGCATCGGGGGAGGCTGTATCTGGGGAGGCCCCAAACCGTACGCGGTACAGCAGGGGATGGTTACAAAACTTGGACGCTGTGGAAAGCAGGTATGATCGGGGTCTGTGTACAAAGTTAGAAAGGTCTCGATTTCTTCTGCTTTGGAAACATAACAAACATTGCTGGGCTGGGATCTCATACCGCAAGCCATAGCTTGTGTCTGAGAAGGCCTCTGTTCAAATCCGGCCGTAGACTGTGTCCGAGAAGGCCTATGTGAAGTCTTGATAGCTCTGCTGTCAGAGGGTCGCTTGATGGCACGTTTCGCGCTGGATTGCTGCTTTAATTCTGCGCGCCATTGCTGCGGCGTTATCTTCGCAAGGTTATGCTTCCGCCGCATATGGCGACACGGATTCGGCCCCTTACAGTACGTCGCCGGCATGACGCCATCACGACTGACACAGCCATGCGGACAATAGAGCGTCTTCTTGGCCTTCTCCGATTGGGTCCTGGTTTTCTTGACATCCGGGGCTTGGCTGTTGCTCTGGCTTCGGTCGTGTTGCTCTTGATCGGCCTGTTGGTTGACATCTTCCTCACCATTGTCCTGCTCGTCCAACTCCTCTTTCAAAGTCCTCCTCATCAACGTCTTCCTCATCACTCGGTGGGAGAATGATTTTCTCATAGGCGTGAGAATTGGACAGTAAGTGAAGGGGAGGGGGAGGCCACCAGAATCGCCGAAAGGCTGAGCGACCATCGCCATTGTTGTGGTTGTAGATGGATCTAAGAGGATGTAAGTCTCTTCTCATACTCGATATTAGGTATGCGAGGAGAGTAACAAAACAGGGATAATGCTTACGGTGCTGTTGGAGGATATGGCTTGGTTAGCAAACTGCTGTTCTGTTCCGAAGAAAGTCGCAAGGTCGTCCATCGCAAAAGTAAAAAGGAGGGGTGAGCAGTAGAAGCAGCGCGAGGGACAGGAAAAATCAACAATAAGAAGAGACCTGCAGCTTGAAAAGCGGGACCCGTCGTCGAGCGCAGGGAGCTTGGACGGCGACGTCAAGGGCGCTAGGGCCTCGACATCGTCAAGCTTGGACCAATTGGTGTTGACGACGGAAGGTGGGGGAAAGCGCCTGCGCCGCGAGGTGGGTCAGCTGGTGCTTGGAGGTTTTCGATTTCTGTTGTCTTTTCGATGCCTGTACCTGTCTCATTTCTCAGAGGAGATGGCGTTCGCCGAGAAGTATCAGTGAAGTCGACAACTCATGAGAGGGTCAGTCCAACGCAAAAGTGTTGACGTCGATGAACGTGTAATCGTCAACAACATTAACAGCTCGTCATAGAACAGAAGTGTGTGATTGTTTATATATTACAAGACAAACTTATTACAAGAGAAAGGCGTAAATCCTGCCGATCAAGAGTGCCTAACTGCTCGCGAGCATGCCGAGGCTGGGGATGGTAAAGGGCAGGGGATCCAGGAGGCACTCTGTTACCAATCATGTTCCCTTGACTGCCAGGGGACTGAGACTGGTGAACCTGGTCGCGAACTCTCGTGTCTACAGTGGTCTGCCCCCAAACCTAATCGCGATTTGCTGACTAGCCTGGCGGGACTGGCCAGGAGCAGTACAGCCGAGTATTCCCTCGCCATTCGAATATCCTCCATTACCAGACTGGCGATGATGGCGAACCTGGCTAAGAGCTGTAGCAGCCACATTGGCATCCTACTCAGCCTCAACGCTCTGCTGCTGACCAGGCTGGTGGAACTGGTTGGGGGCAGTACGGCCGAGCAATTCCTGCCCTATCGCATAACCCTTGTCGCCAATCCGCCGATACTGGTGGACCGGTTGATGAATAGCCACAGCGCCGGGACGTTGTTGCCCAAGTACAGGGTCTGGCTGTTGGCGGGGCTGGCGATGCAGTTGTAAAAGCGATGGATCGATCTGTTCATTACTGGTAACGTACTCATCATTCCCACGGTTTCCAGGATACGGAGGTTGAGATTGATAGACATCAAAGATGCCCATTCTCTCCTCATCGTGGAGGTCCATATCAAAATGACTCTGCGTGGTAGCGGGACGAATGCTGTGGATGTCATCGTCAGGCTCTCGAAGTCTGCGAGAATGGAGAGGTCGTTGGGCTGCAGGACGACTGCAGAGCTGCTCCCCAATGACGTTCTCATCATAGCCCGGCTGGCGAGGTTGATGAACTTGGTTTTGAGCATGCACAGATTGTGGAATCCACCCTGGAACAGGAATAGCTGGGATTCTCTGGTCAGGAGTTGGCCGGGCTTGCGTGCGAGAAGCACCGGAGAAAGAAAGCAAGACCTCGCGACGGATACGAGCTTACTTGGAAATGCTGGACGATCTGGATGATTTGATGGAGCCTGATTTAACCTCCCCACCCTGCTGACGCTTCTGAAGGCGCTCAGCTTGAAATTGTTTCAGTGTCCTGTGGGGTCTGTCATGAAACTTGGTATCATGGCGATTCCGGTTTGAGCCTCGAGTGAATCCCCTGGGAATTCTAAGACCTGACTGTAGATCCACAACCGTACACCCCTTGTCGCAACGATAGTTGCTTGCTGTTTTTGGACCCTGTTGCTAGGTACTCTGGCCTTTCTGGTTTTGGTTTGGGTAACTCGCTTCTGCTAATGCCGTTCCGAGCACCTTTGGTCTTGGCTTTGTTGGTGTCGTTGTCCGAATCCTCGCTCGACTCTTTGTCACTCAGAAGGAGGTCAGATATTGGTAGGTTTGAAGAGGGTGAGCGGGAGGGAGGTTGGCCTCCAAAGCCGCCACCTGAGGAGCCTGGCATGGAGAAGAGCAAGAGTGAGCAAGAGTAGGTAGGTGACAGGAAGAGCGGGAAAAAATTCAACCACCCAGAGAAAAGTGAATTGCTCTCTGTCAACAATCCCCACTCGTCGAGGGGGTCGGCAGCATGTTGGGGGCAGAGTATGAACCCTCTGGAGGTGATCTGTGCGCATGGCAGGTCGAGATAGACGCGATGAAGATGAGGTTTATATACGTTGATGATTCTATATATATATATATATATATATATATATATCTGCAACTCCTGACCTTAGCTTTTCTGTTCAAGCTAGCTCAACCACCCCATCAAGTTATTGGCTTATCCCAATCCTAGATCACATCATTCAGCTGCTAAAAATACTTAACAAACTTTCTTTTTATTCCCATTCGCGTTATTAAAGGCTTGGAGACAACAGGACCCAAACCGCTGCCAAAACGTGAAGGGTCACGAGCGTCCTCAGTTTCTGATTCCGCATACCTAATCGGCCAGCGTCAAAATGTTCAACACCCCGAATCTTCAAAGAGCTTCCCCCAAAACCTCCATTCCCTTCACCCTCTCAGACATCATCTTGATTTACGATTTCAATCATCCTCCTCTTCCTCAACTTTCAATCAGCCCACAGCACACACCCCTATTCAACACCCGCAGTAACAACCATCTTCCCCCACAAATTCGACAGTCTCGCATGTTCGTCCCAACTCTTCAACTCCTCCAGCATCTCCCTCTGGGCAATCTCCACCTCATCTACAACCTCTTTCACCAACCCCTGAACAGCACCCTTCTTCTCTCCCGCTTCGGCATCATCTCCTTCCTTGTTGACTGCAGGTTTCGGTCGAGTCTACCAATCATCAGCATTCAATTCTACTTCCAATCCCCCACCGTCAATACTAACCTTCCCAACATGCCCAACCCCATGCTTAACCCTCTGATATTTGTACAACGTCCCTTTCCTTGGTATACCCATTCCCACACATAACCCCCTTCTCATCTCGGTGCTCACAGTACACCTTTGGGGTCTTAACCCCACCCTCAGCTTGGGCGGACTTTGCCATTTTTTTTTCGTTTGTTAGCGGTGGCTTGGCTGACAAACGGGCGGGGGGGGTTGCGACTTTGAAGCTTTTTTTTTCGCGGGCGCGGGCAAGGTTTCTGAGACAGAAATCGGTGAGCGAGAGAATGCTGGGGACTGAGTCCTGGCAGGAAACACGCCTTTGACTGTGGGTGAGTTTGTCTGGCTTGCTAGAAAATGAAATCAGCTATGAGATTTTGATAGTGCTTGGGAGCTTGGGAGTTTTGAAAAGCTGACGGAGGGGTACGTAGCTTGGAGGCGGAAGCTGTAGGCAGAATGAAGCCGTGGTGGGTGTTGCCCTGTACTTAGTTGATTTTATCTTGAGAAAGTCGCACGCTTGGTGTCTTCAACGGTGATGCTGACAGGTGTGTATGACAGAGCTATGAAGGAAACACTTGACGTTTGTCTGTTGCGGTGACATTGTCGACGGCGAGACCATACAATGATGGCATGATGATAAATAGCGGATCAAGATCATGTTTCTGATGAACCTCGGCTTCTGCTTGTATTCAGTTGATATCTCTGACTGGATGTACTGTTTGTGTTAAAGGTTTTGTGGCTGTGCAACACGCGTCGTCTTTAGATACCCATACTCAGCTATTTCCCAAAGTAGTCAAAGGGCCTCGAAGAGCCTCAGAAGCATCAGTTGAATGGTTTCTGAACTGCCTTGCTCTTTTCACCCCACCGCCATACACAACCCCCAGCTTACAAGTTGATATCCATCACCCCTCTGTCATCGACCATCCTCCATAAGCCCTCCATCGTAACCCCTCCTCCATCACCCCTCCTCCAACGGACTATTATCACATGCGCCACCATCACCAGTTCAGAAATTTTCCAAACAAAAAAAATGTATAACGTTACGTATATACCTGGGCTATCTTTACACTAGAGTACCATGAATAACTGACTATCGAGTCCCTTTGGAGCCTCATGCTTCATGCCAGGGCTTGTGTCCAGGCTTGAAAGTGGTGATATATGTGGGCATATTGCCCTAAGTGTTGGACGACATCATGTATATACTATATAGCCACCACGGCCCCAACCTATCTTCAGATAGGATCTACGTGCTCGGCGAGCCGGGCGGGCCAATAAACGTTACACACACACACATCAGGGCTTGTGTCTCTCTGCCAATCATCTCAGAATACATAGAAAACCTTCACATTCCTAATAACTGCATTCTTGAGAAAGTCCTTTCCCTCATAAACAACCACCATGTCCCTAGTCAACTCCATTATCCTCAAAATCACCGTGCCCCTCCTGATACTGACTGATGTTGACAAATATGATACACTCCCATCCCCATTGGCAAATCCATGCTCCCGATAACTCCTCCATACTGGTGAAAAGCAAATTCTCTCATTCCGCCGATAACAAATTCCGCTCCGCCGATATCCTCCATACACCTTCTTCTGACCGTACAATACACCCCCCTCATCAAAATTCCTCCAAAAAGAAAACTCTGAAAAGAAGCTCTGTGAGAATTCCTTGGACCTGAGTCAAAGCCAGGGAGCAACTGGACTGCAGCTTGGATGTAGCTCACTCCTTTTCCTCGGGGTCTTCGCCACCATTATCCTCGTCATCCCCATTATTGCTCTCGGCATTCTCAACGGCAGCACCATCCCCCTTCATTGCTCTCAGAATTCTAAACAGCGGCACCATCCACATCGTGGCTCTCTCGGTAATCAACCGTCCCCATCGCTGTTCTCAGCATTCTGAATGGTAGCACCACACCCACTGTGGACCAGAGATTCACTGGCCTCGTTTCGCGTTGGAGAAGGACTGGTGACTCTGGGCCGGGTCAACAGTCGGGGATCGACAAGTTCGTCGCTTGCTCGACGCTTCCCGGATCACATCTGGGGACCGCTCGAGTTGGAGAGAGGTTCAAGGTTCCTGAGCTGAAGCGTCCAGCAGGAGGTTCGTTGGTCCCAAGCGGCATTATCGTTGATGAGGTGATCGTAGGCATTGGCGTGTTTGGCATTTCTCACCGTGCGCCCAGCCTGTTGGGGTCATCGAGGTAACACCATTGTTGATGTACACGCTATGCGGCAGGTTGTCCGTCGTTTGGTTGCTGAGAGTCACCTGGTCGGAGGCTTGATGGCTCTTGTAGCTGGAACAAGGGGAGGTTTGATGGTGGCTCATCGGGCCAGCATTCCAAGTTCCTGCCGGTGTACCCTCTATTCGAGATGTTGGCTATGACTCGGTTGTTGCGGTTGATTCCGTATGGAGCTTGGTGGTTAAGCGGATCAGCAGGGTACCGAGAAGGCGCGGAAGCTGGACGTTGACTAACTAGAGCATTGTCTTGGGTATACTTGTTAGTCGGCAGGTTCCCCGACCCCTGACTGTTGACATTCAAGCCATAGCGGGTTTGATGGTTCGCCGCATAGACGGGGTAGGCGGAATGAGCGGACGTGGGGCGTGGGCTCATCACGCCAGTGCTGTTGCTGATGTACCCAGTACTCGGGAGTTTTTCCCCGTGGCTGTTGACATTCATGCCGTATGAGCTTGATCGTGGGCCGGATTATATATGGGGTATCCAGAGGGGGCGGCAGACGAATGGGCCAGAGCAGGAGTAACACCGGGAAGTCCAGCAGTGTTCACTGCGGCCGGCTTGTGCCAGGACCTGAGGCACAATTCCGGAAGACCCAACAGTGTTCCCCGTGGCCTGTGTTGCGGGGAACTGTAAGCCTTGAACAAGCAAACATTATGTATTCATAGTATCACCTGGACAACCCACGAGGGCAAGGAGTTCACAGCCCTGAATCATTCACAAGTTGCTATTCATACTTCCATTGCCGTACTCAACCGAGTCCCGCTACTGAGACCCCGTCTTTTCAGACCTATGTATCACCGTAATTCCCATCGTCCTTCAGGAAAAGGGTTGAACCACCCCAAGAGGGCGAGAAATACTCATCTAGACTTGACGATCCCTCAGCTCTATCATCTCTCTTCCTTCACATACAACATCCACCTCAGTCCCAGTCCTCCTCTTCGTCATCGCTACATACCCGACGTCGCGGCCGATGCCCTCCCCCAGCCGGCCCTTCATTTTCAAGCTGCCGCGCCAGGTTGTCAATAATAAAGGCCTCCCTCTTCTCCCTACGCACGTTCAAGATGTGACGCCACCCCCCACCCCAGGGGAAAGCAAGCTCGATCTTGTCGGGATGGTAGTACCCCCCATCCACGAACCACTGCCGAAGCCTATCCGCCCCCCAATTTCTCTGGTTGTTAATCGACGTCAACATTCTCTTCGCCCTCGACTCGCTGCAGTCGTTGCAATGTCGCGGGATGGGGACCACCAGCTCCTCCTCGGTCCTCCTAAGCCAATCCGGAAGCGGCGTGGCCCTATGGTGGGACAGAGTTTTGGGGATGTTGTAGTACGGAATCTCACGCCCGATGCCATAGACTGTGAGAGGGTGTCTGCAGTACTTGTCGTCGAGAAAGGACGGCTTGTGGCGGCAGATTGGGCAGAGCACGACCATGGGGGGGTAAGGGTCGTCGATGTCTGGAAATGTGCTGTACCCTTCGATAGCATTCCAATTTGAGACCTTTTTCCTTGTGAAGGGCGCACGGGGGGGCATGGTGGTGACTTTGGCTGGAAACTGCGGAGCGTTTTAGTCAAGGTAGGTGTACCAAGGTCGAGTATACACCTCGAGTATGAGCCAGCAAGAAGTCGGAATCATGGCCGTATGCAGATACTGAATACATACGTAGACCGCCCTTTTTTCATGTAAGTTGGATTCTTTCGTTCTGTTTTTCTCTTCATGCTATCATCGTATTCTCATCTGGCATATATGTCCGCTTCTGCCGAGGGTGGACTTGCATAAGAGGAGACAATGGCATTGTCGGAAACCGGAGATTGACACCAATAACGTATATTATAAGCGAGTCGTACATATAAGCGAGTCGTACAGTCTCCACCACCCTACAACAACTATCCTCAATTGCAACATAACAACACTAGAAATCAACTCTAATTACATCAGAAACAGCCGAATCAGACGATTCTACAGCCTCCTGGCAAGTACGTGCATTATGGCCAGGCTTGCCGCATACACCACAGCATTGAACCTTTGTACAAGCACCCCCTACACCACTACCATCCGGCTGCGTTTCTTCCACTGCTTCCCCACCCACGGCCTTCTGGTCAAGTAGATCGTGTGCATCCTGCACAGTAAGTGATCCTCCAAGCCGCACACGTGTTTTTTGGCTCTCCTGCGCTTGCTTAGTGCCTCGTTGGCAAGGTGGTACTGCGCGGCCAAGATGATAAAAGGAGGGATGGCCCAACCGAGGGCATTAACTCCCTGGATTACCGTTGCCCATTCGCGGTTACCAGGCTGGGCTAGTTTCGCCTTACTAAGGCCGTCCGAGGTCGTAACTACCATGCCCGCGAAGATAATACCCATCATAAACCCAGTCTCGTCGAAGTTGTAGATATCGTCATCTACAATACCGTACTTAGCCTTAGTGTTCCGTACGAGCGCAAACCACTCGGCAATGACCTTTGGATCCTCACACTTAGCCCTCTGGTAGTCGTATCTACGCTTAAAACGCGTACGGAGCTGTGGCTGGCGTTTGACGAAGTTATGTGCCCAGAGCTTGCCAACAGGGGGTGCGTCGCGTACGCGTAGCAGTTGGTTGGCCATATCATCTACACTACGCAATCTTGGTGGAAAAGCTCGCGTACATAGCTCAATAATATATCGGACAATAGCTTCCTCTTCCGATTGAGTCAGCTTTTTCGAATTGGGTGTTATATCGCGTCGTGCAGGCCGGCCGGCGCGTCGGTTAGAGAGAGTCATAGCTGGTACGTTGTAGAGCTTAGCTGCAGCTCGGAGGCTTAATTTTTCATTGATTCGAAGAGCCTCAAGGGCTAAGAGTATCCTGGCTTCCTTTGAAGTAGGAGGCATATTGGGTTGTGGAAAAAATTGATGTTAGGTGTAAGGAGGGCGCGTCGTGGTGGAGACTGTACGACTCGCTTATATGTACGACTCGCTTATAATATACGTTATGCCCTATGAGTCTTTGTTGTAGCATCCGAAAGCCAAGATTTCTCGCGCTCGAACCGTGGGCTTTGACCCGAAGACAAAGAACCACTTTCCTCAGTGCCGGGCTGGAGGAAGAGCTGTAAATCAAATGAGAATCAGTGATAAGCTGTATCTACCGACGAATTGAGGATAGGTAGGTAAGTTTCCAAACTCATTTCCAAAAACTGCCCAGCACAGCTCTCATACATCAGGTGCCTCGTCGAGGCTGTGTAACACCCCAAGCTCGAGACGTTGTAATGAGCAGTTGAATAGTCCAGGGCGTTATCTTAAAAGAGGAGAGTCGTAGATGCTTGCGGTTGGCGGATCTGTGGATCGGAACCTAGTACAGCATGTCCGCCAGTTTTTCGATGATGTCATCGCAAACAAAAGTATAACATGTTTCTCAAGTGCGACAACAGAGTCAAGTGCAGCATCAGGAAGATTTCAGGCCACATCCAGGAACCAGGCGACTCCACCGTCACATACAAGCAATCACCTTCCTACCTTAGCTAGAAGATGGCAATTACCCGGTCGCTCCTGCCTCGTTGATGACGTTCTTTATCTGTTGAGCTTGCTTAACCATGGAAAGGATCTACCAGCGTCTCGGTAGACCCAGAATCGGAAGGAGGTGACTGAAATACTCTCCCAGCCCCAGCAGCCATACATGGAGGTTTCAAGCAGGGTGCGAGAATTCAAGCGGTCAGTCAGCTTGGGCAGAGAAAGATGAGTGTCTTGAGCGAAGGGGAGGGGTAGTGGTGGTGAGAACATGGAGAGTTTGAGATCCAATCAACAAGTACCTAGTGGCTTCCTTTGGATGTGGTGTTGTTCGAGGGCATATTGATGGAGATGAACTGGAGTTGGTGGTGGTGATGCTGGTTCGGCAAAGTCTAGTTTGGAATACAGGGCTAGTCTGTGTTTTGATGCGTTAGACCTTGGTTCAGTAGGTTCATGAGGATCACAGAGTTTGACATGCTCTCGGAGACTTAACGAATTACTTGGATACTCTTCTGAAGTAAAGGCCACAAAATGCTTCTGCCAGGCATTTAAGGATGGCCTCTCCGCCCACAGCCTGTTCCTCAACACCCAAAAGTCGATTCCCCTGCTTTTATCAGCTTGTTGCCATGACAGTCCCGCCAATCATTACACCTCCTCCTAAACACAAGACCATCCTTCTCCTATCAATCTCGCTCCACCGCTTCTCCGCCTCTTAAACCCACCCCTCAAACCCCCTCACCCCTTGCTTAACTGTCTCAATCCCCACCATGACATTCCCCTCCACCGCAAAGAAAACCCCCATCTTGACTCTCTCAACCCCCCTAAGCAGCAGGTCAAACTCCCCCCTCGACTCCACAGCAGGTCGTGTCAGCGCCGACGCACCCCAGCCTCCCCAGCCATACTCTTCAGCCCATTGCCGCTCCTGCTCTTGTTGCATCCTGACATCGTGCTCCAGCTTCATGATCCATGCTTCGGCGATGTTCAATATCTTGTTCACCCTTGAAACGATGAAATCGTAGGTCTTGGGGTCGTCCTCAAAGTTGGAGTATTCGGGTCGTAGCACGAGGTCACGGAGGGAGGCGACTTGGGCGGTGAAGTCGAGGAGCATTTCTTCGAGTTCGTCGGAAGGGGACATGTTTTCGGTTTTGGGTTCGTGATGGGATGTGGTATTCTGGTGGTTGATTTTGGAGAAAAAACGAAAAGTTAAGCCGCGGAGAAAAAGATTGGCCGGATGACTGTTTGGGATTGAGTCTTGCACTTAAGGTTGACTTGTGGGAGTTTGACTGCCAAATTGCCAGAAGCCTGCCCTCACTCCAAAAATGAAGCCCCAGAATCAGATGAATGAGAATGGTAGGCCTGGGTGAAGCTACGCGGTCACCCGCCCCGGCTGCCCACTCCAACCCCTACACAGGACGTCGATTCTAGTAGTCCCGTCAATGATGCTAAGCTGCGTCCTTTACGCCTAGGGTCGTCAATTTCAAATCACCACCTAGATAATGCATGTACCGCCCAAGGTACTTTAAATTTCAATTGAAGCTTAAAGACATGCTGCCTGAAAACCGAGGTTTGAGGACAACTTCTCTCGACTGACAGCGTCATACTAGGTAGGCTGATATTGTATGCAGGTAGGTAAGTAATGGGAAGTAGATTCTCGAGGTATTGCCGCTGGGTGGTTCAGGTCAACGTAGTCGGCTCCAGTCTGTTATCGTGAGTGACAGCTCTGTCGTATCATTCTGATGTTTGTTTTGCACCACGTTACAACCCTCGTTCCTACCTGGGATAACACAGCAGGTGGTATGTTTAGGACACCCAGTGATCCAGACCGATTACAGCTCGTGCCTGGGAGTACACCTTCATCAATCCGAGCCGATCTCAGGCCTTGCAGCTGCTCAAGGTAGTAGAGGTCAGTTGATCCAGCACTTCACTCGAATTCCAGACTGGATCCATCCCCGCTTCCCCAGCTCTATCCGCGAGCCTGCTGGCGACATTACCCATCCCACCGACGATAGCCAACACTTGAATTTGAATCCCACCAGCTATGGCGCCTACTACGTGTATCTGCCCCGCATGTCTCAACCTAGACTTTGCCAGTTTTGATGCAAGCCCGGACGGCAGTATTGACGAAAGGCTCTAAGTTCTTGCCGCTGCCGCGCTACCGGGCGATTTCTGTGGAAACGGTCACGGATGCTGCCGAGAACGGATGCGGTCTCTGTTGGGTTTTGGAGCCGGGTATATCCCATTTTTAGAGCGATATGTATAGGGATGAGTATGAGTATGAGGATGAGCATGAAGATGAGCATGAGGGTGAGGGTAGGGATCCATATCATGACAACACCGTGGCCGGTGGGGAGCTGACTCGCAATCATTCTGGGGGCTCAACCGATGGTCCTGCTTCACAAGACGGAGAACACCAAGCAAAACCGCTAGAAAAGAGCGCTGGCAGAGACGGGAAGCGTCGCCTCCATGTCTGGCACGAATTACGACCGGCGAGAAACCTTCAAGTGACGCGGGTAGGTCCTCGACCCCACCATAACATGCAAAGAGTGGTCAGGCCTCGGCTGGACTTTTTTGATGAGCCCAGCACCTATCCAGCCCGGGCAACGGGATGTCAAGGAGTATGTCTGCGGCCTGGTTTTTTGGATTCCTTTGGAAGGGCATCCATCGTGCCGGGAGTGACTGATCTCGAAGACAGCAGCAGGGTGAGACAGCGGTGGTTAGACGGGTGTAAAGATTACCCTGTCTGCTCCAAAAGGTCGGGGTATCTGCCGACGCGCCTTTGTGATGTCTCGCATTCGACACCAAGGTTTGATGGAGACTGCCAACCTGGCTGGCTCGGCGGCTCTGCGTTACATCACATTGAGCCGCTGTTGGGGCAAACCAGGCTTGGACGCACTTCCGCTGCGCACGACGAAAGAGACGTACAAATCAAGAACAGAGGACATCGAGTGATCCGACATCCCTGTTTTGTTCCGGGATAGCATCTCTCTGGCCCGCGTGCTCGGTTGTTACTTTCTCTGGATTGATTCACTTTGTATTATCCAGGACGACATGGACGACTGGCTCACACAACCTGCCGAGATGGCCGATATCTGCGCCAATGGCTATTTCAACATTGCAGCTGCAGCTGCTACAAATTCTTCGGAAAGCCTATTTAGTGAGCGGCACCAGTTTGTATGGCTAACAAACGGAATGTGAATGTGCTGGGCTCCTCTACAAACCTCTACCACCAGCGCGTTTTGTGTTTCTGTTGCGTGGGAGATCTGCCAGGCGCTTTGTGTATCTTGCCTTTGCGCAGCGATCTGTTGCGCTGTTTGTTGTTGGTTTTCTTGATTTCTTTTGGACGAGCACACACACCGCAGCCCACACCATAAACTTTCGATCAGACGGGCAAGAATCCACCGCGGAAATCCACGTCCGACCCTCACACTCGGTTACCCACAGTTATGTTTTGGGGACTTGCTCTATCGGTAAGAAGACCGTGAGCCCATTGTTTTACCGGGCGTGGGTGTTTCAGGAGAGAATGCTCTCACACCGCGTCGTTTATTTTTCGAAATCCGAGCTTCTCTGGCGGTGCAGACATACCATGCATTTCGAGTGCGGCGACATGGACAACATCTCAACGAACTTGACGCAAATCGAAAGGCTGCATGTGGCGGCGAGAAGGCAAGAGGATGGTTTCAGGCCCCCCAGCTACATGAATTTGGCTCGACGTTGGAGGACCACAACTAACAATGAATACGGCAGCATTCACCGACAATTTGCCGAGATGTCAGAAGGGAAGTGCTCTTTGCAACGGGCGCGTGACTTTTGGCTAGAGGCCATGTCAGAGTACTCAAGCATGGTGCTCACGCATGAGTCGGATCGGCCCTACTCTCGTGCCGGCATTGCGCGCCGGGTTCACCCAGTGACGGGCGACAGGTATCTTGCCGGGCTGTGGTTGGAGGACTTGGCACGAGGTTTACTTTGGGTGGGCATTGCACATCCCATCATCAGGAACACCTTGAGAATACCTGGAATTTCATCGTGGTCCTGGATGTCATTGACAAACCCTGTTACCAAATCACCTTCCGCCCATTTCTGCATCTCTAATTTGCAAATGGATTCACGTTTGAGCATTTGTCGGGGAAGAACCTTTGCGCTGACGAAGGCTGATGACAACTTCGGGGCTGTTTTGGATGGCCAAATACATCTCGTTGCCCAGATGCGTGGCGCCGTGGTACACGAGGACGTCCATGGTCATCTCTTCTTTCATAATAAAGACGAACACGTACCAGTGTACATGGATTGCCCACAGGACAAAACGGAGCCAGTCAGTGGTCGAGAAGTTTTATATTGCCTATTGATCGGAACCGGGGACCCCCTCTTGGCAAGGCGCGTCAGTTAAGGGCTTTTGAGTGCTGCGGGCTATCGAAGGGGAAGATTCGGTCTATCGCCGCGTGGGGGTGGGCTTAAATGATGACGAAACGCTCTTTGAGGACAGCGATGCACCTGTTGCTAGGGTTACGATTATTTAGCAGATCTTTCCACTCAGTTTTATGTCAGAAGTAGTTATAACTACCTATTCTTGTACAGACGTGGGATCTCAGTTATACATAGTACGGCAATTCCTCAGTCGGGCACATTAAGGTACTTTACCAAGATCATTTCCTTTACCTCGTTGATTGGGCGTAGACCGCTCAATAAAAGCTTGCCCCTATCTTCTTCCTCATTGTCAATAGCCAGTGCCTCTGAGTGTAACTGCCGAGAGCGAAGAGAACAGACATTGACGCTACTGCGGATCAATCAGAACCATTTCTTCCAAATACAGGAAGAATATTCATGCAGCACTATGAGCCAGCGGCGCAAATGGCGGATACGCGAAGCAAAAAAACGAATGATTGGTGATTTATGAAACCCTCTTACATTCCAAGGTCACCGGACCTCCTCACCAAAGCCCACACGAGCTGTGTACCTGATATTCTTTCAAGTCTTCAAGTCTTCAAACTTTCAAACCTTCAGCTTCCAAAACCTTCAAACCCCTCTTAATGGTGCCATTGACAAGGGACAATGATAGGTGGCTCATGAACCCTGGCCTAAGGTAGCAATCAAGTCCAAAACAAACATTAGCGCACTGTCGTCCTAGCCTCGTGTCCAGCATCCACTTTATTCACATCCTCACCATAGAAAAGGACCTTTCGAAATAACCATACGCTCATCATCATCATCAACAATCTTATCACAACTCTCTATCAAAAACCCCTCTCAACCTCCTCCCCTCCCAAAAAAAGCCAACTATGCAAAAGCCACCCAACAAGGCCCCGTCAACCTCATCTATAAAAAAAAAACATAAACAAAAACCGTTGCCCAATCCCCCAAAACGGGTATCAACCTTGGACCAAAAAGAAAAACAGCACGCATAATCCTACTGCGCAAAAAGACCAACTTCCACCCACAACAACCCCCCTCACTCCAACCCCATCCTAACCTCATCCCCAACCCCCCAACTCCCCTCCTCCTTTCCTGCATCCTGCATCGCCAGCCTAGTCTGCAAAGTCCCAACACCCGCATCGTCATAATCCCCCGAATTACTCCCCAAACTCCCACTAACCCCGCTCGCCCTCCTGCTCCCGCTCCGTCTATGTGACGACGAGAGCGAGCTCGCATCCGTCACCCTCTTCCTCAGCGAAGAGGGCTTGATAAACCGTGACGTCGACCTGCTAGACGTAGACAGCATAGAGGCAGAGTCGTACTCCTCCTCCCTCTCGAGCGCCAGATTCTCCTTGCTTTCGTTTGTAGTCGGCGGGCTTCCCACCGTCATGGTTGTGGGTGTGCCAGGTGTGGTGGGGGTGAGATCGATGGACGGGATAGACTTCACATCGCTGGCCGCAGCGGCGGCATCCTCAGTATCTGCCTCGACAAGCTCAGCATCGCGGTACCACTTTCGTCGGCGTGTCCACTTTCCCCACCCATCTTGGCCCCTCCGACCGTTTTGCCACTATCTCATCATTAGCACCCCCAACAAAACAACGATGCCACAAAAACAAACCTTATTGTCATAATAAATCCACCCCACCTTCCCTCCTGGCCCATCATAATCCCACTCCTTTTCCCTATCCTCCGCCATCACAGCCTCATCCGGCACCCCATCCACCTTCCACCTACTCCCCTCCACCCACCTCCACCGCATATTACTCCCGTCCTCCACCTCGGGCAGCTCAAACTCATCCCGCTGCGGCACAGCATTGTTATGCTCATCCGTCCACGCCGGCCTCTCATATGCAAACAAACTCGTCGTCCAACCCAGCCCGACCCAGCGCCGCTGGTTCTCATAGATAATAAACGTAAATCTCACTCCGGTATCCTGGCCCCCTCTGGCTCGGCGCAGGGCCTTGGTCAGCTCCGACTCATGGCGAGTAGCCTTGTTAGTGCCAGCTGCCGAACTTTTAGTTTTGGTCGAGACAGCACTGCTGCTGACAGTGTTGGCAGCATCGGCAGACGGTGTTGCTGTGGTTGTTGCACCTGCCTTGACAGGTATCTCAAACTGCAAACCAGTGATTAGCGTCAAGAACTTTCTGATAGTGGCGCTTCTCCAGAGGATAGCCCGAGTGACGCGCATCACTCGAGCATGCCAGGTAAGGATAATGGTTCCAAAGAAAAGAATCACCCGGCGGGTGGTGATGATCCTCAGCGGGGGCAGCGTAAGCGAAAACCAAAACGGCGTGCAGAGCAAAATCCGGACAAACAATGTCGTCAACGCCGGCCGGGTGGTGGCTGACGTGGCCGTCTGCTGCGTGCTCAAGAAATCCGTCAACTCCAACAAGGGTTCCAGCAGGATATTACACCGAGCTGTGAACTCCTTCAGTGTCTCAACAATCTCATCCAACGTCTTTTGATGTCGTGTATTCGTCGCCTCCGACATCGAGCTTTGATTCCTCTTGTGTCCGGCCGTAGGAGTCGCCGCGGTTCCATTCTCTGTCTTGGTATTCTTTTCCGGCAGTCCATCCACCAACAAGTTCTTGCTCTTGCTCTTCTTCAACGTCTTGGCACCGTTTGCATCCGTCGCGACACCCGTACCATCCCCTGCACCAAGTCCAGGCTCGCTCCAACTGCTACTGCTCAGCGGGCTGAACCGCCGGCCGTACATGCCCATGATGAGGATCAACACCAGTATCAGAGGTCCGGTGGCGCGCATGAGAAAGTCCCCGTAGAGCACCACCGCCCAGAAGAAGGCCACGAGCAGGAAGCTCTCCCACGCATCGCCCGTTGTCCATGTCAATAACCCGACGACATTGTTGAGTGGCAAGAGAAACGGGTGGCTGTACGCAAGGGCGCGTGTGATTTGGGGGGGTGTCGCGAGAAGCAGGGGGGACTTTTGGTGAACGAGGATGGTGCTCCTCCTCTTCGCGGCCGAGGCGGTGCTCGGGTTCGTCGAGCTCAGGGTCGCGGGGGAGAAGATGGCATAGGTGGGATTCGGGGCGGGAGAAAAGACGGACGAAGCGGCGCCATCACCTCGCGACGGGGTGGACGGGTGTTGCGAGTTGGGATCCAGCTGGTCGCTGCGCTGGGCGCGAGGGGGGGCCGACATGTGCGTGAGCCAAGGGGGTTCCTGTTCGTATTGGGGCAAAACAAATTGTCAACGGATCAGTTCAGTCATCCCATGCTATGATGGATGGCTGGAGTCGAAAGGGGAGGCTAAGACGCGCAAGCATCGTGGAGAGGTCCGAGTTTGACTTTCCGCCTCATCAGTGTCGATGACGCTGACGTAGGTGCCGTAGGCGGAAGCTTTTGGGGTTGTTCTGGGGACGTGCTTTGGGGGGTCGTGACCAGCTGCCCACTGTCCAATCAACCGCCAAGAAATGTGCCTGGATCAGCCAGAACCAGACTTCCAGGCTTTGCTGTGCGACGAGTGTCTTGCGCCAAACCCCCGGACTAACCGGTAATCATATGAAACGGGAGAAAGAGAGAGAGCGAGCGAGAGAGAGAGAGAGAGAGAGAGAGAGAGAGAGAGAGAGAGAGAGAGAGAGAGAGAGAGAGAGAGAGAGAGAGAGAGAGAGAGAGAGAGAGAGAGAGAGAGAAAAGAGAGAAAAGAGAACTCAAGAACTTACAAAAGCAGCCATTCAAAAAGGTTGCTCGCGGGGAATGCGCCAGGAACGGCACCGAAATTGATGTTCACGTCATAGGCGACAACCGTCCTGACCTGACTCTGATGGGCGATGGTACGGAGACGATGATGATAATGCCACACAGCCAGCCAGATAGAGAACAGGGAGACAACACATCTTTAATACCAGGCTATTTCTCTGGCTTCGGTGTCTCTCGTCATGGGATGGGAACGTGAAAGAACCCGACGCAAAATGCCACAAGCCCAGCACGTGAGAGAAAGCCAAACTGGAACATGGCGCCAGCTGGCGGCGCAGCTAACACGCACTGGAATGCCGACTTGCCTGGACCCCGCACCCGCCAGCTGCTGAAGTGGGCGGAATCACATGCAAATCAAAGCACCTCAACGGGCAAAACAAGCATTTGACAAGATAAACAAGATAAATATGCGTGTGATTAGTAATGTATCTACAGTACCAGCTAATGATCAACTACTTTTCCCGTCCAACAAGAGCTAACTCTGCAGCCTCTAACCGCACCTGAACATCAAACAGCGCTAATGAGACATCTATAAACCCGCAGAGTGCTTTGCATTCCCTCGAATCCAAACTCCGAACACTTGAGGATGCCGCTCGCTCCCAAACCAACATGTCGCAGAAAAGATATATGGAGATGAAAAAAGAAGCCAGACGAACAAATGAAGAGAAGAGCAAAAGGCAGAGTGCCAAGGGGACAAAGATGTAGTAAAAGCAAGAATGTGAGGGACACGCTTCACGGAGCGTTGGCGATACTGGGGCATTCTACCGCCTTGTTCCAGGCTAACAGACGCCGGCAAAACCTCCTGGCTTGGATCTTTCCAGACTCGAGGCGTTCTTCAATATTGACCCTACCCAATTCAAACACCAGTGTCAGCGTTTTATCCCCAATGAACTCGATCGTGACCTCGCAGCTGCCTCCCTCGCCACGCATAGACCGAGCCGCAGTCTTGATCTGCTTGGGGTCGATCTGGAAAGACGAGACAGCTTCTGGTGACCCCGGGACAGCTTTCAGAACCCCGGTAGTATGATCGTCTTCAATGGAGAAAAGGGTGCCGGCGATCTTTGAGTTGAATATTTCTTCGTCGCCCGCTCGAATCGCACCAATTGTGAATGTTTCCGGCTCTTCGCCCGCTTCTGTCTTGATCACGGGGAAAGATGTCTTCACCGGGAACTCGCTAGCACCATAAGCCTCGCTGGCAGAGGGCGTTGCCAGAGGTCCAGCACTAGGGGAAGTCTCCCTTGCGCTGGCCAAGGATACGGTTGGGGCTGACGCGGACTCGGTTGCCGATGGGAGGGGGGTTGGATACTCCTGCTGCTGCGGTGGAACAGGCTCAACAGACGGCAAGTGATACACAAAGGCCGGTGTGGCGGGAGTTGTCAGTGAGGCAGGGGTCAGGGATTCGCTCTGAGCGCGCTCCTGGTCTCGCTCGGCCGTCGTCGTACTCTGGTGGACCGGGGCTGATTCAGCCCTGTATGGCTTCTGACCATTTGCCACACCGGTGTTGACGACGATGGACGACATGGGCTGTGGCGATACGATGGAAGTCGCTGGTTGAGTTGTGGCAAGCACATTCTTACTCCGGGCATGGATTTTCTCCACTCGCCTTCTTTCGGTAGACGCTCCGGGGACTGGGCTCCGTCGGGAGGGTGGCTCTGCGCTGGACGCGGCGCTCCGTGAGTTGATGGCTGTGAAGCCAGTGCTCCGTGCAGGCGTCTCGAGATTGATGAGAGCCTGGGCGGCAATGGCTTGCGCACTGGGGTGTGGCAACTCCTTCTCGGTCTCTGTGCCTTCGTCGGGATTAGACACGCTCGTCCGGCGACTGTCAGCAGTTGCCATGTCGATGTCATTGGTAGAGTTGGACATTGATTTGGTAACAGATTCTTGGTCTGAATCCGAACCAACATCCGCCATCTCCACGTCGTGTTGCTGCAAGGGTTGCGAAGTCGCCGGCTGTGCGGTGGCCAAGCCAGCGGTCAAAGACGGAAAAGACACGGATGCGGACGGAGACGGGCTATCCGCCATTTTCTTTGGCAACGGGGTCTGGGCAGGGCCGACGGGCTGTCCCCTCGCAGTCATATCTTGTCGAAGATCATCGTAAGTTGGGTACTTTCGAATGGTTTTGGCGTAGTACTCTCGCGCCACCGCCGAGTGGGGAATCTCAGAAGTATCGCCAAAATCAAAAGGAGTCAGGTATTTGGCCTCAATCCATCCAAGTTGCCAGCTTTGCCTACCCATATTGTTAGCGAGAAGGGAAGAAACAGAAAATAGTCGCGACTGTCTTACCGGTCATTGCTATCGATGATGAGCACTGGAAATTCCCGCTTCTTCACGAGGGGGCCGCCAATCCCGTACCCTTCGGCCCATCCTTTGATCCTCCTCACTTGACCCTTGTCATCACGGTCATACTCGTAACACTTTGGAAGCGGACCGGAAAACAAGCCAGCGCTCTCGAGGGTGAGCTCCAACAGACCAGCCGAGTTCAGATTCTCCTCGTCCCACGGCAAAATCACAACAGGGTGTTGCTTTTGATCGGCAGTACAATATCCTGTATACAGCCCAGCCGGTGCTGGATTCGCAATCCCAGAAGCCGCCTTCCGCTGTCTGGAGGCGGCTGCGCTCAGGGGGCTGCTCATGGGGGTTCCATTCTTGTCAAGCTGAGGGAAGCCCTTCTTTGCCCGCTCAGTCTTGTTGAGCTGGTTGGCGTTGAAGGGCTTGTAACCATTCTTGAAGGCTTCAATGACCATCCTGTTGTTCATCTCCATTAACTTGTAGTCGCATCCTTCCACAATCCAACCCAGCGTTCTGATAGCCTGCGTGTGCTCTTTAGACATCCTCCCGTGTTGAGCACTAGCCAAATGCTTCGCAGCCCCTCGAAGTGGGTGTTCTCCAAAGTTGACGCCGTGCTCCTCGCAGCGAAGGATGTAGTAATCTCCACCATCGGGGAACTGGATAATGATGTGCTTGTACTCTGGGTTGCCGCCTCCCCACACCTCACTAAACTGGACTGTCCGCTGCGGACGGACATCCTCACTGGCGGTGGGAGTTGCGCGCTCGAGATCGGCACTGCTGGGTGTGTGGTCTTGCTTGGCTCGTTTGACGTCTGGGGGAGCCGAGTCGGTAAGGGTGGCCTTTCTCTTGGGCTGCTGTCCTTCCTCCACCGGACCAGGACGATGCAGCTGAGGGGGGAGGATTGGAGGCAGAACCTGGCGTTCATGGGCCGAAGGGTTGTTGGTTCCGTCACTCTTGGGGTATGTCGGATGGAGCGGTGGCATTCTGCCTGGAGGTGTAGAGTACATGGCAGGACCATAACTAGGGTTCCTGTGCCAGCCATTTGTTGTTGGCGCTCCTGGAAGAATACGACGGCCATTACTGGTTAGCTGTGGCTGTGGGGGAGCCATCTGTGGCATGGGATGGTACATATTCCGCATGGAAGACGAGACTGGCGCTGGGTGGGCATGCATGGATGATACCGGGGGTTCTCGGGACCCATTGGTCTGGGGTGGAGGCTCCAAAGACGAGCGCATTGTCGGGGGGTAGTGTGGTGCAATCGTCAGAGGCCCGTGTCTGACAGGCTCCGAGGAACCAACGAAGCCTCTGGGATAACCAGACACGCTTGGAGCCATGAGCGGCCCATGTGGATTGTTAGGCGGGGCGGTAGAGGATGACAAGATGGGCGGCTGCGGCCTTTCGGAAGCAGGCAGCTGGATATCCGATGAGCAAATCGACACAAAGTTCTGGGCACATCCATCGAAAACTTACAGGAGGCGGCCCCGACGTAGAAGGCGGCGGCACATCGATATTCAACACGTTCTGCCACTGGCTGGCCTCCATTTCTTCATACCGTTTCCTCAGGGCAGCCAGTTCCTCGTCATATTCGCGGTCCAGATCCCTGGCCTTGAACTGGTTTACCTCCTTCAAAAGCTTCACTATCCCATTGAGAAGTTCAGGATGCCCCTCCAAGGCGAGATACCTTTCCCGGTCAGTCCGAAACCACGAGTCGAGGTCCATCTTCTTGTTATCAAGCTTCAGGCGCAACTGCTGCTCATCGACCTTGCGACGCTGCTTCAGTTCCAAAATGTGCGCATAGTTTTGCACGAGGGGATCTGGTTCCCCCTTGGAGGCAGCCATTTTGGGGTGTGGGCTTGGTCGATTCCCATGCTGCCGAGACATATCTGATGGATGACCCTCAGGTTGCCGGCTGTAGGAAGGGAACTCTGGAGTCCTCGCATATGGTGAGGTTGAGGTGGTCATTTTGAGGCGCCGGTCTGGCGACGCGGCATCTGTGATTCAGTGTTAGCGGGGGTTGACGGTGAGTGATGAGCGATGGGGGAGAAGAATGACTTGAATGAGATGAATGAGGCGAGATTGGCAATTGAGATGAGGTGGTAGTCGCTTCGGGTGAGAAAAGGTTCACCAGACACATGTTGCACCATGGCACCGCGAAATGCCGATGGTGGTGCGTGTGCAGGGATCCCGTGTCGCAAAATCATCACACTCGAGACGAGATGGAAGCTGGGAGTTGGCAGCTGGGAGCTGGGCAGGAGCGGTAATGTGAGGTTGAGGGTGAGAATGAGGGTGAAGTTTAGGGTGGAGGTTAGGGTGGAGGTTAGGGTGAAGGTTAGGGTGAGAGTCATAGCAAATGATGACGACAATGATCATGTTGATGATGGGGGTGAGAAGGGGGGGGGGAGAGAGAAGGAAGGAAGGAACTAACATATGGTACTGCAGCAAGCGAAAAAAAAAAAAAAAAAAAAAAAAACAACTACACGCTATACATGCGATCGGTAGTCGACTGTCTCTCACCTCTTTGTTGTAGCGAGGGCGAGTAGAAACAACACGAACTACTACCTCTAGATGGGGAGTGGGAGGGTGTGTATCGTTGGAAGTGAATGAGAGGTGATGATGGCAGGTGGTGAAGGTGTGAGGTGGTGGTGAGGTGTGGGGGATGGAGAAAGTGTAATGGAAGGTGTAAAAGTGTAAACCAGAGGAAAGCGGGAGTCGAGGCAAAGCTTCGTGGTGCAGGGAGCAAGTAGTAGATAGCGAAATAGCGAAACAGATTAGAGAATATTATTAGAACAGGGGGGGTGAGTGGAGCAAGTGGTGTGTAAAGTGCCTGGCATCTTTGGTACGACGGGGCCACACAGTGCTGAAGGCGCAGTCCAGCAACGCGCCTAGGCTCGATCTGAGCGGTTGGCGTAAAAACTAGCGACCAGGGCGACAGGGGTCGTGACAGTATAAGATTGGCGCTAAACAGGTGTTCCGGACCACCAGGAGCCCCCTAGCAGGCCCCTGCTCTCCCAGCAGCACCAGCACCGTCGGGTGTGATGATATCTGCAGTTGCTCCCGTCCCTCTCTCGAATATTTTGACTCAGATCATCAAAGGGACACAAGACAACAACAAAAAAAAATGGAGCATCTAGTCGGCCTCCTTCCATTTCTCTCTCCCTTTTGTTCATTTCAATCATGCAACACCCGACCTGGGCTCTCATGGAGATGGATCCTGATGACACCTTTTCAAAAAAACAAAAGCCGATCCATGCGACTCCCAGAAATGCGAACTGATCCACCCTCAAAGTCCCGGCATGGCAATTTGGTGCGCGCCCAGCTCCGATCTAATTGATGCCAGCGGGGGGATTTTGTATTTCTTCTTACCTGTTAGGCTCCAGCCACGATCCATCCAAAGTGTCATTCAGTCATCCACCCCCCGCATTCATCATTGTCGTTCCTTGACACTATCGTCGAATATCTTCATCACTGCCGGCCTCTAGGTAATTGCCTTGTCGCAGAAGGGCAGTGAGTAGCGTTCCCGTCTAACCCCTTTCCGAAACCAAAACTGCTGATCTTCATCGCCAAACCCGTCGCCATCGGGTGTTTCACCCCCCATAGTCTCTAAACATCTCTGAGCCCGCGGCTATTCGCCATCCCTGTCTCTACTATGTGCCGACGGTACGTGCGTACGGCATATCGATTCGTGCCATGCCCTCTCTATGATCTTGTCGCGATTAGTTACCTGTGTCACTCTGACAAAGCAAGAAATCATAAACAGCTCAGGCAGAACCTTGGACCATGCAGCCAAGAGTCTGCCATGAGAGGCTATCCAAAGCCGCATAAGCAAGGTGCGCCCAGACGCCGCATAACCAATCCACGCCTGCAGGGGAGCCTTTTAGAGAAGGGGAGGGTGCACCAAGCGAGCTGGACCGAACCACGGGACTAGTTCCTCGCGTCTTGTGTGGATCGTGGGTCCAATGATGCCATTACCTCGGATTACGTGGTGACTGTAGTGTGTATGTACTCGGGGTACGGAAGTAGATTGGGTGATAGCGACGCCGCTGATTTGTTGCAAGCTGAGGAGGGCGACACAAGCGCTGATACTTTTGTCATGCGGTACTCGCTCGTATGAGCAAGTCGTATCGGCCCAACCAGTCACCATGACGGTTCCACTAGCTAGACCTATCATTTTGGCGATGTACATGACGCCACCAATATATAGCCCGACAAGCTGCATCTCGCGCGCCATTGGGCTTTGATTGCTCCCGTCGATATCACATCCATCCGCTCTCCTCCTTTTCGTCGCGCTCGCAAAACACCACTGGCATGATAACAACACAACAAGACAAAAACACTTGATGCTGGGATCCGACACCAGCCGGAGTCGGACTACGACACTACAGTTCCATCATCAGCTTGGTCGGGACCCAGAGGATTGGACCAAAAGCCCGAAACGCGCAAGCTTCGCCAGCAGGGGCAGGGGCGTGGTAGTACTCGCCCCTTGAGTGGAGATGGGAAAGTCCGGTGATGAACCGTGGCGCCACAGAACTGACTCGGTGCCACCAGAACAAAAGATTGATTTCTAGGAGGCAACAAAAAGGGACCATATCAGCAAACTTTGTTGAGATATCTGGAAGCTCTAGCGGACGGTGAGACAACTAGCCGGCTGTTGAGTCGGGTATAACGTAAACCCGGCATGCATCATCCATTCATCCCCAACATGGTGAAGCTGAGAGCCCGAGATGCACCGACTATGCACGCACGCCAATAAGTGGATTAATCGGTGCCCAATGGTGATAGTATATTTACTAAGATCTCGATGAGCCAGTCAGACACGATTGTACGAGTATCTGATCATGATTACTGATATTCTCGGTCCCGCGTAATTCCCACTTCCGTTCGCATCTGACATTTGCAGGATGTCAGAAATGCCACCATCGATGACTGAGCTACACATACTGAATCTCGGTGACCTTGGCAACAAACCCCTCCGATTTTGTAAGGAAAATCAAGAGAACGTTGCGTCCCCCCGTTATTGTTCGGAGGCACTGTTCGCTTGGGGCAACTGTCTCGAACATCTGGCATGCAGCGCTTCGGGTAGGGTACCAGCTTTGGGGCAACACGAGGTTTCGAAAAAAAAAATCCGGAAATAGGGGTCCGACTACGAATGCTTGTACGAGAACAAGCCACATCCGCCACCTTTGAACCACCACTTACGGCATGTTTACCACATGTGCTCGCAGGGAGAGCTTGGAAGCATATCTGACACACCGAGGCAGGGGTTGCACTACCGGGATTAACAGTTTCATCGGTAAACGTCAAAGGAAGGAAACGTGGAAAATCCCTTGACAGGGATGCTGCTTCTTGCGAGAGGGGGAAAAAGATTGTGTAAAATTGTACGTACAACTCGGCTGCTTCCGCAGATGGGTTTTGGCATCACATGCCATGCTGGCGACGCGCGAGATATCTTCATTCATCTACGCCTTTAACATTGTATCAAGACTGGATTCCAGCTCGATGCACAATCAGATTCCACTTCCTCTTGATCATACCTACCTAAGAGAATAGAATTAACCATCACTGCATGTAACCTCCAACTCAAACCCACGATCAACCTCAATCCGGATCTGTGTCATAAGCAAAATATCCCCATATCAATCCAGCATAACCAAGACACCCCCTGCGCCACCCCTATTCTGAAAGGAGAGATTTTGTGCGCACTTTGGGCATATTCACAGTGCTTGGTCGCACAGTGAGACCAGCCAACACAACGTCACAATTTGACACCAACAACACACACAAAAAAACGAAACCTAATACAATAAAAGTGGGAACAAAACATGCCAGTACCTCAGGGAGAACCAACCCATCTCTTGATAGGCTCATGTGCGACCAAGAGGATGGATAGATGCGTGTAAACGCCACCAGTTGAGACTTTATCTGCTATACCCGAGCCACCAAAACGTGTGCAGCTGCCATTCTTCTTCTCGCAGTAGGTCCACACCCTGGGCTTGGGGCCAACCGCAGGGATCACACGATCTCGATGATGTTAGTCCGAAAGGGGGCATATGATTCGACAGCTACTACAGCAAATGTCGTTGGTGATTGCGCCATCGCTGTTACGCCTGCTAGCCCATTGTCGTTATCATTATCCCCTGAGTCTGTCCGGAATTTTTAGATGATATATCCCGTCCGTTTGCCTTCCTGCATCTGAGCTGGCATAAACATAGCAACTGAAAGAAAAATCCCCTAGTCTAGTCTGGACCGCGAAGCCAAGGGCTGTTGGTTCCAACACACCGAGTCAGAGACCGCTATCATTCAAGCAAAGACCTTCTTCTGCCCCCCTCTTCTTGGCTCAAAAGCCAATATTTGATCTTATGCTCGGGCACTTGGCAGCGGCAACTTGTTGATTGTAAGATTTGTGTTGGTTCAACCCTTACCTTACCGCTGGAAAGACAAATTTCATGCAGCACAGCACGGGCGGGCTATTGTAACACCAACTCTCACACATACAAAGCGTGGCTGTGGCCCAACAACTGCCGGAGTTGGGGTTATCTCCTCTGGGTAGGGGTTTTCGTCCGCAGGCCGCACGGGGGTACGCACGCGAAGAATGAACGGTCGGGAGCCGAGTCGGTGTCAAGTTGGGGTGCTGGCATTCTTAAAGACGGCAAATCCGTTTGATGAGGGTATATTATGATGCGCTTGTTGGTCGTTTCGTTTGTCGGTTTACTTGCAACTTGTAACTCACACGGTACGGGGCTGGAATGAAAGCGTAGCACTAACACCATCATCTGTTTGTTTTGCTCCCGTTCTAGAAAGCGATCCCCTCGCACAACAAGATTGAACATTTGCTGTCTGTATGCGTAGTACACGATGCCGAGTCCTTCTGATCTCACAGAAACACAGAGAAAGATACTGGTTGGTGTGATGCGGGCACAGGGGGGGTGTTGAGTTTCACAAGGTCCGAACCCTTTCAATACTGATAATAATGTCGCTTGGCGGGATTGATCGATCCGATCAGGCCAGTGCGATGAGCCGATAGAACTCGGGTGTAGGAGATGGAAGTATAGGTACTCGATGGAGATAGCATGGGCCGAAGAAACTCGGATGATGGCTACAAGATTGGGAAAAGTCCGAGGTTGTACCCTGTATTCTTGGTTTCTAGATGTGCATGTGGGGGGGGGGACATTATCCTTTACTCTAAGGCGTCTGCAGAGGTTTGTGTGTGGACAGGGTGTAACATATCTTCAAGTGAGGTGCCGTCATTGGGTTATCATCCAAAGTCATATAACTGCCGCCTATCCGCATATCTATGGTAGATATGATGATATGGTTCTGGGTGGGTTCTGCATATATCTACCCTATGATGTGTTGTGCGTGCGGGCGGAGTGAGTGGCAGTTTGATGTGATGCATCATCATTATGCTGGGGGTCTTGAGTCATCGTTTTTGATGCACTTCTCCAGCTTGTGCATACTGCCGATGGAAGAGCCTGGGATCCAAAGTATGCCTGCTTAGTTTATTGAGTTTCCTTGCAGACCGCATTCCATTCCCGGCAAGCGTTACTTCTCCCCAAAAAAGGCAGCATCGCGGTCGGGGCGAAGTAATAATCAACTCGCCATGTACCTCCGCACCGAAAAGAAAAAAAAACAAGGTTTCAGCCGATAGACCAAGGCACCAAACGTTCAAACCTACCTGCCTAATCGTAGACGTCGCTCGACTCATAGTAGCCACTGCAGCAAAGTCCGGTAGCTCGGCCCGGAACCGCCGAGCTAGATTATAACACTCCAGTCCCCCGCCATCTACTAATCTGCGGTTCCTCTCATGGTGGCGTTTGTCTACCAACGATCAAAGTACCTTACTACACTACACAAAGTTTTTTTTCTTTTTCTTCTTTCTGGGAGATTCTATTCCATAGTCCAGCCACCCGAAACAGTGCGAAAGCACACCGTCACTTTTTGACATGTGGCTGGCTGGCTGGCTAGAACCCTAACGCAGTGCATTGGTCTTTTCGTATCTGGGACACACCGCATCATATTGATATCAGATTTCCCACCCCAAACCCCAATTTTTTATGACCCTAAAATCCCGCAACTGAACAGAGGACAGCAAAAAAAATATACGATAAGCATTGGCCGGGGAGAGATTGGCCACTATCACATGGACAATTAAACAGCCAATTACAGGAGTGACAGCTCAGCTTGATGCAGCTATAGGTTGAACTGATGACTTGCCAGCCGCGCACCCGCGGATCGAAGAAAACAAGAATGTTTTGAGGTTTACAGTATTCTAGTTGGTCTGTGGAGGGGAAAACGTGACCAATGTGATATGCAAGACGGAGCCATTCATTTGGGGGGGGAGATTTGGAGCGCGCGCGAGTGACTGTTTCTATCTGGTCTGGTCCACATGTTCTCCTCATGCAGGTGGGTAGGTGTTGGAGGCGCCATCATCACGGGGAGTCATGGCGTTGATAATAATAATCTTCTTGTTTCCTGGGCAAAGCGATATCATTTGGATATCTAGAAGATGTCAGCGGTCATGGGAAAGGGAAGGTGAAGATGATGACCTGGCCCAAAGGAGCTGGCCACATAGACCACCCCCGACGGGAACTTTGTTCACGGAATCCTTCGAGACCGGAGGAAGGAGGAGAGACAGGGACAGGGCATGAGGCCATAGTCGGGACGCGCTAGGCCGGACTAGGGCAATGTTGGAGATTCCGTTGGCGTCTTTTTTTTTCTTTTGCGTTCTTGCGACTCGTCCGGAGAGTCCGCCGGCGGCGCCCGACAGGAGGCCGAGACCAGGACCCCTCCTCCTCTCGGATCATATCTTCACGATTGTATCGACAAAAACAAATCAGGGAAGCTGCTATTTCGGGATTCGGATATACCGTAGCATTTCTCGACTCCGTAGTTGGCAGTGGTCTAGTCAGCACCAGCCAAAATCTCTGCTAGCGTCGACTTGGGTAATCAATGCTCCCAAAATCGGCTCTTTGTTTAGCGCTTTTTGTAATCGTGTCATCTTCCTTTTTTTTTCACTGCTAGCCAAGACCTTGGTGTCATCCACACCAACCACCCGCATCCATGTCTACCCAGACTGGCGGCGCTGAACTTGTGGAAGGAATGAGGACCTGGGCTGAGGATTGAAACGTTTGGACGTTGTCTAACTGGATTTGGGGGCCGCGGAGTCAAAGGCATTGGTCTTGGTATTCGATAGATTCTTTTTCCAGCTCTCCAGCCGTTGGGTCATTGCGATCTTGTTCAAATTGATAGCACGCACACAGTGCGGCAATCTCATATCTATCTGGACAAGGTCACCATGTGGCAATATGACCCAAGAAATTATCAAAAGCCCATGTGTACGATCCGTTGTACAGTCTGGGTTACCATCGTGTAGCTAGAGCAGCAGAGCTAGACCCCCCCCAGTTGGATGCCGACAACCGAATGGGGTTTGCTTGGCGATATTTAAAAATCATGAATTGTTTTTCTTGGGTGGTGGGAGTCGCAAGCCAGCCGAAGCCGGGGTCCGAACTGGCGAACATGAACATGGACGATGCATTTTGGCTCGCGATCCTTCTCTTTCCGGAAATTAACACATGCAACCTTGACGGTGAGCTAGGGTGACAAGGACTGGAGGCTTGCACACGTGTCTTGCAGTTCCCATGTTTCGGGTGTTATTCCCGAACTGGGGTTGAAGTGATTGGGAATAGCGTCATCTTTTCCAGAATACGGGACTGGATGGTGTCATATCGTGATTCATGTGTGTATATGTAGTGTTGCGGGTTTGGTTGTAAGCAACTGGCATGATTCTGTTCATTGCTGATATGGGGATCAGTCATGATCGCTCATCTTACTTGGCTCGATGGACATTGGCTGCGTGGTATCGGGATTATAGACACGTACCAGACATACAGATTGTTCAATCCAGTCTGTACCCATCCGGGGCAAACTTTCTACAGCCTGACATGCGAGAATACACCCCTCCACGGGGCACACGACCCCCCTGTGGTAGGGGTCTCTTGCAAGGCGGCCACAATCATCATCAAATGTTCTTCTTATGGCTGGATTGGGATATACGCATTGCCGCAATGATAATGCGATCTCGGTAGGTTTTTTCCACTCGGCGGTGCTGTCGGTGTGTGGCACTGCTTCCAGGTATACATGCCGGCAGCATTAGAGATCAAAAAAAGAATGGGGCAATCTAGTGTCACTTGCTGGAGTCTTGATAGGTCGATTGGGGAGGGATTATGCGAGACCGAGAAATCGGAGAAGGAGAAGGTGTGCGGCGCAGTCTACGTGGCCAAGGGTTTGTTGCAGCATGGCATCACCTCAGGATGTCAGCTTCCGGGCCTAGATAAATGGTGGAGTGTACGGAGTACGCGCTTCCTTTTGTGAACTCTGGTGGGAGGGGTGGGGGGCATCTTACCCTTCCCATATGGAGTAAAGGTGGATGATAACTCGGACTTTTCTCTTTTTCTTATTCCTGCCTGGACGACTTGGTGCTTATGTGGTAATGGGCCCTTTGTTTTGCTCTTGTTTTGCATGTGATGGCATGCTACATTCCTACGCCCGTCTCGATGCTGTTTCTAGTTTCATTCTCGACAATCAATCTCTGCCCTTTGTTGTACCTCGTCCGATGTCGTGTTGTCTTTGGTCAAATCGAAATTTGTGTACAGAGTGATTGCCCCTCGACCATTTTCAGGTAGCACAGGCTGCGCCGCAGCTGTCACAGATAGAGTACACGAGCGGACTCATTCGCACACGCACAGGATGTGTGTTTACGTGCATAGTGGCTTCATAGGTCCCTGTTTCTCACAGAGTGGTTCCACGAGATGTCCACAAGGTTCCAGCCAGAACTCCGTGTAGGTCCAAATCCATCCCAGTCCGAGTTTGGGTCCTGAGTTCAGGTCCTAGCCAAGATGTTAGGAGACGGATGGATTTACATGCCGTGTTACCCACCCGTCCAACCAACCACCCACTTTCATCTGTAACCTGCTGCAGAAGGAACGGGCCTGGCTGTCTTTCTACACTCTGGGCGGTCTTGGTCGTAAAGCACTGCATCAACTATTGAATGTGGAGGTCATAAGTCCGATGCATAGCGACACTGGTATCGGGCACGAGGCAGAGTGCGCCAACAGCTGTCACGGAGAAGAGCCTTGGTCTTGTGCAATGTCCCTGATAGGATATGGTTTATGTGATGATATGCAATGCAACATGACGGAAACACGATATACGCCGGATCGTCGCCCCCTTCTTTGATTGGTTTCTGTTGTGACTGTACTGGCAACTCATCAGCGGCGGCGGCCCGAGAGTACGCCCTCGATATTATACGCAATTATATCAGGGGAGCACAGGTTCTACATCTACCCTACTACAGGGCGCGGGTTGACTGTGGTCCTTTGAGATGAATGCAGACTTCGGCGGCTGAAGGGCAGATCGATTCGGCTCATCTCGTCCGAGTCTGATGCAGTCGGATGATGGTGACTTTAGGGGTTAAAAAGCAAGAAGAAGAAAAAAAGACTGTTTGGAAATTGGCAAGATAAGAGCTAGATGGTGTGATTGCTGACCCTTGTAGTAATAGACGGTGTGACATGCGGAACCCATAACCCGGCTATATGTAGCACATGTGACAGTGTTGGCTGGCATTCATGTTAGCCGTCGGTGTTTAGTGCTGATTCCGATCGTCTAGGCACCCATGGAGTTGTGTACCTAGGCAGCGAGAGGGGTGTCGAATGTCGATCTATTACACCCCTGCAGTTTGATCTAGGGACGGTATGGACGACTCAACAAAAGAGCGCGGAAACAAAGTTAGCACTGTTGACTTCAAGGGCTAAGTGTCACATCAACAACAAAGCAGCTTTTGGTATGATGTGCAGATTCGGAAAGGCAGTATGTATGAGTTATTGTGAGCATGGTGGGTTATTCACGACATCGAGTCCAAAGATGTTAGTATTTGATTGACTGGGGCACGAGGCGACTGCCACAACGTCTCACAGATCCAGCTCAGATGCAGAAAGAGCAAACGTCGTCTACTGCCGTCTCAGCGAGAATGATGCGCTTCAATGATACTTGGCGATGAGATGCTCTTGTCGATGTTGTGGTTACCCCTTTTTACCCCTGAACCAAAGGTCCTCCTCAAAGTTGTGTCAGCCTCGGGGACTTGATTTTGAATCTTTGAAGACGAGAGAACAATGAAGTTTGCCCTCCTTTTGTTCAGACTTGCAACAGTGTTAGTGTTGTGGCTGGCTACCTAAGTAGCATAAAGACACCTGCCGCGTTATGTTTCTTTGTTTACCCTGGGCAGAGAGACTTTGTCAACCCTCGGGGACTTGCGAACCCCCGATTTTTCATTGTGGTGATTCTGACTCTGACCTCAAGAAACAAAACAGCTGGACTCAGACTTCAGGTCATCCTTTGCGTTTTTGAACATACTGTAAGCTTGCTGGTATCTGTTTCCCACCAGTCTCTCCCTCGTGATAGTTCAACAAGTCCAACGAACCTTTTTCAGCATCACACGATGGGTCCTAAAGGAGCAGGAAGAAAAACGACGCCTCTTCCCACGCCAACATGGAATTTCGCCAAGGTTGCCAGCGAGGTCGAAGAGTCGGGCAACACCACGAACTCGCCTCTCAAGTACCACACTGGCGGTATAGATGACGTGAAACACGACTTGCTCGCCCTTAAGAAGGGCGAGGTATACTCACGAGACGAGTTCTACAACCGAGTCAAGGCCTGGTATAAGGCGGAGATCGACCGTGTCCTCTTGCTGGAAGACCACAAGAGGGTATTGTACCAATTGTTGAATCACATCTTGCGAGTAGCGCAGTAATGCTGACGGCCGAACGTGGCACCAGGCGCGCGGAGAAAATCCCGGGACAAGAGTCTATTGCGGTCTCTCAGAACCAGACGGCGTAGACTGTCTGCTACCTCCACGCTCGAGCACAGATAAAGTTCAAGCCCCAACGCGAGTCCAACCCTCCAGGGCAGCAAAGCGCAAAGTAGCTCCTACTACCGCTGCCCCAGCCACCAAGAAGCGAGCCACTGGCCGAAAGAAAAAGGAGGACCAGTTACAGTACTTCCCCTTGGTGGGAGGTGATTACGAACTTGACTCGTACGATCGGTAAGTTGTAACTTGAAAGGCACCTTTGCAACTCTTCACCAGTTTCTACTAACTCTGTGTCATGCAACAGGGAGCGCGCCATCGTCCGCTGTGATGGATTCTTCAAAAACGCCCCCGACAACGACGTATCCATCTTCATCCTCCGCGTCTCGCGCTACATCGCCAGCGAAACCGCCCTGATCCACACGAGCGGCTACATCCGCAGGCGAAAGGCAGGGAATCTCCGCTGCGCCTTGGACTCCGCTCTCAAGAGAAAAAAGTACAAGTTGCCAAAAGAGAGCAAATTTCAATCCGCGGCGGTGGTGCTCCCTCACGAGGACTGGGTTGACGAGGACCAGTGGGGGCCACGTCTCCCACCTTTCCCAAATGCAGGGAAGACCTACCTCGTGGAAGAGTTCTTGGAGGCCAGTAAGTCCACCGCTGGAAGTCCGGTCCCGGAGGCCGAGATGGAGACTAGTCCTACACTGGGGAAGTGGCCGTCTTCTGGTGAGACGCGTGGAGGCAGCTGGAGAAGGAAATCTGTAGACCTTAGGTTGTGGTGTCCGACCGAAGAGGTT
This sequence comes from Podospora pseudocomata, assembly GCF_035222375.1. Taxonomy (NCBI): domain Eukaryota; kingdom Fungi; phylum Ascomycota; class Sordariomycetes; order Sordariales; family Podosporaceae; genus Podospora; species Podospora pseudocomata. The sequence continues at coordinate 1,526,307 of NC_085888.1, read as the reverse complement.
GGTCAAGCGAGGGAGAAGAGGGAGAAGGAGCTGAAGAGTAATCCGAAGAGGGCGATATTGGAGAAGCTGGAGAGGGATTGCACGGTGGGTGTAGGTGGGTTGAAATTTGCGATTGATTTGTGTGAGTCTGAGATGGGGAGTGAGGATGGGGCGAGGTTTGTGATGTTGTAGTGTTTCGTCATCAATCTTCTTGGGTGTATCATTGTTGGTTCTGTAACTTGTGTATACTATTAAAAAGGACCAAAAAAAAAAAACAGTACAAGTTGTGCTTCAAACTATCCCACCTTACCCCTTGTTACCATCCCTCCTACCTATTTCCCCAACAACCAACCCCCCCTTTAAACCCTCCCAGGCCCAAGCCTCAACCCAATAGGCCCCAACCCCAAATCAATGCTAATCCCCCCAGCCCTATCCCCCGGCCGTCCAATATCCCTAAGGATGCTGCTCAACCTCACCCGTCCACTAGTATAATCATTAACAACCTTGTCAATCGTCCCCGTAACCCTCAACACCTCCCTCCAAGTCCCCGCCTCGAGACCACCATCAATGCGTTCATCAATCGTCTTGGCCAACTACCCCCACAGCGTCAGCAAATATCCAAACACCCCCAACTGTCCCTCAAGAAGCTACTACTCACATCATAAACCGCATCCCCCCACCTCTCCAACCCCCGTCCCACCTTGCTCCCAACGTTAGAGAACAACCGTCCAAGTCTACTCTCATCGCCAATACGCTCACTCAGCTCCTTGGCCCGGTCAAACAGATCGCTGATAGCCTTGTCAATATTGCGGGCGTCACGGCCGGTGTACTTTGGCTCGCGGCCGCGGCGGTCCTCGTCGATGATGGAGTTGCGGTCCGAGGTGGCGGTGGAGGCGAGGTCTTCGAGGCCGTCGACTACGGTTGCGAAGGGGCCGCGTTCGTTGTCTTTGAGGGAGGTTAGTAAGGGCTAAGGGAAAGGGGAAAAGACTGGGTAACATACCCCTGAACTGAACGGCGGCGCGAGTGGAGAGGTCACGGGCAGCCGGGATGAGGTCCCGGGTGGAGCGGGTGAGGAGCTCGAGGTTGCGGATGACTTCTGAGGCCGGGAGGCGGGCTGCTTCGGCCGGGGCGGCGACGGCGGCGAGGCAAGGGGTTGTGGAGAGCCCAAGGGCTAGGAGGGAGAGGAGTTGCATTTTGGGCAGGACAGTACGGTGAAGAGAGAGAGTGGTGTACGGGTGAGAAGGTGAGAGGAAGGGAATGATCGACGAGAGGGTGGATTTATACCATTGTAAAAGGGACTTCGTTGTTTTGAAGAAAGAGGGTTGACATGATTGGAACGGAGAATAAAATGATCATGTCTTAGGTTTTCGTCTGGTTGTAGAGACGGTGGAATTTGGTTCCTGGGTTGAACGGACAAAGGCTGGAATGTGGACGGCACATGGCGGTAAGATTCACGATCACGGCCGCGATCGACGGGAGGAAAGTTCCGAGACTAGCATGAGGGAGAGGTAAAAATAGAGGTTCCTAGAGTGCCTGTTTCTTCTAACTATCTGTAAATGCAGACATAATATGGAGGGCCAGTTACAGCCCGGATAGTCGCAGGGCCGTCTACACAATGACCCAAATGCCTCCTAAATCACATAATGCCCAGCTGTTGCCCTCTAAAGACTCGAGTCTCATAGACACCAAGAAGACCTTGGTTTCCCTTGGCTCCCTCCCAATCCACCCTCCTCCGAATTCCATCTGACAACCAGAATAAGCCTGGACTTGTCAGGACTCCGTCTGCCCGGAGCACAACTCCCTATCCACTCAGAAACTTCCCCATGGAATGTCCAGAATACCCCTTTAGAGAGGTAATCACCGCCTCCCACCCACAGTCCCAGCTCTCATCGGCGCCGGCCCCGCCCCCCTCACATCCTTCCCGCTCGGCGTCAAAAGCATCGCAATCCCCAAAGGAATCGGCAAAAAGAACGGCAAAGGGTTATACGGACTAGCCATCATAGTAACCGCATAAGTCTGGTTAATCTGCGTCTTTGTCGCCTGGTCCACCTGCTGGGTTATCGGCGGTCTGCCCCCTACACCTCCTCCACCGCCATCCCTCCGCCCATGATTTTGTTGCTGTGCTGAAGGACGAAGATTGTGCCGTTGTGGTTGGGGCTGGTAGGTTGGTCCAGAGGGGCGACGGGTATGGGTTGGTGCCGAGGGTCTCCGTGGGGGGGTGTTACTGGACTGCTGTTGTTGAGAAGCGGAAGGGCGCCGGTTGTGCCCGTCTGGTGCTGAAGGGCGCCGGCTGGAGGCGAATTGGCCGATCGACTCCCCTCCTAGAGAGGGACGTCGCCTATGGCCTGTGGTGGTTTCTGTGGCGTTAGAGGGCCTTCGGTTGAGGGATTGGGCTGTTTGGAGGGGTCGGGGGGCTGCGGAAGAGCGGAGGTCGGTTCGCTCTTTTAGGTTGGAGGAGTACGGTGTTGAGCGGGAGCCGGCGGAGGATGGGATGGGTGAGAGGGGTGCTCTGGGGTCGATGCGTTCCCTGGCTGATGACGAGTAGGGGGTTGACCTTGACGTCTGTTCCTGTTGAGGTTGAGATGACTGGGTTCCAGCTGTGGTGTTTGAGCGCTTGAGGTCTAATGGCTGGGGCGCAAGCTTGCTCCTGGGGACTCTGGGGAAGGCAGAGCTCCCTGGACGGGGATTAGTAGAGTTTGATCTGCGCGGGATTGTAGACATGTTCACGGCAATGGAAGATTTAATGTGGAAATTGAGCGATGTGAGTTCAAACCTGAAAAGACGGAAATAGTAGATAGTTGCTGTTATTTATGATTGGGGGCTTCAGGATGAGCTTGATGGCTCACTGGGCGATGGCAATGTGGCAGAAGCATATCGTTCGATGGGAGCTTGAAGCGATTCAGGGGCAGTTTCAACACCCCTGGAAGCACGAGCAAACGTACGATGCAAGAACTCCTGTGCCTGGAAATGACACTCACCAGCAGTGACCGTGGTGATTCTGGTTGTTTCTTTAAACCAGATTTGAAGGAACCGCCATTTTGGAATAGCTTCTATAGCTGCACTGAATCTATTTACTCGTCAGCGTCTCTTCTGGTGCCATTTGAAGTTTTGGGCGGCCTTGACCACCTCGAAAATCAGATGGATCTGTGACATGGCCATGGATCCGACACGGCGCTCGGCCTTCCTGACTTGGGTCCAATGACAGTTCGTGTGCCGCGGCATGAACGGCCATCAGTTTAACATTCCGACCCCGAAAGGTGCCGGAACCATGACGAATGGAAACCGGTGGCGACCGAATCGGAACGGACGACCCACCCCCGGCGGTTTGCGGCATTGTGGACCTCCCGCACGTACCACAGCGTCGTGGGGGGACCCGAACCATGACGGCGTTCGCCGCCGTGAATGAGTGAATGATTGGCGCGCGTAAGGCCGTGACCCCGCGGAAACCTCTTGAAAACGCTCGATCAGCTGAATCACCATCTCCTTTGGCTACTCACCCCAGAGACACTAGCGGTGGGATGACTGGCGTTGACTGGATGAAGTTCACGCACAAATATCGCAGACAGGGGTCACTTTTGGTGGGGGATGACGCAGCTGATCGGCCCTGGTGGACCGTGGCACAGTGACCCCGCACTTTCAACTTACAAGTGTACGTCAAAGGGTCCATGCGTGAGAGGTTGAGAAAGCCTAGAATCTTTCATTTTCAGGGTCTGGTAATGGTTCGCTATTCGTTCACCCAGTCCCGGTGTTAGTTTGGAATCGGTAAATAACCCGTTCGGAAGACAAGCGTTGTAGTCTGCCCCAGGAACATTGTGATCTGCCGTACCCCGCTGTTAGGGCGAGCGGCCATATCACACAGCAATTTCTAACAGTTAGACGGTGACCTCAACGCCAACGTCCAACGCCAGAGCTCGCCTCAACATTCCATTCTCAGTATCTACCTATCTTCTTTGCCTTAATCAATTCCCGTTCCAATTTGTCATGGTCATCCAATAGCACTCTGCCCATCTGACGCCTGGTGGTCTGGTCACCAACAAATCTAGGTTGCCAAGGGGGTGGACCACGTCTCTAGCGCTCCCCAAACAGCTGCATCCCGCACAAAAGACGCACGCCATGATCCGCAGAACCGGCACAAACCACGCATTAGGTGGCATCCGGTTTTTTTTTTGCCATCGTATCTGCTGTGTTGCCTGCGTGCCTGCCTCTTTCTCTTGTCCCCCAATCCGCCAGATCTCGGTGTATAAATACCCGCTTGATCTCCCCTCATTTCTCCCTGTTATTCCACCATCAGCTTCCAATCATCTCACACTCATCAATACAAAACCAACAATCAACTCTTAACCAACAAACCCCAAACAACTATCAAAATGGGTGGCTCTTGCAACTGCTCCGGCTCCGCCTCTAGCTGCTCTTGCGGCTCTGACTGTATGTCACCCCACCCCATCACGAACGACCTCTCCTCTCCTGTCTTTCACATTATTAACAACTCACCTATAGGCTCCTGCTCTGGATGCAAATAAGTCATTCCCTCACTCGCACACAACACACACACACAACACAAATTTTGCGCGATACCCCTTTTTCACACTCTCTTCAATCAACACACTTTGTTGCCAGCATGGCATAGGATATCTTGGGTCGGTCGGTCTGTTAGTCGGTTAGGGTTATGATGGGGACACAATCATGAGAATAACACAACTACTTTCCTTTTGACACGCTTTGTCTTTTGAAGTGAATAAACTTTGTGGAAACCATTTTCCCCATTTTCTACCCTCCCGTGAAGTGTACATTAGCTCCAGTTTGCAGTTAGGGTTATGTGTGACACTGCTCACATCCTCCACCCACCTCACCTTCTCGCCTTCCAACATCCCAAAAATGCAAACATTTTCCCATATTTATACTCGACAGTCCAATCGCGAGAGATCTCAAACTTTTCATCTTTCCCAATGACACCCTAAGCGAGCACCAACAACCCCTCACATCTCACATCCGGCCCCACCACCGACCGACCCGACCGGCCGGGCACGGTCCAAGCCCGGCCCCCAAACCAACAACAAACCACCCGTCCCTTCGGCCAAGGAGTTGAGTTGGTCCTGCAAAGTCCTCCACCACCAGCAACACCAATGTTTGCTTCTCTCCCTCGGAATTTTCCATTGGTCGCTTTCTCGGACTCCACAAAACCATTCTATTTTTCCTTCCAGCCCGCCCAGACGACGACCGCAAATTGACCACAGCTTGTTTTGAGTGACGGGATCTACTGTACATATCCGTTCCCCCTTGCCTATTCCTAAGACCAGGATCAAATGTAAGCTTAACAGAAAGCTGATGCCGAAAAATCCCATTGCTCCAAGGTGCCCGCCTCCTTCGGTGGCCAAACCCGACAACCTCACATCTGATACCAGACCAAAAGTTCGCATAATAACCCAAAACATCCATCCACACGGGGACGGGAAGGATTTCCAAGACTTGTATACAAAGCCACCTTTTATAAGTGATACATGGCCCCCCCAAGTCCGAGCCCGTGTTCACATGGATGTTCTTGTCCCCCTCTTTTTGCTTTCTCACTCTTGACGAACAGTTTGACGACGGGAGCAGCTAGCAAGCGATATACAACACACTTCTGGGAGAGAATGCAACATAACTGAGGATCTCCATCGAAAAGCAACCGCAGTCGCAGCAGGCAGCAAATGAAGACCGGTCGATTGCTACTCTCGGTTACTGTGGGCGTGATAGCACAAGTTGATGTAGTAGCGACGGTGGTGAGGGGGAGGGCGCTGAATGTAAGTCTTCGTGTGATCCGACGCTCATGGCATTCATCAGCTAACAACCCCAGCCCGCTATCCCACCAAGCAACCTCCCCCACGAACCCATCCACCACCTGTCTCCCCGACAAGACCAAGAACCAGAACCCCCGCGAAGAACGACCATAATAACAGCCCGCACCACCATCACCACCCGCCTGTCCTCCCGAACCCCATCCCCTTCCTCCAGAACCGAAGATGACGATACGACAAAAACCGATGACACTCAAACAACCACCAGCGCGGTAGAAACCTCCACAACACTCAGCGCAACAGAAACTACCTCCCCCGCCGCCAGCGCCTCCCCCTCCGCAGCCGAACCACCCCTTCCCCCTTCAGAAGAGGGAAGCGGTCTATCCCCCGGCACAGCAGCCGGGATAGCAGCCGGGGCAGTCGCAGCCGTCGCTCTCATCGCCCTCATCATCTTCCTCCTCTGGCGCAAGAAAAAAGGCGGGATCCGCGGTGCAGTCGTCACGGCTGATTACCCTGACACGATGAACATGGTTGACAATACCAAGCCGCAGCAATACCCTGAACCGACCCTTCCAGGTGATCTCAGCAGTAGGAACGGTTCTGTCACAAACGATGACCCCTTCTTTCACAAAGACGAGTACGCATTCGCTGCCGCGGGCGCGAGGAGGCAGTCGAGTTTCTCTCCGTCGCAGGTTGGCGTAGCGGTGGGTGGGAGTCCGGGGGGGCAGGGGCAGGGGCAGTATGGGGGGTACCAACGGGAAGGGCAGCAGCAGTATGGGGCTTACCTACCCCCCCTACCAACACAAGAACAACAGAAGTTTGCGATGGTAGGATCGCCGGGTCAAGAGCAGCAGCAGCAGCAACACATTGCCTTTGCCCAGACTTCACCCGGCCAACCCCAGCAGCAGTTTGCTTATGCCCCGAATCAGGGATACTACCAACAGCAGCAGCAGCAGCAGTACATCCCCTCCTCTCAAGGCGGTGACCTCGGCGCAAACGGCGTGCCCTACCGCCCAGTAAGCGCCTTCACAGCTTATCCTTCCCCAGGGCACCCGATCCTCCCGGTGTCGCCCCTGACGCCCCACCGGCAGTCGCTCGGTATGGCCTCACAGGCATCACCATATTATCCGCCGCACCCATCACAGCCATCCCGACCACCACAGGGCCCAGAAAATGTTGCGAGCCCGAATCTACCCAACTTCATGATACCCGGGGGCATCAAGTCGAGAGCGATGAGTTTCAGCGCCTCACAGCCGCAGTATGAAGGGGAAGCAAGGCAAGAATGGGCAGCACCACCACCACCAGTACCAGCAATGCCCACAGCCGTGGCTCTGATCTCACCCCCTCTCTCTCCCCTAAGGAGAAACCCTGTATAGAACCTTTGTAACAACAGAACAGTCGCGTAAATAAAAGTTGTCCTCGTTCTAGTTGCCGTGATCAGTTGTCCGGTGATGTCAATACGATGCTGCCGAGCAAGCTCAAGGATCCCAATTCATATCAAACAACCCCGCCATCCACGCCTCCGGATCCTCGGCATGAAACAACGGCAAGTTCAGCTCATTCGCGTTCCCCGCATCCAGGTACTGTTCCACCGAGCTCGAATGATGCCCCCCGCCGCTCAGATCCACCCCGTCAATCGCCGCCAGCTCCGCCACCCACCCGCTCTTCATCGTCCGCAGCATCATGTTAAACTTGGTGAACCCATCCTCCTCGATCGTCGGGCCCGAGTCTAGCCTTCTTTTGGCGGAGAGCTCCTCAAAGCCTAGCTTGAGCTGGTCGCAGATCCGTAGCAGGTCGAGCTTGTTGCGGACGGCGCGGCGGTCCCAGGCGGGGTCGTCGAGGACGGAGAGCCGGTAGAGGGAGAGGAGGCAGTGGGCCATGTGGCACCAGTAGCTGAACGTCATGCCGATGTAGACATATGACGGGATGGAGAAGTGGCGGTCGAACCAGTCTTTGATGGCGTTGAGGCAGGCCTCCATGGCGGCGTAGCGCTGGAGGTCGGGGACGGTGGTGGTTGGGGAGATACGGGGCTTGGCAACGGCGGCTTCGTGGATGGCGAGCTCGGTGTAGGAGATGTGGCTGAGGATTGTGTCTGCCATGGTATTATTCGCATTTGCAGTCCTAAATGAAGAGAGAGACGAGGGGAGTAGACTGTACCGTTTTGTTGCAAATGACTGGGGAGCTGGGTCTTGACGTTGGTAAGCTGAGTGTGGAGGGCTGAAAGATAGTACGAAGGTGGCGCATTGTCTATTGACTGTGATGTGGCCCTGTTGAGCTGCTCGACGATGAGTTGAATCTTGACCTGAGCAACCAAAAGATCGTCCCCTTCCCACTCGTGCCGCTGGGTGAGGAACTGTAAGCTTTCTTCCATGTGAGACGTCCAGGTAAGGGCGTCCAGCCTCTTTAGGGAATGAGATATCTGAGATGTGAGCAGGAAACACGCCAGCACGGCTCGCCGTTCCTCCATTGTCTTTTCTCTTGGTGGAGGGTGGAAGGCTGTCTTCAAACACGCTGAAATGTACGGCTCACTAGGAACTTTGTTCAAGCCAAGATCAAATACTAATGACTTTGCGAGCGATGCCAGAAGTGAAAGGATGGGTTTTTCCCGCTTTATGTGATAATGAGTCCTGCATCTGGGTCAACACCTTGCCCATTCAGGTCAGACAGACAACAATCTCACCAGCCCATGATGACCAAGAGGCCAAAAAGAAGGTCTAAGCTCTTCTCATGTTCCATGACCATCTTCTGGGCAATGAACTTCTTGATTGACTCGCTCATCACAAGACGTCGATCCGCGTTCTTGGAGGTGACAGTCATGATGCTGAACCACAAAAAGGGATATGTTTTTCGAAGCCGTTCCTCCGTCATGTTGGATGGCAGGTATACAAATGGGAGGAAGATCAACATATACTTTCTGAACGTCACCAGTCCATCAGCAGCCTCGAATGGACTTGGCTGATAGGTGCAATACGGGATGGCTGGCGGCTCGACCGGCGGGGGGGTTGGTGAGCGCGGTCCCACATCTTGAGGCTCAAATACGCTGCCAAGGAGAGTACCGCGAGCGACAGGCGTTGGACGGCCTTTTCCATGAGCCGGATGACAATCTGGTAGCTGGGGAGGCAAAACAGCAACTGGCACCGGATGTGGTGAATGATCACCCGCAACACTGGCCGCCGAACGAGCACTTGGTGCCGGTGTGCTAGAAGCAACAGACGGCTCACCTGGAGAAGGAGCCGTGCCACCCGGTCCGGCCTGGTGACGGAGAAGAGATACAAGGTCCTCTAGCTTAGCCTCAAGCTGGGCGGCACGGGAGACATGGGTACGCTTGCCATTTCTCTTCCTGACCGAGACCGATGGGATGCATTCTTTCCGTAACCGATGACATCTGGTTCCATGTCAGCGTCCAAGCAATGGATGGAGCAATGTGTCAACGAAATAGAGGGGACCCCATGGGGAATTGCAAGTGGAACGACGATCACCGAAGCCAACGGCGGAGTTGAGCCTCGTCCGGATCTGTAACCCGGACCCGGTGCTCCGGGACACGGAGCCGCCAACCTGGGACGGGATAGGCGCCGTGGGGAAATGCGGGCAACCGCATACCATCATGCACACCTAGGTGGGGACTTGATCCGTCCCGGCACGGCGGTTTCAGGCTGTTCTGAGCAGATGACCAATCCCGTTCCTGTCTGTCCAACGGTCGTATGTTTATAGCATTGAAAGAGTACAAGCAGAAGACGTTGAATAAACAGTAGGAGGCAGTTGAGCCATCACAACTCGGCCGAAAATCCTCTCGGCCATTATTAGAGTGAAAACGGTGTTGGCCTACCTCTCACAGTCGGCACCGCCGGTCCGGTAGATACACCTGCACTTCGCCCTCGCACAGTTTGTGCAAGCCCTCCCGTACGGGGCCGGCATCCCATCGACCGAGCCGTTAGTTGTCGTCGTTGAGGAGGACGATGTTGTCTCCATGATGTTGGAGGAACACTCTCGGAAGGGTTAGGGTTGAACGTTCAAGACGTTGGCTGCTCAAAAAGGGGCACGCAAACCGAGAAAGGAGACGGGCACGGTTTCGGCCGGAATACCGGTTTCCGATATCCCACACGGTTGAGAGAGAGCGCCAATCTGAACGAGGAAAACTAGCAACGTTGAGGGAAGGAGAGTAAAAGAGTGACAATGGATTTAGCAGCCGGAATGGGTGGTATCGGAGCGCATTGGAGGAGGATTCGTGGCCATGTTGAATGAATGGGATCTCGATGCAAACTTGCCCGGTGAGCTCGGAAGTCGGGAAATCTCGATTTGTCCGAACTCCGCTCCACATGCCTGTGGAGCCGAAGCTTCCATTCCGGATCGCCCGGAACGGAGTGGCATTGGCAGGGTTAGGGTTTATGTTGTTGATCTCCACTTTTGACGACACTCTTGGTTCCGGTCGAATTGCTGCCAGGTTGTTGTAGGATGAGATACTTGATGTGATGCGATAAATTCGACCGCCGTATGTCCTGTTGCTCCTGTGTGGTTCGAATCAGCGAAAGAGAACCAATGTGCTGTGGATTCTCAGTGGTTGGCTTGTCGTTGCGATGACCCTCACGCTTACTTGCTAAAGAAAGGCGTCATCCATGGATGCGTACAAGCACTCCATGTGGTGTTGTAGGGCTAAATGATCGACCACTACGCACGTTGCTACATGCGATGAAGTTTCGTGTTGAAGCCCATGGCCCACGCGTTAAGCAAAAGTGGAAGGAGCAACTGGCGCTGCGGCCCTTACACTGAAGGCCGAAAATAACGGCGATTCCGCCCTGCTCCAGCCCAGGTGACCTACCGCCCTACAGTAGTGGCAATGGCACCTCCGTCGGCGAGTGATATGGATCTATGTCTCTGTAGACGCGACTGGTTGAGTTGTTACTTAACAGTCCTCAGTACAACAACTGCCCTTTCGACCTAGTCGACTTTCTCGATGCACTTTTTGACTTGGCTTCAAATACGACAAATGTATTTTTGCCCGAACTTGGTAAGCCTCCATGTAAAGACGACTGACAACAACAGCATCATCATCATCCTACCACTCCTGCTCGTGTGAATCGCCGCCACTGCGATGGAGAGAAGGTCGCTTTCCCATCGCCGTCTGCCTTCAGATCCAGAACTCGATAGATTCCCCGGGCCTTCAAGAGCTGCGACAAGAAGCGATGGCCCCTCAAGTCAGCCAAGTCCCTCGAATGAGTTCACCGTGCCCAAGACTACCGAGCCCGAAAATGTCGAAGGATTCAAGCTGGCCGCCTTGCTGGCCTCTGTCACAGTCGTTGTCTTTTTGATGATGCTTGATACCTCCATCCTCGCCACTGCAGTGAGTACCGCTATCAAAGCGCCCCTTTTCTCCAAGATACAGGTCGCTAATCTGTCGGAAACAGATACCTCGCATTACGGATGAGTTCGAATCCCTCGAAGACGTCGGATGGTATGCCGCCATCTACCAACTCGCCAGCGCCGCCCTCCAACCCCTCACAGGCAAGATTTACCAGAAGTTCAGCACCCAATGGACCTTCATCACCTTCTTCGCGATCTTCGAGATTGGTTCTGCAATCTGCGGCGCCTCAGTCGCCTCCTGGATGCTCATCACTGGTCGCGCTATCGCCGGGATCGGGGGGGCGGGCCTCATCAACGGAGCTCTCACCATCCTCGGAACATCAGTACCCATGAGTCGGCGGCCAACATACACCGGAATCATGATGGGCTTCTCGCAGCTTGGCATCATTGCTGGTCCCCTCGTTGGTGGAGCCTTTACCTCTTACGTTTCCTGGCGCTGGTGCTTCTACATCAACCTCCCAATCGGCGCTCTCGTCATCGTTGCGCTCTCCTTTGTCCACATCCCAGACGCCTTCCAGAAACGGCGCGCCATGGACGTCCTTCGTCGCATCTACATCGAGCTCGACCTCCTCGGATTCGCACTGCTAGCACCCGCAGCTGTCCAGCTGATGCTAGCGCTGTCATGGGGCGGTGACAAATACCCATGGAACTCCCCCATCATCATCGGCCTCTTCTCCGGAGCTGGCGCAACGACGATAGTCTTCCTCATCTGGGACTGGTACCTCGGCGACGTAGCCCTCGTCCCACTCTCCCTCGTTACCCAACGACAAGTCTGGACCAGCGCCATCACAAACTGCTTCCTCCTCTTCATCGTCTACGTCGCGAGTTTCTTTTTGCCAATATACTTCCAAGCCGTCCACGGCGCAACCCCCATCATGTCAGGCGTGTACGTCATGGCCAGCATCGTCAGCCAGCTCATCCTAGCCGTCATTGTCGGTCCGCTTGGTAAGGCCCTCCCCTCCCCTTTCTCCCCACTCCCCAAAGCTAACCGTCGCCCTCCCCTCACCAGTTCAAAAAACGGGCTATGTAATCCCCTACACCATCTTCTCCGCCTCCATCGGCGCCGTCTCCAACGGTCTCTGCTCAACCTTCTCCCCCACCACGCCTCCAGTGCAGTACATCCTCTACCAAATCCTCGGCGGCATCGGCCGCGGCGCGGGAATGCAGATGCCCCTCCTAGCAATCCAAGCCATCCTCCCGCCGCAGGACATAGCAATGGGGACGTGCATCCTGGTCTTTGTTCAAAACCTCGGTATCTCCATCCTCCTTGCTGGAGCTAACACCATATTTGGGGAAACCCTTCAAAATGAACTATCCCAAGCAGTTCCGTACAGCAGGGAGATCCTCCAAGCGGGCGCGACGAGATTTAGGGAGGTGGTCAAAGAGGGGGATTTGGATGTTGTGTTGGAGGCTTGGTCGAGGAGTATAGGTAAGGTGTTTTACATGGCTGCTGCGGCGGGAGGGTTGGCGGTTTTTACGGCTTTGGGGATGGGGTGGGTTGATATTAGGAAGGGTAAGGTTGGTGGGAGGGGGAGGGGAGCTGAAGGTGATCTGGAGGATGACTAGGAGGGTCCGCCGGTGATTCCAGAGGTGGATGTCGATGAGGAGGGGTATGAGCTGTCGGAGATTGTGCTTGAGGGGGCGAGCAGGAGGGTGTCCAAGGTGGGGAATGATTCGGTGTTGAGGAGTGCGTTTGGAAAGTAGGAGAGGGGGGTTGGAAATGGATGGACTGCTTGGGTTATCTTTCCAGGAAAGGAGCTTGGTTGATAGCATGCCGTTGGGGTCTTAAGAATTTGTGTTTGGAGTCTTGGGGAATGGCAAATAGTCGAGGATGAGATACCCAGATGGAGTTCAGGTGCTTTTGTTCGGGCGGTCCTGTCATTTTCCTTATAGATATCTAGATGACGGTAACACACCACAGAAATGAAAGTAATCAGGTAATTGTACAACGACATGAAGATAGGCAAAATGGCTCTTTGACCTGTCATCTACCATACATTCAAGGTTATTGACGGAACGCTATTGCAGGTCACCAGCAGCATCGAACACGCGACTTCAAGTTTGACAACGACAATCATTCCTGCAAGAGCTCTTCCAGTCGCCCATCAATCGTCATCAACATCATCCATCAGTCATCCATTGCCAAAAGCCCAGCAAAAGTAAATAGCATCCATCTCCAATCAACGATAACCATCTCCCAACGCCAACAACCATCACCAAAACCGTCAACATCTCTTCCCCATCTCCAAGCTTCTGATCGCCAAGAGGACAGTGAAAAAATTGGTAGCGTCTCTTTGAGTAGCGTGTCATCCTTAGTGCAGGGGCCATGCTAATCTTCTCTGTATCGTTTCAAATTGACCAAATGCCCCGAAGGGCGAGGAAAGAAAAGAAGAAACCGATCAAAATCTGGCTGGGTGGCCGAGATTATATATCTCTTCCCAAAGTGGCCTGTGCACGCTTGCAAATCTAGGAGCGTGAGTGAAATGTCTATGCTTTCTCGGCCCACATGGTGGGGCTGGTGAATGGTATGGTGGTGTGGCGGGTGGGTGGAAGTCTGTGGCTGTGGTCGGCGGCGGCAGGCAGCGTCATCGCATTGGCGGACAGTTGAAGGTTGGAGATAAGGGAGCGCAATCGCATCGCATCGCGTAGACGCCAGGAACGAATATCACAGCAAACCCCGACGGGGGGGGGAAACCAACAATATCAGGCCAACCAAGCTCGACGAACAAACTGATGATATAGCGACCTAATCCCACCAACCAGTTCATCAACCACCACCCCCGTCATCGACCCCAACCCACCAGTCCACCGATCACCATTCCCTCCCGTCCCCAACATGAAGCCAATACCCCTCCTCTCCACCATCTTCCTCCTCCTAGGAATAGCCTCAGCCTGTAAGCACACCCCCCAACCCCCCAACCCCAACCCTTCTCCCCGTTTTTCCTTTCTTCCCACTAACCCTCCCCTCCCCTCTGTTCAGCCGCCCCAACTTTCTGCAAATGCACCTGCTTCACAAACAGCACCATCATCCCCCTCGGCCCCCTCCACGACAACCCCCCTTCCCCCAACCCACCCCCCGGCTTCCTCTCCCCCCGAGCCTCCTCCTCCTCCTGCACCCAATGCAACCGTGCCTTCTGCCTCAAATACAACCTACCCATCTGCAAAGACGCCGAAGAAAAAGACGTCGTCACCTCCTGCTTCCAGCGCGACAGCAACAAGGACAAGATTATAGTCTGGGGCTTCATCCTCGGCACCGCCGGCCTGCTGAGCTGGGCGGGGGTAAAAAGGGTTATTGACTCGAGAATGGAAAGACAGAGGCAAGAACGTGGGAATGAGGGGGGAGGGGGGATAATAGGGGTGATAGGGGGGTTGGTTTCCGGTGGGAATGCCCAGAGAGGGGGGAATATTGGTGGAGGGGGGCTCACGAGGAGAGGTACTGGTGGAGGAGGAGGCGAAGGGCAGGGGACGTACAGTCCTTTGGGGGAGGGCGGTGGTGCACGATGATGGAGATGTGTAATAGGAGATGGATGCCATGATGCGACACGGTGTTTTTGGCGTTTTGAACGGGAATACAACTTGGGTTTGGCTCTGTTGAAAGCAATACATATCATACGACGTGTTATGGCCTTAATGGACAAATGAGTCGGGCTTGGTCTGTTGAAAGTAATACACATGGCACCGAGCATGTTGACAAGATCTTTTTCATTTCTTTACATTACTCCCCCCCTACGGAAACCACCTTGCTCGCAAAAAACGGTTTCATTATGCGGCACTCGACCACCACCCCTCCATCAACCCCGTTTTTGTTGTTGACCAAAAAAAACCGACATGGAACCCTGCTCATGTTTATTCCCCAAGCTTGCTTTTTGTCTCCCTTCCCATGATACGACGCACTTTTTTTTGCCTTCCTGCTTTTGAAATTCCCATTCCTTCCGCTTTTTGTGTTTTCATTGCCCAATGCTAAACCCAGAAACCCCTTGTCGAGGTAAAAACTCCCGAAAGTACAAAGTATTCCCCATCCGGTCAAAGGTGAGATCCTAATCCTCCTCCAACGGGGTGGTCTTGGCCTCGGCAGCGGCCTCCTTGCCAGCGTTGACCTTGCGGCGCTCGCGAACGGCGGCGGCGAGGTCCTCGAGGACGGCCACGGTGTTCTCCCAGTTGATGCAGGCATCGGTGATGGAGACGCCCTTCTTGAGAGCGGCAGGGCCCTCGGCAGGTACCTTCTGGTTGCCCTCGTTGATGTTGGACTCAATCATGACACCAATGATGGCGGTCTCGCCCTCGCGGAGCTGCTCGGCGACGGTGGCGGCCACCTTGGGCTGGTTGCGGTGGTCCTTGTTAGAGTTACCTAAATATTATCAGCAAAGATGTTCATGTTATGGTTCATCCGAGCAAGGACATACCGTGAGAGCAGTCAATCATGATAGCGAGCTTTTGACCCTTCTTGACAAGGGTCTCCTTGGCAGCCTGGACGCTGGCCTTGTCGTAGTTAGTGCCCTTGGTGCCACCTCTGAGAATGACAAAGCCGTGCTCGTTCCCGCTGGTACGAGTGATGGCAGCAAGACCCTGCTTGGTTACACCCATGAAGTGATGCTTGGCAGCGGCAGCACCGATGGCATCGATAGCAACACCAAGACTGCCATCGGTTCCGTTCTTGAAGCCGATAGGGAAGGACAGGCCAGAGGCGAGCTCACGGTGGAGCTGAGACTCGGTGGTACGGGCACCGATGGCACCAACTGAGATCAGGTCGGCTAAGAACTGAGGAGAGATGGTGTCCAACATCTCGGTAGCGATGGGCATGCCGGTGGAGGTGAGGTCACGGAAGAGCTGTCTGGATACGCGGAGACCCTTATTGATCTTGAAGGTCTCATCGATATCAGGGTCGTTGATCAGACCCTTCCAGCCAACGGTGGTGCGTGGCTTCTCGAGGTAAGCGCGCATGACGATGACGAGGTCCTCTGAGAGCTTGTCGGAGAGAGCCTTGAGTCTATGTGCGTACTCAATGGCGGTGGCGGGGTCGTGGATGGAGCATGGGCCGACGATGACCAGGAGACGGTCGTTGCGGCCCATGATGACGCCGACGGCATCACGTCTGCCCTTTACTACTGTTTGCAGAGCATCCTCGGTGATGGGGATCTCAGAAATAAGAAGGGCAGGGGGAATGAGGGGATCTTGACCCAACACTTTTGAACGAGTTAGTGACTGTTAAGCGCGTGCGTCTGAGTGGATCGTACCTCTCATGTCATCGGCCTGAAGAGGCGCCATATCAAGTCCGGGCATGGTGAGCGATGTATTATAGGGTATCACAAAACGGTTGCGTGTCGAATGAAAGCAAGACAGCCCAAAAATCCGGGTGAGGGTGTGTTGTGAAGGACGAGAAGAGACAACACGAAGCGATGTTCTCCAGAGGTGATGTTGTAGCTGCAAGTAGCAGGGAAGGTGCGGCCAGTTTGGAGGGTGAGATGGGCTGGGGTAGGTTCTTTAAGGCAAAAATTGGGTTGACCTCTGAGATCCGAGCAATTACAATTGTAGTGGGCCAGGTGCAGCAACAAAAGAAACCGAGGAGCTTGAACTTCGATAAACCAATTAAAAGGGGCTTGACTG
This sequence comes from Podospora pseudocomata, assembly GCF_035222375.1. Classification (NCBI taxonomy): domain Eukaryota; kingdom Fungi; phylum Ascomycota; class Sordariomycetes; order Sordariales; family Podosporaceae; genus Podospora; species Podospora pseudocomata. Next base: position 1,509,592 of record NC_085888.1, on the reverse strand, counting down.
ATAAAGCTTCACAATTGGAATATTTGAATCGGAACAATTCTGGTATCTCTGGAGCAAGTGGGAGATGAGATGATATTGACTTGTTCAAGTGACTCAGACGGTGCCCCAGTTCAGTGTCCCAAGACCAATATCGGTCCGGGGCGGGATGTCGGGCACTAAAATTTCCAAATGGTAACAATCCCTACCTGTACGTTGAACGCCGTGGCTGAGTTGACATGCCATCGCGAGCTCCAAGCAATGAGCGAGATATACCTTGGGAGATTTGCAAGTTTCAGCATTCTGCGTAGGCAGCTCATGAAATCCAACCCACGATGCAATACTGAGAGCATCGACAGGCTGGTGGGGTGAACCTGACGGGAAGAGGAATTGGCCACTCCCGGCCACTAAGTCGATCCCTTCCACGCATGTGTGTCCGAAGACGGAGGCAAGCAGCAGAACAACAGATGTCTTTGGCCAAATCCTAGGCTCAATGCAGCAGGGCGTCCGGGCGACGAGTTTGGAAATGCGCCGTTGTAGCGGGTAGCAACTTCGAAGGTGGGGGAGGGGTAAACTTTTTTTGACGATGCAATGCTTCACCGCCTTCCATTCGTGGCCGTCAAGCAGACGTGTAATCAACCTCGCAGCTCATATTGAGCCTCCGCCACCGCCCCGTGTATCAATCTGGATATGTTCTTCGAGCATTTGTGCTTCTTTGCAACACCCTGCTTATGATTGGCCAGAAGAGAATGGGATTGTCGTCAGTTGTGTGAAAGTGCGACACAGAAGATACTCGAGACCAAACCGCAAGATTTGGAGAAATTTGGAGACAGCAACGAGCCTCCGATTCCCCAAAAGAGGATAGACTGCTTGGTTGGATCCGAAGTTAACGGCTGGGTCCTCCGGGTTCCGGATCCGTACCCTTGGTTTGCATCACACAGCAGATGCTCGAAGGTGACGCATAACCAAGGGTCCCATCAATGCTCGATGTTATGAGCCTAGCAGAGTGCCACATCGGCCACTTGGCGATAATGAAGCCTTTCCACTCCCGAGACGACCGAGGTCTAGCAGGTCGTGATGTTGTGCTTGTGATGCCGACGAACTGGCGGGCTTCTGCTCCACTGGTCCGCAAAAAGGCCGGACCTAAGGGCGACAAACCCGCGAGACCGGCCGTTCTTTATCGTTGACTGCCGGGTTCCAGGCCACGGCTACCGAAGCCATTGTCGGCCGGGGCCGAGACCGGATGGTGATATGAGCATGAGTATTTTGAGTCGGCCGGCGACAGTCATGTCTTGAACTCTGCGTGTCCTTTGATGCTCCCACAGTCCCGACCAAGTGGCACTGAAGACATGTTCTTCAATACTTCTTACACGTTTTGAATCTTCCGGGACTGGAACCACACGAGTCAGCAATCACACCATTGTCCGATACACTCGCTATCCACCCATGATAAATCTCTCATCAAGTTCATGATTCCATCAGACCCGATCACCGATGTCCCCTCCCTACTCGTAGACGGCCTCTCGAGGACCGGCCGTTGACCAACGACCACCAACGGCCACTGGTTCCCAGCCAACCTCGCATGGCCGGACCGGTAAATTATGCGTCGGCTTGTTATTTTCCATCCCATCTGTTTGCCATCCAGATTCCAAAATGGGACAGAGACAACAAACCGGAAATGGACGCGGTGGACAGTTCTTGAAGCAATTCTGAAACTGACGAGCTTCTCAACGGGACTTGACTGGTGAATAAGGCTTCCCAGCGAGCCGGGAGCACTGACGGTTGACGCCCGCCCCATGTTTATGGGGATGTCCGTGCGTGAGATGCGTCTGAAGGGAGGTGGGGTCAACACGAAGAAGCAAGGTGAAATGCTTCTCTTTTCTGGCCAGGCATCTCGACAATGCTTTAGGTATTTTGGATGGCTAACTACCAGATACCTATCCCTCGATTCCCTCACCCTGCAGCTCATTTCCCCTTTCCTGTGTCTCCTGTTGAACCAGGCAGCTGTGGCCCCCTGTTGCATCTGACGTCGGCTGTTGCCCGGCCCCTCATCGAGGTCGTCGTTGTTCTTCAGCTTGCAGTGTTTGTCTCACACTGCATATTCGGACGGACAAAAGTTTTGTTCTCACCATCATCCGCGCTCTTTGTCATTCTGCCCATCAACGATCCCATCAACGATCACATCAACGAGCCAAATTAGGTATTCAGCAAGTTGCATCGACATCGACTTCTCATATCATATTCCTGCCCGTATCGATAAGATAGCATCGTCGGGACTTGCTATCGCTTGCCTGTTCCCGGGGAGTGGGACAGCACGTTCCAGGTCTTGGGGTCGTGCTAGTGAGAAACTTGGAGTAAGGGCCGACCGCCACCTACTGTCATGTATCTCGCTAACAGCCATTTGAACCCCAGCAGGAGCTGAGAGGACGGCCAAGGCCCAGCCCCAGACCTCCAATCCAGCCTGCCTGCCATCCCTCCCGTTAGCCCTTCCAGACTCCGCCCCCTCCTTTCCTCTGTTCTTCTTGCAAGACATTGAGAACGATACATGGTACTCGAGGGTATCGTCGGCAATTTTTTTTCAAAACATTCGTTCGCTATACGCACCGCGCAGAATCATTTCATCGACGACCATCATCTCGAATTTGCCGGCTCTCCGACTCCGCTTAATCATTGATAAACACGCAGTATACGACTCCGGTTGCTTGCGAACGGCACTGGTCGAGAGGTACAGACATAGAGGGGACGCTTCCCAGAGCCTCATAGTCAACCAATTGCGCCATGTTGTCCAACGAGAGCTGGCCTGCGCTCCAGCGCAAAAGGGGGAGAGAAGAGGACCTTGCCGAGATATCCCCTGGTGGTACGCTTGGCTTCACTGAACACAGGAGTGTAAGTCTTGTCGCATCCCATCAGAGTCGACATAGCCGGGACGTAGCTAACATCTGGTGACCCAGAAACGCCTCCAAGCCCTTCCACTTAGGACGTCTCCCCCATCTAAGCGATGGGCCGAACCACCAAGATTCCATGCGCCGCCAACAACATTCATCATCCCGAGCCAACCACGAACCATCACGCCAAACAGCTCGGATTCTGAGGAGCCAGGTCATTTTGCCTTCGCCGAGGAGCCAGAGATCGTCACAGTTCCGACCCTACAATCCCCGATCAATGTTAGTATCACCATGGCAGACATGGACATGGACATGGACATGATGGACACCGCCCCCGAGCCAAACCCGAACCACCTTAACGCTTTCCAACCGGAGCCACTTCCCAGTGTCACCGGTCGCATCCCGACACCAATACACTGCAGCTTTGCAGCTCAGGTTCGAGGCCAAAACTGGAACGAGGCCCACGGTGCGCTGGCAACAACACCGGAAGAACCCACTTCCATGGCCTTTGACAGCAACGGCATGGTTGACGCTGCCGTGGCCCACAACTCCAATCCGACCACCAACGCTCTGGCAATGGCGGATTGGAATCACATCCAGAACCGCCGGCTGCCATCCCCGATCAGCGAAACCGGCGGTGAAGACAGCCCAGCCATGGTGCTTGATTCGTGCTGCTCCCCTCACCCTATCACCACGTCCCCGAGCGGACATCTCAGCCACTTGACGCACGAGCACCCATTGCTGGCATCGATGAGGGAGCAATCTCCGCGACCGGGTTCACCAAATGGAGGAATGGAGGTGGAATCGGGCTCGCCATCACCGAAACGGGGGCACGCGAGGTCGAGACATACGGTCAACTCGTGGACCGCGGTGCCGCCGGGAGTGAAGAGGTCGTTCAGTATAGGGTACCGGGCGGATTGTGATAAGTGCAGGATGAAGGTGCCGGGGCATTTTAATCATATCATCATTTCTTAGAGGGATGAAGCTGATGGGAGGTGGAAGAGTAGGGTTGAGGGGGTAAGGGAGAGGATTGGGTGTCATGGGGAACAAGAGAAGGGATGGCTTGGTGGTAGGAGGATTTGTGCTGCTTGTTGTTAAAGGGGAGGTTGCCTGACAGATGATTTGCGGTTGATACCAAGGAAGCGTAATTAGGTTTTGGTTCTCACTCGTTTGCTTTTTTTTCTGTTTTTGGTCACTGTATAGGGCTTGGGATGGATACGCTCTTTTGTTGCCTTTGGGCCGGCTCTTGTGTTTTGTTTGGGACGGCTGAGGGAGTGGGAAGGGACAGCATTGGTATTTCATGCAACGAGCACACACATCATTGCCAGCGAGCAAAGTGACTTCTTTTGTTTGGGAATGGGACAGCGAGCGAGCAGGGGAATTGGGAATTGAGGTGTCAAATTGGGAGGGGAGTGGAATCGGACACAACACACACACACACAACACACAGCTGGAATTTCTTATATCCAGTAATTTGCATTGGTTGAGGCATTAGTATCTTTCCTGATGAGAAAAAGAATACAAAGCGGAACGTTGATATCATACCCTTCCTTGACTGTGCTGCCTTGGGATGTGAGACATGGGAGAGACATGGGAGAGACATGTGTGGGCTTCATTGAAGCGTATGACTACATGAACAACTACCACACATAATCTACTCCTCTGCTCTCAATTCAACATCAAATGACTTCCACGATGGTGAGTGCACATGTATGTACAAGATGATGAATATGTCATACAAAAAAACAACAAAAAAAAACGCTGGAGTTATGCAACGGTTTCCTTTTTCTCCTAATACACTATCGATACAAGCAGCGCCTCTTTCACAAAGCGGCCTGCTGGTCACAATCCCTCTTTGAAAATGGTGATTATGGTTGCCTTACAACCCGTCCAGCCCACCATCTTCATCCCTTTGCATTTCGAACCTTTCCTCCCAGTCGACAGCACAGCCCTCATCACCAGCCAACACGGTCGTTATATACTTCTGGTTGTGTGGTAGTAGGTCTCTACCAAAACCACCCCTTCTTCGTCTTCTTCTCCCCCTCCTGTTTCTCCTCCAACCCAATCCGATCCAACGCCCCACCCCTCCTCTCATTCTCCTTCTCCTTCTCAAACGCCTCCCTCGCCTTCTCCTTCAACCCCCTGGCCACCCCCCTCCCCTCCGACGCCCGGACAAGATCGCTATCCCTCACCCCCATCCCATCATCCTCCTCACTCAACGACTCCCACCCTAACCTCCTCTCCTTACCCATCACCTCCTCCCCTTCCTCCTCCTTTTTCAGATTAGCAGTCAGCCAAGTCCAGAGCCCCTTCTTCTTTTCCCCCTCCCCTTGTTGCTCTGGCACCGGCGCAGCAGAAGAAGGCCAGCTCACAACCTCCGTCACACTTGGGGAGTGTGTCCTTTCCGCAGGAGCGAACCCGCTGGGGATTTTCTCAAAGAACGACGTCTTCCCCGCCATTCCTTGCTGCCGCTCTCTTTCCATGACTTCTTCTACAAGCGCTATTTGGTCCTCGTCCGCCTTGCCAGTCATGTACGCCAGTCTGGCCTGGGCGAGCTCGTCGGCCTCGAGTTGCTTTTGGGTCTCGATCCATTCTGCTTTGCGCTTGCGGTTGAGGACCATCATGTCGTAGAAGGTGTAGGTTGTTGCTACTATGCCGAGGCCTGAATGGAGAGAGTTAGTGACATACACCTGAAAAGGGGAGGGGGATGGGGGTTAAGTACCGGAGAAGCCTATCAGTGCCATGACTGACAAACGGTGCCCCTTGTCGGCTAGGGAGCGGCCTACGGCGAGGTACTGCTCTAGCTTGGAGACATTGGCGAGTTTGGCTCTTTGGTGGGCGGCGCGGAGGCGGGCGACTTTTTCGTCGGGGGTTTCGATTCGGATTGGGTTCCCTTCTGGAGAACCCCCTGATGGGGGCAGGGAGGAGGTGTTGGGGGGTTTGCTGAAGCGGGCGGTTTTGGAGTCGGCGTGGGGGGTTGTGGCTGTGAAGCGGGTTGCGTCGGAGACGCTGCGAGGGGTGGTGGATATTGGCATGGTGGTTTTGGTGAGTGGGTGGTGATAGCTTTGGTGGTGGTGGCGGTGGTGGTGGTGGTGGTGGTGGTGGGAAAGATATCCCCGGATGCGGGATGAATCGGGTTTGGTTGAAGAAGCTTGAGATCAAGGCGGGGTGTTAGGTAGCTGGTAGAGAAGTTGTGAGGCTGGTCCCTGGAGTTGAGGAGCTCGTAGGTACAGGTATATGCTACGAGAGCAAAAGATCGTGGTCGTTGCCGGTGGGAACAGGTGGTGGTGGACGAGCAGACGAATTGAAAGCTCTCGACGGGCAGTTCTTCGGGATCCCAAAAAGTCGTTCGTCAACCTCTGATCATCCAATGATGCGCCAAGCAAGTTTTTTTTGAATTGAGCTAACCCAGCTCGTCGGATATGTGGCTGGAGCTACCATGTCTTAGCTGTATTTTGCTGAATCTCGCACGTAAGCCACACGGGTAGTTGGAGAAAGTGTGGCTGATGCACCGTCTCTTTTCCCCGGTTCATTGCTCCACATGTTGTAAAAAGTGCTTGGCATCCGATGGAAATTTTGGCCTGGAATGTTGAGCGCTCATCGCCCGAGGTGCCTGTCGTCCACTCTGCGTTTGGGATTCGAGATTTGAGAGGACCGGGCAGAGCGAAATACCGACAACCTCTCCCAGTGCCTGAGCCTCCCAACTGTTTTGATCAATTGGGACACCAATAGCCCGCCTCCTCGCTCCGAAAAGAATACACAAACCATGCGCCATCTCCCGAGGTTACGGGGCGCCGTCTCCGCGAGCCTGTGCTGCTCCTCTCCGACCCATATCCGTACCACCACCGCTGTGGCTGCCGTCGCGACGACTTCCTCTTCCTCCACAAAGACCCAATCCCTTCAAAGGCGAACTCTTTCCACGTCCCTCCCCCGCTCCGACGCTGTTGAAGCCTACACCCCACCACAGGGTCTCAAACCACCCCCACAAGCACGGAAGGCTGCCGTCCGCCCAGACAAGATCACCGACCCCGCATACGAGCCGGCACAAGATGGATTAGAGCTGGAGGAAGTGGGTGGACTGGATGGTTGGTGGGAGAACCCAGACAACTATGGTGTTGGCAGGCAGTGGGTTGGTTATGGCCCCGCAGAGAAGATTACCGACCCAGCCGTTCTCGAGGTGGCGGTTTACCGTGCGTTGGTTGAGGCCATGGTTGCGAGACGGCAAATGAACACGCCGGACACGACTCCCGCTAGGGATGCTCTGCTCGAGTCCGGGTGGGGCCCCGCGGCATTGACGGCCACCACTGTTCAAACCAAGCTGTGCGGTGGCTCACATGGCACTCTTATATTGAAGCCAACCGAAGACGTCGAGACAGCTACTGCCGCCGAGCAAGAGGCTGAGGTAACGGAGGAAGCCAAGGAACAGCTCGAGGCAGCTGTCACCCCGGAGCAAGAGGCTGAGGTTGTGGAGGCCAAGGAGGAAGTTACAGCTGTCGCTTCTGAGCGAGTAGCTGAGATAACGGAGGAGACCAAGGAGGAAGCCGAGACAGGTGTCGCTTCCGGGCAAGAGACCGAGACCGAGGTCAAGGAGGAAGTTGACGCAACAGAGGACTCGGCGGACCATGTTATCAGTACTGAAGAGGCCCGGGCGCTATTGAAGGAAATTGGCCATGAATGGAAGCGGCCCATGATCAAGGACCTCATCTACAAATATTTTGTGAGTCTGGCCCTCTTTTTTGCACAACAAACCAGTGCTAACCATATGATAGGTTGCCAAGCGCATCTACAAGCTTACTGGACACAGGATTCCAGATGGCAAGTTGGTCGCTATCAATTCCGGTGGTGTTCTTCTCAAGGAGATCGTGAAGCCACCCAAGGCCAAGAAGCTCGCCGAGGAGATTGAGAACAAGCAGCTCTTCCAGTCTCTACCCAACGTAAAGGTGTTCCCCCGCAGAGTCACACCCATCGACAAGGAGAAGATGGTGGGTCGCTGGAAGGTTATCCGAGAGGAGCTCGAGAGACGCGGCCTCCCTGTTATTGGCACTGCCAATATCGACAATGCGATCGAGAAGAAGTGGGTTACGGGTGCGAAATAGAGCTGCCGGAACCTGCTGAGTTGCTGTGTGTATATTACCGCTGAGGATATCCCTGTGTAACATGTATAATGTAGACAAAACTCAGGTGTCGATGTAACAACATGAGAATTGTGTCTGTTTTGTCAGTCTTTTTGCCGTCGTGTTGGTGCATAATCCAAGATCCACCAAACAAAGGGGGAAGTGGCCAACGCCCCAAATGTCATGTGCACGGACCACATTGCTCACCGTGACTGCACTTGTTTAATGTTGGGAAGTCACAACTGACCTTCAACTGCCATTCTGATGAAGTTGGACCCTACCAAATTAAGTGAAAGCAAACGAGGACTGAACCTCTGCCTGTTCTCTTCTTCTCTTTCTAATAACAATAGCCCAGCATCACCACCAGTGAAGCCGTATCGACATCTTACCAATCAGTCTTGGGTATCAGTTACATCCCACTACATTCATTAATAAGTGTTTATCACATCAGCCGCAGAATCATCACCAAGATGCCTCTCCCTTTGGAAGAGCAGGTTGCCCTCATTCTCAAGGGCAACCCCGGGGAGAAGCCGAAATTCTGGGAAGCAGTGCTGAGAAAGCTGGTTACACTTTTGCCACGCGCCGATCGAGATGCGCTCGCTTGCATTTCTGGTCAATTTGCTGTTGCTGCTAGAGACCGTAAGTTTTTTTGCAAAGCTCATATTTCTGGGACGTTGCTGACTTTGTGTGTAGCATCATGGAGAGAAGTCATTGGGAAGTCGGGGCTTCTGTCATTCCTTCTGGACACTGTTCCCGTCTACTATGACGGTGTCTTTCAAGGGTCTCATCCACTCAACAAACAGGCTTTGAGGGTTATTGCCAATGCCTGTGTTGACAATGGTGAGTGGCTACTTCACATCATGTGCAAAGTGAACCTGGTACTGACAAACGGTCTAGATGAGAACAGAAAGGTCGTGGTCGCCTCTGGCAAGCTGACAAACATGCTCAAGATGTTTCTCTCTGAGGACCACCTTCTCCCTTTTGCCGTCATCACCATGCTCAACGTCTGCGTAGATTACAGTAAGCCCCTTCCCCTTCCCTTTCCCCTTCCTCTCTATCCCTAACACTCCTCCTAGGCTCAGCCCAACTCCAAGTCTCCAACGCAGCACTAAGCAAAGTCCTCATCGACCTCATCCCCGGCGAACGCCTCCGAGCATGCGAGGCCCACCTCACCCAAATCATGACCGTCCTTGAACTCCTCACAAACCATGGTATTTCCCCCCTTCCTCGCATGCCCATAGCAACCAGCTAACCGCCACCCACCCTTTGTAGAATCCGAGTTCAAAATCTGCTACCCCCGCACCCCCGCCGCCCTCCTCACCCTGGCCATCAACAAAGAGGACCGCCTCTCGTCCCCCCTCGATCGGGAAATCTTCTTGTCGATCTGCACCTCTGCCCTCTCCTACCTCGTCAATAGAGGCCTCCAGGTGTTTTTTATCCAAAACAAGCACTTTAGGCTATTGCAAGAAGCGTTTTTGCAGTCGTATATCAGGTTTGAGACCGCGGGGGAGGATGTAGAAGAGGAGACGAAGGAGCAGCTGCAGCAAGTTCAGCATGGATTTGTGACGCTCTTTGCGGATATTACCGACGTGGAAGGGTTTGGGGATGTGTATGGGATTGATAGTGAGGAGGTGGGGACGTTGGTGGGGTGGTTGGAATTGGAGAAGTTCCCTCAGTTGCAGAACGCGGCTTGTTTGGCGTTGGGGAATTTAGGGAGGAGTGATGAGTCGACTAAGAAGTTGTTGCCGAGAGTTGGTGAAGGGATGGTGAAAATTTTGGGGAGGTCAGTCCCCGGGAAGGTGAGGCAGGGAGAGCGGCCGAGCTTGCAGCTGACGCATGCTGCGTTGGGGTTTGCGAAGAACTTGGCTATCCCGGCGGCGAATAAACCGGTGTTGGGGGAGATGTTGTTGAAGAGTGGGACTTTGGCTGGGTTGTGGGAGGGGTTTGGGAATAGTCAGCCGAGTATGATGTTTGCTGCTGTGAGCTTGGGGAGGTTGTTGCTTGTGGGGTGTAGGGAGAATTTGAGGTTGGTTTGCAAACCGGTGTCGATTGCCTCTGACGAGAAGGATGAGAACGGCCTGGCTTCAGCGGAGTCATCTTCTCAGGGGGAGACGGCTACATACAGGACGAACCTTGACCTGCTGTACCGCTCGGCTACTGGCTCTCCAAACGAGGATCCTACCAAGCTTGAGGCTGCCAGGGCGGTGGTTTCGGCGGTTTGTAGAGTCTTGTCTCAGGATCCTGGGGTGCTGGGGTCCTCGGGGGAGCTGGAGGAGTTCTACAAGACACACTCGGACATTATTGCTGGGTCGTTTACGACGATGCTCACGCAGGCAAAGTGGCCGTCTGTCAGGTCGGATGCAATTACTGTTTTGGCGCTCATGGCGAGTCAACACCCTGAGGGGTCCAACATGGCGCTCAAGGTGGTGGAAGACACGGCAGCGGAAGAGGGGGTTTTGAAGGCGATTGTGAAGGCTGCGACGGGGGATGATGAGATGGTGGGCAAGTTTCTTGGGACTGGTGACAACAGAGTGGAAGAGATTGAAGAGGAGAAGCAGGGTAAGAATGATGAGAAGAAAGAGACAAAGGAAGTTACGGAGTTGGTCCAGGGGTTGGGACTGGAACCTCAGCAGGCTGACGCCCAGGCGCAGAAGCAGCCGAAGAGGATGGTCAAGGTTGACAGGGAGAATGCCCTGGTGCTGATGGCTATGTTGCTAGGGATGTTCAAAGATCAGATGTCACCTGCTAGGAGGAGGCTGGTCGAGGCCGTGCTGGAGAGAGGAGGGGAGTTGGTGGTGAAGGATAGGGAGGGGACGAGCCAGGTGTAGGAGGTACCTGGGGGATATGTGCGCATGTCTTCGAGACCTCCCACGCCTGGAACCATGTTGGAGGTGAACACTTGGGGGTCGAACTCCCCGTCTGGCTTGCCTGAGGGGGAACGCTTCTATTATCACGTATAAAGCCTGGATGTGTGACTGTTCAGAGTTGATGGAGGTATATCAGTGGCAGTAAACTCCAGAGGGACAACCTGTACAGCGTTGTAACAGCGAAACATGTAAACAGCATTCATAACTGAACCATTATTTGTAGAAAAACCCAGTCAATTACCGCTGATCACCCGAAAATCATGTGTGGCCATCAATCATGCTTTTTTTTCCCTTTGTCCATTCATTTTGTGAATGCTCTAAATCCCTATGATGCGTGTTATCTGCCCGAACCCGAGGGTCTGCCCCCGAACTACACAGCCATGGAGAGAGAACGTTTTATTGTTCCCGTCCGGGATACCGGGAAAAGCAGAAATGCAGACCAGTAGAACCAGCCCAATGAACACCTCAGGGAATCATTCCTAACCGTTGCACCCCAACACAAAAAGAAGAACCAGACGCCTATTTCTTGGCCTTCTCCTCGTCGGCCTTGTCCTTGGCGCGCTTCTCGCGGATGCCCTGGTAGCGGGCATCGGATCTGGCCTTGCGGAGGGCCTTGTAGGCACCGCCCTCGACGTTCTTGGGGAGGTCGCTCTTGGAGATCTCGGTGAAGCCAGGAGCAAGAGGGGTACCAAGACCGAAAGCGGAGGCAATGGTCTTGACGGTCTCGCCGGACTGCTGGTCCTTGGGGGTGTCGGCCTTTTTGACCTTGTTGGACTTGCGGGGGAAGACGATCAAGCGGGCCTTGTAGGCCTTGAGGCGCTCGACATTGGCGGCAAGGGACTCCTCGGAGAGGTTGGCACGGCGGGGGTCGACGGCAATGCCGATGGTGGGAGCATAAAGCTTGGGGATACCGGCGGCCTTGAGCTCAGCGAGGGAGAAACCACGGCCGAGGCGTGTCCGGCGGTTATACTTGATGGTGCTGCACAGAATCTCGTTAGACCACATCCTCCACTACACATTCCTCCGTTGCTGCTGGAATAAACTCACGGGCATCTGACGATGGGGCGGAGCTTGTCGACGGGGCGAGGGGCAACGGCAGCAGCCTTCGCACGGCGCGCCAGACGGCGGGTGACCTTCTTGCCGGGCTATATTTTCCATCACGTCAGAATTGAGGTTCCCATGTGTTTCGAGATTATCGGCCGCTATCCCCAGCTCGATCGATGATTACGAACCTGGTCGAAGTGGCACCGCACGCGCCTCTGCCAATCCTTGCGGAAATCTGAAATTCGATGTTAGTCGCTGTGTTCCTCCAAAATCTTCGTAGCCCGGGTTTGGCATCGTCATCGTCTCGTCGGAGTCGCTGTCGGTCGCTGGACTGGGATGTGTAGATGGATATTGCTTACGGTTGTTGGGAATCTGCTGGTTGTGCTTGATCGCCTGGATTTCGAAGAGACTCGGTCAGTAAATCGACAAACAGCAATTGGGCCATCGACGGCAGCAATCGATGATGCCGTCGTTTGCAACAACGAGGGTACTCACCATTGTGAATGTTGTGGATCAAGCCCCTCTGGTCCCTCTGTTGTCGAAAGTATCACCGGTCGTGCAAGATGCAATTTGGGAGGTGGCTCTGCTTGAAGGGCGCTCACCAAATTTTTGGCAGGGCTTGAAAACCCTATGAAAGCGGTGTGAAATTCAGATTGGCCCGCACCAGAGGAAGTGGGGCAGTCGGCGCAGATGGCCTGTGCGGCAGCCGGGTGGAGACCAGTTGGCAAGCAGCTGTTCTCCCTGCCCCCTGTCACTCTGCAACATCATCAACACCGAGGAAGGAGCGGCAACAACACCATGCTGTTATTTGCAACAGCATCCACAGCTCTGATTCTGGAGAGATCCCGTCAGTATTCTCTGCGCCAGATTACTTTGGATAAGAATGGAATTGTGATGAACGACTATCTAGACATAATGAGGTACCATCCATGCCTTTGTCAGTGTGTGAAGGCCATACGGAGTATGGCTGTAGCTAGCTGCCTCGCGAACTTTATTGTCTGAGCATCGTTCCTTCCGTTTAAGAGTGACACGCTTGATCATGGTTGAATCCACTCATTTCCCGGCTTCCTTCTTCTCTCTGCTACGATTCTCTCGCTCAACATCTTGCGTGTGTTGACTTTGACTGTCACGATGGCCTCTGACCAGAAGTCCTTGAACGGATTCCAAACGCCTCCCAGCAACAGGACTGAGAACTGTCCTCAAGGCGCCGTCGATTCCCAAGCTAACCCCGCGATGTCTTCCACCAGCGCGACCCCTCCCCCGAATTCGCTGGCCCCTCATGTTCAAGTGTCTTTTGGGTCCCCTTCTACCATCACCAGCCCAGCCCCGTTCAATCGCGCCGTCTCTGTTCCCAGGGGTCCCCCAAAATCCTTTTCCTCCCAATTAAATGCAGTGTCTTGGTCCACTCAGGACATCGCCGACGTCCGTAATGAACTCCGAAAAGCGCTGCCATTCTACAAGAACATCTATGCCACCCTCGAGGTACAACCCGAGGTCCTCTCCAGGCTCGACGTCCTCCAGCATCTGGGAGTCAACATCCACCACCCTCACATTGCTCGTCCTGGCGGCCTGGGTAGCCTGCTTGGAATCTGGAATGAGCTGGCTGGATACTCCAACAAGCAAATTCGGGATTTGAAGAACAAGAATGCCAGTCTGAATCATGAGATCAGCAACTTGAAGAGAAAGGTTACCGACCTCGAAGCCAGTGACACAAAGCCCGATCAAGAGATGGCCGGTACCGAAAAGAAAGAAACCGCCAAAGAGCCCACCCGATTTGATGGCTCCGAGCCTAACAAGTATGTTCGGTATTTCAACTTTATGCTCTGGAAACGCGACATCACCCGCGCCTGGAGCGACAAGCCAGACACCTTCAAAACGGAGAAGGTCAAGATCTGCTACATCTTGTTTTTCCTTGATGGCGATGCTTTTTGGGATATTGCTGATGCTGTCGAGGCGATTGTGAACAGCGATCAGAGCAGCGATGCTTGGGAGTTCAAGACGGGCGAGGAGCTGCTCGATCACCTCACAGAGAAATATGGGAAGCGAGAGTAGCTGAAGATACTCCAGCGCTTGACCATGTTTATGGATTGTTACAATATCAAGGAAGGGATATGGTGATCTAGTAATGGGAGGAGCAGATTCAAGTGGGGAACCTATCTTATCTCTGACTGAAGGATACCTACCTTGAAGGATGCAGATTGGGATGGGATATGTGGTAGCGTCATACCTATACAGATCTGTTGAGCATGAGCTGTATCAAAACTCTGTTCTGCGATAACTAGCAAATTGAACACACATGTTACGCTCCATAGCATTGACCACCTGTCAACATGCTGACCAAGTGTATTGATAATGACGACATATATTTATTTAAATACAAGATAAGTGTTACTTAGGCATGTGCTGTTGATACAAAATGCTAAGCGTACAACATCATCTTCCTCTGCTTCCCACAACTCCCTCTGGCAACAGGCCCTGGCGTCTGAGTGACCACAGCCCTCTTGAACCCATTCACCAACCCATTCACCGGATCTCTCACCACCCCACCTCCAAGGACCAACCCATTACCCAGTCTCTGCAGCCCCGACAGCGCCCTCCCAACCATGTCATAATCCCCAAAGAACCCATGAGCCCTCACATCATCCCCCGCGGTCGAAGAACCGGTCATCCCATGCCCCAACGTAACCCCCCAAACCCCTCCCCCACCCAACATCATCGCATGCGCCTCCACGTCGTCGTCCCTTTCAAGCAAAACAGAGTAAATAAACCCCGTATACCTCACCCTCCCCCCCGCCTTCATCTCCTGCGGGAACACCCACTTTTCCCCAACCCTAACAGGATGCCACCCCGTAACCAAAAACCTTTGCCGTCCCCCCTGAACAACTGTCATCCCCATTCTTCTCACGGGGGTTTTCATCACCGCAGCAACCTTTCTCTCTCCCCTCGGAGTCAACACCCTTGCCCCCCTTCGCAAAGAACCAATCTTGACGCTGTTGCCGTTTGCCAACGTGACGAGGGTGAAACCGGCAAAACAAGCCCCTTCTTCGTCATTGTAATCTGACATGTTGATTGTGACGTTGGCGGTGTTGTATACATCACCACTGTTGCCAGCACCGCTGCCCCACTTCCAGCCTTCGTCTCTATAATCCTGGGTGTCGTACGCCGGCGGGGAATCGGAGGCGGGGGTGTACCGGGCGTAGACTGGTGGCAGGGCATTGCTCGGCTTTGGGGCGGGGAGGTGGTCGAACGCGTCATCTAGTGTGTCTCTGCAGGTGATGAATAAAGGGGAGTGGGCTCCGTATTGTTTTGGGCCGGCGTCTTTGAAGGTGTTGCAGATTTGGCGGGCGTGGGCGCCGGCTAGGGAGGGGAGGTAGTGTTTTCCCCAGCGGAAGTAATATTGCGTGTTTGTCAGGGCGAGGGAGATCTGACCGGTCCAGGATGAGGGGGGGGTGGTTAAGGGGTCGATGTTGAGGCCGCAGAGGTCGATGAGGAGGGATTTGCAGCCTGGGTGGGTGGTGGTGTATTTCACGGCGGGGAGGGAGTTGACGAGGGCGGTGAGTTGGGACGGAATGTCGTCGGGGAGGTCGGAGAGGGGTTGGTGCTCGTTTTCGAAGTCGAGGGGGAAAAACTTGGAGATGAAGGAGATGAGGGAGGAGCGGGAGATGTGGTAGGCTATTTCGGCAGGGGGGAGGGAGACGGAGTGGTCGGTGATGTTGCGTTTGGCGGTGAGACGGGTGGGTTGGTTGGGGTTGAAGGAGTGGGTGTCTTCGTGAAATTTGAGGACTGCTGTGATGGTTGGGAGCGGGGTAGAGCTTTTTCTGGTCTTGACGGACTTGATGTACTCTGAGGTGCAGTTGTAGCTGAGGTAGATTTCTCGGGATTGGCCGTATTGGAGGTTGCCGAGGGAGATATAGAGAATTGTATTGGGAGAGTCGTCCCCAGATGGTGAAAATGGTTGTTGTTTCTCCACGGCATCGCCTGTTGTCTGTCTGAGCTCCAGCGGCGCTGGGTAGGTGAGCTGGAGTTCGGCATTGGTTGCGAAAGTTGACTGGAGATTAGCGACAGCATGTACAAAGACAGTTCCCTGGATTCGTTAGTGCTCTGAATTCAAACCAAATGATAATAAAACTTACAATCATGCCGGCATCTGGAATGAAGGAGTAGTTGCCACCGCCGACCTCGGCAATCGACTTGAGCAGACCAGATCGCAAGCTATACCCAAATCCAAAAGTGTGAATGGAGGCAGGAAGGGTACTCCACTGCCTGAGTTTGGCGACATATCCCTGATTTGGGCACTGGTGATTCGGCATGCCATCTGTGAGAACTAACAAGGCCGGTACTCGGCCACTGCCAGGGTTGCGACGGTCATTGACTGCCTTGAGATTGTTATTGAACAAACTGAGGCCATCACCGATACCATGCCAAAGATTGGTCATGGATAACGGCTGTAACGCATCAAGCTGCTTGAGGATCTTGGCCTTGTTGGCTGGTGTCATGTATGTGAGTTCTCGAACCACCTATTTTCAGTTGTTAGTCTTGAG
Organism: Podospora pseudocomata; assembly: GCF_035222375.1. Classification (NCBI taxonomy): domain Eukaryota; kingdom Fungi; phylum Ascomycota; class Sordariomycetes; order Sordariales; family Podosporaceae; genus Podospora; species Podospora pseudocomata. The sequence goes on along the minus strand of NC_085888.1, from coordinate 1,493,165 downwards.
GTCTTTAAGGCGCACACAGACGTAAACTTGCCTTGCTGCTGGTGCTGAACGTCACAATCCCCAACCTGTCATGATCGTCCAATGTCTCCAAGATAGTCTTGGCTGCGTGCCTCACAAGATCCAGCACCGACAAGCCATAATGCTCTCCTTCTGTACCGTTCTTTGCTGGAACAGGTGCATCTGCACCCATGCTGCCTGACACATCGATCGAGAGGACCAAATCAAGAGGCACATGGTTTCGTTCTCGTAAGTCTTCAAGCTCGGGTTCTTTGGGTGGGTCAATCTTGATTAATACACCATCTTCGGTCTCAAGAGGGTGGATCTGAAGCATCGATTGTGATCTTGGGAGCTCCTCCTTCTCTCGGGTTCTCAGGGGTAGTGTCGAATTCGAGGCACTAGGCGTCCTTCCCCAGTTACAAAGATTGATTCGGACCATGATGGTTATTGAGCTGGAAAAAAGGCTTTTCTGTGTGTAGGTGAGGTCAGGAGGTATATTCCCGGTTCCCAAGGTGTTGAACCGAACGCAAAGGCGGCCTAAATAGGAGTGTGAGGTGGAGGATCAGTAGGATCAAAAGAGGTATGTATCACTGGCTAAGTAGATGCTGCAGGCCACCAATGTCGAGTTGCTGACGGCGTCTGAATGGTGAGATGAGGACTGAATGTGCAACGTCAAAAGTGAGATGGTTATAAAGCTTCTTTGAATACCTAGAGGATCACTACAAACAAGAGGCCCCTATCCCGGGAGGCCATCAGGAATGCCTTGTGCCGCTTTCATGTGTCAGGAAGTCCTCGCATGACCCACCGCGAAGTGGATGACGGCTTTCGAGATGCCCACTGCCAAAAGCCATTCATAGAAGGAATTCTGTTGCTGGCGGATATACGGCAGCACAGCCTACCTCGAATTCCTCCACCGTGTGGCTGAAATGCTGCCTTCAAAGTGCCGGTTGGAACCAGCTCCGAACGCTATTGTTCCATCATACTCGGGAAACGGAGATGCGGTGAGATGCGGCGGCTGACTAGTAGTGCTGTCCTCATCGTGGCCGGGCCTGGCCGCTCCTTTGCAGAGGCTGGTGAAGTGTTGGCGGGCATTGCGGCGTTGCCACGTCGAGGGAGCCGTCGACAACACCAGCCAAATTTGTAAATGCGGCCTCGACTTCTCGGACCTCGAATTGCCCCCTCGGGAATTCCTGCAAACCTAATCGGCATTAATTCTTAGCATCTGAGCATTGTTCAAGCAATTGGAAAAGACAGGCACCCCAAGTCAAAAGATCTGGAGGGATGAGACGCCAACGGGAATGCCTCGGCGGGTGATTGGAGCACTTTTTAATTCCACTTCCTGGGTCGGATCCTGCAAGTTGCCTCTGTTGTGTGGGTTGGCACGGTTGGCCGTGTGTGCCTTGTGGTGGGTTAGTGGAGTGAGATTGTCTGAGCATACCGCCACCTGCCACACAACTGCGTGTGGCTGGAATTTTGAGCCCCGGCTGGGTGGCAGCCAATCTCCACATTCCACCTTACTTCACTTCATTGCCATTTCCAGCATCTCAGTTTCTTAGAGATGCAACAAGTCAGCCCTCTTCCTTCGTGCTGATTCGGTCACCGACGCTTGGGAGCCCCCGAACATGTGTTTGAGCCTCGTGTATCTCTCCCCATCGGAGGTGCTGTGCTTCATCTCAGTTACCCAGCATTCCCGCTTCTCTCATAATCGTGTCGACAGTTCTCGGCCCAGAATGAGAGCTTCGTGTCCTACAAAGGAATTGTCGAGGCGGCATCTTCTCGGCGGCAACTCAACATCGGATACACCACCCACGTCAGTCCCGTCAGTGCGTTTCTTTGATCGCGTGTCCCACAGGGTCTTCGGGGTCGTTTCTTCCCTATTCGGACGATCCCCCACTCAATAGAAAGTTGCCGGCCACGACGGCGGCGAACCACAGGGCTGGGAATGGTGAGGGTGGTGATGGTGTCGCTCCGGGGGATTCCGGCAGCCCCCACGAAACAAAACGTTACCAAATCTCGAAAGCTCATGGCTTTCTCTGATTGGTGACAGTCTGGTGACGCAGCCAATCCTGAGAGCTTGATTAGCTGCGGGGAAGCTTCGATCACACCCAAGCTACTGCGGCCAGGGGATGCACTGCATGGACTGTGGGAGACATTGCAGTTCGCACCAGGCCATTTTGAACCTTCTTTGAGGTCCATCTCACGATTTCCCCAGAGAAAAGCTGCTGATCCAAGGGTGTTTTCCAAGACAATTCTCGGTCAACAGGGCGCCTGGGGAACAAAGACACCCCAAGTCATCTCCCGCTTCTCCGGAAACCGGCCTCAGCCTGGCTTCCTATTCGTTGTGGTCATGCGACCTCGACCTCCAAGCCATCACCTAAACGCCCACACCTTCCGGGGAAACTTGCCACCCCAAGGCAGTCCTGACCTTTGAGTTTCAGTATATAGCTCGGTAACCCCCAACCGCGTAGCTAGGCTGCACTTTTTTTCTTTCTCTTCCCTACCATCACTGCTCCAGTCCTGCCATCTGCTCAAACATCAAGACAAACATAATCTCTGTTCAGCATCGCAGCCTCGAGCTAGTACCCTTGCAAACACCTCCATAATGTCTGCCTACCAACCTCGCTGCTGCCAGTGCGGAGCTATGCTCGTCATCAGCAACTCCTGTGTCCACTGCCAGCACCCCCAATGCGGCGAGTGCGTCTAAGCGCCAGTCACCTCGATACAGTCATCTTCCCCGGTGGAAGCCTTCACATGAGGACAGCGCTCTCAATGCGCCTCTTTCTTACTACACCCTACACCACTCGCCCCTCGCCAGCCAGGAGTCATATCACGGGACAGCCCCGTGACCTCCATCTCACCAACACCTCACCGAAACCTTTTCACATCATACCTTTCCCCTCGATATCTTTGCCCACTTCATCCCCTCTTGAAAATCAGAGGAAGATGACATCACCAACCGCTAGTCACTAGGGCTACACTAGCGGCTTAAAACCTACTAGTGTCCTGGTGGAGAAGGGATTTATTTCTTGTCGATTGAGTACTCGAGCGATGCTACTTGCGTTGAAGGGGGAAGGGAATGGAGTTGATTGTTGGCTTGGAGGGAATGGTTTGAGGACTTATTAGATACCCGCTATTTTTGTTCTGATTTGTGTTGATTTTGGTTAAGGAAGCCAGCGGTGACGGAAACAGGACGTTGGGAAATTCTTTTCAAAGGAAGATTATGTTTGTGTATTATGAGTAGAATGGACTAATTGATGAACTTTTCTCGAATGTATTGGTGTGAATGCACCTATTTAACACATGATACATGGGAGCATGGAGACGAGTTTACAACTCTAATCCAGATGCTCTGGCCAGTCGCACGAACCGGGTAATGTGCCATTGTCATACTCTGTAGGTTGAATAAACATTTTTCGCTCAGGCCTTGGCCAATGTTTACGTTTCCCCCTCAACAGGAAGAGTAGGTCCAACTCATTCCCATATAGCCAACAGACAGACTGTATACGTATAGCAGTCAGGGATTGGGGAAGGAAATCATTAAACAAACGCTACAAGCAAATTGTGAATCCATGAACCATAAATAAAGAGACAATATACCTACCTGCCTAGGGTAGTCATGAGTTTGACGACTAGCGTGTTATTCAACTGCATCCACACTCTGATGCAATTTTTGAGGCCAACAAGGTGGCAGAGAAACCACTAACATAGTTGGGACGGATGCTACCCACTAAATCTATAGAAGATCTTTATATCTCAATGTTCTCAATACAGTTCCGCCCCCCCCCCTCCTTTTAATTTTAGCATCACACCCTAGGTAACACGATGTTACATTTTCTTGTCTTGATAACCCCAGTCTTCTTTGTTCATAATCCAAGCTCGTGTATGTGAAACCATAGCTTCTTTGGATCTTGAGTCTTATAAGACCTTAGATGGATAAATATAGTATGACGTATGTGATCTCGCCTAAGGAGTGGCGACAAGAACACATGCCCAGAGTAGTGGAAACAGGTCCGTTATGATTTTTATACACAGCATACAGGGTAACATTTATAATGTACACACATGTCTTCATTATCCATTCCCAATTTTCCAACCCAGTACCTAACCAAGACACTAAATCGTACAGGATGCTATGCTACCACACCCACCCCCCTCTTGGTTTGCTTACTCCCGAACGAAAACACCAGCCATACCCATACCAGTACCAATGCACATGCTCACAACACCAACCTCACCACCCGTCCTCTGGAGACCATGCATGAGCGTGCTGACCATTCTCGCACCAGTAGCACCAAGAGGATGACCCAGCGCGATAGCACCGCCATCAGGGTTGACCTTGCCAGCCACCAACTCCTTCTCCAACCCCAACTCCCTCACACAGTACAGCGCCTGGGAAGCAAACGCCTCGTTAATCTCCCACCGATCAACATCCTCACTCTTCAACCCAAGCTGGTTCAACAACTTAGGAATCGCAATCGCAGGCCCAATCCCCATCTCATCCGGCTTGCACCCCGCAACAGCACTAGCAACAAACTTGCCCATAATCTGCCCCGTCAACCCAAGCTCAGTAGCGGTACTCCGTCTCATCAACAGCGCCGCCGCAGCCCCATCGCTAACCTGGCTGGAATTCCCCGCCGTGCTCCTCCCATCAGGCTTGAACGCCGGCTTCAGCTTCGCCAGCTTGTCAAGCGTGACCCCCTCCCTGATCCCGTCATCCTTTGTCACAATCACCCTCTGCTCCTCCCCAACTTTATTCCCCTGCTTATCCACCTCTTGGAACCTGGTGTGGACAGGAACAACCTCCTTGTCAAACCACCCCTCCTTCACCGCGCGGGCAGCACGAGCATGAGACTCCACAGCCAGGGCATCCTGGTCCTCCCTCGAGACGTTATACCTCTCGGCAACATTCTCACTCGTGATCCCCATGCTCATCACGCAATCCCTCGCCTCTTTTACGGGACTCTCCTTCAACTCAGGCCAGACATCAACTGGAATCGCCCTCGTGCCGTAGTTCCTTGTCATGCTCTCCATACCGGCTCCAATACCAACACTGATCATCTCGGTCTTGATCTGGCTCGCAACCAAGGTGATCGCCTGCAGCGACGAGGCACAAGCCCGGTTGGCGGTGTAAAGGGAGGTGGAGCTCGTGTCAAAACCGGGGGTGTGGTTGAGCGCCATGCGGGCAGCCTTAGACCCGCCGAGCTCGTTGAGGACCACGCCGACGGCGACATCCTCGATGAGTTTCGGGTCGAGATTGGGGTTGGCGTCGAGGGTGGCTTTGAGGACGGTGGACAGCAACTCTTCGGGGTAGGCGTCTTTCAGGCCGCCCTTGTAAGACCTTGTGATGGGGGTGCGGAGGGCAGAGAGGATGACCACGTCGGTGGGGGCTTTGGTGAGGACGGATTTGAGGCCGCGGGGGAGGGACATTTTGGCGGTTGTTTTTTCCTGAGATGTGGCTTGGTGGGTGGTGGAAAAAAAGGCAGGCCGGTATAGGAGGGGGTTGTGAGTTCGGCAGTTGTGTTGGTGAGTGAAGAGATCGGAACGCTACACCAAGACGACAGACAGCAGGCAGCTACAGTCAAACGGACGGACGTGGAGGGTATCGTTCAGATAAAACCAAAAAGAAAAGAAGTAAAAAGGAGGCAAAAGTAAGAAACCGGAAACAAAACAAAAGTAAATAAAAATAATCGGGTTTTCTCGCGGCCGCGAAACCGGGGACGTGGATTCCACACCAGACCTCAACCGCCCACCATGTCCCCCGGCAACTGGGCATGCTGGGGACGCAGCTGGGGAAAATCGCAAACCCGGGAGGCAAATTCGGGCACTGCGGGCAGCGGACTGGGGGTGGGCGGCACTCGATTTCGGCATGCGGGGTCCCCACACCCATAAATCTGTCACCGGGAGATGGATCACGAGGCGCCTGCAAACTGGAGCCATCCCCGGGATGGGTTTCCGAACACTTGTCATTGACGTTGCAAGAGATCCGGCTCGGTCCGGCCATAGTGTACATATCTTCTCCGAGCCGGGCCTTTGGTGACAGCAACAATGCTAGTATATATGTTCCATATTACCCTGCTTGCAATCCTATCCCACCCCATTCTTGACCCTTTTTCACCTGAACGAAAACGCCCAGTCATCAAGATATCTACACCTCAGCAAATGATGGCACTTTTGATCATATCCAAACGTAGAATAAACCAACACATGCAAGAAGCAAGGGCTGTAAAGCCCGGCCATAATCATGACCCCATGAATGAACCACCACACCCGACCGCAATCAAAAGCAATCTGTGCCCATCTTATATCAAGAAACTCCAACTCCATAAAAGCAAAGGTCCCCAGAAGCAAATAGAGACAAGATCCCCCTAGGCCAATGTCTTCCATCGCTGCGACGGCCCCTCGCACCCATCCTGTTTCATCCCATTTCTCAAGCCGACTCCTGGCTGTACTGTATCCCCAGCCCAACCCTTCCATCTCTCAACTTTTTGCTTTGGACACCACCAACGGCATAGACATCCATAGTCCGCTCAAGCTCACCAAGCTTCCTCTTCCCACTCCCGGCCAAAGCACCACCGCTCTTATTCAATGGCCCAAACAGCTTCGCCTGAAGCTTCGCGCTCTTATCCGCCGCGGCTGGCGTCCCATCTCGTGAGTTTTGTACCGAAGCCGCAACCTCGAAGCTCTCCCTCGGATCCCACCTCAACATCTCCGACGCGGCCTGGCTGGCCTGACTTTCATAAATCTCTTCCTCTTCCACCTCCCCATCTTGTACCCTCTGTGACCCGCGAGACCGCTGCGAGCTGACAGACGCACGGGGGGCAAATGGTGCCGCAGTAGTAATGGACCTTAGTGCTTGCCGTGCCAACTCCTCGTTATCATCCGCCGAGATGGTCGACTCCCTACTCCTGCGTCGCTCACGCTCAGCACTCTTGGGTGCGGTGGGAGTGTGGGCCAAAAATCGAGGAAATCGCTGTGGTGGTTCGGTCTGGGGAACTAGGTCGGCTGATGGTAATAATCCTCCGTTATCACCGCGAAATCGCACCGGCGTGGTAGGGAGGGAAGACATGGACTGTACGTTTCGAGTGTGCTTAGGTCCTACGGCGGCCCGTGGACGGTGACCAGTGATTGGCGTCGATGGCGCGCTGTTGTTATCCTGGCTGAGTGCTTCAAGCAGATCGGCCAAATTGTGACCACGGCCCCGATGATGGACCTCCTTCTGTGCTGACCTAGGCGTTTGTCGCGGTGTAGCCCGCTGCTGTTGAGGGCTCTGCGCCTGTGTGACCTTGGGCGTCAGAGCCCCATGGAACATACCCCCAGGACTACAGAGGATATGAAAGTGTTCACGGTTCTCCCGGATGCGGTTGAGCATGACCTCCCGATCCTCCTGCAAGCTGGCAATCTGGTCGGCGCGCTCCTCCAAAACCTTCCTGGCGCCCCTAAGCCGCTGGTTGAGCGCCTTGTTTTCCTCTACCAACTCCTTGTACATCTCCTCGAGCTTCATGTACCGCGCCTGTGCGGTTTCGGTCGCTGTGCTGATTTCGCGCCGGGCTTGCCGAGCTGATTCGGCCTTTTGCAAAACGTCCACCTCCCGTCTGGTGAGCTCGTGCTCGACTTGCGCTCGGTTCGCGTCTTCTTGGGCCTGGAATGTGAGCAGCACGTTCTGCATGCGGTGGTGGGCTGCCTGCATCTTGACCTGAGCGTGTTCGGCCACCAGGCTCTGGAGCATGCGACGAAGGGTCTCGGGGGATGCCTCTGAAATTTGTTCCTGCGTCGGTGTCATGTATCCAGGCACGCCATCTTCTCTCTTGACTGCTGCCAGGCCGGTTTCTGGGGGCGAGACGATACCAGTGAGCTGTGAAGATCCATTGAAGGCCTGGGCGTTGAAGGGAGCGGCGGCGGCGACGCCAGGTACTTGTGAGGAGGGGGGTGGGGTGAGAGACGAGGGAATAACGGCGGGTACGGCAAGATCGTCGGTGCTGTCAGATCGGAAAGACGCGGTAGTGTGGTTCAGCGGGGAGTTGGGCATCTCGGTAGCCGGGATGCTCTGCTGCGACATGGGGATGATTGTATCGTCGTCGAGGGGCGTGCTAGGTCCATCGACCATGAGGCGATCTTCATAGCGAATGCCATTCACCATGATCTGCGAGGACTGGTCCGAGTCCGACGCCATGTTTTGGTTGTTTGTTTGGGGGGTAGTTCAGTCAATTGGTCGGTCGGTCGAGTGTTTGGAAGCGGCGATTGCAATCGATACGTCTGGCCGCTCACAAATTTGCTAGGTAGACAGCCAGGCAGGGAAGCGGACGACAAAAGAATAACGAGCGAACTGTAGAGGAATGAGGGGTGCTGGTGCAAATGAGCCGGCTCGTCTGCGACCGGGGGCGTTTGTGGTTGTGGTTGATGCGAGACTGAGTTGGAGGTGCAGCTTGGGCTTGGTTCTTCTGAGAATCCACTGGGACACGTCACTCGGACCTGGTTCGCTGCGGTGCTTGATATTCACGACAGCCAAGTGACACGACGACGCGACGGCGATGGTCAAGTGAACGAAGCTCTCCGGGGCGGGCAGTGGGCAGCGTGTTGACAGCGGGCCGGCTGGAGGAGGGACGTGAGAGAGGGTTGGTTGAGGTGTGTTTTGGTGGGCTGTCGGTGGAATCGACGGCGCTTGGGTGGAGGAGCACGGCGGGTGCTTCTGCCGTTGCCCTGTGAATGAGGGTGGAATGGAAAATTAGAAGGGGTTGGCCTGTGTCACTAAGCCGAAAACGTGATTACTGCCATCCGATACCGCCTTGAGCCCGCCGACGACTCCAACAAAGAAGCCTGGCTAAGCTTGCATTCCAAGGCAGGGCAGTGCGGAGAAGCTGTGCCAACATGCAGTTTCGTCTTGATTCAATCCCTCCCTTTGGAGTTTAAACGCATAATTACTATCCAAACTAATTCACAGGTACCAACACCCTCTAGGCAACAAAAGCCATCCCCGCCGCAACACCAGCCACAACTCCCATCATCACCACCCCCGTCGGCGCCGCACCCGCAGTCGAAACCGAAGTACTACTGCCACTGCTGCTGCTCCTCTCACCCTCAGCAACACCCCCATCCTGCGCCCCCTCAGCATCCGCCCCCTCAGTACTCTCCACAACCTCCTCCACCGTCCTCGTCACAGCACTCCCATCAGCACTAGTCGAAACAGTAACCAACGTCGTCGGCTTGGGTGCCTCCGTCTCCTCCTCCTCATTACCGACAGCCCCCGTCTCAACCGGCACCTCACTCTTCTTCGTAGTCGTCGCCTCCACACCCGTCGTCGCAGTCTTCACCTCCGTCGTCGGCTTCGCAACCACACTAGTAGTAGTCGGCTCAGCGTTGAACCCAGTCCAGAACCTCGGCTTGTACTCCTCTGTCCCGGCGTAGTTTCCACAACCAGGGACGTTGGTCTTTGGGGGTGCGCGGCCGCCGCCGCAGTCGAGGATTTCGCAGATTTCGCCTGTGTCGGGGAGGTACCAGAGGAGGGAGCTAAATGGGGATGTTAGATTGGGGGGGAATAGGTAGGTAGGGGGCCGGGGAAAGGGCAGGGCATACCTGTACACCAACGTATCCTGCGTCATGTAGGGGACCTTGGTAGAGACGCAGCCTCCGATGTCAGTTTTGGCTGCTGCGCCGAGGGCGAGGGCAAGGATGGGGAGGAGGGTTTGGTGGTGCATTTTGAAGGTGAGCGAGTGTAGACTGTATGTTCAGTGTAAAACGAGTGATTGTGTGTGAGTGATGTGTAAAAGAGTGTAATGTCACGATGGACAGATTGATCAAAGCACACCAAAGAAAAGAGTGACGATGGTGATGAGTGAAAGAGGAGAGAAAGAGAGAGAGAGAGAGAGAGGAAAAAGATGGGATTTAAAAAAAGAAGAACGATGATGCTTTGCCATCATCTCATCTCGAAACTCCCGTATCCCGTATGCAGGGAACTTGTGTTTTCCGGGGTAGGCTGGTGTGAGATTTCCTGGGATGAGGCTAGACCGTCTTGGGACTTGTCAGCTGAAAGGGGTGATACAAGGACATCTCCGTTTGATGCTTGGATTTTGAGAACGCCAATGTGTGCTTTGTTTGATCTTTTAATGTCTTTTGTATTGTGTTTTTATGTCGAGAATTACAAAATTAAAAAATACTTGCTGTGGTATATGTGTAAAACCTCGAGAAGATATCTAGTTAACCGCACCACGCACCTGACCCCTATCCAACTTCAACCCGCCAACAATATCCATAATCAACCCAAAAGCCAGACGCTCTTGCTTCCATACCGGCCCCCAATCTATATCATATATAACCTACCTTATTTTACCTTCCCTTTTGTGCACAGTCCCTCGAAAAACTCTTAGTAGACCCTGATCCTCTCCTTCTTCTCCACGGGCCTACACTGATTCGTCCCATTAAAATACTGGTACAGCCTCGGCGCATGTGTCGAATTCCCATACACGCTCCCCCCATAAGTCATATACCCCGAAATCGCCGTCGGTGGCAGCTTCCGAATCTGCTCCGCATCCCCCATCGTCCAAACCGACTGCATCCCCATCATCATGTGCGAAAGAATATGGCAGTGAATCATCCAGACCCCCGCATCCGTAATCTTGAGCCTCCACGCCCTCCACCCAGCCGGCTCACCAACACCGACCTGCTCGTCATACCGGTACAGCATCGTCGTGTCCCGCCTGACAGCCTTGTAACCCGTCTGCTCAAGCTTCTTGTTATTTGCCTCGGCATCGTACTTGCCGGGGCCGGAGCCGATATCATAGTAATGCTTGGAGTGAGCGTGGAAGGGGTGGGTTTCGACGATGCCGCCGAGTTCAGAGCCCGTGTTTTGCAAGACGATCTCGATGACTTCGCCGAGCTTGCAGGGGAAGGACTTTGTCTTGGGGTCCCAGCCCCAGTTGGATTGGGCGGCTTCCCAGTTGGGGAGGGCGGCGTCGCCGTGCTGGTAGATGTCGACGAGCAAGGGGCTGGTGTAGGTGTGCTCGGTCCAGGAAAGGTGAGCCAGCTCCCAGACGACCTTGCCGGTGGCGTTTTCTTGCTTTTGCTCGGCGTCGATGATGATGCGGCGGGTGACTTCAGAGGCGGAAGGGGCTTCGTTCTGCTCGGGGAAGAGGGAGGTGAAGGTGTATTCCATCCAGTTGGTGGGATCTCTTGGCAAGTCGAGGACCTTATTGGCCGGGGCTGTGGGGATGGGCGTGGATTGGTCGTACCGGACCACGCCGTAGCCAGTGTAGGGCTCGGGACGCTCGAGGGTCTCGAACTGGAGGTAAAAGGTGGATTTGTTCCCGGTTTTCTCGAGCTCGTCGATGGTCTTGGCCTTGAAGAGGACGTCGAAGCGCTGTCCGGCGCCTATGTTGAGGCGGTCGGTCTTGACGGGGGCGTTGTACTCGCTGCCGTCGACTTGGATGATCGTGAGGTCGTCGTGGTCCTCGAGGCCCATGGTAAGAAAAGAAAGGCCATTGGCGCCGATGAAGCGGAAGCGGTAGGTCTTGCCAGGCTCGACGTCAATGACGGGGAGGGTACAGCCGGCGGTGATTTCGACTTGAGCTTGGTTGGAGTCATCACTGCTAGTATCATCAGACTTGGAGTCACAGCCCTTGCTGTCGCTCTGGTCATCATAATCACCGCCGTGGTGACGGAAGTTGCCACCGAAACCATCAGGACGACCACCGAGGCGACCACCGAAGAAACCTCTGCCTCCGCCGGACGGGCCAATGGAGGCTTGTTGGCCGGTGGCAACGCCCTTTCCATTGAGAAGAATGCCGTGGATTTCACCAGCCCATTTGAAAGGGCCTTTAGTAACATCGCTCATCATCTCTTGATCTGACTTTTGGAAGAAGTCCTGGAAGTGAAGGATGCGCTCGTCATCATAGTGGTAAGGCGAGCTTCCACAGTCGTCAACGATCAAGGGGCCTGTGCAGCTGATGGCCTGTATATCGACGTGGGAGTGGTAGAAGTAAGTGCCGGCGTCATCATTGTTGGTTGCAATCTCATAGTCGAAGAAGTGCCCTGGAGGAATGGGCCACTGAGAAGCGAGAGGCGTTCCATCAGCGAAGGGGGCCATTCTCTGTGTCAGGCCATGCCAATGCTTGTATCTTGGTCAGCGTATGCTCACCAGGGAGGGGAACTACCAGAGATTCACCATGGTCAGGTTTTGGTCAGGCATATCATTGTAAACCCTGATCCAACTGCTCGTCCCAGGCAGGATGTGAAGAGCGGGGCCTGGAGACGTTCCGTTGACCAGGATATCTGTTCGACTCTCGCATGACAGTGGCACCTGAGCCTCTGTGACTCTGAGAATATGATCTGGGTGGAAGTTGTGATCGTGAGTGACCATCTCAGCCAAGGCGGCCGGAAGCCAGCTCCCTAACCAGAGGGAGGATATTGTGGCTGTTTTCATGGTGTTGCTTCTGAGGCTATACCGTGCTTGCGGCTGTGCGGGTATTTCGTGTAAATGTGAGAAGAATGTCAAATGTCTGAGGCGGTTGTTGAGGACCTGAAGCTGGTACAGTATTCTCGAACTGAGAGACTTCTCAAGCACATATATACACTGGCTGTCGCCACGACCTCCAACCACTTCCAAACAAACTCTTTGGACTCCTGCCAACCCTCTACCATTCGCCAGATCATCAACGGCTGCCTGATAGCCGTGATATCGTTCTTGGCCACTCACATTTCCGCGGCGGTGCCCGCACTAGACGTTCAACAAGAGAAGCCAGTCGTCCGATGAACACCAGGACAGGACCGACAGGCTGGAACAACAACGACTTCTCCTCGGCCGGTGGATGATGGCCGGTGAACGGCGCCGTTTGGACCGCAGCATCGATGGACAATTGCCAGCCGCTGCTGATGGACGCCTGTGCTGGCTCGACATTGGGACGCGACGTGATTGACTCGACGGTCACGACCACTGACCAGCCACAAGCGGTGCACAAAGCCGTTCACCGGCTAGCGGGCAAGTCGGCCATCTGTCCAACCTTTGAGTGTCCAGCATTTGTCACCCAGGGCCCAAAGATGCAAGGCGGGCATAGTGGCAACCGAACACTGGCAGATGTTGTTGACTGTGCTGTGACAGATACAACCATGGTGACAGACACGGCGAGCAGTGTGTGCCGTGATGGAAGCGGCATCAGAGAAGAAATTCCCGATCGATCGGGGTCGGACATTTCGCTTGCGCTAAGTCCAGGGGCTGGGTTAGGGTTGTCGCCCTGCCTCCTCCAACTTCCAAGAAGCACCCAAGAACCCAAGAAAGCTTCCTGCCTCCGAAGCCAAAAACGTTGCGTAGAAAATACTCCGACTGGCAGAGAAAGTGAGAGGTGACCGGGTGGCTGTTCCTGGCGGCTCCAATCACGCGGACCAGACCAGACCAGACCAGACGACGGTTCGTCCCACCAGTCTTCTCAACTTTAAACTCTCAGACAATCTTTGTCATGTTCTGCAAACCCACCGCCCAAAATGGTCCAACATGGTCGCCCGAGAGAGTCCCTGATTCGAATCGCTTCATGAATCGTGCAGTGGGCCTATTGCCTATGCTCGGGGATGAATGCATCCAAGCAGCCTGAATTCGACAACCTTCAGCATACCTATCATCCTCTGCTCCAATTACCGCTCGCTCCTCCTGACGTCACCTCAGCTATTTGCGCCGCAACATCTGCCACATGGCTTTCAGTTGGATACATGCAACTCTAACCTGTGACACCTTCAGCCTCCCTCCTCCGACCTGTTAAATTCCCCTATGAAACATCAAGCAGTATACCCTATACCGACTTGTCTCTGTCCGTCCACACCCAGCACTAACAACGCAAGCTCCCGTCATGGATCCGGCCCATCACCAACACCAGCAATCTGGCGACCCAAGTCCACGGAAGTCGGCCTCTGTAACCCCTCAAACTTTGACCTCGACCGAGCTGCACGCGCTCTTGGACATCCTCACCCATCACGAGACATATGCAGAGGTCGAAAGCTTCAAGCACCCTGCCACCGTTTCAGGGTATGGATATCCCTTTGCCCAACGCACTAAGAATGACAGCACTAGCGCACCGACATATGCCACCGACTCGTCGTCACCTTTACTAGCCGGAGTGCTCCGGACCATCGTTTTGTCATTTCCGGGAATTCGAGATCTGCCACCAGAGTTTTGGCACCAAAAGTTTCAAGGCATCTTGGAAAAGCTTGCAGAAGCGAATCTTTCCGAGAGCTACGACAAGGGGTCGCTGGGTGCTAGGAAGACTTTGGCCACTGCTGCGGCGTCGATTCACGAAGTGGTTTCCCGGGGGATACTCGGAGGTCTTGAACAAGGAGAGAAGAGAAATCTCAAGGGCAACTATGACCGATCACAAGCGGAGGATCTTGAGCGGGCATGGGAGGATGCTGTGCATCAGTTGCTGTATGGGAATCTGATTGATGAACTGTTCCGCTGCGCTGCTGAGCAGAAGAGTCTGGAGGAACACTCGTCTGGTGTTCAAGCTGCAGTGGACTACATCATTATCCAGTGAGTCCTACCTTTGAGGTATTTCGAAGCCGTTATTAATAGGGGTTTCTAGTCTGGCAACACTGCTACATCATGTCTTCGTCCTGACCCCTGAGGGACCATATCTGCTCAAACTCATGGAAAATGTGCATAAGTTGCTACCTTATTCCATGGTTAAGCAGACTCTGCGCATAGGAAATGCTGCCACCATGATTCACGGCATGATGCGACTTTTGCTGGCCAAAGTGGGCGTCGGTGCACTTTCCAACTGGGTTGGACTCACCCAAGATGCGGATGATGGCATGAATCTGTTACAAAAGTATGCTTCTTTTGCCCTTATCCTGTCTCGATTGTCACAATAGCTGACTCTCTAGGATCATCTCGATGGTTCTCTCTTGGGATAACACCGAGTCAAGAAAAACCATTGACAAGATTGAAAAGACCAGAGGTCAACTTGCCTCGTCCAAGTGCCAACTTGATGCGATCAAAGTTCATGTTGGCAAACCAAGGGAGGAGCATGACGAGGCCCGCAATCACAGCATACGCACCCCAGAAACAATGGTGGTGACTATTCTAAGGAGGTCCAATCCCAGTTTGCTGAAGAACCTCACAGAAGAACAACACGCCCAGTATCTTGAATACTTCTCGACGTTGCTCATGATCAGAGACCGCGAGGAAATTCCAAACGTACTCTGCCGTCAGCAACCAGATCTTTTGACCAAAGCAGTCAGGGATCTTGTGGCTGCGTTTGAGCCGTTTATTCGCGTCCTGCATGAACATGTGGATCTGCGGGAGCATGTAGCGGCTGTTGAGGGATTCATTGGCGATTTTATCAACATCGGCAAGGCGAAACCAAAGAACGGGAACGGCTTCCTCGGCAGCTGGACCAGTGGTTCCCCCAAAAACGATGCTGAGGCCCGGACGCCGTCAGTGGAGGATTATGTCATTCTTCTACGAAGAAACAGGCAGTTGTTGTACAATTTCCTGCATCAAGTGGCCAGCCAGTGCCCGTATCTCACCAACGACTTTCGAGTATGGTGTAACAGCACTATCAAAGTGTTTCAGCAGCACCAGCGACCGCCATCAGAACATGAGCAATCAACAAAGTCACCAGACTCGTCAAAATTAAGGAAACGTCCTGGAGGTGCAGGCGCAGTGAGTAGTAACCTCCAGCACCTCTTTAGCTCCCTGCCTTCTTCGACAAGAGAACGCATCCTTCCCAGCATCAACGCGCATGCGTCATATCTCTCTTCTTTGGAGGATCTTTCGAGAAAACGGATGCAGACAATCTTGGATAATTTACCACCGGACACCCCACCTTCTTCTCCGCGACCGGCTTCTTCCTTGAGCAACAGTGGGTGGTCAACGCCGCTGTCTTGGGGGTGGTCAGGCGGCGGTGGTGATTCCCGGAAACCAAGCCCGCCACCCACAACAACAACAACAACAACAACAACTACAACAACAACAGCAACAACAACAACAGGGAAAACAATGCCGTTGAAACAGTCTTATACAGGACCGGGGATGTTTCTCTCGAGATGGCAGCAATTGTTAGACGATACGGTTATTGGACCCGCGACGTTGGATGGGAAGTTGAGGAGTGGGAGGGATGTCAAAGGGCAGTTGGCGATGGGGAAAACAGGGGCGATGAAAGAGGGAGGGCTGGATCCAGCGAAGTTGGCGAGGATGGCGGAGGAGGAGGCGCCGAGGGCTCCGGATGTCAAGGTGGTGGTTGAGGCTTTGGGTGGGGAGTTTAAAGGGTTGGTGGGGGATATTTTGAAGGAGGATGGGAGGTTTGCGGTTGGTGTTGATAGGGTTGTGGAGAGACGTGATTGTGAGAGGGCGAGGCATAGGGATAGAGTAGAGGTTTAGAGGTTGGGTAGATATACTGAGGGCTTCTTCTTTGATATTTCTCTCTGTTTGACATGTCATTGATTCTCGCCGTTGACTACGCAAGCTCAAATCTAATCATTATCTAGATTCTAGGTGGTTAATAAGGGTTTTTTCTCGCAAAGCCGACAGCTCGTTACATCTCACACCTCACACATCCATCTCGGCCCAGGACTGGATCCACCCCCTGTTGCTGGCCTCATAGAACTTCATCTCGACCTCGTCCTCGCCCCGAAGGAACCGAAGGAACCTGTTGGGCTGGACAAACTTCCATCTGGGTCTCGGTTTCGAACTCACCCTCGACGGCACAAAGAGGCTCGTATAAGTCCTTGCGAGCTGAGAAATTTGGAGCGCAGCGCCAGATATGCAGGTGCAAGAGGTAGCGGCCCGGATCGGGTTTACCGTGCGAAACGAACTTGGTGAGGTCAAGGTGGATGGTGACGGTTGAGTTCTCCTCCATGTGTGGGAGATGCGGATGACGCCGCCTCCGTCTTGAAGCATGTGCTTGAGGATGGACAAGTGGGCCTACAAATACGAATTAGATTTGTAGAAGGGTTTCCGGGGATCAAGGTGTGTATAGCTAGGTATCCGGTGGTGGGCCTGGCCCCAAGGCTGGTTTTTGGGCAATGTCTCAAGAGCTTGGAGGGGCCATCAACCCCGATGTTGAGGTAGGTGACATATAAGACTACGTGAAGGGTGCAACAGGTTATTGGGTTGCCATCCTCAACCAGCTTCTGGATTCGAGTATTCTCCGGCCCGATTGAGTGCTTTTCCATGATGTCGGAAACCTTGGCAATCTCCTCTTGTGAATGAGCCGGTCGCCAGGATAGCAGAGAAGCCAGTCTCCTCAGTGCCCAAGATGAAGTAGAACGACGATGGGCTCTCGGGGACGTGATGCGATCTGTTTGTTCTACGAAGGGCCCTGGGCGGGGGTCGAATGTTGCAAACGGAATGCAGGCCAGCCCGGCGGAAAAAAAGAAGCGCCACTAACCGGTGGTCATTGGACATTTTGTCAGGTGTCAGGACGGAACTGGCAAGGATAACATGTATATTCGTGTTATTAGATAAGATACCTTATGCTTCAGGCCAACCGTCTCTCTAAGGTAGCTACCTAGTAGGTAACTACCTAGCAGCTAAGTCCCTTAGGCTTCCAATTAAACAGGATAGTGTGTCCCCGCCTGCTCCTTCCCTCTGATTTCGACACCAGGCTCGATTCGCCCCGCTACCCATGTGAGCTCAAATTGTCATCAGTCTTTCTCTGTTTCGGTTGCGAATTTTGTCTCGCTGCAACTTGCTGGGGCGGATCAGCAGACGACAGCAACAATACCATATTGCCGTGTTGTCGAACCATCTGCGCTTTTGTCCCCTCGTGTCCAAGCCCGCCATTGGGGTGAAGCGCATACAATGTCTCAAGCGCCGAGCTCTTGCGAACTTGAGCACCAAGACGACGAGTCGCAATCACGGTCATGATGAAGAATATCAGAGCGAGGCCAAGCTGCAAAACGATGAGGGTCAACCACACCCAGCGCACCTGCACAAATGTTTGCATCTCAGGGACAGTGCCAACCACCGGGAAAGCATTATCCGCCCCATCGGTCGAATTGATATCAGATCTGATAGAGAGAAGGCTGGAAAGCGTTGTCAACCAGCTTGATACCTCAACAGGCTATCTGTCTGAAGGAACAGAGGAGGCTCGTCACTTACCCATTGGTTATGCTTACCGCCAAATTGGTGGCCACATTTTGCAGCCTCTGTCGTTAGATTTCGGTATCCCAGGTCTGCAACCGGTTTTCGACTGTTCCAAAGTCATCGGTTCTGTATCCGTATACGGCATCAGCAAGCGTTGGGGTTGCGACATTTCCCACCAGAATCTTCACCGCACCACCATCCCAGGCCCAGATACCAGCTGAATCATGGGTGATGGCCTGGCCCAGGAGTGTCAAACTCCGCACATCTGCGGTAAAGTTTGAACCCTGAGCTGTCGGAAGGCTGCCCTTGAGTGTGAGCACCCCTTGGTTGGGGTTTCTCCCGTCCTGCTGACACTGTGTCTTCTGTGCCCCTCCACTGACCAGTCTTGGTGTCGTACAGTTGATTGCTATCACACCGTGGTCTGAAGGCCCAACCACGTCATGTGACGACAGAGTCACTGTGCGTGCAGTTCCATTGTCAACGCGGACCGAGTATCTGTTGACGCAGGCGTAGTAAACCATCTCGAAGGCCTGCCAGTTCCAAGGGTTCGAGCTTGTTGAGTTGCCGTGAGTGTATGTGACGTTGCCGGCGTTAGACCAGACAACCTTGTATCCGGCCACCCATGCAGCGGCAAGGGTCTTATTTTCGGCGAAGGCAATAGATCGAACGAGACGTGAGCTGTACAATGTGAAGGACACTGGGGCAACGAAGTACTCGTCTTCCTCACCAAGGAAGGACACATTGTAGGCCAGGGTTCCGTTAAGCAGGAGGGGTTCTTGTCAATCGTATTATCCCAAGTTGTCCAGTAACGGGAGGTAGAAAAGGGGACCTGCCCGACCCGTATTCGATCCGTAATGTTGGCTACCTTGGAACAAAGCGACAAGCTTTCAAATTCAGGGAATTCACAGGTTCCGCTGGGGCATACCGGAACCACCTCGCTGATCAGTGAACCTGACGGATGCACAAGGCCGACCCGAAGACGCCACGACTCGCCTTATCAAAAACATCGAAATCGGTTATGGGATGCTCTTGATCGAACCAATTCCACTTCCTCTGGCTGATACACTCCAGCACCGGGCTCAGGAAAGCTGCTTTAGCTAGGGTGGTGAAGAAGGAAAGAAAGGTGTTGAGGGTGATGTGGAATGAAAGCTTGGGAAGTGGGTGGTTGTCATATGTCTTCAGGACACTGATGATGACTGGGGGTATGTTGTAAGCATTTGCGCTGTGACCCTTCTGGAGTTGCACCCACTGAAGAGAGATCAAAGACTGACCACTAGACAGAGAAGCTCAAATATCCAGACTTTTACGAGTTCACCTCGAGGTCTTGGTGGGCAACCGGTGAATTGGTCCTCTGCACCGAGATGATCCTGACTGGCGGGCTGATGAGTAACAGTGCCCGTCTTCTTCTCATCGAGGGCTGTCCCCATGGATTCTTGGGATGGAGATAATTCCAGGGAAGCTTGGGCGTGAAATTCTGCGGTTTCCATGATTTGTCGGTCTTTGTTGAATATCCGGCAGGAGCAGGTTTGGAATGCCAATATGCCGAAATCAACACACGAGTTGAGCATCCCTGCAGAGGTGGATTTAAAACCTGAAAGCCGTTGGTCTATTTATGCATCACATATCTCGAATCACATAAACTTGGCGTCAAGCATACTTGAGTGCGGGTAACTAAAGTGGCCTCAAACTGCCTCACAAAGGCGCACTTAGTATCCTGGATCCAGCTCCAATCAATTTATATTGCAGCTTCAATGCTTGTGAGTGTGGAGCTTGGTCGCCGGATGTTTGACCCAGCTGTCCCACAGACGGCTATAGTGTTCGGAAAGAGATAACAGGCCGGTATCTTGATACAACCACAGGCCACTGGCATTGGTCGAGATATGTACGAGACGCAGCACCCCAGATCGTCAAACCTGATAAGCACGCCACCCACAGTCATGGTTTCTTCCCAGCTTTTCGATCTACCGGCATGTTTTAATTTCAACAAGGCATATTGACATTCCGTGTCGGAACCGCGTTGTAACGAAGCCATTGCTTTTATCTGTCAAGATCAACCTATGGGGGGATGGGTGACCTTGGTGACAGGCCTACATACCTACTTGGGCGATGGTTGCACCGCAGGTAGCCTCTTAACCAAGATTGGGTAGGTATGATTATGCCTACTAGGCCAGGCAGGCGCTCTAAATTCTAGAGGCAATCACGAGAACTAAGTATATACGTATAAACATGACCCTGGTACGCCTTATTAGCTGTGTTCATACGCCGCAAACCCTCTCTGTCAGGTCCCATTAACACTTACCTCCGTGTTTAACCTTACACATCGGTATTTTCTGGGACTGCTGTATCGTAATCGCATCTATCCGAAAGACCTGCAGAAATGCTCGCTATCACCCGTCATGCCGCGTATGCGGCGATTGTTCTGGCACTAATTCTGCCCAGCGCCCTTGCCACCTTGACCACAACAACGGCCACTCCAGCTATCCAGACGCAGAGGCAAGCCAACTTTCCCGGGAATCCGTACGGCGTGTATCGTCCTCGTGACTGTGTGGCAAATTCGAGCTACATCCGCGCAGAGACATGCTCTTGGAGAGGAGACCGGAGAGGTATCGACCCCGATGCTGCCTGGTTGCGATGCACCATCTACACAGATCAGGTGAAATGGCCAAAGCCACCATCTGTGAGGACTACAGAGAGTGTTGCGCCAAGAGTCCCTCCTGCAGTCGAATAACATCCGGGTGCATGAGGTTGATAATCTGCGAATTCCACTTTTTCGCTCCGATGTGCTCTTCCACTTCCGTGTATCAGTTGCTGCCGACACGGAGTCAGACATGGACGGAGTTTGGGGAGGGTGTCACAACCGCTTCGATTGATAGATTTGGGGGTGGCGTTGCGGGCACTGATGGTGGTAATGGTGGTGTGTCTCGGAGCGTGGTTCTGAGTGCTGGATATCGGAGCTTCAAGACGTCTACGACTGCGTCCACTACATCCACAGGGAGGAAGAGCGGCCCACCAGGGATCGGTGTAGCTCAGGAGACATTGCTGCAGGGAGCTCAACCGTTGTGGAACCCGAATTCCAGGAGGCAAGACGTCCATGTAATTTATTACGACAACTGTTCTCGCCTACCGACCTCGGGAGCAGCTGATTCTTAGGCCATACTATCTCTGTTGACCCGGTATCAAAGATTCACCACACTGAGAATACCCTTCTTACTCTGAGGTATCTGCATACACTGTGCCCAAGAGAGAATACCTGTACTAGCTAAGCGTTGCCGCTATGACTTACCCAATAACGGTGTTGTTTGCGGTGAGTGATCAAGACTGGAACATAAATATCTTTACAGAAGGGTGAAGATTTTGAAACTGTTTATCACGTCAAAATACAGATTACAATGCAGATCCAGAACTTCCAGGTCTAAATCTTGGAGGCCAAGCTTTCAGAATTCACAGACCATACCACGTTATCGCAAACACTTGAACGATTGCAATGTTGTCTTGTATTTGCTACCTTCTCCATATTCTTGCGTCAATAATACGCAAATTGCTTGTCTGTCTGCTTTACTTTGTCGAACTTCAAAAGAAAGGTCGACCCACCGCGTTGCCCTTCACCAAGCTTCAGCCAACACAACTCACCTGTCTGCACCTCCTTCAAAAGGTCAATTTTCCAACTTGTCGGCTGGTTGCACTCATATCATGGCATCAACAAGTTCGGAACCAAGAGGCCTGAACTGCTCCCTGTTGAGATTCAGCTCATGATTTATCGTTCTATGTGGAAACCAGCATCGGTCGGCTTCGACCCACGCGGGTCGAGAAGGGCAACCGATCGCAGGTACGGAGGAAAACCACCCGTTACCCTCAGCATCAACATTGAAGCACGGAAAGAGACTTTGAGATATTATCAGGCATTCTCGTATCTATACAGTGGCGATCTTGGCTCCCCAAGACTTTTTTAAGGCTGGATTAACCCATACATTGACACTCTGCATATCACCAGGATTGCAGTCACGTTCATGAAGTGATTGCAGTTCCATACTCTCCGGGAGCCCCTCCTTTTGGTCATCGTTGAGCCTCCAGACTATCCTACCACAGGCATGCATCTGTCCACTTTCGAGGGCCTTCGTTCAAGATGTTACCCCGAGCTCTCCTCACTTGTCAAGGTGATGGACTTCCCGACTACACAGGGACGGTACCGTGTCTGCAGGACGACCATCGAACAGACACTTGCCCTTATCAAGTGGGAAAACGCCGGGTTTCAAACAGCCATCAGGGGCCACCGTGAAGAAACCCGGACATCTGGCCTTCACCCTGACGATGTCGACATCCTGAACGGCTTTTGTCGGACTTGGGAATGGCAGTATGACCCCTCGTCCAGCCATCTGATTACAAGCCCACGGTCATCCACTATATCTCCAGAAGATGCAGCCTGCATACAAAATCCCAACCTCCAATCGAACCTGCGTCTTCCCGCGGTGGTATCCCACTTTTTTGACGGCCATGCCTCAGACCATTTCAGACAACACTGTGTAGTGGTTTTTCACAATGACCCTCCCACTTCGATTCAGCACAACAAAGAAGAACGGTGGGCATTTCTCAAGGTTATTCCTTGGTGGAAGGAATTTTCGCATGAGGAAGTGGTCAATTTGGCGTTTGATAACATGTTTCATTTCAGACCCGTGGATAGAAGCCCACCGCCGGGTCAGAGTGGCTCATTCGAGGAGGCCATAGACATGTTTCAGCCTCCTCCCTCAAGGTTTGGGCCAGTTAGACGTGGACAGTTCCCCACTAGCGGTAAGGTGGTACATGGGGTTTGCGCACCTGACTTTTGCTTTCCACCTGGGGAAGCCGGACGGGAACTGGAAGATGATGAGGGGATGGAAGACTGTCACTTTGAGAAGAACATGAGTTACTTTCAGGGCCGGGACGGGTTCGTACACACGGTAGAGGGGACGTGGCATGAGGTTTTGAAGGAGGACGAAGAGGAGTCGGTCAATGTTGATACTTGTGTGATACAAAGATTTCAGGGTCTACATTAATTTGCGAGAGGAATGTGTAGATGATGGTTGATAACTTGCTATACTACAGTCTATATGGGAATCATCAAGTAAGTCTGGTATCGTTATAAATACCTAGTAACGTGCTTGTAGATCGTGGTGTTGGCATTGTACTTTTGATGTAGTAGTGGTGGTGGTGGTGGTGGTGGTGATAGTGGTAGCTTCTAGCCCTGGGCAAATGGACAGGGTCATATATGGGATGCACAGGAAGTGAAAAGGGGGTGCACAAATAGGATTTGATTGCACCGCTACCGACGAGAAACTCGTGCAGCGGGTAGTTGCAACTACAAGATCCTGAAACAGCCCACGAGAGTACCGATCTTCGGTTGGCATCTACTGTATTGACATCTGCCCCTCTCTCGACCAGTAAGTAGCCTTGCCAACTTTGAACTCAACCCGGAAACATGAATTGCGACCCGCAAAAGTGGTGTAAGCGAATCACCATTCCGTTCATCGACGGGGGCACCAGCATCGAGCAAAGCTTCCAGTACATACAGTCTCTACTCCGGTATAAGAGATCCTAGTTGCAATGGGCGAGACAGAACCGATTCGTTGCCGAGGGGTCCGCTAGTATGCTGCAGAATTCCGTCCACTTTGGCACCGTGTTCGGCCAATAGTCGTATCATCTCCGGTTTGTAGGTGAGGAGTACCGCTGTCATTCCGTCTTTGCGTCGATGGTTGACATCTACACCGGTGTTCAACACCAACTTTACCAGCTCCGGTTGCACCCTGAGGCAGTAGCGGGCGACAACATGAAGCTGTTGCCAATCATGGACGTGTCAGAGACGCAATCTGACACACAAGAGGGGAAATAAGCGAAGCTAAAAGAAATAACATACCAGAGTGCTACCATGCTCGCCGATGTTATAAAGCTCGGCGCCAGCTTCAAGGAGTAACCTGATTTTCTCGAAGTGGAGGGCCTCTTTCTCACCAACACAAAGGTTAGAAGCTGTTCCATAACCAGGTGTTTGTCCCATCTTGATCTGCTAAAGCTAGCCAGTTCCCTCGTTGAGAGAGTCATTACCATGGGCGTCTCTTGACTTCAACATCATCTCCACCAGTCGAAGAAGCTCGGTATTGACGGCCACTGTCAACGCGCCAGGAGAGGATTTAGACCAGCGATAAGCTTCGTACCATACTGGATAGTTATTCTGGACCATGTAGCAATTCGCACTGACCGTTTGCAGCAAGGCTTCATCCATCTCCGACTTTGTCTATATTGGCCGCCTTTTCGATCAAGTCGAGTATCAAGTGCGCCCAAACGTAAGTCCGATGCGGGACACTGAGGAGCCGGTTCAGAAGGAAGTATTTCTCATTGTCTTCGAGGCCCAAAGAGTGAAGCGATAATTTGCACTCTGGCTCGAATGAAGATGTTGATCTCGTCTGATATCTTCTGGATCTCCTCCTGACTTTCACCACGTAGGTGGATTACAGAGGAACCCGGACTGTCCCTGACCTGGAACTCCCGTCGAATGGCCTCAAGCGGTCGACTAGTCAGAACGAAGCGTAAATTCGGGCATTTTCTGGTTTTGTTCAGGCGCATGAGCTCTTGAAGCCCTCAGGATCTGTTTACAGTTTGCTTTTAGTGGCGGCCGGGAAGCAATCTGGGTTCGACAATACTAAGTAGAGCTGATGTAATACACAACTCAGCGCTGTTCATTGTCTTTTGATCCTCAACATCGTCTTTGAAAAAAAAAGTAACAGGTTTTTCGAGCCGTGGTGGTTGGAATGACATCCTCCACCAGATGTTTGGCCAGGACTGATTTCCCACACCCAGGGTCCGCTGATACCCAGAGTGTTCGAAACGCCCCCCTTTCCCACTGGCAAAATAATGAATGCTGGATAAACCACTCACAGGTACCCTGGACCACATCGGGATTACGATTCTTGCGGTCTAGATATGGTGTTGTAAACAGCACGTCCAACAGGCCGTGAGCCTCAGCCGGGAAATTGCCCGCTTTTCTCGACATCCCGAGGCTCTAAATCTCTTGGGACCTCTTGAATGCCTAGAGAACTCATCAGCTACGAACTCTTTTTTGAGGTGGATGTTGGTTGATGTTCACATGTGTCCCAGACTCTCAAAAACGACTTTGCGACGGCGGCTGCGGTCGCAGCTGCATATCCCTGAGATTGTTTGTTCTTGTGACGATGCGCGTAGTCACAGATGCCTTTAATGACCAAGCAGTTGGAAAAGGTCTCCCACACCCCAGCACCTTCCATCTCAAATGCAATGATGCCATCTCGCTCCACAATCTCATCACGATCCTTTCCCAACCTCATCACCGTGTCCCCAGAACCTACGCGTCCAATGCGAATGATAGAGCCACTCTGATAATCCAACCTTCGGCGAATCACAGTCTCGGTTTCATTGCAGCCGAGCTGTTGACAAGTCATCTTAATCGACCACATACAGACTCCATCATCACCTGCACACTCTTCACATTTCTCTTCACCGCGATTCTTGTGCAGGTACTCCGATCTGAAAAGAGAATCCCAACGCGTACCAAGATAACCAGAAGACCAGATTTTCCCTTTCAAGACCTCAAGATTGCTGGTGACATCTCTCTGCAGCAGCTCCCATGCCTGTTCTGTCCGTAACTTCACCAGCACAGGAAAAGTCCAAAATGACTCGAAAATGAAAGCATCCCGACATTCTCTCAGTCTCGGCTTGACAATTCGCCTATTAGATACGCCTCAAAAGATTACCAACACGCCTCAAAAGATAGTTGACAGGTATTAGACAAACTTACACCACCACGAAAAAATATCTTCCACCGATACCCCAAATCAAAATATGCTATTTGCATTGGCAGGTACTCGCTTTCAGACATCAGAAGAGTGACAGAGCACTCCAAGATCATCTCCTACCTATCCAAACAGTCACTTCACCTAAATGCAAAAAAGGCGGTCCAACCTGACGCTGAGCAAGACTGTAAAAACCAAGTCCCAAAAATAAATCATTCATACATCATAGATCTCATCACAAGACCACTCTATCAAAATGACAACGCGGTCCCACCAAAAGGTCCCAAATAACCCCTTACCCTGTCTATATACTATCAATCAACACCCGCCCCTTTCCATCAGCACCACCCCCTCACTCCTCTTTCTCCCGTTCCTCATCCTCCTCCCCTCCCTCAACCTCAACCCCCAATCCCTCAACCCCTCTCCCCTAACCCAACTGATCCCCTTCCTCCAGCTCCCCTCTTTAATCGCCCTCGCATCCCTCTCATACACAACACCAGTGAGCATCAACGCCGCAACAAAAACCCACACATCACCCCCCTTCATCGCCCTCCACCACCTCCTCTTCACTCCCACCTTCCAGAAGCTTTCGACACTAGCCTTGGCGCTATACAAGAAGATCTGTCTGCTTCCTTGTCTCCCCTGCTCGATAATCGCCCAGAGACCAGCCAGGAACCCACCGAGGAACATCCGTTGAGTGGGCAGGAAAGTCCGTGGGAACCAGCTCTGGAAGAAGCAGATGCTTGACCAGGCGGTGGCAACGGCGCCGGTGAGGAAGGTCGACATCCGGAGAGCGTTGGACACAAGGGTCTGGATGGTGGAGACGGGGAAGTGATAAAAGGACTTCATCTTGGGGACCATCAGGACAGAGTAGACCAGCAAAAGAATGCGGGTGAGTGGTGGGAAGGAGCGGAGCCAGAAGGTGAGGAATGTACGTGTGCAAGATGGGTCGGATGGGTGAAGTGTCGCACAAGAAAGCGACGTGATAAGGGGGTGGGCGCCCGAGGTCAGAGGCGCGATGGCGGAGAGCCCAGGGGGGAGGGTGTCCTCTTTGCCTGGGAAGAGGGTTGGCGAGATAAACGCCCTGAAAACGTGTCAGCACCATGTCTTCACCATATCTAGAATGCAAAGCTTACGGCCAGCTCAACTTCGCCATCCTCGCAAGCCCGTCCACCACCACCTCAGTTGTAGGCCACTGCATTCCCGCCGGGAAATCCTCTGGCTTGGGATGCAAATACGTCAACGAAAACCTCTCCACCATATTCCCGAACCCCTTCGGGAAACACTCCCTATCAAACACCGCCGCATGCAACAACTGCCCAAACGCCAACGGCTGCAACATCCAACTCCCCCACCACCAAGGCCTCTCCCTCATCTTCCCCTTCCCGCCCAACCCCGTCTTCTCCCACCCCCAAACCATCCCATTCTCCTCTGCGCAATTCCACCCCCACTCCACAGCCTTAAACCCCAAAAACAAAGCAATCGTCACCCTCAACTGCTCCGCCGGATAAACCCCCAACGCCAACCCCGCCAAACTCGCCCCAACAGCCGGCGCGTACGGACTCGTTAGCGTGCTCGCCGTCTTCGGATTCCGCTTCCTAAACGGCGCAGCACTCGGCTCCAGCAGCTGCACCCTCAACCTCGTAAAAAACCTAAACAACACTCTATACAGAAACAAAATCGTGCTCAAACTCAACCCCAACCTCAAAGTAGGACTCTTGTGCAACCCCCCCTGCTTATCCTTCCCTCCCCCATCCCCCTTCTTCCCCAACAACCTCGTCTGCGCCAACCCCCAAAGCTTCATCACCGCCCCGGTGGCCATAAACACCCTGATGGAATGCCTGATGGCCTTTGCATTGTAATCATCCGCCCCTTGTGCTGTCGGCGGAGCGACATCCTTCCCTTTGATCGACCCCCGTCTCTTATCCCCCTGCCCACCAATAGACCCCTTCCTCCCCTGCTGCTGTGGCATCTGCTGAGGCCCATCCATCATATTCCTCACCTTCTCCACCGTCGGCGCTCGCCGCTTCAGCGCTCGGGATTTCGAAATGACATATTTGTGCAAGAGGGCGTATTCGCGAGCGGAGATGGTGTATCGGAGCGCGTTGCGGAGGATGGGGTCGGAGGACGGCGAGCTGTTTGCCGTCGTGGCACCGGCGGCGCTCGAGGGCGAGGCCGCCATTGTGACGATCTCGCAAATTCGGTTGTCGGGTCGATATGAAAAAGTATTGCAAAGCAAAAACGCCGTGATATTTTGAGAATTGGACGTTCAAGTTCGGGTGCAGGTTCTCGGTTGATCCGGAAAACAGTACGCTGAAGATGGATGGATGGATATGCGGGCGGTAGGTAGGTAGGTAGGTATATGCACGTCAGGCCAGCCCAGCCTGTCGGGTACCAGACCTCAGTCAAGTGTCAGCTGTAATTTTAACTCGGCGCGGCGCGGGGCGCGTCTCTTGTTCCGCGCGGAAAGGCTGATCAACAAATAAACAAGACAGCCAGCAAAGAGTCAAAACTCAAATAAATACAACCTCTCAATCGGTTGGCAGACGTATCGCGGTAATCTGAAAAGCCCAACACAGCTGTCGTTGATGATGGAAGAGGGGGGACAATGGAGAGTCTCCATCAAGATCTACGAGCTACGGGGAACTCCTCCTTTACACGTGCCAAAAAAAGCCGAGGTCATCCTGTTCCCCATGCACGAAACCCACTTGGCATTAATGCACGGGCCAGAAAACAGGGGTCTTCCCCACACTCTGCTTGAGTCCCATTCTCCACTTTCAAATCTTGGGGCTCAATGCCGTCATCCAATGCCTCCCCTTTTTTTGCTGTCATTGCCCGAAGCACATGTCACCCCAGACGGACTGGATTTTGTTTACGGACTCAAATGCTCCCGAGTTGTCACGTCCCGCCAACCTCCATTTTTACGCTGCAAGATGAAGTACAGAAAAAGTCCCAACTACGTCAAAGAGCTACCTGAAGCAAACTGTGTTGCTCGCCAGCCCAGTCTGTCCATATTCATGTTTCGTGACCCCGACCCACCAGCTCAACTCTTTTTCAGATTCCTGGAATACCCACCCCCCAATCTTCCTCCAAGGCGAATATCTTGAACCCCTACTCCCACTAACCCATCGACCATGACTCCATAATGCCACGCTGAAAGAAAAACAAAAGACATTAAAAGTGATCGGAGAGCGAGAGAGAGACCGCCAGGTGATGACAACCGACTGCCTCTCCAGCTCAGGCCTTTTCTACTGTTTACATGTTTTCATCGAAAGAAAGACCCCGAAACCGCTGGACATCGTCCAGGGACATCTGGTGGCAGTATCGAACCAGCATAGCAATCCCGATTCCGATAACCCCAGATCTTGATGCCAGACCCTCCAAGTCAGGAAAAAGGCCGTGCCAAAATGCCGTGAGCAAAAGACGAGAGGCAAAAAACCCGTTCATAAGCTGCACCTTCTGCCTTCTAACCAGCCGGGCAAAACATATGCCCAAATTTTGTGTAAACCATATAACGCCAAACGCAATGCAGTTCCCAAGTGTCAATATGAACACGTGGATCACCCAATGATGCCGAGTTTGTTGCTTGTAAACTCGAAAAAGAGGACCATATCCCGCCCACCATCATAATATCGTAAACGGTGTCGTCTTGGTGTTGTTCACCGCCAGACTACTAGACGTCGCTGCCTTCGGGACCAAGACTCCAGGTGCGAATAAGGAATGGCACGTCACCGATAAAAGTCTCTTCCTTGAAGCCCAAGCTATTGTGCCAAAAGTCGGCCAAATTAACCACAGGAACAGGCTCCGGCTGAGACGCGATCCGCTCTTGATAGACACGCACTTGCATGTCGGTGCTTTCCAATAACTCCCATCGTCGCTTCTCCCGCGCCGCCCGAACCGCATCAATAATCCGCAAACGAGGTCCCGGCGGAAGAGGCCCGGCGTTGGAGCAGAGATTGGGGTGCTCCAGGACATGCTTGAGCAGGTCAAATGGAAGGTTCAACAATATCCTAGAAAAGAGACCATTGACCTGAGCGGGTGTGAATGGACTGCCGGGATAGAGCTGATCGACGTCAAATCCTTCTTCTGCCAGATCTCCGAACCGGATCTTAGACAGCCTTGGGTTGGCAGCAACACGCGACGACACGTGTGCATTAGGCGGATTTGGTCTGTAAGACGCCGACTGGTTGGCACGA
Source organism: Podospora pseudocomata (assembly GCF_035222375.1). Lineage (NCBI taxonomy): Eukaryota > Fungi > Ascomycota > Sordariomycetes > Sordariales > Podosporaceae > Podospora > Podospora pseudocomata. Next base: position 1,463,118 of record NC_085888.1, on the reverse strand, counting down.
GGGAGCCGAGAAAACCCACAGTCTCCCGCGTTCTCGTCCACATCAAAGCTCTGGGGAAGATGATAGATTATCCAGTTCAGAGTGCTGTCGAGGAACACATCGTGGGTCAAGCTGGGTCCCAGAGCCATGTTGTGCGAAACGAACCAAGCGGCGATACTGATCGTCTCCCACCCAAGCAATCTCCTTGCGCAGTCCGAAGCGATACCCCGAATCCGAGGACACAGCAACATCTGACCGGCAGCCCAGTAGCTAAGGGCGGTTTTGAGCTCGTCTTTGGCACTCCAGTAGCGTAATTGGCTCGGTAGGCTGCCGGCCGCAATATCCCAACCATATAGCGCACGGAGGCAATGCCAAAACACGTCCGGCCGAATCCATTCATCACGAACCTCTAATTTCAAGACACCGCCAGCCTGGACACCATCCTCTCCAATCTTCTCAGCAAGCATTGGACTGCGACCAAGCATAAGCCGATGCGCTGGCGTTCGAATGGCAGTGTTCAGTCGGCTGCAGTCGGGGTGATCCTGGAAGATGTGGCTGACTGGGACATTCACGTCCAGAGTACAATCACTGTACGAGTTGTCGCCCAGCGCAGCCCTAATGTAAGGCGACATCGAGTTCATATGGTGTGCTAATGCAGCCGCGGCCTCGGGGCTCATACCCCCGGTAGGATGATAGGGTCCAGAGCCGTTAAGTGTGGGTTGAACACCATTGGTGGTAGGCTGAGGACCACGAATTCCTCCCTGGCCGCCGTTGACCGGGCCAGCACCGCTCATGGTCGGATGAGTGCCGTTCATGGTTGGATGAGTGCCGTTCATGGTTGGATGAGTGCCGTTCATGGTTGGATGAGTGCCGCTCATGGTCGAATGCTGGTTGTAGATGTGATCTCCAATTTGGGAAGATTGTGAGCCGTGGTAGCTATGGGGAGTAGGTGGCCCGTGATGCTTTATGACAGTCGGCGGATAAGAATCTACTGTCGGTGATACCAACAAGGGACGGCCGTAGGCGTCAACAGCGGTGACTGGGAGAGCGGCAGACGGTGGGTATGGCACGATCCCAGGAGGGGGGAAACCGTAGCCACCCGAATGAGGGACAGGGGAGGAGGCGTTAGACTCGTGATGAGCAAACACCAAGCTTCCGTTACTGGGGCGAGGATGGTGGAAAACTGGCCGATTCGCAATGGCTGGGTGTGGGGCGGGGAGAGGAAGCTCAGGGGCGGGGAGAGGAAGCTCAGGGGCAGGGAGAGGAAGCTCAGGGGCTGGTGTTCTCGCCGGCTGCTCAAATGCGGGGTTGTGATGACCGGAAGGAGGAGGAGGGGCACCCGATACAAACGGTTGCTCTGTAGGCTCGGAACAGATGGTGGAAGAATCTGTGCGCACTCTGGGTTAGCATTGCTCACTATTCTATAGTGCAACTGGAGTAAAAGAGGTCATTGTCGCAAGATTTCGCTTGTGGGGTAGGAGGCAGACACGCCGTAGACCAAAACCCACACGCTGCAAGTCAACAAGCCAATGGAGGACGGCCGTGGACACCATTCTTTTGGGGAAGGGGAACCATTTCGCTTACAACAGTCGATAGCGTCAATCAGAAAAAGATACACGTACCTGGAGTATTGCTATTCGATGCGGTAGTAGATGATGTAGACGTAGCGACGTGAATGGTGGCAGCGGACGGTGTGGTAGCGTCATGATCGCCGGAATTCTTCTTCTCGGGGCTGGCAGGTCGGGTAGAAGGCTCGGCAACCTTTTGGGTAGACGGGGAAGGTGTGGCTGGCTGATTCGGGAGCCGCTTCACATAGCTGAGAGGGAGAACAGGGACAACGGGAACAACGTGAGAAGAAGCTTTCCGGGTAGCAGGCTTCTCAGCAGTGCCATTGGAAGGCGCCATTATGGGCGGCGGGTTGTATGCTGAGATCACTACGGTGAGTCGCTGCCGTGGAGGAAGTGAACGCCGGAGGATTCTGGCGAGGACGTGGTTGGTAGGCGGTAGGTGGTGGAGCTTCAAGTCGGACGACAGCGAAGGTCAGGAAGGCCTGATTACTTGGCAGCCATCAAAGATAGTACCTGGGGTTTGAGCTGGGTGCAACACGCTGCCTGGCTCTCTGTTTGCCATGTCAGGTGAGGGTTCACACACACACACACAGAGAGAGAGAGAGAGAGAGCGAGAGAGAGAGAAGAGGGGGGGGGGTAGAGAGGAGAGAAAGCGGCATACCATGCGATTGCTGCGGAGAGCGGCAGCGAACGTGGAGGATGGTGGTCGAGCGGTTTGCTGTTGCCAGTGATGATGCGGGCAACGTTGAGAGAGAGTCGCTGGTCGCAGGAGGTGGGAGCAGCAGCCAGAGAAAAAATGTTATAATGGGGGTTTTGATTGGTTGGTTGTCCGGTGGCACTCCACTTTTGACCCCGGTTCGGGTCTTGGACTCTTGTGGCCTCAAGCTCCAGAGGTTGTTCGATGAAGCCAGTCCGGCGCACTGTAAGAGGTTTCTTTCCTACGATGAAGCTCTCCATTCAGACATCTCCGAGCTGACGGCATCAGAAGGCGACCCGGAGTACGTTTGTGTAAACGCTAGAATCATATGTCCCTTTGGTCCAATGCAGGCCTCAATTGCGTGCAGGCCTTGGTGCTTTGGATCGAAGCATAGCATATTTAGCGTCAGCCCACCTAGCATTGGTGCCTGAGCACGATGGCACAGGACTCAGGAGGACATAGATAGGTGTCAACAGATGGGCATATATACAGGTTGTCAATGGAAACCACAGGCGTCTAAAAGTCGGCGTGCGGTTACACCAGGCATGCCTTATATAATGGCGTATGGAAAGATAGTCGACAAGTCTTTCGACCATCGTGCCATCCTAGATGGCATCTCATGGATAGCTCCAACAGCCGATCCAGGTCCGGCAGCGGACCCCAGCCCAGCCCACCCACCACAAACTCAAGCCCGGGATTCCGCTTCCTCCCAGCTTCTTCCTCGTTATCGTGACAAGTATGCCAGTAACCGTGCAACTCGACCAGGCTCCCAGATTCCTGGAAGGCGGTCAGTAAGAGAGGAAGGGTCCCTGCATTAAACCCGACCCAACCCAGAGACTGGAGTCACTGGCCGGCCATCCGTGCCCACATATTCCGTCATCAGCTTTGTGTGCCGTGTTGCAGTACTCAGCCGCGCAGGGCTCAAACAGATATCAGGACAGTAAACAATCAAACGGACCAAACGTTCAGACGGAATGAAAAGTATAATATTGTCCCATCAGAATTGTTTTCTTGTTTAATATGATACCGATGGCGGGGGCATCTTCGCCCTCTTTCTTCCGCTGACGTACTTGATCAGATCTGTCTTGGCGTCAAAAAAAGGAACAAGCTTCTTTGCCCCTCCAAGTGGTCAGTGCTGGCCCCCTGTCTTAGTGGCCACTAACATCAGGAGCCGAGCCACCGGGCCGGTCCGATAGCCATTCTTATCCGTACCGAGACCTCTTATCAAGGGCCAATCCATCTTTAAGTTGACCTCACTTGACCAACAACCACTAATTTGGACCAGACATACAATGTCCTCTTTAGGCATTCTTTTCATTCACTCACACATCCACGCGATTGCCAGTGAACCGAGTACTCGCCAGCACTTTCGGCATCTTAACACGTCCCTCACATTTACATAGCCAACCCTGGCTTGCTCACTTCATACTCACCTAACCCTTGGCTTGCACAGACCTGGCCTGTCCAGAAATGAAATGTTCTTTCATATTACAATCAGTGTACATCCAAGTAGTACCCCCCAATGTAATCGTTACATCCTCATATTTGACAGCCCCGGAAAGAAGCGTGGTTTTGCTCCCTGCCCCTGCCCCGTATCCGGGCTTCTCGTTGTTGTCATTGTAGTAGAAGATGGGCTGATAAACCCATGTTCTCGCCTTTCACTTCCACCATGATGTCTGCTATCAATACCATTACCCTGCCCACCACAAACCACCCCCTCCATCTCCATCCGCCCCTCCATCTCTTTCCCCTTCCCTTTATCCCCCCCCTCAACCGGCAAGCCGGCCAGGAAACCGCCCTCATACTCACTATTCTCCCTCTCATCATCCTCATCCAACGGCGGCGGCCTCCTATACTCATACCCCGGAACCTGCTCCCCAACCCCCCAAACCTTCCTCTCCCTTCCCCCTCCTCCACCCCCCCTCCTCATCAGCACCTCCCTAACCCCTTTACTCAACACACACCTCCCATCCCCCAACCCCCGTCTATGCCAATCCCACGGCCCCCCCTCAAAGGCAACCCTCTGATCCGCCGTCCCCAGCCTCTGTCCATACCGATTGAGAACAATACTCTCCCGGGTGAAAACCCCCCTCCTCCCTCCTCCCCAACCCCCCCATCCCTGTGCTTTACACCCCCGTCCTTGACAACCAGTTCCCATCCTGACCCCCCCGTCAATCTTGTTACTGTCCCACTCCCCGCATACCCCACACTCCCAGCGTACAGGGTCGATAAACCGTCCACTGGTGTACAACCCCCCAACAGTCCTAACAAGAAATTTCACCCCCCGTACCGGGTCTCGGCTGGAGGCTGGGCCAGCGTATAAAACACAGTTTACGCACTTTTTGTGGTGGCAGCTGGATGGGCGGAACAGGCAGGTGCTGTACATCTCTTCTGTTTCACCCACGAGGTGGACTGTTCCTACCGGGTCGACGAAGCCCTCTTCTGCGCACTGGCAGCAGAGCCAGCGATTGGTTTGGATTTGGGCGGGGAGGTGGGCGTTGCTATCGGTCGGTTGTTGTTGTCGGGATGGGGCGGGGGGATGGAACAAGAAGGAGAGGTTTCGGAGGTTGGAGGTTGTTTGGAGGGTTGAGACGATGTGTCGCTGGTGGTGGGGGTCGGAGTTGTTGTATTTTATTGTTGAGGGGGGGTATCGCACGGGGGGTTGGGATGGGCAGATTATTCGGGGGGAGGGGAGGCCTGGGGTTGGGAAGGTGAGGAGGGTGCGGGTTTCTGATGGGATGGAGGAGGCGGAGGGGGAGGGTAATGGTGGTGATGTTGTTGAGGTGATGAGGTGCGATGGGTGGTGGTTTTGGTGGTGGTGGTGTATCGGCTGCTGGTGTCGTATCGACGTAAGGGGGGTAGCGCTCGGCGGCGGCGGTGGTGGTGGTGGTGTCAAGGGTATCGCATGCGCTGATGGTGGTGGTGGTCGTCCCGGCGCAGGTTGAAGCGGTGGCAGCCCAGTTGACGCCGGAGAAAACCCCGGTGGCGGAGGCACACCACGAGACGCAAACCCCCCCGTCGGTCGATGGTGGTATCGATTGGCATGTTCGTTGTGATGGTGGTAGCCGTTCATCTCTGCTGTTGCTGCTGCTGCCACTTGCTGATGCGAAGGGCACCAACCACAGGGGTAGTGGGTGAACAAGCCCCTCGTCGCTCTTCGCAACCCAGACAGCGACCTCCAAAGCCCAGTACCTCTCACAGACACGAAAACCAGCACGCCTTTTAACCAGTGACACCACCATGCAGCAAAATGGGTCTGATCCGGACGTTTGGGCTCCCTCGACACGATCGATGACCAGATGCAAGAGATAGATGGAAAGGAATAAAGCTGTGCAGACCGGGGAGCGGCGGCCCGGACGGCCATGTAGCAGAACAAGATAGGGACACAAAGGTATGTATGCATTGCCAGCGAGGCCTGGCAGCTCTACTTTCTCCCCCAACCTATTCCTCGAATATGCCGCCGAGGCAAGCAGCTAGCCTTCGGCTGCCAGCATAATTGCAATCAATCCATTCACCGTGCCGCCGCCCTCCTCGCTCCCAGATGCCCCGATCAAATATTGACTGCCCATCAAGGCCCTTCCCCCACTCCCCTATGCAGCAGCCCGGTCAGAGTCCAAATCCCTCTGTTCTTCTCCTTTTGCACAGTTGTCAAACCTACTCCCTCAGCCCGAGACATTGCCGAGTACGTGTAACCAGGCACCTGCTTGACATCCAGGAATGGCATCATCGCTTTGTTCACAATTCATGGATACCTTGAGGACACGTACAACAGTTTGCATGGTTAAAAAGAAATCCCTTCAACATGTAGGGACCTCAGATTTAGCTACAACACAGTTTCTTTGGTACCTTCACAGAAACTAGATGACGTATACCCGAGTGACAATCATCCTAGACGAAAACACCAAAGATCCCATCAAACTTCCCAAGCATCCGTACATGCCTGGTGCCCAACCATAGGTATTCGCCACCAGCGCCGATCAGCAAACAACGCACCATCCCCTCTTTCTTTCTTGACCTACTTCAAAGTCCAACTCCCAATACTCCTGAATAAAGTGATCCTGGTCATCCTTGAAGTTATCCACGGCCGGATGGATCTCTTCAACCTTGAGCTCATTGTAGAGCTCCTCCGAGAACACGCCGGTCTTCTGACCACGGCGCTTGAAGTCTTGGTACAACTCGTTGGTCAAACGAATGGGCTCAGCCCCAACTGCCTTGAGAAGCTGCAAATGGCGAATGCCGCAGTTCTGGTGCGTGTCAATATGGGGCGAGATACCCGGAACCTTGTAGCGCACAGGGCGGATGGACTGCAGCTTCTGGATGAGGTCCAAAACGCTTCCTTGGTACCGCTCCGGCTCCGGGAAGGGGACCAACCCGGCGATGGTCAGCCCAGAGATCATTCCTCCGAGGTGCTGATGGTTGCAGGATTCTTTGATGTCGGCGGTGGCATCGCCAGCGCGACAGTATTGACGAGATCCGTTGATCAGTGCCGTCAGGGGCTCATCGATGCACTTGTGCAACTTGCGAAGGCAGAACAGCCGATACTTGGACATGCATTCTAAAAATCACAGGTCAATTAGTCAATGCGCCATCAAGAGAATTCCGTGTAGGTTTCTCAGTCATGTCCTTACCGATCAAGTGGTCCGGAATTCTTCCAGCGAAAGGACCATCGGCGCCCGTAAGGACGCCGTCCTGAAGCGTAGCCTCGCGGGCAACCTTGGGAAGAGTGCGGGAGAACCAGCGGCCCTCACCAAAGATCCAAGTCATCACCATGACCCGCTCGTTGTTGAGATTCTCCCCGGCCATGATGATATAAAAATTCAAATCATGAATCAACCACTTCTCGGCAAACGGCACAATAACGTGTGCCACATCGTACTTCTCCACTACCTGGGCCTACCAAAGTGTCAGCCAACAAGCAAGATCAATCATCCAGGCATATTCATGTACATACCAGGCCATAGAGCTCAGAAATAGTCGGACGAATGCCAAGTTCGTGGTACTTGTGGTGAAGGATAGAAAACACAACGTTCAACCCAAAAGGACTATCGTCTTTATCCGTCATCATGATAGCATTGGCAGCATTGCCGAATTTCGCCTTCATGGCGCCCGAAGCAGAAATCAGGGCATCCTTGCGGACATGAGCATACCTGTTGAAGCTGACATCGTTAGCAATCAAACACCTCTCCGACACATGGCCGCCAAAGCAAAACAAGGAGTTGTCTTACCCGTAACCGAGAGACGCGGCGTTACGGACACGGACATACATGTCGGCGTCTCGATGGTATGTCAGGATTTGGACCTTTTGACGAATTTGGACAGGGGGGCTGTCGTCACACTCCTGCTGAACATCGGAATTGTTGGAGCCGGCGGTCTCTCCCTTGGTGTTCTGGAGAAGATTCTCCGAAGAAGACTTCGCAAGCTTCATGGTATTGGCCTCGTCGGAGATAACGGGACTCTCCTCCTGAGTCGTGACGGCATAGTCAGAGCCGGAGCTCTCCTTGTTGATCTGAGGGCCCAAAGCAGCTTGATCCTCGGCCTTGACGGGAGTCTTGGGAGGGCTAGGCGGGCTTTTGAAATCGATGCCGCGATCAGAGCCAGAGGCGCTCTCCTCCTTGATCTCAGCCTTGATGGAGGGACTGGACGGGCTCTTGAACTCAAAGCCGTGGCCAGAGCCAGAGGCATTTTCCTCTTTGATCTCGGTCTTGATGGAGGGGTCATTCTCGCCAACATCGATGGGAATCTCGTCAGTCTCGACAGCAGCGACAGACTCAGACTTAACCTTGTGCTCGTGCTCGATATCAGCAGGAGCTTCAACCTTGACACTGGCCTTGCTGTCGACACGATCGTCGGTCCCGACCTTGACGTCGACCTGGTACTCGGAGCCGGCAGGAGTCTCAGTCTTGACAGACTGCTCTTTGTCGGCAGCAGCAGACTCATCCTTGACGACCAACTTGGTCGTCAGAGGGGACTTGGGGCGATCGGTATTCTTGCCGCCTCTGCCTTTGCCGCCCTTACGCTTGCCGACCTTTTTGCCCTTGCCGGCCTTGCTGCCCTCGTGGAAAGAGGAGCTCTTGGAGTACTCGGAGCCACTCTCACACTTGGGGGTGTCGGCCTTGGGGTCGACCTTGGGAGAACCCGCCATGGAAGCCAGCTTGGCCTTCTGGTAAGTCAACATCTCCTCGAGGGAATTGATGAGACCACCGTCGGGGAGTGAGCCCTTCTGTGGCGGGTTAGCAGCAGATCCATCCATCGCGAGATCTTCAAGCGACTTACCGGGCCGGTGACAGCGGGATTCTTGCCGTTGTCAGACATGGTGATGATTGGGATCTTTTTGATTGTAAGGAAACCAAAAGGAGGATTGGGTGAGAGGACGTAGGTGCTCGAGCTGATGATCTGGTCTCGAGATGGGTTGCAAATCGTCGAGACAAGCAATATGAGGGAGAGAAGAGAAGAGAAGAGAGAGAGGATAGGAACGGCGGGAGTGGGAGTGGGAGTGAAAAGTCGGAGCCTTGTGCCCCTCCGGGACCCGCCGGCCATGTGAATAGGCAGGCGGGGGCCGAAGCATTACTCCAGAAGGTGCTCCCGGTGCCGGGCCGGAGCTGTCCGGCGGAGCTGTGGCTGCCGGTGCCTAGCCGATGGTAATCTCGTTGAAAATCGTAACATCAAGGGCCGTGAGGTAGGTTTGCATTCTGTGGAGGAATGCAAGGCTCCATGGAGAAGTCAAACAGCATGGACTAGACAGGGACACTGCGTCAAGGTTGAATGCTGAGCTTTTGGCAGATCACGTTCTCTTTATGTATAAATATCTCACTGTACACTCCTTTGAGCACCATTTCTTTTGTCAAGCAATATCACAAGTTCACCTACATGCTTCAAATCAACTGTTTGGGTTCCAGAACTCAACACGTTCATCCACATAGCCATGATAGTAAACCTAGATTGGCTTTCATCATTGTTTGAATGACCCAATCTACGAAACAATGCCTTCATATAGAAACTTGCTTCATGTGCACCCCCTGATTCTGAATGTGCATCCCCTATTACTCCTTTGTGCACGCCTCTCAAGGGTCAGGGTTATAGGTGCGGTTTTCAACAAACAATAGTCTTTAAAGATTGCTCAGAGAGTAACCAAGAGCCACAACCACTGTGTTCAACCATGCCTTCCACACAATGGAACTTTTAGACGGCTGTTCTCGAGTATCACATAGACGGGGAACAAGGACCCTCCCTTTATCATTGCCGTGAGGATGTATCGGTTGATGTGAGTGATGTAGTCCAACACACTCGACACGACCCTTGCCTTTGATTAGACCATTCTTGGCATCGCTGAGCTCCCTGACAACATGGTCGGGCAAGCTATACATTTGACAATTACGCACCCAGTGCTGGCATTACTGTCAGCAGCAACATCTACATGTGTGGAAGCCATGCTGAAAATAGCTTTAATTGATGGTCTAGCAATTAGAAGATCTTGACTATACAGTGATTTGTACGGGAATCAGGATAGCCGAGTGGGTGTGAGGTCTCTACAATAAATGCTGATGAGCAAGAGGCAGTGCTACAGCTATAACCCTCAGGGTTTATAGGGGGTGCACAAGGAGTAAAGGGGGGATGGGTTGCACATGGAGCAAGTCCCTTCCTATAGGTAATCCAATGTAAATATGCATAAAAACCTTAAACCATCCAAGCAAAAGTTGGCAGGCGGGCTTGAAAACGCTGCTCTTCGGGCTTGCAAACGCTGCTGTCCAAGGTGCCCGGCGCCAACAAGCGAGCTCGTTGCGCCGACACGCGGGCTGTTGGCACTGGCACGCGGACCGCTGGCACCGGCACGCAGGCCTCTAGCGCCAGCACACGGGCAGATCAGAAAACCTCTGGCACCGGCACACGGGCTGAGCAAAGAACTTCTCGCGCCGGTATACGGCTAATTAGAAATCTTTTGTCAGGTCCACTCCACACCTTGGTTGCTCTGGATTACGGTTTTGTTGCTTCAAAAATATTTCACACACTTTGTAGCTTTTCTTTTCTCTCTGTTGGATTTCCACCGTCATCACTTTTCTCACCACTTTCGCCTCGCTTTTTGCACCAGTGACCACTGTCCGCTATCCCACAACTTCTGCACAGGTGCGCGGGCTGATCAGAAAGCTTTGGGCAACAGTTAGTGAAGAGATGAGAGCAAGGAGATATGATCTTGGTGTCCTTGAGGGGTTTTGTATTTGCTACACCTGGCTTAGAATGGTTTAACACTATTTACATCACACATATTGTATCGTGCGCCTCTTTTTAGGCAACACACTATTGATATCCTATGCCGACAAACACCGCAGGTTCTTAGCCGTGCGTAATCGATCATTAGCCGTCGGAATGTCTCGGCTGTGCTCGCGGCGAGAAAAGGGGTATTATGGTGAGTAAGTAGGTACGGTAGACTTACCAGTTGTTGCTAGCAGCAGGTTATGGTAGAGAATATACACATCTTTCCCCTCTTATTTGGACTGACTGATATCGCAAACCGTGTGACATGAACCGACCTTAACCAAGCACAGTTTCTGGCGCTGGCACGCGGGCTGATTGAAAGGCTTCCGGCGCTGGGGCACGCGTTGAGACCTCTAGCACTGAGAAGCATGACACTGACATCAACATCAAAAAGAGAGCAAGGTTAAAGCCAAGACCAAATTACAGGTAAAGGTCAGGTTTCCTACTTGGTGTAAACACAAAGCCGGAGCCAACATTAAGTTCATTACTAAGGCCGAAAATGGGATCATGGAGATGCCGACATCAAGGTCGAGAGCAAGGTTAATGCCGAGTCTACTTTCTAGGTCAGATCGACTTTGGCGGCAGGCACAGATCAAGACATAAGGCGGGCTCCCATCCAGCAAAATCCATCGGAATCTGTGACGGCAAGGGCATGCTGAGTGGGCACTCAACTAGGAAATCCAGGCGTGAAGGAGTGGGTTGAGCCTTCACCATGCTATGAAAGGCCGAATCCACTGAACAATGCCTTCGCATATAGTGAAGAAACATGGCCCATGACCACAGGACCCCAGTGGCACATAAACATACAACAAATCATCAAACCTAAAAGTCAGTGATCCAATCTCATTCCACCAAACAGTTCTCGCCCTAAAAACCATCATCTAGGTACACTCCCAAAACCCCCTATCACAAATCCCTCACCATCCAAACATTCCCCTCCTTCTCCCCCCCAGGATAAACCCTAAACCCAACCCCCTTATAAAACCTCACAACCCCTCTATTCTCCCCCGCAACCCCCAACTGAATCCCCCTCCCATAATCATACCCCTTCTCCCTCCCTTTCACCCCCTCCACCCCCTCAACAAACCGTCTAATCATCTCCCTCCCAAACCCCCTCCTCTGCCACCCCTCCAACAAATCAATATGCAACATCCCCCTCCACCCCTCCACAAGCTCCCTCTTCCCCTCCACCCCCTCAAGCACCAACCACCTAACACTATAAGCCGTCTGGGCCAAACACCTCTCATTCACCCTCTTTCCCCCCTCAACCCCCCCAACCCACCACTCCTCCAACCTCTCCATCTGCTTCGGAGGCGGTACATCCCTCCTCCCCTGCTCACTCCCCAACACCTCCTCCACATACCTCGGATACATTTCCTCCAGCGCAAAAACGTCAGGCGTCCCTATGACATACCCCACCGCCCTGCCACTCCCATCATCAAGCACAAAACAGTGCTCAGGAAAGAGGTGCGTGAACTGCAACGTCCAGAGGTAGGGCGCCATAGCCACACAGGCCGGGGACGAGGCGAGCGAAGGGGGGAGGGTAGCTCTGCACTATTTGATGGATCAACATTATTATCAAGAAACAAAAGAAAGGGGGTGGGGGAGGAGAAAAACATGCAATAAACTTGCAGTCCTCCGTGTCCTTTGGTTCAAAAGGGCGGATGAATGCCATGGTGAGGACGAGGTGACGTCGGAATAAGTGGGGCCGGTTGGGTAGGACGGGGCGAGTGCCTTGAGCAAATGAAGCAGAAACTAAAAGAATTGGCGAATTTGACAAGCACTCCTAACCAACATGTGGCTGTATATGACAATAAATGCTGTTGTCAAGGCTGTCCTTCTCCTAATCAAGTTACAATTCCCAAGAGAGAATAGTGCAAAATCCGGACCTCGAAGCGGGGGTGGTGGTGAGAGAGCAATACATGAGCCGCATGCAAAGCAACGCCACCAATGGGGTAACTTCGGTTGAGATCCACGAAACATCAACCCCCCTCATCCTCCAAGCATAGCCCCTCCAGCGGCAGCCTTCCACATCAGCGACACTCTCAAACCCAAAAACCTTCATTTGACTGATTGTTTGTTTCAATTTCCTCAACTACAACTACAAGATCCCCCATCCACCAAGCCCCCACTCAAATGTGGCTCTGATACGCTACATACAAAAAACATCTTCCACAATAAATCCAGCGACTGGTAAATAAAGCGCGGGTACTCGACCCGCTCAGTACAGAATCAGTCGGTCCTCACAAGTAAAAAAGCTGTCAGCGATACAAAAATAAAACAAGAAAAAAACATCAACATATGGGATATCACTTCTTTTGAACAATACCAGAACCAGCCAGTCCAGAAACCCATTAACAACGACCTAACAAACAAAAAAAGAAAAACCAAACCAGTTCAAGCTCCGCCCCCTTTCCACCCTTCCCAGTCCACATATGTATACACACCTAAACGCAGTCTAGTTTTACAAAGGTATCTCGGGTTTTCATAGCCTCATGACCTTGGCCTGGGCCAGATGTACATAAAGGAAAATAAACAAATATATGAAAAAAAAAACATGTCTGCAAGACAATGGAGAGAAAAACACGGGGGAATATTAGAAGAGAACAACGGGTACGAGGAGACAAGGAAAAGTTGGTGGTGGTAGCAGTGATGCTTAAATCATGCCACCGGGGCCCATGCCTGGGTTCATTCTCGGCAGAGGGCCCTTGGCAAGAAATGGTGGGCTCTTGTCCCGAGTTCCGCCAGAGGTCCTGGGGCTTGGGGGAGTAGGTCCATCGGAGGGCCTAGCCTTGCGCAGTCTGCGGCGGCCCATCTCGTCTTCGCTGGCATGGTCAAGACTGGAAGCACTGTGGTTCGCTTGGCTGGCGAAAGGCAACCTCGGGGCAGCCATGCCGGAATCTTCCGTCATGCGCCCAGCACTCGAATCATCTCGTCTGCGTCGTGGATTGATCGGAGGCAGAGGCGGCGGCGCACCCCCGCGACTGCTCGAACGTGACCTCGACTCCGGATACGGGCGTCCTCTATCGTTTCCATCCGGGCCCATAGCACGCTGGTGGGGGAGGTTAACGGTTGGGACGCGAGTGGTGGCTGACATGAGCGTGGGTTCGGAAATTTCTCGCTTGTCGACAATTCGCTTCGCATTCACCGGTCCCAAGGCTGGCGATTGAGAGACTGATGGTTGTCGACCTATCCGGGGACCGAACGAAGTGGGTGTTCCAACCGGCGAGGGCGATGCTCCAGCACCATAGGGCGACGGGGAGGGGAGGCCCATGGGAGAAATGGGTGAGGGTTGCCCGGGGTGGACGTCAATACCGAGGCGATTCGTGTGTAGAGCCAGATTTCCGACTGATCTCGACTGGTTGAGCATGGGAGAGGCGGCCGGCGACGGAACCCCGCGGCCGGGATAGGGATGAGGAGGCATGATGGGAGACCCCTTGATGTCAGTCCCTGGCAGACCAGGAGAGCGCATCATTGGTGTGCGAGCACTACAGGGAGCCAACTGGTCGTGAGACATAATGTTGCCGTTGGTCATCAGGCGAGGAGGGCGGCTATGCGAACGACCACCACCCTCCGATCTCTCTGAGCCACTGCGATCGCGTCCACTCGGGGAGTTGCTGTAGTTGCTTTCGTCACTGGGAGCACGTGGCCGGTATGTTACGGGAGGCGGTCTCCTATCGCCGCTCGGCGGCGAGCGTTGGTTCATGCTACGGTCAGCTCTAGGGGGTGGCTGAAGGGGTGTTTGGCCATCGGCAGCGGCTGATGTTTGCGTGGCTTGACGGCGCGCCAGCGTCTCCAGCTCCTTGCGTTTCTGAAGTTCCCGTCTGGCTTTCTGGAACGCTCTCAGACCAGGAGGAGTACGGGAACTGTCTTCATCCTCTGGCTTGGTCGCTGGTTCACCGCTAGTCGCTGATTCCGAAGAATGGCGGGTGTCCTGCGACTCGACCTCTTGCTGTCTGGACTCCTCTCTCATAGTGGCAAGTGTCGAGACATCCTTGTCATCGAAGGATTGCTTGGTTGGCAACGGAGACGTGCTCATGGTTGCAGCACCAATTCCCAGCAGCTTGGTGACTTTCGATGGCGCAGCGCTAGTGTTTCGCGATCGCTCCACAATGGAACCCTTGCTCGACTTCGACTTGAGGATACCAAGACTCAATGATGTTGATGATGGGGGAGGCGCCGCCTCTTGGGGCACAGGGGAACCGGCTCTGCTGCTATCGGACTCGACATACGACGTCAACTTCTCCCTGACACGACGGCGGGCATCGGCGAGCTGGGTGGCAAACTCATCGACTTCTTCTTCGGTGATATCGGCCTTGGCTTCGGGGGTTACATCTGGGTTAGCTGTCTCTGGGGCTGGCTCCTTGTCAGGGTTACCGCCGTAGTACGAAACAGCCCACTCTTGATCACCATTCATCCAAGGGTTTGAGCGGGACGCAAGGTCGTTAACAATAGATGGGCTGAACAGTGTCGTGTTGAAGCGGGAGTCAACGCCTGATGTCTGAGGTCCGCCGTCGTAGATCGACGAGTTTGTGCTTTCACTACGCAGGTGTTGGCGAACCATGCCGCTCAAGCCAGCCAAGCCGGGAGCTGGGCCCAGGGTTGGCGAATCGATCGGCACTGGCTCTTCAGACTCTTCAGACGATGTCTGGATGGTCGGAGGCGGGCTAGAAACCCTTCGGGTGACGGAGAGGGGGGTAGGCATTGCTGATTGCCTGAGAGCTGGGTGGTCCTCGTCAGCCGGGCGTTGGAGGTTGAGGTCGGGCGTGGAGAGAGACAGGTTTAGGTTGGAGATGATCGGTGGGGTTGGAAGCTCGGAGTCGGGAACCGGGGTTGGCGGCATCCCCTGTGAGGCTTGTGACGGCGGCGAAAGGTTGCTGCTGGCATCGAGGCTGATTTTTGGGGTAGGGGTCTCCCTGCCCTGTTGCAGCTGAATCTGGCGCTGGGCGTACGTGGATTCATCATACGGTTGCGATGGCTTCTGGAACATGCCAAGGGCCGTCGCCTTGCCAACATCGTTTGGCTGAATTGGCAGGAAGGGCTGTTCGCCGGTCTCGCTGATGGGTGGACTGAGAGGGGGTGCGGCGCCGAAGTTTGTCTTTGCTTCAGGCTGAGGCGAAGGCTTCCGAACTGAGCTCGCTGAGCTCACAGGAGACGCAGTGGTGGCAGAGCTGGGTGTCCTCAGATTTGGGGCGCTAGCCTTCGCCAACATTGCCCGTCTCTCGCTCACTGATCTGTCGAGAGCAAAGGCAGTTGAGGGGGAAGGTGCCGCGCCTGCGTCATTGCGGGTGCCAAAGGGTCTTTGGCGGGTCATTGTGTCGAGACGAGACAAGGCAGAGGATTGCTGCTCTTGTAGATCCTGATTAAGACCCTGCTCATACAGCCGTCTCGCTCTCGTGACGGGCCCAGTATTCGCGGTAGTCGAGGAAGTTGCCGCTGAGGACGGATCCTTGATGCTATTGGCAGTCTGAGAGGTAATCGAAGTGGCCGCTGTGGAGTTGCGAGCCAAGTTGGAAGCTGATGACATGGTTGAGGATGTCTCCCTTTTTTGGTCGTACGCACTGGGTGGAGGAGATGCCGACCGCGTTGGCTCAACATCTTCTTCGGGCTGATCTGACTGAGCCTCTCCTCTCTCCATAGACCTCTCCCGTTCAGCTTGTCTCCATTTCTGAAAAGCCGACATTGGAACGTCGTCGTCGTACAAAGCCCGTCCTCCCAGGCCTCCTGCAGCAGCCTTTGACCCAGCCGGAATTTTGTAAACTTTTTGTCGCCCGCCAAACAAGTTGTTGCCCTCTAGCGGCTTTGAACGGTTCATAACACCCCCTTTCACGTCAGTGTCATCCGACGCAAAAGAGTCTTTTCGCAAAAAAGTAGCAGCCCTGATCGACTCCACCTCAGCGATATCAGCCAAACCAGCACCACCAGCGAACCCAAAGTCGGCCATACGGGACTGTCGATTTGGGTATAATACGCTGTCATCGCTGGCCTTCCCAATCTTGGTGTTTGGATCATCTTGTTCCCTCAACATGGAGAACCGGGCGGAGAGGTTAGACATCAACAGACTTGTCCGGAAATCATCGGTGGAAGGAAGAGCAGTGGCGAGATCGAACTCTGGCTTGGTCTCCTCCTGCTGAACCTTTTTGCGATTGCGAAACCCTCTGAAGGGAAGAGACGACTGCTCCGAGTCCTCACTCGACCGAGTCGTCGGCGCCTCCACCTCCTTCTGCTTCTTCTTTGTCCTGAACCGGTTCATGTTGAGAAACTGTTTTTCTATTCAATCGATGAGCAAGCTTGTCGATTCTTGACTTGGTGATGCACCGCGCAGGAGAGGCGGCAGATGAAGATGTAGCGAAAGGGGCGGTGAAATTGACCAATACAACTCGGGTGGATATCACACAGACTGGATGAAAAGGGAACCTGTCAGCATAATTCATTTGCACACATTGGCGGGTTTTCACTCATAAAGAGTTGGGATGTGAAGCTGGGTGTGAAGTGAAGGTGAGAACAGCGGTCTACCAATATGATCGACAAGAGCCCAACGCCCTTGCCTGACCAAAATTGCCTTCTCCGAGTCCCCGATCCTTTTCCAACGAGTTGGGGCAACCGGGTGAATTCACAGGGGAGCGGTCCAGCTCCGACTGGCAGACCAGGTTATAGGGCGGGGGAATGTTGATCAGGTGCTCACTCACCATTAGCGTGGCCAAAAGAGTTGATGTCTCCCAGCTAACAGCCTAGCGTCCACCAAAAAAAACCAGTTCAAAGGGATTGCTGTGGAAACATAAACAAGTTGGGAGGCAGTTCCAGTGAAATAAACGACCAAGATAGGAGTGAAGCGGCGGGCGCAGGCTATCGAATCGACATGCGGTACGGAGTTAAACGGCAGTGGCACGTTGATGCTGCACCCTCCCGTGGATGGTTCCTGGCAGAATAGCCCGGCGGCAGTAGTTGACTTCGGTACTTCGTATTGAGCCCTGGACTGAGCTGAGCTGAGCTGCTTGGGCTGAAGAAGGGTGGCAAGATGTGAAGAAGATATCGAGGAGTTCGGATCAAAAGAATGTGTCTCGTGTGGTCTTTCTTCGGAATCGGTCGAGTGCTACGCGGGTGGTCGGTTCGACAGGCAAATGAGCGGATCAACGAGCGTGTTGCGAAGGGAAAAGAGCGGCGCGAGAACAGGACCGGCAGTTGAAGAAAGCGTCGACAGGTGAGGTGAGGTTGGAAACCTAGAACGGGGGGGGATCTGACGAGATTTTGGATCTGGGGAAAAGCAGCAGGACCTTGGGAGAAGACAAGCCAGGTCCAGCGGCCCAGGGCAAGATTGCATCCACGGCACACTCCCAGCGCAGGTGGAGATCAAGTCAGGCAGGCCAGCATCTCGCTGTCAAAACCGCCGAAGAGGGGCGTGTGCCTAAGACCCCGAGACATCCCGGAATTGGGGTTCATCATTGGCTGTGACCCCTTTCCCTGGATTCGTTCGGCCCCATAGGAGTCCGTGCACCAACAGCAGTCACCGCTCTTCATTGGTCAGGACCTGCGTGAGAGCTTCAGGTGGGGGACAGTGGGGTGTGCACGCAACAAATGAACAGGGGATGAAGAAGAAATTTTGGAAACGGAAACAGACGAAAACGACTGGTCAGTGCCTCGAGCTGTGTGAGGGGAAACTGCTGCCCGTTGCCATGACCTCGAACCAGCACCTCCTTGCCTGTGTCGACCTGGAACAGTCTCATACGGATCCATGACATGCAACTTTTGCGCTTTAATTGTGTGCACACTTTGTGTTCCCGACCGAGTGGAAAGAAAGAGACAATGGGGTTGACAAGTCAGCCCAGCTTCAGAAGTGAATGGCACACGCTACCTTACGAAGCCTACGCTAGTTTCAACACTTCGTCCGTCGCCCTGAAAGTGATGGTTTCCATGGCGCAGATGCAGGAGCTGCCAGGGCAGAAACAGAACATGCCACGGCACACTGCACGGTACGCATGAAGCTGTAACCCTTCTCCGCTGCCCATTGCCCCCTTTTCAGCCTATCTGCCGCTGAATTCGGAAGCAAACTCTGGAGCGGTTGGTTAGAAGAGGACAAGATCCGGCATCCGGCACTCACCATTCGGCATTGGTTTTGATGTTTGCGCGTCCTCCCCCACTGTGCCCCGGATCAGCTTCATGATACAACTCTCCAGCCAAATCCTCCCATTGGCACTTCACGTCACTACAAGAAGAACTCCGAGACATGTTCAGGGTCCAGAACAGAACACGACGGAATACAACCCCCCTTTTTCTGAAGCGTATCCTGAGTGCAGATTGGTCGCTGCTATCGTGGCACTGGACGATTGTCTCCGGCAGTCTTCCGCAACCGCCCCACCATCTTCAACCACCCAAAAGATCCAAGACTCCAACTCGATTAACTCTTTGCATCGGCGCTATGAAAAGACAAAAGCAAACCAAGCAGCAGCACCTATCCTTCTCCTTTACTCTGCGCCGCCAAAATCCCTCCTTCGAGTCTCTGTCACCGGGCGGCAAAAAAATGCGGGGGAAAGGGGGCAGGGAAGATGCACACCCCCGCATCTTGGTCACCATGGATGGATGGCGTCAATCTTGGTGGGAATTCCCGAAGGCAAACGAATGAGGCCTGCAGACGATCGTGGGGTGATCTCTGTGGCCAGCACGGCGGACAAGTGCATCCAGTGACGGTGTGCGGACATGGACGCAGAGCCTCAAACGAATTCACGGTCGGAAAACAAAGAAATGGTCCCAATTTCAACTTGCCAATGGTGATAGCATCTGTTCCCGATTGGACCGGCCAAGCGAGCCCGTTTTGGCGCCTCCCGCCCATTCGTTTCCCTCCGCACGATGTGACGAGGCCGACGAGAGGGTTGCAGAGCGGACAGACCTCACCCGACCTCGGACAACAGAGAAATAACAGTCTGGAAATGCTACGGCCGGTCGGGCCCTCGGCAGTGAGCCGGGCATCCTCGGCCAGGCACAAAAGCAGCCCCGAAGATGGCCGTCATGAGGAGCATCACCAAAATCTGCCAAGGGGCAGTTCAGGAGCCACTGGCTGTCAGAAGTCAAAAAGTGTTCCAACCTTCGACAAGCGTTCTCGCTGCTTCCTGCCTTCTCCCCCCTGATGGCTATATTCACGCCCCCCTCCCCCCCTGGCCGTTAACCGCGCACATCCGTCCCACCATCACGGGTCCGTCAATGCTTCCGCGATCCAATAAAACGGCTGTTCCTGACGCTTAACCTCATTGGGGCTGGCCCCGCGGGGACGCAACCTCCACTCCCACGAGAGCCCCCTGGATTTTTCAGCACCCCTGGGCCTGTGAGTGATGCAAAATATCGCAATCAATTCATCATCTGGCTTCATCCTGAGATCCGACAGAAGAACAAGAGCCAAAAGAATGGGCAAGCTTGCGCAGTCTGCAGGGGCATTAGGGGTTCAAGTCAACAAAATGCAGAGACATCAAAGCGTATGTCTCGCGATCTCGCTGGAGCTGAATGAAGAACAAACAGCTCCATCCTGCGACAAGGACATTCTTTCGAACACTGCCGATCGCCTCCCTCCCCGCCCCCCAACCAAGGGATGGTAAAAGAAACCATTTGCTACCTGCACAAGACCCAACAGTAGGTATCACGGTTTCTCAGCATCGCACTTGTTACAGTGCAAGGCACTGGCTGGGCCTCCGCGGTGCCGTCGGAGGGCTTGACTGGCAGCACAAAGCCTCGCCTTCGGCGCCGACAGAAGGAATTTCGAAAAACACGCCGACATGGCTGACTTGTTCCACCACCACCACCACCACCAAAAGATCCAGCAATCAACTTCTGCGCCGCCTTTGCTTCTTCTCATTACCCAACAGGCGGAAAATGTAAATTTCCTCTCCACTCAAGGCCAAAGCCCCGGAGCTGAGAAATGCAAAAAAAAAGTGAACAAAACTCCACTGTGCGCAATATCGGACACCACCGTGATCGCTCGGCAATGTCGTCGTCGTCATTATGACCGGCACATCGTGGAAATCGTCGATTGCTTTCCAAGGTTTGCAATGCCGGGTGTTGGGAATTAGCTCCTGATCAAGGCTGAAACCAGTGGGAATTCCCCTCGTGGCACTTGTGGTTGCTGGGCAATTTTCCCGTTGCCTTGGAACGATTTCCGGGTCGCGGTGGGGAGAGAGATGATAGCGGATCCTCGGAAGTACCAGAAGAGGGAAGGGATCTTCCGCGATTTACTTCGCACTACCGGGGGCAATATCCGGAGAAGTGTTCTGGACTCGGGCCTTTGGAACGACGGGGAGATGTCGGCTTGGAGACAATTTTCCTCACAGAATTTCCGGTGAGTTCTACCAAGGATTGATCATCAACACTCTTCCTCCCTCCGTCCCCGTCCTCGGACCCGGGTTGCACACCTCACCTTGGAGGTCCATTGTCCCACGGGGGAGCGAGGCACGACGGCCGTGCTCCGTTCCACGGCATCATACACACCAACACCTGACTCTGTCTTGCCAATACATACCTCGTTGCGTGATAGGATTACAAGGCTAGGGTTCGACATTCCTATTGTGTGACAGGCAATTTCTTCAAGCGCACCACTATTAGCCAGAGAATGCGCTGATATGTTCCTATACCCCGGGATGCGCCTTGCGCGAGGTATTCCCTCCATACGCCGACGCGTCTTTCCCCCATGCGGGGTAATATCGATATTTGTGCCTGACCAGAAGTGAGGGGAGAATGACGGGATTGCGCAGACGCGAGGAAGATGGGCAAAAGCTTAACATTACCATTGGCATTGTGTTGCAGATGCACCTTAACGGCGTCAACCGCTTCCCGCTCGGTAAACTCACCTTGATCAGGCGAGCCTCGCGATGCTTCGGCGTTCTCGTATTCTACACCAAGGCTACTTTCCACCATCTGTGATACAGAGTACAAAGAAGGGTGAGCAGCTCTCCTGTGTGTTTCCCCCCATCTTTCCAGCCCCGGGAGGGGATGATACTGGGAGCCCGCCTTGCCGGCCGAGACAATGAATAGTAACCCGGATAATTCTCATCAAGTGGTGGTGGTCAAACCGGCTGGTGATGGCTCAAGGGTGGTTGTGCATTTTGTGGCTGGGCCTTTCGGGAATTGGACCACGGCGCCGCGGGGGAAGGGCGGGACGGAGCGAGATGCGATAGGGTAGGTCGGTAGGTCCTCTGCGAGATGGCGGTTGGATTAACCCGGTTTTGAGGTGTTTTGAAGATTGGTCCTTATTTCAAGGGGCTCGCTCATTTGCCACTCTTTTCATTCTGTGACCAAGATTTATTGGATTGAGGCCAGAAAAATAAAAGCGAGGCAAGCGCCTGGATATTTCTTGTGGTGGTGGTGGTGGTCATGATCGATTGGATGGGGGCGACTGGGGATCACTTTATCGCGATAAGATGTTGCTTGGGTGTATGTGCTGCCACGATGCAATTCTGCTTTGTCCCGATGGGCAGTTGCATCGTGTGTGTCGTTGGGCTGAGAGAGGGACCTGCTCGATGGGGGATGGTTTGGTGTCACATGAAGCTATATTGAAGCTGCAAATAAAGCATGGGCATACCTTGCTTCTTCATGACTCACCTGTGAGGGATGATCTGAGTGTGAACTTGGAGGTACTAGGCAACATGAAACATCGGTTATTACCTTGGGTGTGGCGGTATCCAAATGAGGGGAGCTTTCGACTCCATGGGATACATCACTCTGATGAGGTCTTGGAACAAAGAAAGATGGGATGGTTGATGATGGATGACACCCCTCGACAGTTGAGGTTTGGGTGCTGACGGATGCCCTGCTGGTGACCCAGCGCACCGGGACCGACCCCGCCATGGCCACACCGCGGCCCGGGCCTTGCAGCAAACAACCCATGTGCAGCTCTCAACAAACAACAGGCGGTCAGAAAGATCTCACTCTCACAAAAAGAAGGACTTTTTGTCATACAACATCCATTTCATCTCACTCATCTCACTCGTTCATCATCCGTCAGGCTGTCTTGGTGACCCTGTTTCTCACTGCCGCTATCTGCCTGGCTGCTCTCGGTACCAGCCTAACGAATCGCCACCCAGCTTTGTGACATGCATTGATAGCCGCATAACACTACCATCTTAGCCCGCCAACTCACCACACACATCATCCTGCCCCTCATGAAGTGTCTCAAGAACATTGGCCGCTATACCAGCTTCTGGGGCCCAAACCCACGATCTGCAGGCGGAGGAAGTGCAGCTGGCAAGACCCCAAAGTGGAAGCTCAGCACCAAGAAAGCCGCCATCTCGGTGCTGTCAGCCATTCAAACCCTCGCCAACCCGCACACATCTCGAAATCATCAAAAGTCTATCCTCATCGAGCAAGGGCACAGGGATGAGTTTGTACCATACAAGGCCCCTTCAGAACTGCCATTCTATGGCCGCAGTCCACCGGTTTATCCTGCCCGTATGTATTGCCCCTATTCTATGATATCAGCCCTATTATGATCGACCACACATACCTATAGCTACATCCAATGTAACCCAACACTACAAACCAACCCACTCGTGCCGCAACCTTTGATCACCGGGGCACAACTTTCTCAAAACAATATATTTTTCTCGTACTAACATTACTGTCCCTACCAAGCAACCGCCAACGGCACCACCCCCCTCTGGTCCCACCCCCACCACCTCGCCTCCCTCCTCGTCTCCAACCTCACCCTCCAAGAAAAACTCAACCTCACCATCGGCCATGCGGGCCCTTGCGTGGGTAACACCGCCCCAATCCCCAGACTATCCATCCCCTCCCTCTGCATAGCCGATGGCCCTGCCTCTCTCCGCGGCCAGGAATATGTCTCCGCCTTTCCCGCGGGTATCCATCTCGCCGCAACCTTTGACACAGATCTCATGTCCCTTTATGGCCGCGCCTTAGGTAGGGAGTTTCACAACCGCGGTGTGAACATTGCTCTTGGTCCCGTCGCCGGGCCCATAGGCAGGATAATCAAAGGGGGCAGGAGCTGGGAAGGGGGGGGACCAGACCCCTATCTGGCGGGAAAGTTATTTGGGAAGGTGACAAGAGCTATGCAAGAGCAGGGTGTGGTAGCGGTGGGGAAACACTGGGTGGGAAATGAGCAGGAGACGAGGAGGAGGTTGGATTGGGATACTGGACGGCATGCTGTTAGTGCCGAGGTTGATGATAGGACGTTGCATGAGGTGTATGTTTGGCCTTTTATGGAGGGGTTGAAGGAGGGGATGGGGGGGGTGATGTGTAGTTACCAGCGGGTTAACCACTCGTATGGGTGTCAGAATTCCAAGTTGATCAATGGGGTGTTGAAGCAAGAGTTGGGGTTTGAGGGGTTTGTGGTTAGTGATTGGGATGGGCAGGTCAGTGGGGTGGGGAGTGCGAATGCGGGGTTGGATTTGGTGATGCCGGGGAAGGGGTTTTGGGGGAGCAGTTTGGAGGAGGCGGTGAGGAATGGGAGTGTGGGTGAGGAGAGGGTGGATGATATGGCGAGGAGGGTGTTGGCGGGGTGGTATCTGCTGGGCCAGGATAGGGGATATCCGGAGAGGGCGATATGGGGGAATTTGGAGAGGCATGGCGCGGTGGATGTGATGGAGGATCATGGGGAGTTGATTAGGGAGATTGGGGCGGCGGGGACGGTGGTGGTGAAGAATGAGAAGGGGACGTTGCCGTTGGGGAAGAAGCGGAGGTTTGTTTGCGTTTTCGGGTATGATGCTCAGGTGAAGGCCAGTCCGTGGACGAACAGGGATCGGTATGGGGGTGGGTATGAGGAGAATAATGGGTGGGAGACGTTTAATGGGACCTTGATTACTGGGGGTGGATCGGGGAGTACCACACCGCCGTATGTGGTCAGCCCGTTTGAGGCGATTCAGCATCGAGTACGCAAAGAAGGGGGCATTCTTCGCTGGGACTTTTGGTCTGGCAACCCCACGCCATACTTCAACGCAGACGCCTGTACAGTCTTCATCAACTCTTACGCATCCGAGACATTCGACAGAAAGAACCTGACCGACAAATTCAGCGACGACCTCGTGCTCAACGTAGCCAGCTGGTGCAGCAACACCATCGTCATCGTCCACTCCACCAGCATCCGCTTAGTCGAAGCATTCATCACCCACCCCAACGTAACAGCCGTCGTCATGGCCGGCCTACCAGGCCAAGAATCCGGCAACAGTCTGGTTGACATTCTCTGGGGCGACGTCAACCCATCCGGCCGCCTGCCATACACCATTGCCAAATCAGAGCAAGACTACGGCGCTGTCCTCGATCCAGCAGGAGCAGAAGATGAAGACTTTCCCGAAGATGACTTTTCCAGAGAGGGTGTCTTGCTCGATTACCGAGCCTTTGACAGAGATGGCATCACACCCAGATTCGAATTCGGGTTTGGATTGAGCTACACCTCATTCTCGTATTCATCCTTGCATACCACTGCCAAACCCCGTGTCGATACCAACATGGGGGAGTGGCCCGAGAAAAACAAGGAAATCGTTCAAGGCGGACATCCAGACTTGTGGGATGTAGTGGCGGTAGTGACATGTCACATCACCAATACTGGCGATCTGCACGGAGCAGAGGTTGCGCAGCTTTATCTCGGTGTGCCGAATTCTGAAAAGGACGGGAAGACACCGGTTAGACAGCTGAGAGGGTTCAAGAAGGTTGGACCTCTTGCGCCGGGGGAGACAAAAAAGGTGATCTTTGAGTTGACAAGAAGGGACTTGAGTGTGTGGGATGTCGTCAAGCAGCAGTGGAGGATGAGGAGGGGAGAGTACAAGGTTCAGATCGGGGCGAGCAGTCGGGATTTGAGGTTGGAGACGGCTATCATTCTGGAATAGATGGACATCAGAGGATGTAAGGCGCCAATAATGGCTTGATAGATGAAATGGCGATTTAGACAACTTTTAACACCATGGTGTGATGGATGTAGTGAGCAATCTTGTATGCACATTCCTCAACATCCCAATATCACGATCAATGTGGTAATGTTGGGAGGCAGACACATGCTTAAAGCTGTCGATCATGATTGTCTGAATCAGCGCCGGACCTGACTCTTCCATGTTTTCGGACTCTCCAGAAACCTCGAACCATTGCGGGTACCTCAGCCGTGATTTAACACACGTCGGATCTAACCCGTACGTTCCATCCATCCGTATACGTCGACACACCAGCCACCCACTGCTGCTTTACCGTGCATCTATCCAGCACCCACTCCGCTCCATCTGCAATCGAGTTCCACTCAACCTCTTTCTCGTACTTGTTCTACAAAGATTATAGATTTGTCAGCCACCGTCACAAAGACCAAACGCTCCCAAGTTATCAGTGAGGACGAACGACTTACATCGTTGCAAAACCAAATAGCCGCATTCCAATTGCAGCTCACCCTCCCGCAGTTGCCCGGTCCGGGCCCGCTCTTTGCCATCCCCGACACCCGTCGGAGGTAATCAATGCCTTGGGCAATCTCCCTTGACCAGGTCAAGGAAACTCTATCGGTTAGGCATCCGTAGCTCTCCGGCTCGTCGGTCAAGACGGAGGCCTTGGGCGATGTGGTGATACCCATGCCAACGAGCTGTGCGTGAAAGCTGGTGTTCCAGCCAGGGTGGGAGGCTTCCATCTGGGCGATGGCGTCCTGGACTGTTCTGGTGACGGTGACTCTGGTGCTGATATCGGGGGCGGAGGGGTCAATGGGGGAGGTCCCACTGGATGGGAACGATCTAGTAGCCCGAGAAGCCGCCGGCGCTGCTGTTGCTGCTGCTGTTGTTGATGGGAGGGGAAAGGCCAGAAGACGGGGGAGCCGTAGATGGTCTGTGGGATTGTATTAGTGGCTTCTCCGTTGAGAGGTAAGGTTGTTGAGGGGGTAGATCATACGCAGGTGAAGGTCAGTAGACTGGCGAGCATGGCGGGAATGGACAACATCTTGTCGGTCTTGGCTTGGAGCATGCGTGGGTTGTTTGGTTCAAGCTGCGGTGGGAGCTTTGAAAAGCGTTTGGCAGGCTTCTGATAGATGCTTAGAACAGCCGGTTAGTGTGGGAAAGATCAGAAATTTCGGTGAATCCTCAGGCGGAGCAAGTGAATGGCTCTAGATAAAGGAGCTGGGAACCTCTCTTTCTCTGCCAGCTCCGCAGATGAGCGATATGCTACCCTGATCCCCACAATTTCAGCCGCAACTGCTCATTAGAAAGTCGGTCGTTGTTGCCATCCAATATCTTATTCAGGGCTAATTCTTCTGCTCCTTGCACGTGCCTTGGAGTACTCAGCAGCCGCCGCCCACTTGCTCAACAGTGTCGGCCTGTTGCCACCTTTCTGGCACGCCCAACAGCACCATAATCACTTGATCAACTTGTCTTTGAAGCTGTAATGGCAATTATACAGAGCTGTGATCACTGATGTATAAAGTTGGGATTACATAAGTACATACCTAGCTGGGACTATGGTTGACAAGGGTGTGATGACTTTCACATAGGACTGCCCGTCGGGACAGCCAGTAGCAAATTCCCGGATTCAATATTCCTCATTAATCCACTTCCCGGGTTGACGGCAACTGGACTTTCAGAAACCCCGTCTCTTGTCGCTGGTTCGAGCTTGCTTATTGACCGGGTCTGTGGGTGATTGGAATATCAAACACAAAGATCTGCGGCTCGTTATGCAACATCAACCCCGTTTTCTGTGACAGTCTCACCCGTGCCGTACCCCCCTGCACAACACTAAAACAACAAGCTTAAATTTCACGATTGGAAGGATTGAGGGGTTTCCTGTTCCGATTTTGGGGGACGGCACAGGTCACACCCAATGCTGTGTGCCTGTGTCATTCGAAGCCCGAGAGGAGACACGCGCGACAAAATGCAGACGGCATTTTCAAACCCCACCCCTGATAGAGTATCTCTCTGGTTTTGAGTTCATTCATACACTACCCGAGCACCACCTCCCCCCAGGGATGATGTGGACGGGAGATGTTTTTCATTTTGCTCTCTCCTTCTACCCACACACTCGTTCGATCATGACACCACACCGTATGATTTGGTGACCATCTCACGCGCGCAACTTGACAACACAACGCCCTGGCCGGCGACAACATAAGGCTATCTTATTATTCACTTAATTACTCACACACAATATGGACGCCCCAGAAGCAGTCGGGCCACCGGTCAAGTCCCTCTCTCACATCTTCCGCCGGAACCAACTCAGAATTCAATCCCCCGGCCCTTGGAGTCCGAGGAAATGGCCGCCAAAGAGCCCCTTGGGGATGTACGAGTTCTCAACGACATCAGCGAGAAACAAAGAGGAAGGCATCAGCGAATTCACCACCAAAGGAGGGAGAGACAAGGACAACAACGCCGGACCAACAATATGGGGCTTTCGTCGACCAACCTTCTTCCTGAGTGTAGCACTAGCGGTGGTGATTCTCATCGCCATAATCGTCGGCGGAGTAGCAGGGACAACAGCAGTGGCCAACGCACGGAGGTACCTCTTCCCCCAGCCTTCCTCTCCTATTAACGAGCCACTAACCACCAACCACAGTGAATCTTCCCTCTGTCCCCTCCCCACAACAGTAACCATCACCTCTCCTCCCTCCCCAACCCAAACCACCGGCCCCGAAGCCATCACCGTCCCCCGCCTCGGCCTTCTGGATTTCGACTGCGGCCGCATAGCCCTCTCTCGGCAGATCATCACCCTGGGCACAAACAGCTGGTCGTTCGACGTGAACTGCATGATGGACTTCAAGGGAGTAGGCGTGGATTTGACAGGGATGACAAGCTACACCTTTGAAGACTGCATAAAGGCTTGCGCGATCTACAATAACATAGCACGGAACAACACGTGTGTTGGGGTGGGGTTTAGTGCAAACCTGACGACGATATTACCCAAGGTGGGAGGAAATTGCTGGTTGAAGGGGTATTTACCGGAGATGAGCCCCGAGATGAACTTGGGGGCTGTGGCGGTGGTGGTTAGTGGGCCTAAGTTTATGGTTGAGGGGTGATGGGGAGGATAGTAACTTGAACGGGGAGAATGGGCAGAGGGAAAGCATGCAAAACTTGCAATTTGGCGAGATGTATGTCGATCGTGAACAACGACGATGACGGCGAAGAGAGGTAATACCCAGTGCGGTGTGGTCGCAGGTTGAACCCAGGCGTTTTTTTTTCTTGTACGTAAGTGGTTGGACAGGTAATGAATGATATGTATTTAATCACATTTCTCTCTCTTGTAATGATGATGATGATGGTGATGATGATGATGATGATGATGATGATGATGATGTTGTTGTTGTTGTTGTTGTTATTGTTGTTGTTGTTGTTGTTGTTGTTGTTGTTGTTGTTGTTGTTGTTGTTGTTGTTGTTGTTGTTGTTGTTGTTGTTGTTGTTGTTGTTGTTGTTGTTGTTGTTGTTGTTGTTGTTGTTGTTGTTGTTGTTGTTGTTGTTGTTGTTGTTGTTGTTGTTGTTGTTGTTGTTGTTGTTGTTGTTGTTGTTGTTGTTGTTGTTGTTGTTGTTGTTGTTGTTGTTGTTGTTGTCTCACTGTTGGGAAAATTGTGCAAGTGTTGATATAAAAAAAAGTCGAAAGAAAAGGAAAAAAGTAGTTATAAAAGGATCGAACCCACTACCTAAAGCGAAGAGCTCTAGTGGTGGTCTCCGGACTTTCATACTGATGGTCAGCCAGTGTGGATTCAGATACTGATCACTGAGCTACCAAATCAATGAATCCAGCTACGTTAGCTACTTCGCTGGTAGCTTGGAGCAGACTTGGGGTATATATAGGCCCATTGTCTTGCCATCACGGGGTTACTCCTCGACAGGTGTTGCCGGGTGATGACCGGCATGACGACGGCTGTGGGCATGCTGGCCAGTGGCTACTCAAATCTCAACACGTACTGGGCGTTTCCTGATCAACCAAGTCCTTGGTGCTTCCCTGTTTCCTACCTGAGTGGACTATGGATCCATAGCCTTTCCATACTAGGTAGGCATATCGCCAACCACGGTCACTGTAGCAGGTCGAGCTGCCAAGATTAGAGAAGACTGAGATTAACGACAGTAAACTACTGCAATAATGTAGCTAGCAAGAACCCAACAACAACGAAGCGAAGCGTAAACGACAGATATGACACCCAGCATCATCAACTCTGCAAAGCGACCCCCCATCCCCGACCAGACCCCAAGCCGTCCCCTTCGATTTCCACCAGCAAAGCGTGTATTACATATTATCCACCGCACTTTTCAACCCCATCATAGCAACCTCTCTCTTCCAGCCACAAGCTTCTGGCACCACCTTACCAGATAATAAGCGCCAACAAAGCCCCAGCCACAGTCCCCAAAATAGTGTGCAGCAGCGCCTTAACCACAATCACCAACCCCAGCACAACCTTATCAAGAGCCTTGATCAACCCAACAAGAGCCAACAACAACGGAGTCAGAATCTGGAGGACGCAAGCTATTTCCCTTGTTAGCATCACTTCCCCCCCTCTCCTGGTCTAGCTGGGAAAGCTTACCCAACCCAAGCTTGATAATCACCAACTTGATCGTGCAAGCAATCTCCCAAACCAAGAGCTCAATCTTGACAAGGAGACACTCTTTAGCGCAGGACTTATTCGGGCCGTCCTTGCCGCCGCCGTGGCCACCATCCTTATCATCGCCGCCGGTGCGGGCAAAGATAACAGTGTCCTCCCATGCGCGCTTGGCAAGGAGGGTGGTGGCCGAGGTGAGAGCGCTGGTGATGGCGTTGAAGTCGGGGGCGAGGGCGGCGGCGGCGGCGTTTTGCTGGTCGACGGAGGGGTTGTCTTGGACCGCGGCGGTGGTGGAGTCTGGTGAAGTGGTCAATGTCAGCAAGGGGTGGAATGTGAAGGGGAAAGGCGTGGCGTACTAATGTTGCCGGTATGAGTCTGCACAAGAGCAAGCAGAGTGTCGAGCTGATCAGCCTGGCTCTCGAGCTGGCGGGGAGAGAGCTGGCTCTCCGTCACGATGGGCCCGGCGAGAGCCGAGGTGGCCAGGGCAAGGAGGGAAAAGATGGCGGTCTTCATTTTTCGTGTTTGGTTTGGGTCTTTGGGAAAGATCAAGTTTGGCTGGTTGGTGAGATCAGGAGAGAGGCTGGTGCTGCTGGTGCTTGCTACTGCTGGTGAGAAGAATGGTGTCCAAAACGAGGAGATGAAGCCTCTATTTATCGTCGTCGTCGGACTTGATCGCGCGGTTTTCTTCCACAGAGACCTCCATCGAAACAGTATGTTCGATAGAGTCTCTGATCTCGAGGCAGCAGAGCCGATGTCTCCAGTTTCTGCTTGCGACGCTATTCCAAGTTTTCTTCGTGAAGGGATCGAGATGTTGATTGTGGCAAGGTCCTAGTTGCATCTCGGAGGTCTCTACTTTTGGCAGAGATGATGTCAACTGGCATGAGAATAAAGTAGCTCGTGCTTCGAGGTTGAACTTCTCCTGATGGCTCTGGTCTTCACGATAGCCTCAGCACACCCGCTCATGTACTTGGCAAGAATAGGAAAGAGTCGTGCTGATCATAGATAATCCAGTAAATGAACATATAGTAGGTACCAACTCACCACAAAGTAACCAGATAGTCAGAATCAGGCACTATGCTATGTTGTTCGGGCGTCCATTGGCTCAAGCCATGCCATGAAGTGGAGGCAAACAGGTTTCCCAATGCGCAGACTCCTATATGCCGCGGTAGACAAACATGCCACGGCTGCTGGCCCTTATGATCAGACATCCACGGATGTGGTGTTCAGCCGCCAAGAGGGAGGTCCTGTTCGACCAGAGACAAGAGAAAATTTCCCATTGGTGCCCCTTTTCACCGTCTCGTTGATGGAACGTTGAGAAAACCAGCGAACTCAATATCCTGGCCCCTCTACCTACATCCTGTCGAGGTCTCAGTTATTGAGTGATGCAACGCAATGATGTCAAGAGACAACATTAGAGCCTGAAGAGCGCTGCTGAAATCTGGATAGGTGGTCCATTCTCCGACTATGAAGCCTGATTCTCCTGCCAGATCCAACCGCAATCCATGTCGATTTTTATTTTCCGATAAAGCATAGAAGTGATTTGAACAAATCCAACAGCTAGAGGTGGTCGCATGGGATACCAGAAAATCATTTGTGCGGGAAATATCTGTTCCTGATCAACATGAAAATCAACGAGAAAAACCTGGGTAGCAGCCACACCGTTCCGCTGCGAACTGACATAGCACAGAGATCTCGCCACGACCGGCCGGAAAAGGAGGGCACAGGGGTGGAGAGCCTGCCGGACTGCACGAAAGAGAAGCGCTGCTAGACACGTCAATATGATTACGGAAGAGACCTCCTGTTCTCCCCGGGAACGTATAAGTGATCGGGACGGAGAGGGTTGGTGGCTGATGTGACGTTCGCGGGGCTGATTTACCCAGGGCGGCATGCAGATTGACAGGCACATAACGTGACAACTTGCGGGGAGGATGGATCGTCAGGGTATGATCGTGCGCATCGATTCATATAGGCGTCCCGAAATTAAAAAAACACCAGCCCAAGCTTGTGGGACGGGAAGGACCACTCCATTGTCGCGACGGAAATCATTTCGGACTATGTCGCCAGCGAGTGGAGGGCTCATGGTAGCTGACCGGGAGATTTGATACCAACCTCACGTTGAATGCGAGACTGCTGAAGAGAATGTCGAAGGAGATTTGGCGGCAAGTGAAGCCAGAATACCGGCTGAGGAGTTGGTTCATATATGGGGCATGTTGTGGCACCGGAGATTCTCATCTCCCATGCAAGTCGGTGTCCTTTTGCTCTGCTGGAGGGTGACACTTCTCTAGCGAGCCCTGAGGCCGTGTTGTTGCTGCAGTTGTCCCAAAACAGAGAAGATCAGCGCATCGTCCGATGGTAAAAGTGAAGCATTACGCCAAACACTTCCGACAGCACTGTAAATGTGTCTCGTTGACAGGCGGAATTGAGCGGAGAAGCGCTATGTTACGGTGCCATCATCATCTAAGCACAAGCGGCGGATATCATGGGCAACACTGAGGGCGATAGAATATATATGACGATGCCCAGCAGAATACGTGACCTGTCGGCTGTGTCAGAGAGGAGAGCTGTTGCTCGATGGGATCGCGCAGAAGGGGAGAAAATCCCCGCGGTGTTCACAAACTTCAGTAATTAGCTGGTGAAATCCAAGAACGGTTTCCGGTAATGGTTGAAGCTATCACCTACTCCTCTGTGACGAGCGAGCACGGGCCTCTAAGACTCGTCTTGATGAGTTCAGGCGCCGTGAGGGGGAGGGCGGGATGATGTCCCTAGGGGTGGGAGACTGACAGAAGAAAACCCCTCCAGAGGTCGGTGGAGACTCTGGGTCAGTGTCTCCGGCTCGGAAGTTGTCAAGTCCCGTGTGTGTCACTTTGGGCAAGAAGGGAGACCTGTCGACTGTGAAGTAGAGGAAGGAACGGCTCTGGGACGACCGACTTTGGAAACATGCAACTTCTTTGACAGTGTGGTCGACGTGGGGGTCTGACCACTATTACTCTGATCAAAAAGGATGTCAGCTCTGCAGAACGGAATGTCTGTCATTGTTTCAAGAGCAGTTAAAGTTGGCTCATATTTTACTTATCTTGACCTATTGAACAATTTTACCCCCGCGTTCTCTCCCTTACTTGGCTTGGTCTGCTCTGTCGGGTCCAGACGCGCCTCGTCTTTCTCAGGAAAGGTACGCGACTACTGATAAGTCAACACGCTTAGGAACTTGGAACAAGCAGACTGGAAATTGCCTACATTTTTGCTAACGTTGCTTGCCCGCCAGATGATGGCTACCCTGGAATGCCAGGTGGTCGTTATCTGTCCGTCTCTCTTGCGACTGCTGCACGGCTCAGGGAATTCACTGTTTGGAATGGAGGAAAAAACAAGTGGGCCAAATCACCAAGACGCGTTGCCGTAAAGTTATAACGAGTCGCTCATCACAGATTGCGCCATCATGTTCGTTGCCTCACCACCACGCTCCTTACACCACATTCGTTTTACTCGCCCTTAAGGTCATGCGCCGATTCTCGCCACCTGAATCTCCTGTGGTTTCACCAACAACGGGTTCATGCCCCAACATCATGCCCATGATGGCCAACAAGAACATGAAGCCCGCCGCCATGAAGTCGATGATGGCTACCCCCGTCACCTACATCCCACCACTTTGCGATGGCGCCTGCGGTACCACCCCTCGATCTCAGCAGCCAATGTGGTCAATGATGTGGCAGGAAATAATGCAGATGATGCGAATGATGCCCAACATGTGCTGGGCCATGCTCACCCAGCGCAAGCATATGTCCTGGGCCGACATGGGAGACATGATGATACACACCATGCTCACGTGCATGGAGATGTGCATGATGGTTATGGCTGTCCCGCTCTGGATGATGATGCCTGGTGCCATGTTCGCCATATGGATGTGCACCTGTGCCTTGATGGTCATGGGCATGTGCTGGATGCTCAACGGCAAAGAGCAGATGCACATGTGCGCCATGGAGTCTGATGGCTGGATGATGGGCCCGGAGATGGACAATGAAAAGTGGATGTTCATGGGCGGGATGGGTATGAGGTATGTCCTCTCATTCTTTGCCTGGTGTGTTTAGAGACCACAACTAATCGATACAAGCTCTCGCCACTGCCACCAACAAGCCCTTCCTATGCTCTCTCGCATGTTTAACCGTCCCATGATGTGCATCTGCATGCCCACCTGGGGTATGCCCTTCGACATGATGTTCATGATGCTCCAGCGTTGCATGGTGATGCCCAGCCAAGTCCGCAGAAACCTCTACGCCCAGATGCGCACTGCTCTCCTCGACGACTCTATACACCGCTGCGTCGTCCTTTGCCACAACGATAGTGCCGTCCTCGTCTCCCAGGCCATGGCTCAGCTCTGCTCCGACCTGCCCGCTGAGAAGATGTGCAAGCTCGAGATCTACTCCTTCGGTGCCGCTGCCTGCGAGTTCATGATGCCCCGTGGTGAATCCACCATGGATAGCGAGCCTGCCCACCACCAGTCAATGGACATGATGATGAATGACCGCAAGGGAGTTCACATGGAGCACTTCGCCATGACGACTGATCCTTTCGCTCAAATGGGTGTTCTTGAGAGCGTGCGCCAAAACATGAGCGGTCGTTTCTGCGGCGGCGTCTTCATCATGGACAACAAGAAGGCTATGTCTATGGGCAAGATGAGCCAAGACGCCATGAACATGCAGATGATGTGCTCCGGCCTGATGATGGAGGACTACATGATGATGATGTTCTCTGCCCAAATGTCGATGGGTGCTTCCTCGGGCACTCCTAGCTCCATGGACAGCAACATGATGATCGATCGCGACTGCGCCGAGAAACGGGAGATTGCTGCCATGTCCAACTACTATGCCGCCTCTCAGACCAAGAAGGGTAGCAAGCGTTTGAGCTGGACTGGCCTTGCTGCCACCGCTGGTCAGAAGAACGGTGTCAGCGCCGGCATGATCGGTCTTGAGCAGGCTCGCAAAGGATGCAAGGGTTGCAATGGCCACAAGGCTCGTGAGGTCAGCTGGCTGTCACGCTATGTGTCCATGGGCCATATGATGGACAAGAACATGTCGGAGGGCAACATGGCTCGCTCTCCATGAGCCACTGGAGATAACATCTATTGATCTTCTTGTATACCTACATCCTGTATTGTGCTGAACGGGGTAATGTGGAGAAATTTTGAAAGGTTCTCACAGATTCCCTATCATTTGTTGTTTATACCAAGCTGGTGGAAGTGATTGAGGGATTGTCATCGACAAATAAATTTCATGAAAATGCGAACGCGATATATGAAACAGAATCCGTGATTAGATGGTGGTCCACCCTTTCTCGAGATTTAAGGCAACCAGCTGAAGGTAGACACAGAACAGGGGGTTTCCCGGGATCTTGCTGATACTCGGTCTTCGTGTTGCATCCCGGTGTATCACAACAGATGTATCGGGAGGTCGACTACCTTCGTTGTATCACCTGTTCATTGGGTCTGATTCCTTTTTTGGAGCGCCACTTCAATTTCTGGATACTTTTCGGAGCCTTTTTCGCGGGATGATACGGGGCCTAGACCGTGACAGGGATAGAAGTCAGCATTCAATATCTTCTTCCTCTCTGCTGGTCTGGCTGTGAAGAGCTTCACTGCCATGCTGTTGTGTATTGCTGAGCGCCGAGCCAAAGATCGACCCAGATTTAACCAATATAAAACCCAGTCCCACCAGACAATCTGTTCTACCGCTCTTTGCTCTTTTTCCTTCTGGGTGGCTCCTTTTCCTTCTGGGTAGCTCCAAGATGGACGTCGCTATCCCATTTGGTTTGCCACGGGGAGTCTCGTTTATTATCTTTTGGGTACTATATACATCGCTTGCACGGGCCGACCGCTTCACCAACCCACCATATGACTCGCGAGATCTGCAAGAACACTATGCCATCGGGCAAAAGATCCAGGTCACCTGGGTAGCGGCTGGACTCCGGAAAATCACGCTCGAAGTTCGGCAGTGGACGCAGAAGAGGGATGGTGATGTTATTGGCATTCTAGCTCGTGAGTACCTACCACTCATAAAAGCCC
Organism: Podospora pseudocomata; assembly: GCF_035222375.1. NCBI lineage: Eukaryota > Fungi > Ascomycota > Sordariomycetes > Sordariales > Podosporaceae > Podospora > Podospora pseudocomata. The sequence goes on along the minus strand of NC_085888.1, from coordinate 1,427,101 downwards.
ATGATGATGGCAGGAGAAAGTCTTTTGACCTTTCAGCTTTCAGAAGACGCACAGAACCAACAGACGCTCCAGTGGGTCATCGGAGAGGGTGACAATATCGACAGCAAAGCCATTGCCAACAACCCACGCTTCGTGCTGGTTATTACTGATCCGCCCCCCGGTAACCATGCCGATATCATGATCGAAAAGTACGGTTACGAGAATGGCTCGCTTTGGAGCCGGGCGTTTATCTTGGAGGACGTAGCCCAAACATCCCTGATGACATCGGCGACGTCAACAGAGACATTTTCGACGTTGACGCAACCGACGATATCCAGTACAGTCTTCCCGACGTCTGATCCCTCTACCCCAGTCAACAACGGCGATCTGCCTCAGACAGCGAAGGTCGGCATCGGCGTTGGAGTTGGGCTTGGGTCCCTGCTGCTGATAACTTTGTCTGTTCTTCTGACAAGATTTGTCTTGAAGCGGCGGGGCAGAGACAGCAAGGCGGATTTCGCCAGCGTTCCGAATGAGGAAATGGTTCATGATGTTGGCAAACCACCGCTTTACTCAAGCCCTTTCGTTGTGCACAGCGTTAATGGGCATAGCAACGCGGCTGAGTTGGCTACTCAGCCTACGTCGGTGGAGGCGGGAACTGAAATCGGGTATCTTGAAGGGTGACGGCCGAATCAATGGTCGCGGTGTTGGGTTTTGGTGACATGTAACACATAGGGGTTGGAAGGCTGTAGCTAGGTAGATAGGTATACACCCAAATAATACACAAATGAAGTGGAATTTGTCGAGGAGAAGAGCGAACAACCCAGGGGCGGTAAAACCTGTCAGTCGAAAGGGTACATGTATGCAATGCTTTCATGTCGAGTCCCTTGATGGAAAGACTAATTTGATAGCCCACTGAGCCACACGGCACATGTGCCCACTTTAAAGTGTGACAAGTGTCAGAAAGTCACCACAATGTGCGACCTGTTCAAAAACTCTTATTCGACTCTGTCATCATACACACATTGTGTCACAACTTTCCATCACTTGTTTGGTCCCTTGCGCCTACACGTGTGCCGTTGTACAGGTCCCTCCAACAGGTCTTCAGAAGCAAAGAGGGAGGGTTTTACAACCTACCTTATATTGTCGGAACCCGCGTCGGTGAACTTGATCGCTCCGTCATCCGGTTCTTCTCTTTTCCGCTTTATCCTCGAAGTAAACCATTTATGTTTCCAAAAAAAGCCATGAGGGTCCGGCTCTTCAAACCAATTCAGCAGGCGGTTAGCCTGGCATTTCTAGTGCAGCATGTGGTGTCGGCTGTTGAACCACTGGGCGTGACGTGGATCAATCCACCTTTCGATGATTTGACTGGGATTCCGCAACGCTTTGCTCTCGGCAGTAAAATTCTTATTGAATGGAGCGTTGGGATGGCATACTCCGATTCCTTGACGATTGAAATTTGGCACTTACGACCTGGACCTTGGGACTCGGGATCGGACCTGATTGGCACTTTGCTCAGTACGTCATTGTTGACCAGAACCGTTGTTCAAACTGTCGCTGAAAGTTTAAGCTGATAGAGGACATCTACTATTCATCCGACCTTCTCGTCCAGGAGTGGTGGGACATCGGGGACCATGACAATATCAACAACTCAATTCTCTTCGACAGCCGGGAATTTAGACTTCGGCTCCGTCGATCTGACGACCCGAACTGGAAAAGTGACAGTGGAATGTTTTATATCCAAGACAATCCACACCCAGATGCATCTTCCATGACGCCTACGACATCCAAAATAGGGACAGTCACAGCGCCGGAAACATTGGAAAACGAGGCTCTTGACAGCAGCAACGAACTTTCCCAGACTGCGAAAACAGGAATTGGGGTAGGAGTCGGATTTGGCTCTGCTGTACTCATTGTACTGGCAATCTTGACAACGAGGCTTTTCATGATCCGGCAGAATAAAACTAAGCAGGCGGACATTTCTGGCGAGGATGTCGAGACTCATGATGTCGCTAAACTCACCAACATTATCCTTGTTTCGTTACCAACACATGAACTGGCGGCTAACAAAGCCCAGCCCATGAGCTGGTCGCGAACAAATATTACCCAGCACATGAGCTTGCTGGAAAGAAATACGAGAACCTGGTGGTTGAGTTGCCGGCTGAGCCAAGTGCTCAAGAGGGGGAAGGGAAACATGCGTCTGAACCTCCCAGGTCAAGCACTGAGGGAAAGGATTGCAGTAAATGGCCGGCCACATTCTTTTTGTGGTGCCAACTTCACTTTCAAACACTGTTGTCAACTGGAGAATGGGGCTAGGCTAGGTATTGATGTAATGAATATGTTTTCAAGCTTGGAATGCAAAGTTACTGCAAGAGAGAGGCTTGCCGGATCTAGGTAATAACATTTCTTCAAAAGGCAAGATATCTGGCCTTTAGGCCGTAGGAATAGTATATGTATGTGGAATTGCTAAGGTACTATTGCCTAATCAGTCTAGACAGATACCTACGGAAATAGGTAGATACCATCCAAGTGCCCGGTTGAGATTATGTTGTCCGAGCCTTCATTATCTGCTACCCAAGCTTTACTCAGACACGGCCCAGCTTTGAAAGGCCAGGGAGCTAGGTAACGGTCAGGTACAATGAAGGGAAGCCGAATAGTTTCGGTCCAACACTCGGTTCAGTGATGCACAGCATCAATTCTACAGGCACCCAACAGTGGTTTCGCCACATCAAGGCATCCGGCAATGCAGGCATGGCCTTTATTGCCGGATCCAGAATGGTCTGCGGTTTTAAACCACAGATATGTAATATGTCTCTAGTTTGCAACCCCTAGCGTTCTGTGGCACCGAATTACTACAGCAAACCTGGAACCCGCCCTTAACTTGTATCTCTCAGCATGACTGTCTTTGCTAGCACTGTCACCAGCGAGCAAGCCGTTGCAGCCTTTGCTCCCCAAGTCAAAGGACGCACCTTCGTCATCACCGGTGCCGGCCAACCTAGTATCGGGAGCTCAATCGCCATCGAACTCGCCAAAGCATCACCAGCTCACCTTCTGATCGCCTCCCGCACCGCTGAAAACGTCCACCCGGTGATCGCAGCCATCCGGGAACAAGACCCATCAGTCAAAACAACATTTATCCAACTCGACCTCTCCAACCATGACTCAGTCCGCCGTGCGGCACAGGAAATCCTGGCAGCTACCAAATCCAAAATCGACGTTCTCATCAACAGCGCCGGAAACATGGCCCTCAAGAAATACACCCTCGACAAGCAAGGCATAGAAATGCAAATGTCCGTCAACCATGTCGGACACTTCCTCCTGACGAACCTTCTCACCCCCGCCCTTCTCACCGGTGCCAAGAGCCCCTACGGAGCCCGCGTCATCAACCTCACCAGCGTAGGGTACCAAATCTCCCCTGTCCGCTTTGACGACGTCTCCTTCTGCGACGGCAAAACCTACGACATGTGGACAGGTTACGGCCAGGCCAAGACAGCGCAGATCCTGTTTGCGTATGGTTTGACAGACCGGCTGAAGAACCGCGGTGTGGTGGCTTTTGCTTGCCACCCGGGGTCTAATCTTGATACTAAACTTGGGTCACACTTGGTGATGGATGATTACAGCGATGTTTTGCCCACCACCAAGCGTAACACAGGTCAGGAGTTTAGCTTCACTGTTGGCGATGAGCCGCGGTTCAAGACGTATGAGCAGATTGGTGCTACGCCTCTTATTGCTGCGCTGGATCCGGATTTGGCAGGGCGAGGGCCGGCGTACTTGCAGAATGGAGAGGTTGTGGAACCTGTTGCGAGACATGCGGTGTATGATAAGGGGGGGGTGGATAGGTGCTGGAGACTGAGTGAGGAGTTGGTTGGGCAGAAGTTTGAGTATTAAGTCTAGGGGAGAATGAGGTAGCCCATGGGAAAGCGGTGGAAAATCATCGTTGTGGCAGGCTGAAGGCGCGTTGTTTGTGGACATCCACTCTTTATGTGTGTGAGGTCGATTATCTCTGAATCAGTCACAATCAATCCCCTGGTTCTTGAAGTATGCTGCAATACACTTGTAATTCGCAAAATCATCTCGTCTCTGGCAACTGGGACGCTGGAAAGGGGGGCGGCCTTGGAATTAGCGGCTTGGCACAAGTGATTCAGGGGCTCAGGGGATCCAAGGACGATTTGGCATGATAATTCTATTAAACAGTCTAAGTTTCTAACACAAATTGCTTTTCCTGTAGCACTGTAAAATCATCCCACACAACAGTGTCTTGGTGGCAATACGGAACAACCTATCTGTGCACCTTCTTTTCTGACCACAATCCTCGACAGATTCAACTTGAAGCCCAGGACTGACTTCTGGTCTGGCCCAATGATCACGTTCTTCTCCCACACCCGCTCATAGAACCACAGCGGCGGTGTTGACATTGGCTTTGGTGTTCTGGATGAAGTAGTTTTGAGTCAGCTCTTGTGTCTCATGACTTCTCCCCAAACTGCCTTCAAGTGCTCGCTTACCTTGAAGAATACCGACGAAATTAAACTGGCTGCAGCAGCGACGTAAACACAGATGAAAGTCTTATTCCAGGACTGGACAATAATCTCGAGGGCGCGTGATCGTTGCTCGAGTGACAATGACTCAAAGACCTGGTTGCTAGCTCCAGCAACGACATGCGACAACTCCTCGACGGGAATCTGTGGTAGCGCATCATGAAGTCCGCTTGTTGCTGTGTTGATGAATACGGCACCACTGATGGAGAGACCAAACGTGATTCCCGTCAGTTGCCCTACAATAATGTCAGTCATGAAGGGCAAAGTAATCAGAAAGGTTTGTATGATGATGAAGCTTACCAACGAGCATGAGGGCGAGCCCATAGGGTGCGTCTTTGGGGGCGACAACTGACTGAACGACGGCAAATGCATTTTGTGCATAGGCGCCAATTCCAAAGGCCAAGAACAGCTCGATGACATAAAAGGCACCAACCGGTGTGCCCCCATTGATGTAGTGGGCTAGATATCGCGTTAGACACCAAAGCGTTGGTCAAAGGAATGTCACAGATGGCTGGAACTTACCCATGAGTGCAGCTGTGATAAGAGTCAAAGCACTTCCTCCTACGAACCAAGGTTTATACCAACCCCATCTGCTTATCAGGTGTCCACTCACGGGCATTATCGTGATAAGCGCGAGGATGAATGGCAGCAGTCGAAGAGCCGTATAGATTGCTGAGTCTCCCTTGGAAAACTGGAAGTAGATGGGAATCCAGTATGTAGACATGTAGCAAGCCGCAGAGCCGCCAGCGCAGGCAATGAAAAGCAATACCGGCATCTTCTGCTTCAGCATGGGCACAGGAAACAGACGTTTATGCTCCGTCGTGAAGAGACAAAACGACTGCTGGAGAGCGAATGCGATCCAAAGAACACCGCTGACGACGAATAATGCGACGATCGAGCCACTGTTCCAGGGGAATTGCACTCCGCCTAGATTGATAGCCATGACGATGGTTGCCATGGCGCCAATGCTGATGATGACGCCAACCCAGTCCATGAGAGCGAGCTTTTCAGACTGCTTTTTGTTCGGCAACGGGTTGGCCGAGGGGATGACGAAGAGATAGGTAGGCAGAAGGATAGCCCCGAAAAGGAGATTGATGTAGAACCCCCATCGCCAGTTGTACAACGAGAAGGCGCCTCCGACAGCTGGACCACAAACGGTTCCTACGCCCCAGGTGCCTCCGCTAAATGCGCCAGTCGACCATGTCAGTATGGATGATAGCAAATGAGGCCATTGAGCAGCGCATACTTACACGTAGCTAAGGTATGTGGGACGCTCCTTATCCGTAGTATGCATAGACATGAGTACCTGAAGACCGACATACATCCCGTTCCCACCGGCACCGGCCATGACACGACCAATGATTTCAGCATCAATGTTTGGTGCTGCGCCGCAAAGTGCCGAGCCGGCGAGGAAGAAGACAAAAGATATGATGTAAACCCATTTGGAATCATACATTGTGTAAAGTCTTCCGAATGGGAGGATAGTTGCCATCCCCCCGATCATAAATCTGTCGGTTTTGGGGTACCATCAGCCTTCGGATCAGGAAATGGTGCCGGAAATCGGACTCGTGCTTACCCGACGGACAGCCATGGTAGCTTGTCAACTCCGTTGAGATCGTTAACAACGACCTTTTCACGATCACGAGTCAGTAGGAGATGGTTTATGGGAACACAATGGTGAAATATGTACCGGAATGATGTTGGCAACGATAGTGTTGTCCAACGAGTAGACGAAGATAGCCGTCAAGGTGCTGATAACAAAAGCTGCCCACTGCCCAATTGTCAGTACGGTGACGTCTTGCCAGCAGCTGCGACCAGGGTCATGTAGGTAAACACACGCGGGCACCGGTTATTTTTCGTTGCGGCTCATCTTCTGCAGTCAAAGCTTGCTGAGGGGATGAGGAACGAGAAGGGGAGGATTTCTCCACTTTCTCCATATCTCTCCCATTCCCCAAAGCAGCAATTTCCGTGTTGTTGGCGGGAGTTGGATCGTCCATGAGGTGTGGTAGGGTAGGAGACGGATAGTGGCAAGTCGAAACGAACGGCGAGCTGATTGGGACTTCACCTTTCCTTGTTAAGGAACGACACGTAGTAATCATGCATAGAAAGAAGCGGTGAACCACCAACAAAAAGGCATCAGGGGCCACAAAGCAGGAAATGGAAACTGTTCCTGATTTATGTTGGCTTCAAGGGCCGAAAAATCTCGGCTGAGGCTGCGATGGCAGGATGCCATCTTCTGCCAGTAAGGCTTCACGGTCTGCAAGATTATGTGAGGGATATGAGTGTTGGTCTGAGCAGAGGGCCAATCGCTTCTCAAGTATATTACTCTGTTGCATCTCATTCAACGAAATTGGCAAGGAATGGGACGATCTCTGACAGAGCAAAACAAAGTTCCAGTCGCTCGCAACAAGGCAAGTAGCTCTAAAGTCCGAAACGCAAATTGTCCATTATTAATCCGGACATAAGGGATTCCCGACATGTAACCACAGATAAAGAACTGAAACCGGACCCAGATAAGGATTTCGATTGACAGCTCAGTGCTAAGTGATTCCTCGATATGTGATTACTCGCAACATGTAATAAGGGATAGCTTTTAGGTTCATTAATCTTCGATAACTATGACTGCTCAATGGTAGGCATGGACCAGCAAAGCGCGCAGGTAATGACCGAAGTACTGACCACCGCCTTTTGTTTGCATATTGTTTATGTGTGCATCAACCTTGCATAACCTTCTGTAGCCCTTTCACAGGCATCCATGAGTAGGTAACACCCAAGGACTGAGTGTAAGGCCCGAGCATTCAAGGGGGCGAAGCCATAATATATTATGTAGGTAAATATTCAGCTGCTGAAGACCGTGGGACGATCGGCAAGAACCCGGGCGAATCGCAGTCAGGGTCCCGGTGGATGGCAAGCTGACATGCATAATTGCTCATACAATCACTATTATATCACACAGTATGTGTAAGTGCTGACCTACCTAACTACAACATTATCAGGGTACATGTCCGGCGAACTGAATACCCATGTGGGAAGTAAACTGCGTCGATGGCAGGCTATTGTTCAGATATGCAACACTTGATCCTTATGAAAAGTTCTCTCTGATAACTGATAAGGTGCGATTCTCAAAGAGCTATGTCGTTGCATGTGGAGTCGTGATACGCTGTGCTACCTTCGGAGCCGGACTAAATCAGGATACCGCACCACATCAATTTGAGCCCTATGCAGATTGTCGGTGGCGAGCGCATGGGCATGGCACAGCTAAGCTTCTTTCTATTCCATGCGGCTGTTTGAGGGGGACTGTGGTTTTGGATCGAGATCGTCGAATGAGTTGGGTATCCTGTGGGCTCAACCAAAAGGAATCCGTCTGCGGACCTTGTCTAAACTAGGCAATTCTCCGGACAAGAACGGCAGAGTGACCCCCACATAGGTAGAATATTGGTTCCGTTGACATAGGTACAAAGCGTACTGATGACTGATGGCCGGCATGGGATAAACAGGGCAAGGTTTCCATTGGTAGGAATCCTTGCCAGCCCAATGTGTGGCATTACACTGACGCGCCATCTTGAGGACAGAACTGGAGACCTCGGACTGCAGCGTAGGGTCAAGGGCCCAAACATCAATGGAAAATTCTTTGAACTATCCTCAAGTCCCTCTCATCTGACGCAAAAGGCCTGTAGACTGTGCTTACCTAGGTAGAGCATGCTGCTTATTTTGGGGGACTTTTCATCAACCACGGAATTTTCCATTCTTCCGACGACGAACACGCGTTTGAGCTTCTTGCTCCGCACTTTGCAGTAAGGGTTGTGTGGATGGGGCGCAGTCCAGTCGGAAGCCGGATATCGAAACACTCAGTATTCTGGCGGTGGCGCGAAGCGGCCCTTCCCTTTACCGTTCAACGGCTCCCAATTCCGGTACTTGGAGGGCTGATGATGCAATACAATATGCGGCATCCGGGATCACGTATCGGATAAACGCAAGACGATGAAGAAATGCAGCTTCAATTGGTGGTGCTTAGTGGTACTCAGGATTGATCGTTGCTAACGGGTTACATTTGTTGTAGAGGACCACACTAGTAGTACAGCTCCACACAGCTATCCCACAATGCGGCTCAGAGGCGTGGGATATCTTCTCCCACTTGACAAAGTCGGCTCTGCTCGCACTTAAAGTAAATAGGTAGCCCACGAGGGGATGCTGGGGAAACCGAGTCTGGACCCTGGTGAAGTTGATACCTCTTTCAGCACCCTGAACGCCGAATCGACAATGCAATCAAGCCAGAGAAAACGGGTGGTTTCATCATGTATCCCTTGTTACACCAGGAAACAGAAGGTTGGTTGCAATTGCACATACCAGGGAATCTTGGCATCAAGTCCCTAACTGACATGCTATCCCGTCACAGTGCAACCGGCAGTATCCATGTAACCATTGCAGCCGCCGTCGACGCCCCGAACAATGCGCCTACAACCCTTCTCAAGCTACATTACCACCCAGTCCATCCCAAACCCAGAAAGACCACCTTCATGATGACGAAATCCAAACAGATGAGAGCCAACAAGAGGCTCAGGCTGAAAGGAGGCCCTCTGCTTCATCTTCAGTCCAGGACACGATCAACTGGGGGGGTCTCAAAGAGGGGAGAGAACCGACATCCCTTGCGGAGGTTTTCGGGTATTTTGAGAATAGCAAATCCAACACGATTGCTCTGGTGAGAAAGGTAAGTTGCGTCCGAGTCAGACGTCTTTTCTCACGCTTACCACGCCTCACAGCTAGGGGCAGATGACGATGCAACGGGGCACAGCAGCGAGCCCGTGCCAGTGCCAGAAGAAACGGCGATCATAGCCCAAAGGCTGTTCGCTTCAATGCCTAATCGTTCCATCCTCGACTTTCTGGTACGGTATTTCATCGCGGAGGTTAGCTGGTAAGTTCCGCCGATGCAATTTGTCCAACCACGTTACCTATTCAACAAAAGAGTAGCTGACAAGGCTTCAACCCAGGATGGATCAGCTCATATATCCGCCTTGGTTTCTTTCACATTATCAGAAATGGTGGGAAATGGAGCGGACATCGACTGCCTACGGTATCGAGTTTGCAGTGCTGGTTCTCAGGATATGTTCCTATGCCTCTCAATTCCTCCCTTCGCCGACCTGTACTATCGACAGCATCAGGGGAGTGCCGCTGGCTGACATCCGTAAGTCCTGTGATAGAGTGGCCGATGCACTCACACCAATCTGCTCACGCCTCGACGCACACGGGTCTCTTATACGGGTTCAGCACGTCGCTTTTGCTGGGCTGAGGTCCCTGTGCCAGGGCCGAACAAATGCGCACTGGGAAGCGCTAAGTTGCGCTGTTCGAGTGGCACAGAGAATTGGGCTGCATGTTGATGCCACATCAGGTTTTTACAGCCCCAACATGGACGAGCTCGAAAAGGAAATGAGACGGAGGACGTTTTGCAATCTTTATGTCTGGGACAGTGTGCTATCTAAACGTCTGGATCAAATCCCTTTCTTACCAGACGCACTGAACCCTGACACCATGCCTCGAATGCACCTTGTGCTTGGCCTCGACGACGTCCCTCAAGCCGATGCTCCTGACCTGTTCACCGAGCGCGTGCTCGAGGCACAGCTAGCCAACTTCTGGCGGACTCATGGTTCCGGGAACGCGACTGAATACGACCCCATTGCTGCAGAGGAACGATACGAGAAGTTCTGCAGCGAGTTTCTTCCCGAAATACCACCTGTCTTTGCTCTCTACCCTGACACATGCGACAAGTGGGATACCCGTCTTCCAACCTTACCGTTACAGCGTCAGATGTTTCATATGGCTATCTTGGAGTCGCTTTGCCACAACTTCCGCCCTGCGCTATTTCAGGAGGCCAACTCGATTCAGCAACTCCCAGCCTACAAGCAGATATTGCTCTCATCCCACAAGCGAGCGCTGGCCGTCATAGCACTAAACTTACTTGAAGGTGTCTCTGCCCTCCATCTGATGATGGGTGGCTCACACACACGCCATGCGAGTCTCATCATCCCAACCTTTGAGGCTGCAGTGGTCCTTTTGTGTCTCTGCTCCGACGGAAACTTCCCACCAAAAGCAGAGACCACACTCCGAAGGGGGTCCACTACCAGCATGACGAAGTCCTCAGATCCCTTCGGAGTAGGCGTCACTGACGTTACTAAGGACGAGTGCATCCAGGCTGTAAGGAGTGCGCTGGGCCGACTACAAACTCTTGCCGATATGAACCACATGGCTGAGGTGGGCGCAAGAACGCTCACACGCCTTCTTGGAAAGATAGAGAAGATCAGTGATACCACGGTTAGCGAGGCCAACACACTAATGAGACTGGATACCGATCCAATCGTCGTCACTGATCCCGCACTTCAGCTGTCGGAGGCGTGGAATTGCCTACAGACGCCAGACTATGCCGAAGTAGAGTTCTTGGCTGAGAATACACCAACAACTGATATGAGTGTATTTAGTTGGTTTTGAAGATATGGATTTATACGTGAATATTGCATGAACACAAGACAGGCGTTAGGGTGTTGGGAAATAGGGTCATGTCAAACTTACGAAGCTGCTCTCAACTGATGATCCTGGAATCGCAAATAGATACTGTGTCTTTTCCCCATGTCATAGCAATAATGGTATTGTTGTGCCAGTTGCCTGCCTTACCTATTTACCTACTACATTATAGAATGGAGACAGGCAGCGTTGGGCCGCGCGATGCTCTCCATAGAGAAATGACATAGTGAAAATGATAAGGTATTCTACACATGGATTACCTTATGTGATATGTAGAAACGAAAGTGCCCCTTGGCCATTTATGAAGCTGTAAAGGAGGCAGCATCCCGCAGGTTATGCAACACAAATGAGCAGACATGATTCCTATGTGCACGCACAATAATATGCCTCACACTCATGCACAGCTCCCTCGTCTCCTAGTGTAGTCCTCATATGAGCACCTACAAATAGTTGGGTGGACGATAATCAATTTTCTGGCTCGGTGCTACTCTCTCTGAAAGCTATACATCCGTTCCCTCCGAGCAGTCGAGCCGGTACCTTCCGACCGGCAGATATCGGCCGACATTTCTCGGCTCAGACTGACCCTCAAACTCACTCTCGTGCGTGCCCGGGCCTCAGCCTTTGTGAGCGGGCCCGCTCAGGCAAAGCTGGTTGTAACACAGAAATGAATCGGCCGACGTAGCATGGTTTCCGGTCCCGGTGGGGGCCATCGGTGCTGACGCCGAGCCTGGCGGGAAACCACCTTCACTGCTGCCATCATGGGTTGGAACTTCTGCTCATCTTTCCCCATTGCGTATGGAAGCATTTGTATTAGGCTCAACACAACCGTCCCCTAACAGTGCCCTTCAGTGCAAACTCCTACAATATGGCTCTTCTGAACATCTATACGACGCTTACTAGCTTCCTGTCGCCAACAGCCACACTCTGGCTGGCTGTTTCGCTCACAGTCCTTGGTTCTTATTTGCTGTACCAATGGCTGCTTCCCAAACCGCTCCCCGGCATTCCGTTCAACACGGAAGCTACAAAGTCGTTGTTCGGTGACGCACCAGCCATGAGCAGGGAAATCAGCGTCACGGGAGAGTTTAGCATGTGGCTAGCCCATCAGGTCGAACGAATGGGTGAACCCATCTGCCAAGTCTTCATCCGTCCGTTTTCCAAGCCATGGATCCTGGTGGGCGATTTCCACGAAGCTCAGGACATTTTGATGCGCCGCACCGAGTTTGAGAAGCCTCAGTTCTTGATCGACGGGCTCCTCGCTTTGGGTGATTGGAATGCGAGGTACAAGACCAACGACCCCACCTTCCGAGCCCGCCGCCACCTCAAGCAAGACTTGATGGCACCAAACTTCCTGAACAGCTTCATGGGCCCTTTTCTTCACAGCGAGGGGTTGAAGCTCGTCAAGCTTTTCGAGGCAAAGATGAAGCTTGCCGATGGGAGACCGTTTTCTGTGAGGTCGGATTACTACCACGCTGCCCTCGACACCATGGTTCACTACGCCTTCGGCGGAAATATTCCAGACTCGGCAACGGACCCTCAGTTGGAGACGATATCCAATATGAGGCCCTCGCAAATCCCCCCAGCCAGCAAGGACGAGCCTGTGATCTTTCCTGAGACTCCAATCTCGCCATTCCTCGCCGCTGTCCATCACGCACCTGATGTCTTGGAAAAGACCACAATTGCCTGGGCGCCCAAACTCAGTTTCTGGTGGTGGAGCCAACAGCCATGGTTCCGGAAGATCTTCTCACAAAAGGAACAAGTCGTCCCCAAGCAGCTCGACGTGGCGATTCGGAATTTTGAAGCGGGCGAGGTCAAGACAGCTCTGGAGCACCATCTGATGCGGGAGAAAATTGCAGCTGAGAAACAAGGGCGTGAGCCTCTGTTGAACAGTCACATCATGGTCGATGAGGTGAGCGTGGCCGCATCAAGTAGCCGAAAAGAAGGTTGTGCTAACGAAAATCCTCTGCTAGATTTTTGCAGACATGATCGCCGGTCATCATACCACAGGGGGATCAATGGGATGGGTTACCAAGTATTTGACTGGCTACCCCGAAGCCCAGTCTAAACTCCGCGATGCACTGTACTCTGCTCTTCCGGAGGCTGTTGCAGAAAAACGCTTCCCCACCTTTGAAGAACTTCGCCGAGCGAGAATTCCTTACCTTGAGGCGGTCATCGAGGAGACGCTGCGCCTGACACCATTCAGCATGACAAGGGAGGCTACGGAAGACACCGAAATTCTGGGCTACAAGATCCCTAAAGGATGCCAGGTCTTTATGGTCAATGCCGGACCTGGATACCTCTCCCCTTCGCTGCCTGTAAACGAGAATGCTCGTAGCCCGACGTCCAAGGCGGCGAAGAGACGGCCTCATTGGGATGAGTCCAAGGATCTGAAGCTGTTTGAGCCTGAGCGCTGGCTTGTCACCAAGGAGGATGGGGGTGTGGAGTTTGATGCAGGCGCGGGACCGCAGTTGGGATTCGGCATGGGTATCAGACAATGTTGGGGGAGGAAGCTGGCGCATCTGGAGATTAGAACGATTATGGCGTTGGTGGTTTGGAATTTTGAGTTGTTGGAGATTCCAGAGGCTTTGGGGGGTTATGCTGGGTTTGATGGAATTTCGAGACAGCCGCAGAAGGTTTATGTCAGGTTGCGGAAGTTGAATTCCTGGTAGATTGGATAGGGGCGTTGGCCTTCTGTTTGGGAGAATTGAAGTTTTGCTCAAGTAGGACATATGAACACCTACTATGATCTTGACATCATACCTCATAACAGCAATGTGCGTTTCTCCACCGTTCCGGATCTTGGTTTTATATGTGCTGTTACCTGGAACCGCCGACCAACCAACAGTTGTAGAAAAGCTTCATTACTAACCAAGGTTTCTACAAAAGGAAGCCATCCCACATCGAAAGTCATCGATTTCTAATCTACCAACTTTCAAGTACCGGCAATCCCTTTAGAACAACTTTCTCAATTCGCTTCACTTGGGCATTTCTGGCATTATTTGTATCTTCTTTGGCACCTCTCTGGTAACGAATATGTTGCAATTTCACTTTCAAATAGCAATCACCTTGACCTTTTCCTATGACACTTCGAAGAATCTGGACCAGCTGGTCGGAGCTAGGTGGAGTTGAGAACGTTCCAAGACTTTGACGTTACCAACAGAAGCTGGTTGGTGCTTACTCGGTTGAAAGCCGAGATATTTCGGGGCAAAATCGTACCATACCACCAACACGCCCAATCCAAACCCGATCTTCTGCGATGGATGATACTACCATGGCCATTTCCGGTGTTCCGCACCCCGCCGCCACGGCGGGATCTGAAAGTCGTGAATCCATCCTGTCGGTAACTACATCTACATGCATCTCACCATCTTGATCAGCCCGTTCAATTCTGGACCCCCATAGACTTCTCCTAATCTGCCCAAGCATTGTATCTTCACAACGATGCCGTCGCTCTATTGTTTTGTTGCACTGGGCATCACCCTCACCCAAGCCCTCGCTGCGGCGTATACCAACCCAAAGGACTACGCTCAGATGCCAGTTCCAAGACAGAGCCCTTTGCCGTCTGAGTCTGTCCAGCAAGGGCTCGGCCCTTTGCTTTCCAAGAATGCCAGTATTTTTGGGCCAGACGACTCCCGTTGGTCGGACGCTACCGAGCGATATCAAGATTTCGCGGTGCCGCAGGTGCAGGTTGTTGTTCAACCCGGGGTAGAGGACGATATCCCGACGATTGTAAGCGGTCCCTGCCTATCCACTCAGAGCGAGATAACCAACAGTTTGAACTAGGTGAAATATGCAAATGAGCATGGTATCAACTTCTTTGTTGTCAATCGCGGGCACTCATTAACGTCAACTGTTGGAAGGTTCAACGGCATCCAGATCGACGTGAGAAGTCTGACAGACATCTCCATCAACAAGGATGCGATGACGGTTAAGCTCCAGGCTGGGGCGCGGAATTATGAGACGATTGACGTCCTTTGGAAGGAGGGCTATGTCACAAGTGAGTTTCCTAGCCTTGATAATCAACGACTATTTAGAAATTAACAATGGTCCTCCTCCTCTCAGCAACTGGAAGTTGCTCCTGCGTCGGCATGGTCGGACCAGCATTGGGAGGCGGTCACGGTGTGCAGCAGGGCGTCCATGGCCTCATAGCCGACAACCTGATCTGCCTGAACGTTGTGCTCGCCAATGGAACAGCCATCACGGTTAGCGAAACATCCTATCCCGACTTGTGGTGGGCGATGAGAGGCGCCGGTCACAACTTTGGCATTGTTACCAGTTTTGATATGAAGATTTACCCGGTCACGGTCCCGTCTTACTACTACAGGAACTACGTCTTCACAGACAAACACGTCGAGCCGCTCTTCGAGGAGCTGAATAAGTTCCATGCAAACGGTAGCCTTTCGCCGACGTGGGGAGGGGCGTTTGGTGTTTACACCATGGAGCCGAGCGTGAGCACTACTGAGGTGAGATAATGGCCAGCACAGGTACCGCCGCCTACCACTAACAGTTCTTCAGGCCACAATATTCTGGACATTCATCTACGGAGGCTCCAAAGAGGATGCCGCAGCGGATCTGTCACCGTTCGATGCCCTCGGCCCCGTGGCGGTGGATGAAGGCGATGTGCCATTCACCTCCATATCAGACATCTTGATCAGCGGACTGGAATCAGATCTGTGCGCGCCGAGCAAGGTCCATATCACAGGCACAGCCGGCCTCCAAGTCTACAACGTCACTGTACAGCGGCAGCTCTATGACCTGTACAACAAGAAGGTCGCCAAGGAGCCGTTGCTGTCAGGCACCAAGCTAGTCCATGAAGGCTATGCCGTTGAGGGTGTTCTGAGGGGCAAGCCGGAGGACTCTGCTTTTCCACTGCGTGACGATAATCTTCTGATGTGAGTGAAACAGTTCCTGCCGCTGTACCACGGTATTGACATTTCACCGCAGGTACTTCGACGCCATGCCTCCACCAAACTCGGGCCTGGAGAACTTTGCCTTCCAGTGGGCTCGGGAAACGGAGGATCTGTGGAACGCAGGCGAAGGTGAATGGCGGAAGCCCACGACATACGTCAACTATGCCGCGGGCCACGAGTCGCTGGAGTCCATGTACGGCTATGAACCGTGGCGGTTGGAGAAGCTACGTGCCCTCAAGGCACAGTACGATCCCCTCAATAAGTTTGCATATTACAACCCCATAGTTCCATTGGAGAGCTAGGTAGACGGAGGCACGGTCTAGATAGGTATCAGGAGTCCGTTTCGGGGCTGGGACACAGGAAAAAGTCTAGTGTTACCCCTTTTCAAACACCCATCGCCCCATGAGAACCATCGCGGCTTTAACGCTAACCCATCGCAAGGCCCGATATTCACCAGATGATATACCCTATCCCTATTCTTACCCCATCCCTTCCCCTAACCCCAACCAGACTGTGGGTAATTCACGTCTCAAAAGGAAAGGTCGTGTACCTCTAGCATTTCTCTCAGACAAACACGGACCTCATCATCCAGCCAAACATTTTCTTTCCACGGAAAGTACTTTAGACACAGGTAGAAGATGCCGAGGCTGGCTAAAGAGACAACGATTGATTTGGCCCTCAAGAACTAGGCCTATCCTGCCAGTCAAGCGTGACATCCAACCCACTAATCCGCCACGGATTCTCCCCCTTCTCCTCCTTCTCTTCAATCCTGACCAGCTCCAGCTTGTACGAGCCCTACCGTGTCACAAAGTCAGCCACCCAACGAACTCAAGCAACCTCAACACTGACAGAAACTGACTCACCCCATTCCTCAAAGCCATAACACACGGCCTCCCCTCCCCCCCATCCCTCTTGTAGAAGATCCCATGAGCGATAGCCCTCGCCTTGACATTTTTTGGCCTCTGCACCCCACCCCCCGGCTGCGGCAGCTCAATCAAAACGTTCCTGCGAGGGGATCATCAGCTTCATCTATGCGTGGCGATGGGAAAAACTCACTGAATAATATGCTCCGTCGTATCAAACTTGTCATGCATATGCTCCAGACTTTTAGCCCACTCCTCACTGGAGATCTTCTTCTGATGAAACTCATCACCGAGCAACAGCTTGTCGTAGCTGAGCTCGATGACAGGCGCATAAACATCATTGATCAATGTTTCAGTGGCGGCATCGTCAAAGGCGAACATCTGTTGCGGGAAGGAACATCAGCAACTCCCACTGCCCGGACAAAGAGTACCCACTGGCAACTCACCATGCGGATCACAGTGTCGCGGATGTTTTCCTTGTCGAGCAAGTAAGTCGCAGCGTCATATGAACCGGCCATTTTGGAGATATCGCAATTGCGTTTCTGTTGAGAGTTTGCAGGATGTGTCAAGATGAAAAGCAGCGTTGCTGTCGATGGTGGTGGACGTTGTGGTTTATGATGGCCTTGCCGGACTTACCGGGGATAAGCCATATCGGTGTTAGGGCCTTGGCGTCACCCCGCCTCGGATCAAGTGAGGAGGGATAAGCCTGTCGATCACCGGCCTTGGCACGGGAGCACCCGAGCAACTTCGGCCGACGCCAGTTCTGCGAGTGCCCGAGCTTGGGATGAACACGTGAACCCGCCGCAGTTCTTATCACGACAGTCTCTGATGGCTACCGCCTGAGCATTGGAAGCAGGTTAGGAGTTCACATTTGGAATCGCATCAGGGTCGTATCAGGAGTTGCATCAGGAGTTGCTTCAACGACTTCATCTGTCTATCTAACGCTGCGAAAAGTAATGACATGAATGCTCAACCTACTCCTTCAATGCCGCATCTACAATATTCTCAGCCAGTGTCTTGATACTCGTCTGTGCGTCCAGCAGTTCCCCCATCTTGAGGTTCGTCTTCAACGCCTGGTGGAACCAGCTCCGCAGTTCAGCCGCAATGAGGCTGTCAACGCCATGCTCGGCAATACTCTTGGCAGGGTCCACTGTTGACGCATCGATAAACAACATCCCAGCAACAGTCTGTATCACGCCTTCGGTCACGAGCGCGACCGTATTGGCCCGGGCGCCAGCTCCTCCCTTGATTCCCTCCGAGAATGACGACCGCAGTCGGGCCACGGCCGACTTGCCTGCTCTGCCAGCGCCATCCTGAGCCGCATCTGCCCCGCTCGCTTGTCGTTGCGCGTCCTTCATTGCCCGCATGATAACCGACACGCGCCCGTCGCGATACCAGCGTGGGATATGATCGTTCATCGACGCCAATTCAGCCAACCCGACCGGATCGAGACATGTCAAGATATTGGCCTCCGACAACGGGTCCTGATCCTGCCCAACCCAGCAAGTTGTCTCCGCAGGCAAGAAGGCCGGCTCCAGCTGGGCGAGGACCTGATGCTCTGTGATTGTCATGGTCTTGTTACGTACGTACATGTCATCTGTGCCAACCGAGTTGTGAAGGAAGTCCGACTTGACATCAGCCACCAAGCCATATGATACTGTGGACGCGGGAAGGCCGAGCCGTCGACGGTAGCGGGCAAAATACTCCTGAAAGCTGTTTGCAGCGATGTATGCCGCTTGAGTTGGTGGTGCCCAGATGGACTCGGTCGACGTGATCATGACGAAAAAGTCCAAAGGTAACGAAAGAGTGGCTTCGTGCAGGTTGAGGGTACCCAAAGCCTTTGCAGCAAACCCATCTCGCCATTGATCAATGGTCAGCTTGTCGAACGAGAGATCTGTCAATGACATGGCTGCATGGATCACTCCTTTGACAGCCCGGTCGCCTGATGCAGCGTTGCGGACCGCTTTCACGACATTCTCTCGCTTGCTCACATCACAGACCGCTGCCTCGACACGAACGCCTTGCGACTCAAGATCCTTTACCAGCAATTTTGCAGCAGGGGTGTTGATACCACGCCTAGAAAGTATCACAAAGTCACGAGCGCCACGACTGACCATCCACTTGATAATGGCTCGGCCAAGCCCGCCCAGACCTCCAGTGACAACATAGCGTGCCTCAGAGTCGAACTTCGCTGCTGGCGGCTCTTGGACAAGCTTGATCAGAGAGGCTGGATTATC
This sequence comes from Podospora pseudocomata, assembly GCF_035222375.1. Lineage (NCBI taxonomy): Eukaryota > Fungi > Ascomycota > Sordariomycetes > Sordariales > Podosporaceae > Podospora > Podospora pseudocomata. The sequence goes on along the minus strand of NC_085888.1, from coordinate 1,408,070 downwards.
GAATGACACCACCAGTTTTCCAATGTGCGTGCCCCTGGACAGGCCCACCAAGACTCGGTCGAGCTCCGACACATCGTGAACGGCAAAGGGGCGAATCGGCGCAATAACGTTCCATCGATAAAGGTCATTGACTGTCTGCATCAACTCGCGTCCAAGCTCTGGATCATTGTCCAGGAGGACATTAAGATCGAACGAGGTCAGAGTGGCGTTCCTCTGGAAGTGCTCCAAGCCAATGTCCTTGGCTTCAAGTACGTCGAGCCGACCAACGTCGACAAGATGTCCCATAGGAGCCAGCGCTTTAAGGGATTCACACAGGAAATCTCCTCCGACAACCGTACTGAGAATGACATCAAAGCCGCCCCTGCCGGTTGCTTTGGCAGCATTAGATAGCGCCGTAGGGTCCCGAGAGGAAAAGATGTGATCTGCCGGGATACCCACAGTGTCAACAAGGAAGGAGACCTTTTCAGTAGTGCCAACAGTAGCGAATACATCGGCACCCCGAGCCCGCGCAACCTGAATAGCCGCCAAGCCCAGCCCACCTGTGGCAGACTGTAGCAACACCTTCTGGCCTTTTCTAAGCCGTGCCACATAGTCAAAGGCATAGATGGCTGTCATGTACACCAGTGGCATCGTAGCCATCTCGGTGAGAATGTCTCCTGGCTCGAGCTTTTGTGCAAATGCGGCAGGAACTCTCGTGTAGTTTCCAAACTGGCCTCTGCCGACACCATAGACACGATCCCCAACAGACAGACCATGCACTGCGGCACCGATCTTGGTCACAACGCCGGCGTATTCTGACGACAGGTTGCTGCCAGTTGCGTCAAATCGACCTGACGTAAGGCCCAAATCCTTCCAGTTCACACCCACAGCTGCCACTTGAACGTCAACGTAGTCCGCTGGGATGGGCTGCAAGAGCTCTGTATAGGCTCGGAAGTATAGCGAAGTAAGGATGCCGGGGGTCTCGAATGCCGCACGAACAGGACCCTGACTGCCAATGGGAACCATCTGAGAGCCTCTGCTCGTAGGTGTTTTGCTTAGGTTGATATACACGCCGAGCTCTGTGTCAGGGACCACCCGGCTCACCCACATACAGCCGTCCTGCCAGACAAACTCTCGGTCCTTGCTGCCTTCTTCATCAGAGGCATCCTCATTCTGCAGGGCTAGCTCGGATTTGACGATGTTGCGAATGAGAGTATCATCCTGTTCTCCGAAAGTCTCCGCATCAATGTCAATGGAGAGGAAACGGCCGGCCGGGTTCTCAGTCGCGATGGTTCGGAGAAGGCCAATCATGAAGGCTGCCCGAGGGTCCCGACCATTGGCAATTCCACTCGACGTTAACCAGACCATGCTCTTGGTGTTTCGGGCAAGATGCTGGAACGAGTTGAGAAGGCTGGCGTTTTCAGTGTCAAAGAGGTCATTTTCGTCGTTGAGGAATACCACGGTGCGGGCGTTGGGCTGTACTGTTTCGGACGCTTCATTGATTGAAGACGCCACAGCTTTGACGCCACAACGCTCAAACTCACTGGAGACTTGCTCCAAGAGCGGCGACGGGCCATTGGCTCCGTGCAAAAGATGGATCACGGCGGCCGGACCTTCCTTTGCCTCTGTGCCTTTGTTGGTGACCACGTAAGACTCTTCGACACGGGTGGAAACGAGGATGGAGGTCGTGTTATGGGGGCGGTTGTAGTCATCAAGGGCCAGCTCCGTGCCCGAGAAGCCGGCCTTCCTCAATCGCCTGTCCCAGGTCTCCAGGTCCATGAAAGGCCCCTCAGTACGACCGTCACCAACCCCCAGCCAATAACCCGTGAGAGTACCGTACAGCAGCCCCAGCAGCACTCTCATACGCGTGCTCTCCACCAGCACTAACCTGCCTCCCGGCTTCAACAACCTCCGGCAGTTTTCGAGAGTTACATCCATACTGGCCGTGGCGTGGATAGCCTCACATGCAAAGACCACATCGTAGACCGGCTCAAACCCATTGGCGAGCGGATCTTCCCCGATATCCAAAACAGCGTAGTTCACATCACGATAGCCTGACATGAACTCCTGAGCGACCGTCAAGAAACCAGCCGAGATATCAGTAAACGTGTAATCAGCGTACCGCTTAATGCCGTTCGACCTTGTCAGCGCCCCCATAGCTACTCGTGTGCCTGCGCCAGTGCCTGCGCCGACCTCTAAAATACGCATATTGGGATTGGCATGGCCGAGGCAGTCGAGGACATTACGTAGCTGCGGGTATGAGCCCACAATGACATGGCCTGTCTCGTACAGCGCCGTGAGGAGTCCATCCGGCACGAGGACGTCAATACCTGTCTTGCGCTCCGCGAGGATTTCACCCATGTTCTCGTGCAGTCTCCGAGCCGCCTGTGCCTCGGGCCGATCACCGGCCTCAACGTACAGCTTCTTAAGCAGCTGGTGACGCTGGTCGGCAGGAAGACTCTTGGCTTCGACCATATTCTCCCGATTGTCTTCCTCGACGCACCACTTCAGCCAAGAGACCCAGTGGCGGAGTTCACCTTTGGGCTGGGGTACGCTGGTTGCGCTTTTGATGAATACCTCGTAGATGTCCGCCACGACCAGGCAGCAGATCATGTCGACCACCTCGAGGCTTGCGGCACCTTGGTTGTTTTCCTGTGGGGGGGGGAACAGTGCCCGGATCTGGTCGTTGTTAAGAGTACGGATGTCGGGCTTCCAGGTGAGCCTGGTGAAAGGGCTGCTCAGGGCCTTCTTGGACTGCATGGTGTACTCGTCCGACTTGGACTCCTTGAAACTAAGACAGCGCAGCGTGTCGACGTCCAGGACAATGTTACCGCTTTCGTCAGTCATTTGCAGCTTGATGTAGGCACCGCGCAGGCCTTGGGTCTGACCGTGAGCTATGGCTGTTGCGGGTGTATGCGGGCTGAGTCCTGCTTTCAGATACATGCTTGAAAGGTGGACAGGCACGAAGGCAGTGTATGCACGTTCCAATTGGCCACCGTAGCAGGCAATGAGACCTAGCTGGAAGGTGCCGTCGAGGGCTGCCGGATGGAGCGCATAGCTTGACTCTCCTCCTTCGATCGTGTTATCCGTTGTGTTCAGCGCCACGGTTGCTTGGGCTAAATTCTGGTTGGGGTCTGCCCGGATATCGGAGAGAGGCTGGAAAGTTGGGCCATAGCCGATGCCAATCTCGGTGAACTTGTTGTACCACGCACGTGTGCCGGGGAATCGGGGGTCCGTCAAAGAGCCCATCTTGCTGGCCACCGCAGGCTTCTCCGAGATCTCGACTTTGACGAGACCTGTGCAGTGCTCCGTCCACTCATCGGAATCCCTGGATACCGAACTGACGGTGAAACGGGACCAGCCAGGCGATTTGACCGTTGCGTCCGTGTCTGCCAGTTCCAAGCTGAGGATGATATCAACACCACGATCATCTTCGGGAAGCCGCAGGGCGGTCTCGATGTCAACCTTGCGGAGCGAGTACCCCGTGATCTCATACGCCTTGGGGAGCTCGTGGTACACCTGCGTGGCGGCCTCTATTCCCATAGCAATGAAACCCGCCGCAGGGAAGACGGCGTCAGGAATCAAGCGGTGGTCGCCCAACCAGGGCACATCCTTAAGTCGAAGAATATTCCGCCATTGAGGCCGTAGCTTGCTGGCACCGGGCAGCCGGGCGCCTATGAGGTCGTGCCTAAGGACCTGTCGAAGTCGATATTCCTTGCTAAGCCGGCTCTCATAGTAATTGACCGGTCCATATGTATACTGGTAAGGGGGGAGATCGACTGAGGTACAGCCGTGCGCGAGACTCCACCGGCCCTCGTGCAAGCCGTCATCGACTGCGTTTACTGCAACCAAGTCGACTTCGGCATTCAGGCTAAACAGGGTGCCGGCGAGCTGGAGCACAGACTCCCGGCTGTCTTCTCCTCTCTTCAGTGATGCGACATGTGGTGCAGACTTGCCGATACTCTTCAATATCTGGTCCACCGGGCTCTTCAGCGCCGGGTGCGGGCCGAGCTCCACCAAGATATCAACGGCTTGGTCACCCTCCAAGCTCATCATCCCGCCGACAGCCTCGGAGAAGCGGACGGGTGATTCAAGGTTTGCTCTCCAGTACGAAGCACCAACCTCAAAAGCCATGGCCTCATCAGGGGTCACCGAAGACACCCAGCGGATGAGAGGGTATCTCTGGGTCTTGTCAACCAGTCCGATATTGTCGATGTGCTCAAGTCCCTTTGACAGCATGTCGTTGTATTGCCCGCCCAGTGCCACCATGTGATGTGAATGGTAGGCATTTCCGCCGGTTCGAAGGACACGGTTGAACACGCCTTCCTCATTGAGCGAGGCCGACAGGGACTCGATGGCATCCTCGTCACCAGACAGCGTGACGCTGCCGGGCGAGTTTATCGCCGCGATCTTAATGCGGTCTTCCTTTCCGTTCAGGTATTCCATCGCGGCATCCATCCCAACACCCACAGCCAACATGGCGCCCTTTGCCTTATTCTGCGACACGGCCAGACCGCGAAAGTAGGCAGCAGTAATAGCTTCGGCAGCTGTGATATACCCCGACGCATACGCCGCTGCCATTTCGCCAGAGGAGTGGCCAACCACTGCGGCAGGCGCGATAGACCACGATGCAAGCAAATCGACGAGCCCGATCTGAACGGCGGTACAGGCCACTTGGGACACTTGGGGTGACAGCACGAGATCGGGCTCGCAGTTGCCGGACAGGACATCGGAAATCTTCCACGTGGACCGGGATGGTAGTGCATCCATCACCCGGTCCAGGTGGGTGATCGCCGCGCGAAAGACGGCGTACTCGAATAGCTGGGCGCCCATGGCATGCCACTGTGCGCCCTGACCCGTGAAAACATATCCGATGTTTGCTGGCCGCAGGGGGCTTGTTAGGATGCGACGGTCTGTGGCAAGCCCGGTTTGGATATCGCTCTTGGCGACGATGCGGAATGAACGCTGCTGGAAACGTGATCGTTTGGAGCTCAGGGTGTAGGCGATGTCTGCAAGGGGCCACTGGTGGATGACGCGAGAGAGGGCGGCAATATTCGACTTGAGGGATTGCTCGGTATGGGCCGAGAACGGGAGAAGCACGAGGTCACGCGTGGTGGCGTCCGCCTTCGTCGTCTTTCTCGGTTTAGTCGTGAGAGGGGAGTGGTCAGCAGGTGGCGTCACCACTCCGTTGTTGCCCTCGTGGGCCTTCCCGTTGGAATACCCGTTGGCGGTATGGCCGTTGGCTGAGGTGCCGGCCCCAGAGATTCCGGGCTTGATGTAGTCGGGGAGAACCACATTGACGTGGTCGATAATACAGTGCCCGTTGGCCCCGCCGAACCCGAAGGAATTTACGCTTGCGCGCCGGAGCTTTCCTTCCGGCCAGGGTATCGTGCCATCTTTGACAACTTCGACTTTGGCTCCCGCAAAGTCGATGCTTGGGTTCAGTTCCTCGATCCCAAAGGTTGGTGGGATTTGGCCTGCTTCGAGGGAAAGAACCACCTTCATAACCGAGGCGATGGCACTTGCACCTTCCGTGTGGCCAAGGTTTGGCTTGATGGAGCCGATGAGGAGCCGGTCTTCCGGGGCGTCTGACCGAGAGGAAGCAAAGACGTTGCCGACGGCCGTCACTTCGATCGGGTCGCCGGCTTGCGTGCCCGTGCCATGGCACTCGAAGAATGTCGTGTCTGAGAAGGGGAGGCCGCCGGCGTGTTTGTAGGCCTCGCGAATGACGTCTTCCTGTCCGGCTATGCTGGGTCGGGTGATGCCTCCTGTCCGGCCGTTGGCGTTGATGGCGGTGCCTCGAATCATGGCTCGAATTGGCAACGAGTCTACCACGGCTATGGTGGATTTCTTGAGATATAGAGCGGCGTAGCCCTCCCCACGGGCGTAACCGTCTGCAGAGGCGTCGAACGTGTGACATCGCGCCGTGGGCGAGAGTGCGCCGAGCTTGTCGAGCACAAACTGCATGCTGGGATCGGATATCCAGTTGGCTGCCGCGACTATGGCGCCGTCACAGTCACCGCTGCGGATCGCACTGACGGCCATGTGCAGGGCATACATGGAGGATGAGCAGGCGGTGTTTGTGGCCAGACTGTGGTAACCATTAGCCCCTGATTACCCGACTAACGTTGATTTCTAGGAAGACCAGTGCATACCTCGGACCATGAAGGTTGAAGATGTAACTGATACGATTGGCGAGAATACTCGTGTCCGCTCCCGTGGCAGCGTATGACTTTGGGCTCTCCCAATCCCGCGCCTGAATGAGGATGTGATCGAGGGCGAAGTTGCCGATATACACCCCGGTTCGTGATCCTGAAATACTCTCCCAAGTCTCCCCTCCGTTCTCGAGAGCCTCGTACACCACTTCGAGCAGCTTCCGTTGAGACGGGTCGAGGGTTTCGGCTTCTCGCCCGGTGATGCCGAAGAAGGAATGATCAAATAGGCGAGCATCTTCGTCCATGAGAAACGCACCGGGTGTTCTCATGGATCCTGGGCGCTCTTTGTTGGGGTGGTAGAAGCCCTTGGCAGAGAATCTAGGGTGGTTGAATTCGCGCCAGCCGTCGCGTTTGTTCTTCAGAAGGTCCCATAGCCCTGAAGGGTCACGAATGTCACCGGCCCACCGGCAGCCTGTGAGAAATGTTAGTATTACATGGCCAGTCCAGAAAGGACTGATGAGATTGCAGCTTACCCATGCCGATGATGGCTACGGGCTCATGTGGGCCTTCGAGGATGGATGAGGAGGACATAGCTTAGTGTTGAGACTATCTACGCTCTGTTGACATTCGTTTTGAGATAGTAATCTTCCGCTTGGGTACAATGGTTCTAGTCTGGATCTCCAAAATTCTAGGCACAATCACAAGATATGTATCTCGGTGAATCTCTGGTGTCCTCAAGCTGGCAATCATACACCATCGAGTCCTTTAGCGTCTGTTGATAGCAGTGATCTCAACTGGTCCGACGTCCTTCGGCCGAGGCCCTCCTGATTTGAAGATTGTATGTCTACTGTAGAGTCGACGGACAACAACGCATCCCCTATGCGTTGAGACCGCACCGTGCAATATCGGTGCAGAGAGCTTTGGCCGATGATCTGCAAGTGGGCCATTCTGCTGCGGAAATGCAACCTGTGGTGGTCAGACCGAGATTTCTCGGGCATCTGCTTTGTACGCTCAATGCATGAGATCAAGGTTATCATCCAGATCATGCTCACGAACTCGGCCGAGGATCAATCGCGATTGTGACACTTCCAATCCTTCAAAAACCTTGATCTTTGACCATCCCACCACCGTCACCACCACACAGTTGACAGCTCACCAACCACCATCACCATACATCGACAGCAACCAGATCCCACTCTAGGTACCAAACCTCCACCATGTCCGACACCGCCGAAAACGTCTCCATCCTCGCCCTGGCCGAGGGCATCCTCTCCAAAACCAAAGAAATCACCGCCTACCTCCAATCCAACAACCTCCCCGCCTCCACCTTCTCCCCCTCCTCCGCCTCACCCCCCAACAAGGCAGACTACCGCGAGCTCCAAGGCAGCCTCCGCACCCTCCTAGAAGACCTCCAGCGTCTCGTCGACGGACCAGCGCTCTTCTACCGCCACTTCCTCATGCGGGGCTACGAAATCGCCGCATTCCAAATCGCCCTCGACTTTGACTTCTTCACGCTTATCCCAGCCGAGGGGGAAATCTCCGTGGAGGAACTCGCAAAAAAGGCAGGCTTGGACACCGACAGGACAGGAAGGGTGGTGAGGTTGTTGATAACCCATCGGTTCTTTCAGGAGAGGAGGAAGGGATATTTCTCGCATAATTCGTTCTCTTATGCGCTGCAGCAGGATGATGAGGTTAGGTCTATGGTGCATTATTCGTGAGTCATCTGCCTTTTCCTTCTGTTTGGGTGGTTGGTTGGTCGTTGACTCTAGCGGCATGACAGGTTTGACGAGATGATCAAGGCAGCGGCCGAGTCGAGTGTTGCTCTGAAGGCGACTCCCAATGAGTCTGACAGTGTGCATTGCCCGTTTTACGCCAGACATGGGGTGCCGATTTTTAGGTATTATTCCAAGCACCCGGAACATGCTGGGAGGTTTGCGAAGGCGATGGCTGGGTGGAGGAAGAGTAAGTTACTGCTCGGCTTGTTATCCTGGACAAAGAGTGAACGTATCTGACCATCGAATCAACAGTGGAAAACAGCATCACCGAATTGCGTGATAACTTCAACTGGGGAAGCATCAAGGGCAACGTGGTAGATATCGGCGGTGGAAGCGGCCATGTCGCTCTCATTCTCGCTCGAGTAAGTCCCCTTTCCCTGAAACATGACTCCCCCAATGTTTGCTAACCTTCACAGACCTTCCCTCATCTCAACTTCATCGTCCAGGATGAATCCGACGATATGCTCGCCCAAGGTCAACGCCTCCTCACCGACGATGTCCGTAACCGCGTGTCCTTCTCTCGGGCAAGCTTCTTCGAGCCTCAGCCATACAAAGGCGCTTCGGCATACCTCATCCGGCAGTGCACCCACAACTGGGCAGATCACGACGTTGTCACAATGTTCAGATCGGTGGTTCCTGGGCTTGAGGGTTCACCAGAGGGCACACCACTGTTGATCAACGATATTGTGCTGCCTGAGCCGGGGACAGTCCCGAGGTATTGGGAGAGGGAAATGAGGCAGGCCGATATGGTGATGTTGGTGAGCTTTGGCGCTAAGCAGAGGACAAAACAGGAGTTTGAGAAGCTGTTGAAGGAAGCGGATGAAAGGTATGAGATTCGAAAGGTGCATGATAAGGGGGCATTGGGGTTGTTGGAGGTTCACTTGAGAAGGTGATGTGGTCACACTGATGCAGTACTTAGTTCGACCGTGGTACCCTGGTGCCAGAAGACTGATAATGTAACTGTCAATTGTTTACGTGTACTTGCAATTTGAAACCGTATCTATCCAAACGAAACCTTCTTCTAAGTAAGCGGCGGGAATAATGCAGCACCTGGCCTATGATACCTCTGGTCAAAGGCCGAGGTGTATGGTAGAGGAGAGCTGTCTTAGAGGTGCCTAGGTACTTGGGTTTGAATGAGCAATATTTGGCACGACATTGGTACCAGCACCCAGCGCATGAGTCAGTGCCCGGCACAATAACGCATTCGATAAACGGCCCGCTCCCACGGCGGCAAGTGTCGCAGGGCTGCCGGGCAACGGTCCCCTGGCTCTTGCATGAGAACAGCTTCACAGTTTTGAGGACCGTGCCACTGCCCCTCCCGACCTGGCTCAGGCGGGTAATGAATCCACCAAAGGTCTAACAGACTGCAAAGTCATCAGCTTCACTTCTAGATTGATTGCTGGGGCTAAGACAACAACTCAAAAAGTACCTTCATTTTTGCCATCTCCTTCATCCGCCCCGAGGGTTTGACGTAACTGCCGACAATGGCCTGAATTGTCTCTTCCCCAACAACCTCAACCTCAGGTCCACCATGAGGTTCCAAATCCTTCCCTACCTCTCTTGCGTGACGTGTAGGAGGCCGTCCAACACGTTTCGCCGGTCTTTCCACCCGCCCTTGCGATGTTCGAGCGTACCCCGACACCAGGAGCCTTGGTTTCCTCCTACCCAATGTCTTTTCCCCAGCCAACCCTCCTCCTCTTCCGCTTCTCCCTGTGCTCGCGTGCCTGCCTCCTCGCATCGTAGTTTTGATCACATCACCTGCAGGTTCCTCCTCGGCGTCGTCATCGCCCTGGCCTGTGTTACCCTGGCTTGTGTCTTTCTCATGATCACTCGGCACGAGAATGACATCCATTACCCCCTCGCCATCATCATCTCCACCATCTACCGCACCCGTTGATGCCCGATACCCGCGGGGGATGTCGTTTCCCACCTTGCGAAGAATCTCTTGAATCGGTCTTTCAGGCCCCCACGCTCGCCATCCTGAACAGAAGGCACACCGGGTATGGAGACAAAACGAGACCCAAGCTACTGGATCTCAGCCTTATAGTCGGTGAGGCAAGGCTCAGGATGGCTGGCGATGAGATGGGGAAGTTGTTTGTGGATCGTCTGTGTGAATTTGGCGATGAGACTAGTGCGTATAGTAGAGGCCGCTTCCTCGAAGGCACGTTGGATGAGGAAATCGATGTTGGTTTCTGCCCTGATGGCGTTTTTCCGGCGGTTGATCCTAGGGGATACGGGATGTCGCAGGTGAGAACCCCCTCTTGGGCGCCATCCGATCGTTTGGTTCCTTGTTTACTTGTACAGCCCTCACTCCATGTCGCCAAGGCTAGTGTTTGAGCTTATCAGAGAACCACCGGTTGGCAGACTGGAACAGAGAGACACCCGCAGCACAAATTTGAGCTGTTGTTTGCTCTCATGAATTTGCAAACTCACTCGTTTCGATTTCGAGCCATGGCCGGTCAGCTCGAGCTTTGGGCGAGTGCCTCATAGGTTGTTCACAACAAGTCTGCCTTGTATTACAAACAATCGCTTTCATCTACCGCTATAACAATCTTCCGCTACCATGATAAGGCTGCAGATACAGCGGGTACCCGTCTAGCGCCACTCTCTTGACTACCGCATACACGCGAGTCTCCTTTCGACGTCCCAACGAGCCAATCGGAACCCACGTTAGGTATCGCAACTCAACAAACGGGACATACAATAGACAACAGAGTCGCTTCATTCAAGGCTTATGGCTGCCAAGTACTTTAATGCTTGGTGAAACTCCATATTACTGTTGTTTGGACGCTGTTGATGCATAATTATGGCAAGAGGAGCTCATGTCGTAGCGATCAACGTGCTCGCTCTTCTCAAGATCCGGACTACCTTGTGTTCATTGCTCTATCCTATAAAAAAGCCAAATGGTTACGGGCTGTCTTACAGCGTGATACATGCATAGCTCAATAGGCATCCATACAACATAGAGTCTCCGGCAATAACTAGCCCTGATACATGAAGATTGAAAACAAAACAAAAGCTTTCATCGTCCTGCAAAGACTAGTATGATCCGACAGTATATCTAAAAGCTCAAGGCCACTCTCGCGGTATTGCAAACAATCACCACCATGAAGGTATCCCTACTTCTCTGATGTGTTCATATTTGTGTATCTGATTACGTCGTTGCTATTGTTCACCCACGCGCTGATCTGCTGGACCGAGCCTGTATCAAAAATGCCTCCGGTGACTGTGAAGCAATACCAAGTTAGTAAATCACCAGGAAATGGTCATGACCAGTCTCACATACCTTCGTATCCGAAGCGCTCCACCAACTCCTAGTCAGTGCCGAGCGGATGGCCAGCAACAGGACACCCTTTCTCAAAATGTTTTCTGAGACGAGTCAACATACCCGGACCTTGGGTAAGACAGTTGAAACGGCCACAACGAAGAACGCACCAGCCGGAGCTCTGAAAATTGAAAATCCACTCGCGGTGCTGAACCTCGTGAAGGCTAGCTCTAGATATGCAGGGTGGTTTTCCGTGACAAGGCTTTGAAGCCTGGGCTGGTTTCTTGGTTTGTGCTGGCTGCTTCTTCGCAGATGGTGGGGCGGCCTTCGAAAGGTCGTACCGTTGATTGGAAGGTGTTGCATGGTGAGCAGGCGCAATCTTTGATTGGGATAGCAAAGGTGATGGCGATGGATCCTGATGTCCCGAACCAGAGTTTCCACCTTTGCTGAGGAGGGCTTGCGGCAACGAAGGGGAGGAAGTATGCAGAGCATGGGACAGGGTTGGCGTAGGCTCAGACACCCCGGATGCCCCGTCCTCTGAAAGATTGACTCGGCGACGCTTGGTCGGGGTAGGTGATTCAATCTTGATCGGGCTCTCGCTGCGTTTCTTAATGGGAGTCTGGCTGACATGCTGTCCAGATAATTAGACCCGAGTAAAATAACCGAGGTACTGACTGGTAGACTTACTCGGTCGTAGCCATCTAGCCGCCCCGAAATCTCACACTGGGTTGAGCCCTGTGAAGTTGACGGAGATACGTCCTCAATGGCCAGTGGCCGCTCAGCCGATCCCTCAACTGGCTGAAGCCGAGAGAAGGCCAAGTCCTCAAGCCTGGCCATCAGGTTCAACTTGGTTGGAATCATGGCGAGCAGTCGGTTTGCCTGGGCACCGTCGGCCTCAGCAGCCATAGCCGTTGCGATCACATCGAGCTTCTTGGCGAGTCTGTTGACTTCCTGCTCGATAACAGTGGCGATTCTGTCGGCGGACCCTTCGATATCCAGAGCTCTGATTTCGGTCGCCCAGTGCTCCTCGGCCTGTCTTGTCATGAAGGCCTGGAAGCTTTCGCGATGGGCCTCCACATCGTCATCGTAATCGCTCAAAAGGCATGGAATGACCTCTTGATGGCCGGACTGGTATTGATCCGCCATGGTGAAGGTGTTTGGAGGAGTGGAAGGAGTTGACAAGACACAAGAATTGTAGAGTTGAGGTGTTTTGTCACAAGAGTTTCTGTTGAAGGTGGGGCAGAGATGGTTTGCCTGTGGAAGATCGGGCATCAGATCATTGCGCACAAGGCAGGCACGACCTAGAGATGCCCACAGCGTTGCGACTTCCGCACACGAGACTTGTATCGGCTAGGTACATTTTCCCGGCCATTTTTGGTTGATATTGAGAGTGTAACCGCTGCACTTAACCCCCAGTCCCACAGGTCGGCGCCGGCAGGTCTGAAACCCACTCTGGGTTTGATTAAGTGCAGCCTTATAAGAGCTGATAATTAGATACCTCAGGCTTTACAAGCTATCAGCATTGAAAACAGAGTTTAAAAGTAGTCGAAGAATCTGAAAAGTAAATTGTTCAACGGGCCTGTCGTGTCGAGTCAATACCATCGTGTCACTCAACACCCTGTGCTTGAACCCTCTATCGGCTTAAGCTACCTACTGTCACACGGGCCCACGACTCAGTGCCCCTAGACAGTACACACTCCAACCAACAATAGCCCAACGATATGCCCAGGATCAGAATATCTGGGGCCGGCAACCAACTGAGCCCACCGGGGCTCAGCGGAGGCATCACGGCGACCACCACGAAGGCAGAACCAGGGTGCCGATACGGGTTGGTTGGGCAGGAGGGACTGAGGACCCATACGAGCTGCAAGAAGACTGCAGGACAGGAATCATATGTACCTATTACTGGTGGAATCAGTGGCCAGGACGCCGAAGGAGGTGCCCGGCCAAGGCAGACAGATAAGACAGGTTCGAGGACCAGGGAGCTCAGAACGGTCCTGGGGATCCGAGGACTATAAGTAGGCCTTGCCTTTCCTACCCAAATGGCAAGGACCTTGAGGCCATAACAGATTATTATACTGAGTTGAACTACCTGTTCCAAGCCGAGATACTCCCCTTGTCACAGATAATCTGTTATCATTCAAGCTCACCAAAACACACTACCCTATACACAGCATGCCACGACCTTAACAAAACAACCCCACCTGTCGATGTCAGACAGCGACACATCGTCATCACCACCCTCACCCAGAACACTCAGCAACCGGAACCATCTAGCCGCCCTACCCTGCAACGACTGGCAAGCAGATAGTGACTTCACTTGCTCAGATTCGTCATACGGAGAATATTCGTTCGATTCTCCTAGTCCACCCTTCTTACCTGAATCCACAACTACCCAGGCAAACCAATCCAGGCGCAGAGTTCCCCTGTCGCAAGAACTGGTGATTCCCTTTACCACCCTTTTCAGTCTCGCACTCTCAACCACCATCCTCCTCTCTCACGACGAGACCGATTCTGTGGACAATAATATTCGTCGTCCTACCATTACGTCAGCACGCCTATCACATCCGCAAACGTCTATCACCTCAGCCACACCGGCGACTCCCGCCCAGAACGTATTCCTGCGTTCAACCGAGACGAGGCAAGCCGCAGATGCAGCCACCTCGCGCGCGACAGACGACTCTACCCAGAACACCCCCTGCTCGTGTTCAGGTACTTAAGGACTCCTCGCTACCATGACCGGTGAATCCTCTTCTGGCGAGCATGCCCAACCCCAAGGATCTCGCCAACCCACACCTGAACCGCGCAACGACGCAATGGTCAGGTCTGGACGGACACCCCACCTGGAGAGGACGCGCTTGTTCTCTACCAGCCCGCTAGTTTTGAGGTGGTAATGCGAGATGCACCACCCATTCAGAACTCCAATGTTGTCGTCAAGACACCCCGCCTGGCTCCTCGAGATGCACCAAGCCCTCCAGGAGACCTACCATGCCGTGGTTGAACTACGACAAACCAAGGACACCCTGACGCCTGAACAGCTGCACAGCGTCAGCGATCAATATGAGGCCATGCGACAACTCTACAACACCATGGTCGGTATGCAGCAATCCCACCTCCAGGTTACCCGAGACCAGGTGGAACAATTTCACCGAAAACTGACGGTGGCATCCAACAACTTCGCCACCGAAGTCTATGGTGCAGTCGCTCGACTCACTGATGACGCCGACCAACGCGCTCGCGCCATTCAGCAACTCACGCTTGCGACCGTCAAGCAGCAGGCGGATCTAGCTGCATTGGCGAGTAACGTGAGGGACACCCAGGAAGCCATACAGGGTTTCGCCAACAAAACCGACACTACCCTGCAGGAACTCCTCGCCCGGCCACAAATTGACCTCGCCAAATTCGACGATGTGGCCGAAAGCACCTAAGCTCTCTCAGGAGTACACCGAGGAGGTGATTCGCTCTCTGGAAGAGAGATTGCGCGACGGCAGACCCAAGGATACCGCTTCCGTAATAGAAGAAGTGCGTACCCGACTGTCGCGTACCCCCGCACCAGCAGCTGCCAGCAAACGACCGCTGCCAGCAACCGTGTCCACGGCTCCTCCCAGCAAGACGTCTTCCTCGAAGAGAGGAATACCGCCGGATATCCCGACTGACCCGCGCACTGTGCGACTCCCCAGGGAAATGGATCCTCTTTCGTCTGAGGCATTTCTCCATGCACAGATTACAGGACAATCGACACGCGCCCGCACACAATACCAATCTGCCCGCGCAGGCACCTTCGTCTCTGGAGGGACAGGAGGCAACCTCCCACCAAGGAACCCTCCCACTCCAGGAGCACCTGGCGACGATTCATCCACTGATAGTGACGATGAGCCCCGTCGTCCAAATTTCAACCGGCACCCACCCAAGAACAACACCAATCCAGCCCAAGACATCAGCGCTGCCCTACTCAATGCGCTTGACTGCCTGGGTCGTCGCCCAACTTCGGCGACGGTCAATCCAGTTCATCTGGAGAAACCGCCCAAGTTTGACGCCAAGGATCTGTCTAAGTTTCGGCCATGGTGGATGAAGGTAGAGGCTTACCTAGAAACGTACGAGAGCAGCTTCGTCACCGACGCTCATCGCATTAACTGGGTTGGCTCTCTACTGACCGACAAGGCTGCGTCTTTCCACGCGCAGCGTATCAAGACGGCGGAGAAGATGGGTCTGACTGACACCTGACGGCATATGCCACTGCCCTCCAGTCCAGATTCAAGGACCCCGCTGTTCGACACCGCAACCTCAAGAAGATGAAAGACCTGAGGTACAAGGGGACACGGCGGAATACGTCACCGATCTTCTTGATCTCAACGAAGAGGTTTGCTGGTCTGGTCCCTCTCTTCAGGACCATGTTTCCCGAACCTTGCCTGCCGACATCATCAAGATGGTATACTCTCGCCAAGGCGGCCTGCCAGATGACGACGAAGACTTCTTCGCCACGATTCAGGAGGCCGGCCAAATTTACGAGAATATGCTCACGAACCCTGGTGTGTCGGGAAAGGCGAGCCCACTTCGAACCCGGAGCACTCGAAGTTGGGCCAACACCGCCTAGGCAAGAATCACCGCCCCAAGCCGGCCAAAGTCCATCCTCAAAAAGGAAAAGGACGGAAGGAAGACTGGTGGCGACAAACCGAAGATTGACGCCAAGGACAAGAAGTGGTCTTCCAACAAAGATGCTCTCCGCAACATCGACCAATCAGACATTGACCAGCGCAAACGCGACAAAATAGCATGCTGGCGATGCGGGAGAGACAACCACCAGACCCTGTCCTGCTATGCTAAAAAGGATGTCAACGGCAAGGACCTGCCAGCCCCGCCGGAAAAAACCTTTTCCACCAAACGAAAAGTCAACGAAGAGGTACCAGCACCATCCGCGACCAAACGCGCCCGAGTCGATGCCATCATGACTGACGCCGCGAGGATCACCGAGATTATGGACGACGACTCCGATTCGATTTTCAGTAGGCTCCCGTGCCACACCACGCGGACCCGAGCCTGGTGTCATCCTCCGCGCCTGCGGAATCAAACGAGCGAGCAACGACATCAGCCCAGATAACAAACGACACTGTCCCGAGCCAAAAACAGGCGATCGCCCGATTGTCAAGATGACGCTCATCTACAATGATGCCGAACACCCAGTACGAGTACTATTGGACCCCGGCAGTACTATCCCCGTCATGTCAATCACACAGGCAAGACGTTGGAAGCTGCCCCTCATTCGACGAGCCACTCCCCGGCTCATCCAGGCCTTCAACGCCACAGCAGACGACCTCGGCGGAAGGTACTATACCGACCGACTCGTCCTGCGACATCAAGAGGATCATTTCTCACGACTCAACTTCGAACTCAGCGCTATGGACGACCAATGCGACATAATACTTCCGCAGTGGTGGCTCCAACAACACCAGCCTGCTGGATTCTTCGGCGACGCAAGAAAGATCACCTTCTCCTCTTCCTATTGCCGAGAAAATTGCACCAGCCGCGCGATGCGGAAGACCCGTCACCAGCCAACAGTCGCCTCGGCACAAGCCGCGGCAGAAGCCGCCATAGCAGCTGTCCCTGAGAAGTTCCGAGAATTCCTCCCCATCATGTCCAGCGAGGCCGCCTCAAGACTCCCGGATCACCAACCATGGGACCACGCGATTGACCTCCAAGAGGGCAGGACGCCCCCGTGGGGACCACTCTATGCCATGAGCGCCAGAGAGCTGGACGCCTTAAAACCTTGGTTGGAGAAGATGATCAGTACTGACGTGTCCGCAGATCCACATCATCCTGCGGCGCCCCCTCTCATGTTCGTGGAAAAGAAAGACCCGAACGACCCTCTCCGACCGGTGGTCGATTACCGCGGCATTAATGCCGTGACCATCCCGGTCCGATACCCAATTCCGCTCATCAGCGAGCTCCAAGCCCGTTTCCGCACGGCCCGCTGGTTTACCAAAATCGATCTAAAGTCAGGATTCTGGCCTCGTTCGATCAAGGAAGGGGACGAGGGAAGACCGCATTCAGATGCAAATACGGACTCTTCGAATGGACTGTCATGCCGTTTGGACTCATCAATGCACCCGCCACCTTTCAGTCCATGATGAACCACATATTCAGGGACCTGATCGACGTCGGCTTGCTGGTGTACCTTGATGACCTCCTCATATACGCGGACACTGAAGAAGAGCACGACCGTCTTGTGAAAGAAGTCCTCCGCCGCCTCACCGAGAACAAGCTTCGCTGTAGCCCCCAGAAATGTCATTGGGGGTCCATGAAGTGGAATTCCTAGGTTACATCATTGGTGCCAATGGCATTGCAATGGCACAGGACAAAGTCGACTGCATCAAGAAATGGGAAGCCCCCAAGAACCTTAGAGAGATGCAGCAGTTCGTGGGTTTCGCCAATTTCTATCGCCGGTTCATCAAGGGTTCTCCGCAATCGTCAAACCCTTGACGGACATGGCAAAGGTAGAAAAAGGGCCTGACCTGACGGAGCAAATGAACAAGGCCTTCCTTACCCTGAAGTACCTGTTCACAACCGCCCCCCATCTTAGGACACTTCGACCCCGACAAGGTGGCCTACGTGGAAACGGATTCATCAGACTTCGCACTCGGAGGAGTGCTTTCCCAGAAAGGTGCCGATGGCAAACTCCACCCCATCGCCTTCCATTCACGCAAGCTCATGCCAGCCGAAATGAACTACGAAATTCATGACAAGGAACTTTTGGCAATTGTGGATTGTTTGGACCGATGGAGACAATACCTGAGGGAGCTAAGCACCGAATAGAGATCTACTCGGATCATCAGAACCTCGCCTACTTCACTACGGCCAAAGTGCTCAACCGAAGACAGGCAAGGTGGGCCCAACAGCTCGAGCTACTGGTTTATCATCAACTACCGCCCGGGTCGGCTCAACGAGAAGGCAGATATCCTCTCGATTGTCCCAACACCGACCTGAGAAAGGGGGGGGAAGACCAGCCGATTACGTCAGTCTTGCAGAAAAAGCATTTTTCCAACTCCGAAGGCACCATGTTCGACCAACATTCAGCCTGCGTCCTCCTCTCTTCAGCCCGCATCGCCAGCCTGAGGACCGAAGTCCCTCGCTGACTAAGGAATTTAAGGACAAGGTCGTGAAGGAAGGACGCCAGGATCCAGAGTACCGTGCGCAATTATCAACGCCCGGCAAGAACGTGGCCATCAAGGATGGACTGCTTTACCGCAAAGACCGGTTATGGGTGCCCAAGACGCTCATCCGGGATGTCCTCATCTCAGAACACGACACCAAGGTGGCAGGACACATGGGTTCAGACAAGACGATGGAACTGATTACACGCAACTTTTGGTGGCCTAACCTGGAAGAAACAGTCCGAGAGTATGTCCGCGGGTGCCTTGAATGCCAATCCAACAAGCCACCCCGACACTCCGCTCATGGGCTGCTTCAACCAATAAGAGCTTCACTACAAGCCGTGGCAGACTGTCGCCATGGACTTCATCACTGACCTACCTCTGTCAAATGGATGTGACTCGATCTGGGTCATGGTCGACCCCTTCACCAAGATGGCACACTTCGTCCCACTAAAGGTGGAAAGGAAAAAAAGACCGAGGACCTGATTAAGATTTTCGCGCGCTCCTACTGGAAGCTGCACGGAGTACCCCTAGACATTATTTCTGACCGAGACTCTAGATTCACGGCTCACCTCTGGAAAGACTTCCTCAAACTCGTCGGTGTACGAACACGCATGAGCACCGCCTTCCACCCACAGACCGACGGACAGACCGAGCGACTCAATCAGACCCTAGAGGTCTACCTTCGCGCCTTCGTCAATTATGAAATGAGCAACTGGGAGGACCTCCTGCCAATTGCCGAGTTCGCCTACAAACAACACCGTCTCTTCCTCGTCTGAATGACACCCTTCTTTGCTAACTACGGCTACCACCCCGCCGCGCACAACCCCCTCACTCGGTACGACCTCCAATCCTGGCAGTCAGTTGTACGCTCATTGGATGATACAAATCCACAAGCAAGCAAAGGACCAGCTGGAGAAGAGCCGTGTCCGAATAAAACACTGGGCCGACAAGAAACGTTCTAAGGCACCCACCTACGCCAAAGACGACCTGGTCATGCTGAACGCCCGGAACATCAAGACCAAGCGGCCGGCGAAGAAGTTGGACAAGAAGATGCTCGGACCATTCAAGATCCAGAAGGTTATATCACCCACCGCCGTCCGACTCACGCTTCCTGAGGGCTGGCGAATTCATAACTCATTCCACGTCTCGCTCATAGAACCCTACCGCGCCGGCAATCAGGGAGAACCTGACGTTCGCCGGGTCCTGCGGGAGGCAGCCCCTATCGAGCCTGAAGACTACGAGATCGAGAAAGTTATGGATTCGATCTCTGCCCAAGGAAGTGTGAAGTATCTGACCAAGTGGCATGGTTGGCCAGCCAGGAAGGATTGGACATGGGAACCATGGGAGCACTTCCACTCTAACGGAGCCAAAGCAGCCGTCTTGCAGTTCCACCAGCAGAACCCAGGTAAGCCCAGAGACCCCGAGCAACCAACTGACAAAGTGAAGAAGTGACTGGCAACAAGCGGCTCGAGGGCGCGCCTAGAGAAGGGGAGATTGTGTCACACGGGCCCACGACTCAGTGCCCCTAGACAGTACACACTCCCAACCAACAATAGCCCAACGATATGCCCAGGATCAGAATATCTGGGGCCGGCAACCAACTGAGCCCACCGGGGCTCAGCGGAGGCATCACGGCGACCACCACGAAGGCAGAACCAGGGTGCCGATACGGGTTGGTTGGGCAGGAGGGACTGAGGACCCATACGAGCTGCAAGAAGACTGCAGGACAGGAATCATATGTACCTATTACTGGTGGAATCAGTGGCCAGGACGCCGAAGGAGGTGCCCGGCCAAGGCAGACAGATAAGACAGGTTCGAGGACCAGGGAGCTCAGAACGGTCCTGGGGATCCGGAGGACTATAAGTAGGCCTTGCCTTTCCTACCCAAATGGCAAGGGGCAAGGACCTTGAGGCCATAACAGATTATTATACTGAGTTGAACTACCTGTTCCAAGCCGAGATACTCCCCTTGTCACACCTACCGTAAATCGCATTCTCGAAGAGTTTGTCAAGCAAAAGAGAATTCCAATCGACTTGCTCCCAGATGATGGAAATCACATGTGGCTTGCGATGTCAAGCGCAAGAAAATATTCACCTGGCCAGGTCATCGTCGCAACGACTGCGGTCGACGTGGCCCAAGCTTCGGAGCAAGTGACAGGAGAAACAATACCTACTGCCCCCCCACCAGGCCTATTCACTCTTGTTCTGAATAGCCAGCTGTCTCTCCTCTTAAGATCTTGTCCTGCCCTGTCAGCAGAAACTGGTCTGCAACAACACAACAACAACAACAACAACTGCGCCAAATACCAGCAACGAACAATCCCCCGACTCTTCAAACAGCACCTTCACACAACACAAACAATCCTCGATGTATTCGCCAAGATGCGTGTGAGTATTTCATCGATCCCGCGCTCAACGATCCTGATCGAGGTCCTAGCAGAGGAGGACCGGTCTCTCTTCGACAAGCTCGACTTAACGGGCATGATCCGAGACAACTCGAAATCCGACGCCCTCAGCTTTCACATCAAGGCTTTCTTCGACCAACTCCCCCTCTTCCCTGACGATTCGTATGTTATCCATCACCCATCTCGTATCCCTCATCTTCACATATACCACGATCACAAAAACTAACACCATCCTCAGGACCCCCTCTCCTCCCAAACCCTCCCCCAAGAAAGTGGCATTTTCTTCCGACTCCCCTCACTACAAATCACCCACCCCCTCCAAGCTACGCAAGAAAAAGAAACTGTTCGGCATTCCCACAATTCCTACAGTCAAAACCCACAAGCAATACACTTGCCCCGAAGCCACCAACCCGTTGTCCGTCATCTGGCCCGACAACAGCAATCCCCTCCCCACCGACAGCCGCCAACCAACCTGCCACCCTCACCTCCGCCTCTCTTGCACCGACCCCTCGCCCTGGACTACCCCCGACGAAAACCCTCCCACACCATGCCACCACACTTCCTGGTACGCCGCAACATCCACCCTCTTTCAGCACGCCTCCAAGCTCCTAGCCTCAGCCTTCACCAAACAAAATATAACCACTCTCTCCGCCCCCATGGCCAACCTAGCCGAAGCCCAAACCCTCGAGCTGAACATCCTCCCAAAGCTCCACCTCGCGTACAGCCTCTACACCGCCCACGTCTTCATCACCGGCCGCTTCAGAAAGCTCGTCATCCACATCTGTCGGCACTGCACCAGATCCCTCACCCTGGCCAACATCCAGATCCTCGAACACAAGAAGCCGTGGACTCTGCTGGAACATTGGCTCGAGAAGATCAAAGCGGTATACGATGCTCTGAATACAATGCATCTCTGGCTTTTCGTGGCGGCTAAAAAGCTGGACAAAGCAGTCAAATATCTCGCCGAGGCTGGCAATGTGAGGATGAAGGGGGGGGATGGCATGACGAGGGTGGAGATGCTGCCTTTGTATCGGTGTATGATTGAGGTTAGGGGGTGGATCAGGAGGGAAGCGATACAAGGTGTCATGGAGGATAAGGCGCGTGTGAAGGAAGTTGTGGGGAGGTTGATGGGGGTTTTGCATCCTTTGACGGGGTTGGGGTATGACAAGGCTGTGGTGGAGGCGCTGGGGGGGTTGTGGAAGGTGGAGCAAGAGGAGAAAGAGGGTGATGAGAAAGGGGAGGAAGGTAGTGATGAGGAGATGGCGGACGGCAGAGAGTCTGAAGATCCTGATGATGGTGCTGGTAACTCTGATGAATCTGACGACTTTGACGACTCCGATGACTCTGACGACTCCGGCGAGTCTGATAACTCTGATGGGCCGGACGATGAAGACCAGGATGAAGCTAACTCTGATGAGGAGATGAAGGATGATGAGACAGATATTGGCGAGGATGAGATTTCCGACGAGGGTATCGAGGTCTCGATGAGCAATGCTGTGGAGGATGATTTGGGGGAGTTGAACGGCGATTTGGATGACGATTTTGACATGGAGATGGAGGAGCAAAAGTTTGTGATCCGCAAGGCAATCTTGGAAGCTGCGGTCGAGGTTCGCTCGGTTTGTGAGACGTGGAGGAACCATGCGGCTTTCATTCAGGCTATCGAAAGGGGACAGCTGAATGACCACCAGGATTAGTTTTTCTTGATCTCGTTGGATGTTAGCTTTTGTTTGGGGCAGTGGACGAGTGGTGTAATTAGCAGCAATATATAGCGTTCTTTTGACAGCATCCTGTCTTCCTGTACCGCTCTTTCCATCTTCTTGCGTTGTTCCTTCCGTGCTTATCCACCGTTCCTTCCGTCTTTAACGCATTCGATTGTGATTCATTCCAGTACGTGTCATGAGCAGAGATCATCTTACACTATCATCCAACCCCCATCTAAACCACACCCCATCATCCCCTTTCAAACCATCAGCAAAACCTCTCCCTCTCCAACCACCCCTCCAAAATTTTATTCGTCTCCTGCGCCTTCACATGATGAAACCAATGCCCAACCCCCTCCACGGTCACCGTCTCAACCCCCATCTCCCTGTCCGTCCCAACCCAATACTCACTACACCCCAGCGTCAGCCTCTTCGCCTTGGCCCCCTTGGACAACTCCATCGCCACCTCCTTCCTGCCCAGTCCATTCTTGTTCGTCCAGCAGGCATATGTCATCGCACCAATAATACTTGGGTGCATCGCCTGTTTCCACTCATGTTAGCGTTGACCCTTTTGTCTCTGGGCTACAAGAGACTTACCATCCCCCTCCTCTGAATCCAAGTCGTATGCCAATCCCACTCCGGCCCCAGCGGTGGAATAGGAACCAGCCCTTTAGCCGCAAAGTTCACCATCAGGTTTTGCATCGTTGTTGCTGGGTCGGAGAACAGCTCGTCACACGTGGCGGAGGACATGGAATGCAGGGGGTCTAGTAGGACTAACCCTACCACCAGGTCTGGGTTGGTAGCAGCGAGGTGGACTGACGTGCAGGTTCCCAACGAGTGACCGATGACGATGACGTTGGAGGTGATGTCAAGGTGGGCGAGCAGAGCGGATAAATCGGAGGACAGATTCTCGGGCGTGTAAATCCCTTCATCGACAGCGGTAGGGGGAGCGGAGGAGCGGCCTTGTCCGCGGGGGTCAGGAGTGATGACCCGGAAGCCTTTGGAGAGGAGGAAGGGGACTTGCCAGGACCAGTCGGATAGGTCGCAGGTAATTCCTGGGATCAGGAGGCAGGTGTGGGTTGGGGTTGATGAAGGGGGGGATTCGTCGATGTAGTAGATTGAGACCGAGGGGCCAGGGGTGGGGGAGGGGAAGTATGGCATTTTGACAGGTTGGTATGGTAATGTGTGGTTCTTGGGAAGATGCTAGAGTTTGAAGACCTGAGGGTAGTGACGAGATGAGTGTGATGTGTGTTGTAGTTTGCGGATGAGGGGATTTGAATATTTGATGGCAATAACGGGCCCCTGGACTGGATTTAACGAGTCAGTGCTGGTAGACACTCAAAAGGGGATGATACTTCTGCAGTATAAGATGACTACCATCAAGCTCCAGGTTGGAATGCTTGCTAGCCTTCGCATGAGATTTTTTTTCCAAATCAAGTGATGTTTGAAAGTTCCCTTGGCTGCTTAGGGGTGGAGGAGGCATCGGGTGAAGCCGGCGGGAATTACCTAAACACAATAGGCGTGCCAATAAGGAGGGTGATATCTGGCTGAGAACTGGTTGCGTACGACGTTTTGACATTGTATAGCTATCGCCAATCGTTCAAATCCGACGTAGTGCAAAATCCTTAATTTCTCAAAGGAATGAATCCATGCTCTCGGCATCCTGTCACAATGCCATTGACTCATCATTGCTGCTCAATGAATTTGATGATTTTCGCAACTCTGCAGTGACCCAAAAATATTTATGGTATAATTTGACATGCATTCTAGCTGTGAATCTGTAGTCTGCAATACCACTGATGCACCCTACCCTAGCAAGGGGTAAGAGACTGGAAATCACCATGATAAATGCAACCGCCAATATAAGCTCCACCAAACTATCACAGGCCGTGTAGCGCAATGGTAGCGCGTTACTTTCCGGTTTCAATTTCTCGAAATTAAATCTCCAGCTGGTAAAGGTTCTGGGTTCGAGTCCCAGCATGGTCGATCATCTCTCCTGCTGGACTCCACTTCATGAGTGACACGAGCTTTTTGTCGTTTTTGACCTTGGGCCCCTGGAACTTTGTCAATACCTGGTACTCTCAGTTGATGTCTACAGACCTCACAGGACCAAGAAAAATGTGCATGAAACTGCTGTCTCCCAAGTGGAGTAAAATTTTGTGCCATTGGTACGCTTGTGGCGTCAGAGAAGATGGTTATCAAGTCTCGCCTACCTACCCTTCTATGAAAAGCACTCAAAACACCAAAACGCCCCATCGTCTGCTGACTCAAGCGTACTGCTCTTCCCGACAAAGGAGACACGCATCTCGAAGAGCGGTCGGTTGATAATGTAAAAGTCCAGATAGGCATCTCCGGATCGCAGGAAGCGACGTTAGTACCCGGTAGGTGAATTACCTTGCAGGAAAATCCACCCCCCTTTGCAACCCGGAGCTCGACGCACTCTCCCCAACTCGGACTTCCTGCTCCAAGGCACCACCATCACCCTGCCCGCTGGTAGCACTTGTGATCCTCGGCCGTCTCTGGGCAGCCACACTAATACCACCCGCTCCGGTCGCACTGGTGGCTACGCTGGCAGCAACACTTGTTGTCGTGCTGACACTATCACTTCTAACCCTGCGTGAGGCACCTGCACCGGGTGTGGCTCCCGAGCCACTGACATCACTTCCTCTCCGGGCCCGAACCATTCTCTCGAGCTCGCGGACTCTCTTCTTCAACTCATCATTCTCTCGCCTGGTGGCCTCGAGCTGCTCGCGGTAGAAAGCCGTCTCCTGATAACGGTCTGTGGCCGGGATCAGACCGGGCGAGAGGTCGCTTGTGGAGCCAGGGGTGGCGAGCACAGAGGTACTGCTGCTCACGTGTGGGACCCTGGAAGAGAAGTAGTTGGCCAAAGTCGGCTCGTTGGAATAACTGGAGCCGTACACCAGAGGAGCTGGTGACCCAGCCCTACTACGGCGGGAAGTGGTACTGCCTTGGCGGGAGAGTGCAACACCGCCCAGAGCAGTGGTCGGATAAGGACTCGGACGGATAGGCGCGGGGGACGAGATTCCGGCCATGGATGTGGTCGAGACTGAACCCATATTGCTTCGCGTGCTGGTGTTGGAGAGTGTGCGAATGTGTCGACCGGAACGGGGATCGCCTGGCTCGGTGCCGGTAGCACTGGTCGAGGATGCATTGGAGACGACAGATTCGTTGTGGAGAGCCCTGAGGGTAGCGAGTTCACGGGTAAGCCGGTTGATCTGCAGATGAATATCGGTTAGACACGATTCTGTACCGACGGTCTCTGAGGGTGCAACATACTCGAGCCTCCTGCTCCTTCTCAAGTTCGGAATGGAGTTCTGCGGCAGTTGGGGGCCGGGGGTGTCGAGTTGGCCCGGGGCCGGAGCCAACGCCAGTGTTGTCGCCAGTCGTCATGGTGCTGCCGGGCAATTGACTGATGGGCGGTGGGAATTGCGGTGATGGCAGTACCGGAGAGGATGTGCTGTTTGGGTTGTGTACGGCGGCTTGGTTTGACGGCAGAATCAGCGAACTGGGGGCTGGCGGTGGTGGCATCTGCTGTGATGCACGACGCGAGAGGAAATGGGGTGAAGGCGGTACGGAGTTGAGGTCGGGCATTGCAATGTGATTGGAACCCTTTGTTTATGGCACGTTTTGTATGCTGAGGAAGTCGCAAACAGCTTCCGGGTCAAACACTCAGGCAGCATGTCACGAAACCACTTTACACGCTTTCGCCGGGAGAATGGCGCGGTGTCGTCTGAGTGCTGGAACAGCTCCCCACAGGCGACACGTGCTGTAATTGGGTCTGTGCTTGAACCGAACTGAGGTGCCCAGGCGGTGAGCTGTCACGCTCGTCCCGGCTCTTTGTCAACACTCCCATTGTTTTTGAGCTATAAACACCTAGTACATGGTGTAGAAAATGAGTATATCAGCTGTAGTCAGAGCAAAACTAATGGAACCACTTCACAAACACTGCCATGAGCAACAGAGGCTCCCTGATCGCTAACTGCAGCACTTCCGACAGGTTCAGTTGGCGCCCCACCAAGCCAAGCCCTCGACATAAAAAGCGGGGCTCTGGAAAGCTACCTGCATTTGGCGGGGGCATATGATGTAATGGTGTTTGAGAGACGGGATGATGAAGTTGACGTTGAGCAGCCGGCAGTTCCCCGATGGAGGTGCTGATGTCAGTTACGGATCTTCCTGTGTGTATAAGAAGCTCTGCTTCACTTTGACTCAGCTTTTCCTTGACACAAACAACGCACCTCAAAACACCCATTCTCTACAATTTCTTCAGGACAGCCAATCCTTCCATCACAACTCTTACAACAACTACCAAACCTTCAACATGTCTGATCGCGCTGCTCAGTCCCCTCCTCCTGAGGAGCAGTCCGGAAGACAGCTCAATGACCCCCCAGCCAGCGGCAAGGGCACTGATGATGCTTCTAACAAGGAGCAAACCAACAAGAGTGACCTTGAGGTATGTATAATAAGAAAGCTGTTATGGATGGCACTAGCAGCAATAAGCTAACAGTGCTCCAGAACTTGAGCTCCAACCCCAAGGGTCCAATGGACGACGAGGTCACCAAGAAGTTTGCCAAGAATACTAAGATGGGAGAGTCACAGTAATTGTTGAATGGCTTCTTGTATGATACATGGCTCGGACATGACTGGCGTTGGGAATTATTATTAGCATAATTGTGTTCCACCATTTCAAATCATCACGAATACCAACGAGACTGTATATGGTCCGTGCGTCAATGACTCTCCAGCAAGACAGTGACAAATTCCGCCAGTGATCCTCCCTAATTAATTGCAGTTTGTTACGTGCAGGCTGAGTGTTGCTCACTTGAGCAGGACTCAAACACACTGTACTGATACATAGCACAGGTTGGCGAAATAGAGTCAACTTTAGCCGCGATAGTCGGTGGTGGCATCTTTGTAGCAATGCGGCCAGCTTTCACATGTCAAGAACGTCATCAAACACCAAGGGTCGTCGTCCCTGGGCACGTCAGTCCACAACGCAAGCTCCATCAGCCACAGTCCAGCAGCTGGCCGCTGGTGGGGTGTTCGGTTGATTGGCGAACTGCCACACAGCCACACGCAATGACCCTCGATCAGCCGATGACGACATGCCCCTCCTTCAGACCTTCGAGCTCGTTCCAGCTCTCTCACACTTCATCTTATTATCACCTCAAATAAGCATTTAACAAAACGGTTGGCCTCCCAGACTTTCTCTAATTCATCTTCACATCTGACGACTTACTCGTGTTTACTTTTTCCAGAACACCAATACTAAACATCTGCATCACCCCAACAACCTCATAGCTCAACCCCGCACCGTTACGCTATCTACCCAACAGACAACATTCAAAATGGCGACCACTGTTTATGTCAAGAATATTGCCTACAACACCGAAGACAAGGAGATCAAGGACTTCTTTAGTTTCTGGTAAGAAATCTGCCTTCTTCTCTGCCCCATCACTCGTTCGCTCTGCTAACGCACCTCCCAGCGGCAAGATCAACTCCATCGACGTCACCTCCGAGGGCGAGACCAAGTCCGCGACCGTAAACTTCGAGAAGGAGACCGCCGCCCGCACTGCTCTCCTCCTCAACCACACCAAGCTCGGCACCAACGAAATCTCCGTCACCGGCGGCTCCTCATCGGACGATGCCCATCCCGATGACTCCACCACCGATCGCTCCCCCGACGCTGGCCTGACACAAGAAGAGAAGCCCCGCGCCCGCGTCCTCGCTGAGATCCTCGCTCATGGCTACCTCGTCGCCGATACCGGTCTCGAAACAGCCATCCAGCTCGACGAGAAGCACGGCGTCACCAACAAGTTTGTCAACACCGTCAGGCAGCTCGATGAGCGCACCCACGCCACAGACAAGGCCAAGGCTGCCGATGCTAGCTACGGCTTGACCGCTAGAGCCAACTCTCTCCTCACTGGCCTCGCGTCGTACTTTGAGAAGGCTACCCAGAGCCCCACCGGCAAGAAGCTGGTTGACTTTTACACCACCAGCTCCAAGCAGGTTCAAGATATCCACGCCGAGGCGAGACGGCTGGCGGACCTGAAGAAGGCTGAGCACGGCGGGAATGCCTATGCTGCGTCGGGGCTTGATAAGGTCTTTGGCCGGTTTACTGGTGGCGCGGCCAAGTCTAATGAGGAGGTTCCTGGTGGTGCTCCTGCCAATGCGGCGGCGGTGGAGAGTGAGACTAAACCCACTGCGCCGGCTGGTACTGGGGAGTCCAAGGTCATTCACTAAGGGCGGTTGAAGGAGAGTAGACAATGACGAGATGAGAATGAAGTCATGGCATGGGACTGGGACTAGGTTTTATGGGTCATGATCACGGTTCTTTTGCAGACGTTGATTCCCACTGGTGTTTATTCTTTTTTTCTTTCCCCTATGCGCTTTTTGTATCCTTGCTTTTAGTGTAGTCAAGGCTTGGTGGAATGAGAATTACATCTTATCACAATGTAGTCGTGGATCAGATTATCCTCAACAGGTGCTGTGTGACACAGTTTATGTCTTCTGCAATTTTGATGCCCCGTGTTTATCTATCCATCTATATACA
This sequence comes from Podospora pseudocomata, assembly GCF_035222375.1. Taxonomy (NCBI): domain Eukaryota; kingdom Fungi; phylum Ascomycota; class Sordariomycetes; order Sordariales; family Podosporaceae; genus Podospora; species Podospora pseudocomata. The sequence goes on along the minus strand of NC_085888.1, from coordinate 1,379,070 downwards.
ACAAAGAGGTATCGAAAAGATTACTATGTGATACTGGAAATGTATACTTTTCCTCATGAACCCATCGCATCAGGCTCGTCACATCTCCCACAGCCGTGCCAGTTTAGTTATTTCGAAATTGGACTCACTCATACCTCGTTCATGTCACAGGTACACTTTACCGCTTATTGAAATTTAGGAATCGACTCTGCACAATACTCTGGTCAGCATGTGTTTCTTTGACCAAAAAAAAAAAAAGCCAAGACAACTCACCGCCAAGAAGAGAATAACCATGTTACTCCCAATAAACCCGATAAAAATCCCCAGATCCCTCCACCTGTAGTCGTACGAGAAACCCAACGGCTCAAAGAACTCGTTGCCCACCTCAAAGGCGCAGTAGCTGCAGTCGCTTGTGTTGTTGCCGCCGCCAACTAAATATCCCGAGCCGCCCCTGCTGAAGAAATTGCTCATGTACTCGGAGCAAGTCTGACCGATAGGCGCAGTGAAGTTGTTGAGCTCTTCGGGGAGACAAATAACTGGGAGGTCGTGGAGAGCAGTGACGACTGTCCCTCCAATCAGACGGGTGAAGGGGTTAAGTTCATAGAGCCATGTCCTATACCCGGCAGGCATTTGAGGCGGCGGGATGGTGACGCCGCAGAAGAGGGCAAAGGTTACGAAGATGAAGGGGTCAAATTGGGAGGAGATGAACAAGCTTGGTGTCAGTGCAGAAAGAGCCTGGCCCATGGTGACGGAGAAAAACTCCGTGATAAGGATCATGAGGAATTGGTACCCTGCTCTTACTGGCTCGGGCTGCAGGCCAGGGAGGTAGTACAGTGGTAAGAAGAAGAGGACGGCGCAGAGGATGGAGTAGGGGATTTCCGCGATGAGGAGGGAGGAGGCGAAGACGAAGGATGAGTACATCTTTGAGGATTGTTCCCGGAAGAAGAGGACGCGCTTGAGGTGGTACATGACTTCGATCTGGCCGATGATCAGGGCGGGGAGGACGGTGATTTGGAACATGACGAAGACGCGGTATTGGAGGGATTGCCGGGAGGAGGTGAGGGAGAGGAAGGTGAGGCCGGTGATCAGCGCGATGATGACGTGGTTGAAGACGCGGGTGAAGAGGTAGTTTGGTGTGCGCCAGTGGGCAAGGTTGGCACGCTTGACCACGACGCGGAGCTGGTGGGATAGAGGGGAGGCATACTCACGCTCGAGGGAGGGGTCCTTTTGTGCTGCGGTGGCCGAGGCAATGCGGGATTCCTTGAGCTGGGAGATGGTGTCTTTGACGTTGGCGAGCTCAGGGGAGTCAGCCCAGATGTCGGCCCAGTCGCGCGAGCCGATTCGGGGCGCAGAGCCGGCGCCGATGACTTCGAGCATAAACTCCGCAACATTGTCGGTGGGCTTGGCTTCGGCTCCGTGGCGCCGCAGATAGTCGCGCAGTACGTGGGCGTCTTTTCCAATATCCCCAAAGTACACGCAGCGACCGCCGCTCTTGAGAAGGAGGAGACGATCAAAGTTCTCAAATAGGGCGGCATTCGGCTGGTGGATAGTACACAGAATCGCCTGGCCAGCGGCAGCCAGTTTGCGAAGGAAACGAACAATATTGAAGGCACTCTGGGAATCAAGGCCAGAGGTCGGCTCGTCGAGAAACAAAAGCAGCTCAGGCTTGGCCGCAAGCTCAACGCCGATGGTTACTCTCTTGCGCTGCTCAACGGTAAGACCAGCCTCGGGTGATCCAATAATCGCATCCGCAAACGTCTCCATTTCCAACAGAGCAATGATCTCCTCCACGTATGCGTACTTCTCCTCACGGGGGGTCTCGAAGGGCTGGCGTAAGTCGGCCGAGAACCGAAGGGCTTCGCGGACAGTCTGGGTCGGGTCGTGGACATCAAGCTGCTCGGCGTACGATGTGCTGCGCTGGAACTCCTTGCCTGGCTTCACGCCATCAACCAAGATATCGCCGTGAATAACACCAATGTTCTTCCTCGCAGCCAACACATCCAAGAGGGTTGTCTTGCCAGCACCCGATGCCCCCATGAGAGCGGTAAGTTGACCCGGCTTGACATACCCATAGACGTTATCGAGCAGTCGTCTTGTTCCGCCAGGCACCGGCACATCATAACACAATCCTTCCCACGTCAGGACGCTTTCCGAATTGATCTTGAGCTCCGAATCTGACTGCTCAGCCCTGGCTTTGCGTCGCTCTTCCTTCTTGGCCATCAGTTCCTCGTTCAGCTTCTTCCGCTCTGCGTTGGGCTTCTGAAAGACCTTGGCTTGATTGCCACCCATGCCGAAGCGTACATATTCGCCAGCCACAATATTTACGAAGAGAAAGAAGGCCATCAAAACAAGGACAATACCCCAGTTGCGCCACAGCAAACCGGGCGTATAGGAGAAACCTTGATCAATGTAGGATGAACCGGACAGCTCGAGCGTACCGGGCGTGGAGCCAGGCAGCGTGCAGACCTGATGGTTGATATCATCGTACCCAGGACCCGACGGTATCAAACTCTCGGCTGTACATGTCATATCAATGCGCGAAAACTCATTTTCCATCAAGGAACTGAAGATCAGACCAAGGACGTTGATGTAGTAAATCCACCGGAGCCAGACTTGTTCTGTCAGAGTATTAGCACCACGTCCTCTCTCATCCCACGGTTCTTGTGTCAGGACTTACCACTCTGCCACTGGATCAAATAGCCACTGGTCGTAATCATCAACGTAATTCCAACGGTTGCAAATTTGACCGCATAGTCGAAATCCGGGCTTAGACACCCGATCACACGGAAAAACAGCGTCATGGCAATGTTGCCGCTCAGCAACATGAGATAGAACACGAAGAACCCCCCAGCACTCCGGCTAAGATTCGTCATGAAGTAGACAATCACCGAAAAGACGAAGACTTGCGTGCTAGCGAAGACCTGATCGACAAGAATATTCGCAATCCACAGCGCTGACGGCCGGTGAAAGGCATACGCCCGGTGTTTGTTCACCACGGCTCTGCCCAACATCGTACCCGCCAGCTCGGAAAACGACTGGAAGGCGTTATGTAAAAGGGAAATAAACATCAAGCCACCCTTGGAGAAGGCGCTGGCAGACGTCTTGCCGAGATTAAGATAGAGAGTACCGAGAACAATGCCAATGATAATGTTACGGAGCCACGACAAAATGAGAGCCAGGACGTCTTGCTGCTTGAGAAGAAACTGCCTCTTCATCAGTGCCCAGACTTGCTGATGAAAGCCGACGCTGTAGGCGGAGCGCTTCGAGGCACCACGACGCTTCTGGTCGCGGACAGCAACGCGGAAGTCTTCGTGTTTGTCAGTCTCGCGAGCGAGGCTTTCTTTGTAGGACAGCATTTCTTGCTCGAGGTCCTGGGCGTACTTGGAGGACTTGAAGGCAGCTTTCAGGGTGAGAGAGTCGTAAGGGGCATTCTCAGGAGAACGGCCATCCTGGTACTCGCGCTCGAATGCGTCGGTGCAGCCCGTCACATAGTCAGGGGTGGTCTGGCGGGGACGGGGGAGGAAGCCGAGACCCTCGAAGTACGATCGTGCATCTTTTGCGGGACCAAAGTACACCTGCTTGCCCTCGTCGATAACCAAGACCTTATCAAAGAGGCTGTAAATGTTCTCCGATGCCTGGTAAAGGGAGACAAATGTGCTTGTCTTGTACAGGTCGGTCTGAATGCGGAGGGATTTGACGAAGTCGAGAGCCGTAGAGGCGTCGAGACCGCGGGTGCTGTTGTCCCAAGAGAGAATGCAGGCATTGGTGGTGAGCATTTCGGCAATGGAAACGCGCTTCCTTTCGCCGCCTGAAACACCACGGATAAACGAGTTGCCAACAATTGTCTTGCGGGTGTGTTCAATGTTGAACATCTTCAAGAGCATGGTCACAACCTTGTCCTTGAATTCCTGCTTGGTGATGCCAGCAGGCAGTTTGCCTGGGGTCTTGACATCAAGGGCAAACCCGAGCGTCTGCTCCACGGTGAGAGTCGGGTGGTGAACATCATCCTCCTCGTTGTAAACAGCCTCTCCACGATAAGGACCAAATTCGTCGACGGCAAAAGGGCCGTAGAGGACCTCACCGGTGATTGACGTGTAGCCATAACGCTGGTTGGCGATCGTCTTGAGGAAGGTCGTACACCCAGATCCAGGCTTGCCAAGCACCAGTACCATCTCTCCCGGTTTACAAACGCCCCTGAACCCGTCCAACAAGGTGGCCTCCACCCCTTTCTCCTCAAAACCCAGCAGCTTCCTCACCGGTGAGATGATGTCGAAAAAGTCGGTGAAGGCATCAGGGAACGTTTTGACGTAGTTGGTCTGGCCTCCGATACCCTTGACCGTCAAATCGTCCCAGTAAACCCCAATGTGCTTGGGACGAATACCGGCCTCTCTTTCGGCATCCAGGTCACCTCTGAGGGCCGCCTCCAGGTCAAACTGCTCAAAGGTCTCTGAAGAGGTCTCGGTTTGGGCGTTGCCCTTCTCGGCATCGGCGTGACTGCGCGAATGACTGACGCGTGACATATGCGACAGTTCCCGTTGAAGCTGAGCAAAATCTGACACCGCCTGCTCAACAGAGACACCGCCAATGGCGCGAGTGGTGCCATTGGGGCTGTTGCGCCGTGCCTGTTCGACGAGGTCCGCTGCATTCTGTGTCCTGGACGAAGCAGATGATGGAGATGGCGGTGCCTTCTCCGTCACAACGGCCTCTACGATAGCCTCCTTTCCAGTTCCCGGCTCCGTCGACATCTTGGGAAAAAAGTTTCCGGTGGCAATAGTAAAACTCAGCGAACTGAATCCCCCCAGACCTAGGGCCTGGAGGTGAACAGTTTATGAAGCGGTAACCCTTGAAGAGTTTGCTGGGCAGGTGCGTAGGTCTTCGAAATGGAGAAGTTGGAGAAGTAACAGAGAGAGAACAACGTTAACAAAGGAGGGACAGTCTGCCACAAGCAGCGTGACAGTTTGGGAAAAAGCTTCTCGAAAGAATCTGTCCGAGGAAGGGAAGAAAAAAGGAGACTAATGGGCGCTTGGCACCCATCCCATCATTAATAATTACCAATCGAGCTTGACCATTGAATGCTACTGAGCTCCAACTGCAACACTGACGGCTCGTTATCCGATGAAACGGACAAGGTTCTTTTGGGGCTCAAGAGAGCCTGCAGGAATAGTACCCACCCACTAAATGGGGGAGGGCCACGAGGGCGTAGGATCCCAAGTTAGGCAGCTCAACGTCGGGAGGTGGGGGAGGAGATGTTTATCAAGTCCACATTAGTCGACCTTTCTTCCACAGATGCAGTCCATGTTGTTGTTTCTCGCTGCCTGTTGGGCCGTTGAGCCCGCGTGGCCTTGGCCCGAGAGACCCACAGTGTTGTGTGGTGTTGTCGGTGTTGGACGGGCATTGACAAGCGGGAGCGAACATGTGAGTGGGGTGGCAACTTGTGTTGATGTTTTGCGCCGGAAATATCATTGGGGAGCGTGAAGCTGGATTTCCCTCCCGTGGTGCCATGTTCCTCGCCATCCCTGCCAATGTAACAAAGGGCTGACCCCACCATGGACCTGGCTAGAGCTCTTGATCAGCAATGGGGTTCTGATGTGGGATGAGGGATGACATGCCATTGCTCAGCCTCCGCCCTTCGTGGAAGCTTTCAACAAGCTTGACATGACGAGGCCATACGGCGAGTGACTCATTGGCATGCAGTGTATCCAATACTGCAGGAAACAGCGGCAGATCAATGGCTCAGGGCGAGCGGAGCCAGAGGGTTGGGGAGGGATGAGGTGCGGTGGAGAAAAAGTATGGTTTGGCTTTGTCGGCCCCACAACCCCGAACTGTCAAGCGAATGTGGGGAAACAAGCCACAGCTGGAGCGGCAGATGAATGCTTGATTTTAGTGTAGTTGAGCCACACATTGCAAGGCGTCAAGCCACAAAAATCCCAAATTTCCGCTTACTCGGTGGATCAAAGTCGACTTCGACTTACGCACTTGTTCATAAAAGATAAACATCTGATAGGACCTATGGAGTATACATGCAAGCAGATAACAACAACAACCAGCACTAGCAAACCCCAAGAATCAAATTCAGATCTTTCCCTCTTGTAGAAATAATTGCCTTCAATTGTCTATCATTGCCCAATACTCCCATTACATCCCAAAACCAAACCAACCATCCAGCATCCAACGCTGTCTACAATCTGCTGGCCGCCAACAGACGTCGTTTCCCAGTCTCACGGTGGGAAATAGCCGAGCACAACGCCTAACCATGCTTGAATGCTTGCTTGTATGGCTGACGCCAGTTTTGTTACAAGCACTGCACTCCAGATTCGCAACAGAAAGAAGAGAAACAAAACGTTCGCTCAAGATTTATGCTTATGCCATGTTATGCCAACCAACTAGAGTTCCGATTCGGCGCCATTGGCCTCGGTGGCCATGGGGCTCCCATTTTGCCCTTGTCTCTTCACCCTCGCATTTCCTGGTCGACGTCTCCTGGCCACCGGTCTCCCACTCATGTTCATGTTCTCGTCATCGTCATCCGAGTCACCATCCTCTTCAGCAAAGTGACGGGCTTCGTCCAGCACCGTGATATCCTCTGGCTTTTTCCGCAGCCATTGCATTCGTGGCCCGGAGCGTGCCAGTTCCGAAACTCTGAAACCATAAATCTTTGGCTCGTAGACCCTGCCTTTGCCCAGACCAGGCGCAATATTCCGCGCCCACATGCCATTGATGTTTAGCGACTCGTCAGTCCGAGTAAGGTTCGCAAGCTGCTCGCCTCCTGACTTTGTCAAGTCGTAATCTGGGAAGGTGAGAAGAAAGAGAGCGCCAAAGGTGCGGCCAAAGAAGGCCCCATCGACCGTTTGGAATCGGCTGTTAGGGGGTACATAGACGTCGAGACACGATGGGCAGAAGAGCTTGACCGTGTCCTCACCAGGCGTATCCGAGAGGCCAACTGGCAGCGTTCTCGTCTGGTTGCAGTTCGTCCGGGGGCATACTCCGAAGTGACTGAGCTCGTACTTTTCCGACATTTGCTGGATGCCGGCCCTGGAACAGATATACCGCTGGTGGATGAGGCCGTAGAGCATCTCGGCCGAGGACTCAATGACCGATAGGTCGCTAGCTATGCGGCTGTGGTGTCGGCGTTCATGGCGACCGGCAAGACCATCTCGTCCATCTCCTGAAATGTCCTCCTCGTCCTCCTCTTCCTCGTCCTCGTCATCCTCATCGTCTTCTGGTTCAACATCGAGAATCATCTGGTGAAACACGCGCCTGATTAGCATGGCTCCTACAGCTCAAAGTAACAATAGTCAAACATTTTACCCACCTCCAGCGCCTCCTTGTACATAGTCACCTGGCTTTGAAGACCAGTGAGGTTGAAGTCATCTTCGATAAAGTCCTCTGACACTTCGGCAAAGTATTCGTGGCCGAGGAGGGAGCAAAAGGAAGAGATCCAGGACTCTGGTGATCCGGAAGAGGTCGACATGGTGTGTTTTCGCTTGCTAGGAATTACTTGATCAGAAACTGCTTTGCGCGCGCAGACAGCTCTGTCCTGGTGACTGAGAGAGGTATTATTTGAGGTGGTAGTAGTCTCGTCGCGGGAGGACGTTGGGAGAGTTGATCTCGAGATATTCTATGTTCTGATCATTATTGACTATGCTGTTGCGCGTCGGTTTGGGCTGGGATGCTGCAGGGAGCGGTGGGACGATGCTTGCTTGTGGTTGCTTCAGAAGTCGTCAAAGCCTCATTTCCGATAGGAAGCCTTGGGCCCTTCTGTGGGCCCCACCTTCGCAATAGCCCCGCGCTGATTGCGGCCTGAAAGGCGAGGTGTCAGTCCCAAGAGGTCGGTAAGCGGTCACGTGCCACCGCGTTTCTCTCGCTCCAGCCCCTCCATCCAATCGCAGGTCGCCAATCTGATGCCAGCCTGCTGGCAAATGATGAAGACCAAGTCAGCTCTTCATTCTCAGCCGCTGACCATGCGCTGTACACTTCACCAAATTCCCCGGCTGCCTTTCACAAGGTCTTGCAGGACGTCTTTTCTACCAGCCTCAAGCAGATCACTATGTGCTGCGCGTCAGATCCAGGGGCCCATCGGGGTGGAAGAATTTCGGAAGCAAGCCATGGAGAAGAATGAGCCTCTGCTCATCAAAGGGCAGCAAGAGGCCTCGCAAGCCATGACAAAGTGGTTCGAATTCCACCCAGTGCCCAGGACAATAAACAAGACAGCTGTAGCTCTTTCCGAGCATTTCACTCATCCATTCGACGTTAAAATGGCCCCGTATGAGCTCACGGTTCCCACATGGCGTCCCAGAGGCTTCGATGGCGACAATGTGGACCGGTTCATCAGCTGGATGGCCAAAACACAAACAGGTTGGCCCCATCTGTGGCTTTCGTCTTACCTTCATGACATCAAACAACAATTGGGCGATGAGTACGACGAACACCACCGCTTCCTCCGCTTCGAGGCACCAATTTCCCTCATGTCTGCTGCGCTGCGCTACAATGCTGTCAAGGTTTCATTCCAGCGCGTCACTCAGCTCTACATCGCACAGGCTCCGATATCTGACTTGCCGGCCACTCTCCAAGACGATGTGGCGACACCAGAGATTGTTCTCAAGGCGGGCAAGGGCGACGTGTATGGTTCCAGTATTTGGCTCGGGTTAGAGCCAACCTACACACCATGGCACTGTGATCCAAATCCGAATTACTTCTGTCAGATCTATGGAGGAAAGGTGATCAGGCTTCTACCACCAGGCCTCGGCAAGAGTCTATTCCGCAAGGTTCAAGCAGAACTGGGACAGACGGGGAGCTCAACCATTCGCGGGGACGAAATGATGCAAGGTGAAGAGAGGACCTTGCTGACAAAAAAGGTCTGGACCGAGGAAGCACCAGAGGAGATGATGGAGGTTGATGTATCTCAGGGGGATTCGCTTTTTATTCCCAAAGGATGGTGGCACAGCGTGAAAAGCGTGGATTACAAAGGCGATCTGAACGGGAGTGTAAACTGGTGGTTTAGGTGAGGCTGTCCTCGAATGAACTGATCATTCAACTTTTTGCTCGCATCCAAAGGCTGTATGAAGTCCATGTGCTTTGCCCCTTGGGCACATCTGGTGTAACGCCCATGCATGAGCACCTGCGAGAGGGTGCCCACGGCCGCCGCGGGTGCCGATGGATCTGTATTGGTTGTCTTGGCTAGAAAACTTGGATCTTTCCTCTCCTTCGACATGCCTTTCCAGATACGGTCACTCCAAAAGCTCGCAGGCCGCGGGTGAGCGTGAGAACTGTTATCGCTCGGCCTTTCAACCATCCAGGTCAGGCTTCCCTGGCTGACACGAGGGAGGATGACAGCAAGTGGAAAATTGTCTGTTGGTTGTATCTCGGCGTCGCATCTTCGGCCGCCTCGCATCGCAAGACATTGGCATTATGCAGGCGATTACTGAGTCTCCTCCGAAGGGCTTACCATTTAAATAACGACATGGCAACAGTATGGCCTCGAGATTTTTCAAGCTTCAACACGATTTTCTTTTGTTGAAGTCTCTACGCCATTTATTCTTTCGCAATGTCCGACCAGATTCAGCTCACCAACCACAAACAGTACGATGTGATAGTTGTTGGCGCCGGGCTCAGCGGTCTTCAAACAGCTGTCAAGGTCCAACATGCAGGTTTCTCCGTTATTGTTCTGGAGGCTCTTGATCGTGTGGGCGGCAAGACGCTGTCGGTGCAATCCTCGAGCCAGGGCAAAGGCGTCAATGACCTTGGCGCTGCCTGGATCAACGATAGCAGTCAATCCGAGATCTACAAGTTATTCCTCGAGGCTGGCCTGAAACCTGAAAAGCAATTGGATGAGGGCAACACCCTTCGGCAGATTGAAGACGGCAGCTATATCTCTGTTCCTTTCGGTCAACTCTTCGTAAGCGCCCCTAACACAAGCAGCCCAACCGACTGTCGCCGTGCTTGTTCTGACACAAACCTAGGTTGACGAAGAAGAAGCCGCAGCCTTTGCTGTCCTCTTTGGCGCTCTGCGAAAAGTGACTGATACTTCCGACCTGGAAGATCCCATCACCGGGCCCGACGCCAAACGGCTGGACAGCCTGACTTTTGCAGAGTACTGCAAAGAGCTCCTGGAGTCCCCTTCGACACCCATCATCGCTACCTACCTGGCGCGTGCTCTCCTAGGGGTAGAAGGTGACGAGGTCAGCGCGCTGTTCATGATCAACTACTTCAAGAGCGGAACCGGAATCCTCAACCTCGTCTCTGATGGCCCCGACGGTGGCCAATATCTCCGCGCCAACAAAGGCACGCAGACAATCTCCAAATATCTCGCCGCCCAGCTGCCCTCCGGGTCCATCCACCTCACCAGCGTTGTCAAATCCGTTAGCCAGTCTGCGGCCGGTGTGGAAGTTGTCACGACCGCCAACAAGACATTCAGGGCCGCGCGCGCGGTGGTCTCTCTGCCCAGCGCTCTGTACCCGACCATTTCCTTCTCCCCCGCGCTGCCGCCATCCAAATCCATCCTGGCAGAGGGTACAGCCATCGGCGCGTACGGCAAGATCATATATGTCTGGGCTATTCCATGGTGGCGTAAGGCCGGGCTCTCTGGGACATTTGAGGCACCGCTTTCTGGGCATGTCTCTTTTACGAGGGAGACTTCCGTGCCGGAGGACAACCAGTGGTCCATCACTTGCTTCATCGTGGGTGATCCTGCAAGGGAACTGTCCAAGTACGCCCAAAAGGTCAGGAGGGAGAAGGTTTGGGCGCAGTTTAAGCAGGTGTTTGAGGGGTCGGGGGTGTTGAAAGGGGCGAAGGTGCCGGAGCCGATTCAGGTGCATGAGATTGCCTGGAAGAGGAACCAGTATGCGGATGGCGCGCCGACTGCAGTGATGGGTCCGGGGGTGTTGACTGAGTTAGGGGAGGTGACGGTCAATCCGCTGAGGGAGCCGTGGCGGAGGGTACACTTTGTGGGCACGGAGACCAGTCTGGTTTGGAAGGGGTATATGGATGGGGCTGTCAGGAGCGGGATCCGAGGCGGTGAGGAGGTGGTGAAGGCGTTGCGGGAGGAAGGGAGGTGATGGCTTTATTCGCATCGAGAATTGGGAGAACCAAGCCATCTTGTGTATATTCTTCATCCGACAGTGCCCAGCTGTACTACTTGTCACATGTCTAGGCTACACTCCACCGTCACGCACGATCACCAACCTCGTCGTCTTCAATCAACCTTCGGGCAATCGAACAGGCCATTTGAACCACCCACAAATTAAACGTAAGCCACCTGTCTTTCTACTGGAGAAATTACAGCTGTGTGTTTCCCCCCGGGGGTTATGGTTATATACATCCTGACTTGCACTTCATCAACCACATTACCACTCCCAGCCACACCTACTTGCACCCAGTTAGTTGAAAGCCTGGGAGTTGGCCTGGAAATTCAAGGCCGGGCAATAGGAGACATCGCAAATAAAACCCTGGCAATGAGGCTCTTGCAGGTGGTGGCGCGCGTGCAAATATGCCCTCCATTGGCCCATAGACAACAATCAACAGAGAAATATACCATTAAAGCCTGTATTTCTGAGCAAAGGCTTTCACTGCATTCTGTATTAGACAAAATGCGGTGAGGGTGGTTTGTTCATGGAGGCGAGTGATAGAATGGCGTCGCTCAAGACTCATATACAACCCTAATCCCAACTCGGGGCTGCACAGCGGTAACACAGGGTTTTAAGGGCTTTATTGAAAATAAATAAGCCAGTTACGTAGTATCTTCATCGATTTGTATGGCACTTGCTATGTGTTTCAGTGCCGGTGAGAAGTGATATTGTCTGTTGAGATGGGTTGTTGAAGTCAGGGTGTGATGTTCCTGTCACAGAAGAATGATGACTTCTCCATTGGTACAACCTTAACCCATGTCAGGGGCACGCGGGTGATGATGGAGGGACGATGATTTACTTCCCAATGCAACTCGGTCGCTGGTAGATGCATGATTTATGCCGATCGTTGGTTCTAGTCCTTGGTTTGGTGATTGCATGGAGTGCAACCACATATATTCCATGATCGCCTGCATGTTTAAAAAGTCGTCTTCGCATTTTCCATCCATCAGGTACCCCGCAGCTGAAGCTATGCCAGTGTGTGCGCCTGATGGGGCGCCCTGAAAAAATGGCCGCTGGAGACACCACGCAAGCGCACTACCTTCGAATTCCGGCACACCGTGATGCACACCGCGGATGAAACGACGACAGCTGCGATGTTCTGTCTACCCAAAGGGACCTCACTTTCACAATCTTCTCGCCTTCAATCGAGATGAAAGCAATGGCGCAGCTTCGCTCAGCCTTGCGTCCAGCTCAGCAAGGGGCACCCCAAAGGCCAACACTAGCCTACCAGGACTACACTCCTGCTCTGAGACTATCTGTTAGCCAGTACCTGCTAACCCTAAGAAACTCCCGTTCTATCCAGACAACCCCCGCTGCCCGCGGCGTTCTCGTGCCGCTGCCGAAATCCCGCTCGACAACCCCCGCGCCCCTCCGCCGGCGCACCACTCTGCCTGCTCGTAACACTGCCGAAATCCAGCTCCGCGCCTAGGGTTTCGAATACGTACATCTCTAATACTCAGTTGCCGCGCGACAGAGACGAAGCGTCCCGGCGGCCTCCAAAACCGCAGGTCCGCCAACACAAATTGGCCCGGCGGTCACCCCGAGAATTCGCAAGCGCCTACTCCGAAGTCGACAACTTCAACCGACCATCCTCGAGAAAATTGAAATAGTCTGGATACAATTATATAACCGCCTGCGTGAAGGGAACCCGGCGTGCTTGGGATAATTTACGCTATGCCGTCAAGTTGCTGGAACCTGTCCACCCGAAACCTGGCACGCATCACGCATGGCCCGGTGCCCTTGGGTCGCGTGCGTGATGACGGAGGAAATATGATGGATCACCACCATATATTATGTTTGGAGGTCAAATGATGTGCATATCCACGTGGGGAGAGAGCGTCTCGTGTTGTTTGCATCGCGTCCATGCTGTATTGGCCTACAGCTGATTTGGTTACCTATACAAGCAAAGAAGGATGCGGTACAGTCAGGGTATTTCCTTCTCCCGGTTCATCTCATCCTCCCCATTGATCTTCCTCTCATCGATCGCCCTGTTCTTCCAGTCCGCGCTGTTGTCCCTGTTAGGGGCTCTTCTCACCGCCCGCCGTCTCCTGCCCGCCCACTGTCTCCTCTCCGCCTACCATGGGTAGTCAGTCGTGCGAAGGAATCTCAGTTGTTGGTGCTGCACAGGAGTCAGTCCAGGAATCTACTTGGCGAGGACATATGTATGAACACCAAGAAGATTATTACAAACGAAGCTGAGAGTATGACACTTACTCGCATTTGTTTGTGGCTCCGAAAAGGCACAATGAACCGGCGACACAGCCACCAGATCTGGTGTCTTTTTCTTGGGAGCCCCGGGGGTACTCTGTTCTGGTTCGCGAGTTGGGGTTTCCATCCTATAGAATCTAGAACGGTGGTAAGTATATGCCGGTGTCAACACAGTGTAGGAACCTCGAACACAGAAATAAGCTTTTGGCTGTATCGTTTTCAAGAAAGGCACTTCAAGAACAGGAAGTGTAACTGCTGGTGCGAAGCAATAGCTGTTGACCAATTTGGGGGTTGCAGTTGATAGTTTTACTTGCGAGAGGCGGTCATTTTCTACTAAAGATAGAGTGCTGCCGTTTAGCACGTGTCCATGTTCATTCGCCGTCGTAAAATCCAGATCTGTCTCAGCCCAAACCTAAGAGCGGAGAACTAGTTGGGTTTGATAGGGAAGCCTGCATATGGTGAGTCCCGTTGGACGTCCTGTTGGAGAGAGTCAAACCCGAACTGGGCATTGAGATGCTAGCAGGTGGCCAAACACGAAGATGGAGATAATGCTATCAGCCTATCGGATGTGAGGTCTGTCTCCTAGGACAATGAGGGGACATGATTGCGAGCAGTAAGAAGAACGCAACAGCCGTTTCTCATCTGTCCAAAAATTGCCAACGTCTATCGTGTTGGGCAAACCATTAGTTGTAGTGAAACCAAGGCTTAATCCGCGCTGCTCTTCTCCTGGATTGGTGGGTGATATATGGCAATGTGCAGCAGCTCCGATGCGGCAAGGAAAATGCCACTCGACTATACGTCAAGGGGATCCCAGACAGGTCTTGTGTTTTCAGGTACTGTGGATGCTGTGGGTACCAAGCTGGAAGCAAAGGCATGAGAGCTGGTAGGCGCACATGTTGTTCAAACCTCCAAGAAACGACGTGCCGTTAAACATGACAATTGTATCAGCTTAAAATGGACAACCAGAAACTAAAACGACCCGCAACTCTCCTCATAATCTGACAGCACGATATTGATGGAGAAATTGAAGGCAATGGGGGCCGGGAAACTCCAATATCCGCCCCACATCGTCGACCACGTCATCGACCACATTTCCAACCACAACTGCTGAAACCCAGGGTTTTATCTCATTCAATTTGCAGTACAAATGTACGCTCGAGCGTGATAGGACCCCTCCATTTATATGGTGTTGATGTTGTTGTCTGCGCGCAAATGCAAGCCCCGCCTCCATGCTCAAGTTTCCGGTGCATGGTATTTGAGAAGGTTATATTCAAAAGCTTTAGTTGAGGGCGAAAATGGTGATGTGGTTGGTGAGACACCATATGTAACTCTCACTCCTGTACGGGATAATTCACGGCTACATGTTGTGTCATCTTTTCAGTTCGTCAAGGCCAGTTCTTTACTTTGCAGGCAACATAGATAGCCAAACAGTATCATTTTGCGCAATGGGCCAACAACTTTGCTTGAGCACTGTTTCAGAGCTTTATTGCGTAACAACGTCACCGCAAGGCTTCTATTGCCTATGCGCCGCCAATACAAGCATAAATATCCCATCTAGTCAAGCCGAATAAACAAAAATAACTGACAGTGAGAGCAGAGGAACGGTACAATAATGGTCTGGGAGCCTTGTCAAAAACCGTAGGAACTGGAGCCTCGGCTGTCGCCAAGACAACCACTTACAAGGCTGGATATCTTGAGCCAATCATAACGTCGAGAATTCACAGCGCGATGCAGCCTTGCTTGCCAGGACAATCGACCTCGATAACATTAAACAAAAGTGAGAGTCGCAGACCAAAGAAACCATCCAGCTGGGGACCTAGCATCTCAATCTGCCATTTCCTACTACTGCCTTCGGAAAGAACACGACCAGTATTTCGCCGCCCACCGACAATTCGCACAGGCACCTTTGAACTTGCCCGGCATCACCACACACTCGGCGAACCGGCCTTGACCCTCCCTGCACCGATCGCAGGGCTCTGGAGCAATATCACCGCGAGAATGTGCGAGGGCAGCCTCACAGTTGGCATTTGGCTGCCAGTTGTACATGGGGTTGCCACGGTGGTCCCTCTTCACGCCCACCCCCACGACGGGTTTCGTCCACACCTTAGCTGGCCTGATGAACTGCTTTCTTGTTAGCCAGGTGTCTGGAACAGATTGCTTTGGGTTCAAGCGGGCATACCTGTTGAGAGAAGATCTCCTTCATCACCGCATTCTTCTTGATGCAGCCATGGTAGATCCCACGAAGTGCCTTCTCGCCTATATACGAGACCTTTCCATCCTTTATCATGCTCAAATCTGGGATTGGTTGCAGTGGCGGCAACAACGGTGGCAGTTGGGGGGGAATTGTCCTCGGTAGGGCCCTGCAAAGGGGTAGAAGAACGGTCAGTGGGGTGCCAAATACCTAAGCAGTTTTGCTATACGGCAGAAGAAAGACGGGTGGCGTTTCAACCTAGCAGCAAAGAGGAAAGATGGAATACAGGCAGCAGAAATGGGAACAAAGGTCCCTGCCGAAGAGGGTCGCTAGACAGTGGTCAAAAAGAAGAAGAGGCAACTGTGCTTACATGTTCAGACTCTGAGCCACTCTCATGCTCAGAGACACCTAGGCTAATAGGAGACTGGGACGACTCGGAGAGATGGAGCGCCGTAGTCCCGCCATCATTCTTTTGGCTGATCTCAAATTTTCCCCAGAGCCAGATGCACCAGGACCATGCGACTCCCGTATCTGATGATCGTGAATGGCGGACCGTTCACCTCGGGCTGAAACCGCAATGTCTGGAGTGAGCAGAAGATCAGTTGGTGATCACAATCCCGAACTGGGGGCAATAGTACTCACTGGAAGCGAAAAAGATTCGATGTTAAGGTTGCGAGGGGCGGAGGCTGGTATGGAGTGTTCGTTGCTACGTCCAACTGTGCTGGTGCTCTGCTTGGCGACGCTGGAATTGCTTTTTGAACTTTGCGACGATGTACCAGCGGGGGGCGCCTCCGCTGCTGCGGTGGTGAGGTCGGCAGGTCTCTGCTCTGGACTGAAGCTATTGGGGCACAAAAGATTCAAAGTCACCTGCGACACTTGGCGCAACGATTCCTCACCAGAGGGCGGTTCAGCGCCGGTTCTCGGTCTCGCAGTGCTCGTGCACTGTCCGGGAACGCTGATAGTTGTAGTCGGGTGTCGGCGATGGTGTGCCAGCACGGGACGCCTCCGCTTTAGCGTTGCCCAAGTCAACAGGCCTCAGCACCATGTCCGTACAGAAGTCCATGTAGGCCACATGGGACTTGACCCTCGACGTGAAGTCCTCCAAGAGAGGCAGTCAATGTCGACCACAACTCGGGCCCCGCCATTTGCGCTGCTGGGCTGGGGGCTCATCTCAATTGCGTACTGGTCCACAATGCAGCTGTTCATGGCACGACTTCCTGATTCCATAAGCGCTAATGAATCGGCAATACCGTAGAGCAGACTTGTTCTTTTCTGCTCAACTGTCTTCTTGTAGTTCATCGCCCGGGCTTTCTTTTCGTCAAGCCGCAAGATCTTCTCTTTGACTTCCCTCAGCTCCTTGTCCCAGGAACCCACCTCCTCGGCATCTTTCTCGGCTTTCTGGGTTGCCATCTTCAGACGATCGTACATGGGCTTGATTTGGACAGCAACACCATGTGAGGCCTTCTCGAGGCTCTGTTGGTGCCGTCTCTTGTACTCCTTCAATATAATGGTTCTCCAAGATGGCCAGTCTATCGTTGGAGCCATCGTCAGCTTCTTGCTTGATGGACATGTTGTTCATAGTGGGCGATCAAAGAAGTTTGACAGAAGGCTTGTGAAACAGGCAGTCGCGGACAAGTAGGACCAGGCAGGAGCATGGACAACTTCAACAAGTCATCAGGGCCGCAGCATTCGTCGTTTCGTTGATGCGTCTTCAGCTTGCAAACCTGGCGCTGTCTCAACAGGGTTGGGTGAGCTGCATCGAACTGCAGCGCCCATTCGTTCAATTCCAGCCATGTGGGTCCAAACAAACGGCGGGCTCCCGGCGGCTCGATAAGTGCTGCCATCCGTCCGAGCCGGGGCACGCCGGGGACCGCTTTTTCTGTTCTTCTTTTTTGTGGAGGGGGGAGGTGGAGGGGGGGGAGGGGGTGTGTAACCAAACCCGCGTGGTGGTTGGGTGTGGAGTGTGGGGTGTGAAAAGGAGCTGTGCAAAACTGCACAAATTGGGTTCGATGCCGCTGAGCGACCCATTGAGGTCGTTCATTCCCTATTCATCTATACTCTTTCTTCGTCTTTCCAACGAGCCTGTCTGTGTTCAGTATTTTCAATCGAAACACCATCGTCTTCGTCGGGTAACACGTAAAAGGTTCAGCCAGGCAGCCGCATTCTGTCCGCCAACTGAAACATGTAACTAGGACTAAGAGAGACTTGGATCACCATCAGCGGACTGCTACATTGGGGCACTAAGATGGATCTCCACCTCGTATTGTATTGTTTGCTATGAAGACACTGCCGTGTTGACCAATGGCACAACCAGCCGGCAGCCAGTAGCCAGCAGGTGTGTTCTATCACGCACCGCGCAAGACGGGCACACCGCACCGGACAAGATGACGTGGACAAGAGACTTGAGCTATCATCTTTTGACTGACTCCCATGATGGCCATTTCCCATGAAATCTTGCCGCTGCCTGAAGTGTGCACAACAGACCGGCTTGGCATATCTCGCCGGCTTCCCTCGCGGCCCGGTTCCAAGCCGCATCAATGCATGAAGCCTGCCATGAGAGATATTGTCGGCGGAAGCACTCGGGAACTCTAACAACGCCGATGGTTCGTTCAGAAGGGCAAGGTGGCGGGATCCTGCATACCTATCTAGGTTGGTAAGGAGGCAGCAAAAGAGTCGAAGCTGACGTGGACGAGGATGCACGAGTTTATATCTTGTTCATTCATCCCCATTCTTCACGAGCTTGGGACCAAGCATCACCAACCTATCGCTATCGCTTCCTCTCCCCATGGATTCCAGGACATCAAGCAAGAAAGAGGTGAGCCCACGATCCAGAAACGCCGCGCACCACATGACTCACGATCGGCTGAGAAAATATCACGGTCACTCTGAGGGAAGTCCCACAATTAGATGAAGAGAGGAATGAGAGAGGGCCGGTCTATTTGCGATGACTGCGAGGAAATGAATCGACAGCAGAGCATGGCAAAATCACAGAAGGGAAGTCTGCAAGACCAAAAGAAACGTCTGGGGGCACAAAAGAAAAGTTTGGAGGCACAACTGGCTAGCACGGAAGGAGAACTGCTCAGCGTGGAACGGGAACTAGGCAGCGTGGAGGAAGAACTGGAGCTTGCGTCGACAACCGAGAGGAACCTGAGGAACGACGGTCTTACCATCGTAGAACGTTATCACAGCAGGATGAGCCACAATGCAAAGAGATTTTCGAAAGAGTCTGGACTCGAAGGCCTTGGTCGGATACAGCCTTCTCTTGCTGAGGTTGGCAGCAGCCTCAACATTCCTTTGCCTCTCATTGCCACCAATGATGAGGTAGAACACAAGGGACTGCCGGGGACAGCCGACCCATGCCAGCCATGCGTGCGGAGACTATAGCGCCAACACAGAGAGAGGGGCGAGATGGGCTGTTGGACTCGGATCAGAAATTGGTACGTACATCTAGTCCTTCATCCTCAAACTTGCCCTTCACCTCAGGGTTCGCGGAGCGATTTCTCTGACCTTTTTACCCTCATCTAGGCCTCAGAGCCAAGGGCCTTCCCACAGTCCTCGGAGTCTTAAGCCATGCAGGGGAACTCGGCTGAAAGGGCGATTCTCCCGGCAAGGGGATACCTGTCCGGCGCGAAGGCATTGCACCAGTTCCCTAATGCAAGGTTCCCTGCACCCCCTGTCGGTTGGAATGCAGAGGGGGTCGTCGAGCCAACAAGAAACCTCCTCGTCCACTCTTGTGTTGACCAGTCCCCAGGAGGACTCTGACACAGAGATGGAACAAGACAAGGTTGCTATCCTTGACGAGCAAGAGGTTGGGCAACTCTGGCGCATCAATCAGTCACAGGGGGCAGTGACCTATGTGATAAGAGAGATGTTAGAAAAGCCGGCAAGTCATAATAACCACATACTGAATGAAGAAGAATCTGCTTGCTAACTGGACACCGGGCAGTATCGACGACCAGCTCGCTTGCGGACGACCATGCCCAAGTCCGAAAATAAACGTGTCTATAATTGGAACGATTGGTCGAATATGATAGCTTTGGTTGTCCAGACCAGCGGACAAATTGTCCAAGAGGGCTGTGGCCGTTGTAAGAACAAGGCTGGGCCATTTGCTGAGTGTGTTGTGGACTCGCAGGTTGGTATTGCCTGTGCAGGCTGCCAGTATAACAAAAACCATGGGAGGTGTTCTTTCAATCGTCAGTCTAAGAACGCTGTCGTTTGCAAGGGCCTTGACGACAACCTTTCATCAGGGGGGGCAAACTCCAATCGGTCACCTAGTCTTGTTGAGAAATAGATCCCTTGATGTTGCTCTTTTGTAACCTGCCTTTACATTGGACTATACCGGAAGCTCTCACAAACTCCCTGGGGTAATATCTCTCAGAACTCTCAGGTTACCTGTCCACACAAATTGGAAGCCATGCGCTGGCTACCCATTTAGATACACACTGCCAGCACCTACTTGGCGACCTCTGTATGCCACCACGATGTGAACTGAAGAAAGAAAAAAGCTGCCTTGTCCAGTGTAACTGAATAATTTCTTGGACTGGCCCCTAAAGCCCCTTAAGAGGCGGCTCTCTTGTAGTTCTACCGAGCCTTCGACCAGACACGGGGACCGCAGTTTAACTAGTTGAGCTTGACCTTGTTAAACCTTTTGTTCAGCCTCTTCTTCTGGTGCCTCTTCTCCGGTCGCCTGCCCTCCCAAATTTAAGCAGCTATCTCAATATTCGGGCAGATTTAGGGTGGTCGATGAGATAAGACGGTTTTGGCCTATCTTGCAGAATGATCCTCTCCATGAGTACCTATACGTCCTCAAATCTCGCTCATCATCTCAAACTTCGAGAAGGCCTCCAAGCAAATATCCGGTTTAGCCACCTGGTGTTCGGTTGGAACCTAGCCGCTAGATGCTTTTGGACTTGGCTCCAAAGTCCCGGCGTCTCAGCCCTGTCCGGGGTAGAGAAAGAAGCACTCGCCAAGCAGGCTGTGGCAGCCCTGTTCATCTCCACCCTCCTCGTTCGCAACTTGAGGACCAATAATCAGACGACCTACTTGCAGAAACCGAGGACTGTTTTCCCGGCTAGTCCCGACCTTTTGGGTCAGACGGTGGCATTTTGTTGGCGGAACCTGCGTGGCTGCCCGAGGGGTGGGCACGCAAGGAGCAAAGCCAAGTCGCAGAGCCAGCCACATGGGGGATGTGGGCGTCTTGGCAGCAAGTTGGTCACCCAGTTCATCTTAATCAGACGTCAGGGTCACATATGTTGATGGTGTATAAGATGTGGGACAATGCCTTTCTCACTGATCAGCCTTCTTCCATCTCATTCTCAGCAACAGTCTCACCACCAGTCGTTCTCATCGCTCTTTCTCTTCTCTTTTTGCTATCGAAGATACCCGGCCTTTTACCCGACCGACCGACATACACCTTATTTTCTAATTCTATCAAAATGGCCACTCCCGCTCCCCAAGCCGCTGCTGCCCCTTCCACCCAGGCCGCTGGCCCCATCTCCGACGCCGACGTCGCCGAGTGGAAAGATAAGTTCAACAAGGTCTTCGCCGCACCCTCAGAGCACTTCAACTCCAAGTCGCCGGCCACCGCCCAGCCATGGACACACAACTTCTGGAATTTTATCAAACCGCTCGAGACATGTCTTATGACTTGGTGCTTGCCATGCGTGGTGTTTGGCAGGACGCATCACAGGGTCAACAAGAGCGCCAGTTTGAGAGGCTATGAGCCTATCAACACTTCGGTATATTTGGGCTCTGTCATATTATTGCCGTTGATGGATTGTTAACATAGATCCAGTGCCTTCTCTTCTGCGGTTCAACAGCCGTCTGCATGCAATGGCTTCCCATGGCAATTCAGAGAGCGGATTTCAGAGCCAAATACAACCTTCAGGGGAGCTGCGCGGTGGACGTTGCTTTAGCGTGCTGCTGCGGGTGCTGTGATATTGTGCAGATGGATAAGGAGGCTGAGTTGAGGGCTTCTGGGGAGCAGAGCCAGAATGGGATTCAGGAGCAGTATAAAGCTGCGGAGGTCATGGTTGTGCCTGAGCAGAAGCAGTAGACGGACGGAGCGATGTGCATGACGAGACACTTGGGGAATTTGCTGATGGATAATGGGTTGCGGCTTAGCTATGATACCTCTGCTAGTTTGTTTGTGTTTGTTTGTTTTGGTCAAGAACATAATATTTTTCTCTAGCTCTTCAGATATTTCCTCACAGTTTTTTCGGCGGAACGGCGTCAAGAGTCAATCCAAGGGGACAACCCCCTGCCTGTCAAGTGCCAGATTGTGGGGTCAAGATCTGCAAATGGCCCCTGCTAGCGCTGAGAGCAGAACTGGACCCTTGCTCGGCAATTTCACCCCAATGTGGCGTCCATCCCGAGCTCAACGACAAAGTTGGTGATGGCTTCAAAAATACAATTTGGAGTTAACTTCTCACAACTCGAATTATGGCCCTCACCTAGTCCAACCTCCTTGGTAGCTAGTGCCTCCCCAAACCGGCAAATCATCACTTTGCTGCCCCCCTCCTTAATATCCCTTATACATGTAACCTTGATGACCACCATAACCCTGATAGTATCCCCCGGCAACACCATATGTCTGCTACTCCTTCTTTGGAAAAGCAGGCTTCTCAATCTCAAGATCGGTCAGCATCGCCCTCGGCGTCTGCCCCCTCTAATCCGCCACATCAGGGCTCGCCCCCGCCTTCACGAGAGCCTTTGCAATCTCTGTCACCGCGTCTTTATCCCCAAGCTTATTACACCCCAGCCCCACAACAAGCAATGCCGTCCTCCCCTCTCTATCCTTGCTATCGATCACCTCCTGCCTCAACCCGGCGTCCTCCACCTCTTTGAGTGAGAACTCTATCGCCCCAGGACAGACACCAGTAGCCGCCCAATGAAGGGGGGTCATACCCCGGAAATCATTTTGTTTGAGCGGATTTTTCTATTTCCACTGGCCGGTGTAATTGGTGGGCTGGAATTGGGTGTATCGGGTGTTTATTTGATATTGAGGCGTGTATGTAAATGTTCTGGTAGTTGTCATGCTTTCTTTGATGGCTTCCAGCGCGGCCACGTTGTTGTGATACGACGCGAGGTATATGGCTGTTAACTGAGAAGAGGCCGCGTTCAGCGTGGCGGTTGGGTCGGCCCCTTTTTCTAGGAGGGACTCGATGACGGTGGTGGTCTTGGTGCTTTTCCCGGTGGTGGTGCACATGTCGTGGAGGGCGGTGCGCCCGGTTCTGGGGACTTTTCGTTGATGTTGGGCGTGTTGAATTGCCATTGGAATCTCTGGGGTTGGAATTTAAGGCCGGGTTGGATACCTCGGATTGGGAGAGGTTGACCGAATGGCTGTCGCGCGTTGGAGAGGATGTTCTGGGGAGTTTGTAGGAGCGGTGAGACTATTTGTCTAGATGTTGTCGACGGCGCGTCAGTACACAAACCTTCCGTGAAACTGGTATAGACATGGAGGTTTGGAGGATCACATACAACCTAACAGCCTGAACAACCCGATAAATCTCCCGTTCCCTCGCATACAACCGACTCGTCAACTGATGCATCTCAGCAAGTTGATATATCTCAGACAGCTTGTGGGAGCAATACTCCTGTGGGACTGGCAATCAGGTTGCTCTAGGGCTTCGGCCCTGGTGCCCACATATATGGAAAGGATAAGGGAAAGGTTTTGCTCTTTAGAGTTGTTTGTTCGAGTACTTAACAATATCATCAAGTATTACCAAAATCCTCGCTGCCGTACAACACAGCTTTGTGAAACCTTGCTGGGGCATCATCTTTTATGCCTTCTCATTGGCGTCCGCAAATGCCACCTTGCATTCCTCAAGGTTCGCCTCAAGTCGCGGGGAGAGATCAGTGGTTATAGGGATGCTGGTAGTACCAGACCTGAGCTGTTCAAGAAGGCCTCTGCAGGAGTCTAGTGCCACGGAGACGGCCTTGATGCTATTGGCAAGATCTCTGAAACTGTTATCACTGCATAGGACACGGTAGGTCAGGCTGTTGTAGGTCGTCGAGAGCCGCTGGGCGGAATCCTGCAAGATGATGATTTGATCCAACATTGTGTGATTTGACTGTGAGTGATTTCTGTGCTGAAGGACAAACGGCAAAGATGGCCTTGAGTTAAGGTGGGCGAGAGTGGATTGAGGATTGGACGGGGGTAGCGGTTGCAATCCGAAGATGATTTGCGATTTAGACTCCCACAGATTGCCCTCGCGAATGTGGAGACAGCCTCAAGGTCGGATTCAGTTGGCCCTTGAGCAGCATGTTTGCGGCTCATTGTGCTGACATGATAGGGGATCAACACGACTGCGCTCCCCGCCCCCCCTTTGGCAGCAGAGCCTCACTTCCCTTTGGAGGCCTTTTCTTACTCCTGAAACTACTCTGACCACACGCTTCATGCTTCATGCTACAATAAGGACAAGAAATATAAAACGCTACAAAGAAAGCCGAGAGCCTTCAGCACACCAATTATAGCTTTGAAGGTCATATTTTCTCTATAATGTTGGTTGTGTGCACACTCAGATTCAATTAACATCTAGGGATCTTTCATCTTTTATTCCTAGGTAGGCTATTCCAAGTCCAACTCATCAATAAAAGCCACAATTAACTTGAACACTGTCCAACCACTTCTTGATAAGAGGTTCAGTCTGTAGCATCTGACCAAACTGAGGACCTGCTTCTTCAAGACTGTCCTTTGACGGCAACACTTGATTCCAAAGATCACCACCTAAGTCTTGTTTATTCCGAGCAGCACCTCTTTTCTCGCTGTTAGCCCCATTTCTGGATGCTGTATCCCGCCCAGCACTCCTCGTGCTTTTTCTGACCTCGCCCGTGGAGACTCTACTCTTAGGCTTCTTTTGGCTTTCACTTTGAGATGACACTGGACGCATCTTGCATTTGGCATCTTGCTTCAAATCAGGCAAGGTATTTGGGGACCTGCTCCTCTGGTTCACGGGGGGCGGTAAATTGGCTGCTCTAGTATCTCGACTTGGTGGTGGCTTGTTCATCTGGCTTGAATGAAAACCTCGAGGTTTTGGTGTATTCTTTCTGGGTTTTTGTTTCTCACCGGCCGCTTTGTCGCTCCTACCAGTGTCAGGTGTCACTTTGTGACTCGAAATCTTATTTGTGCGCACATCCTGTCTGGCGACCTGTGGACTGTTCGACCGTTGTCTGTTGGTCCTGTTCTGGCTGGCGTCCTTCGTAAGTGCCTTGGATCTTCCACGGCAGCTGTCGCTCTTTCCCAGTGACCGGTCATCATCTCTACGATCTGGATATTTGAGATGGCTTTGGTCATTCTGTTGTTGACCTGAGTCTGGGGTTGTATTCCGACCACATTCCTCGTGCTTCTGTGGAGATCGAACCTCAGACCTGCTTCGAGGCGGGCTCCGGCGTGGTTGCTGGCGTGGAGTGGTCTTTGACGCATTCTTTGTACCTTCATGTTGCTCGTCGACTTGAGGTATCGCCTTAGCCTGTACCTCCTTTGCTAGCTCCTTCTCTTGAGCTGCAGCCAAGTGGGCACCCGCCTTTTCTAACGCAGTCTTCATCTTCCTGAACACTCTTCCATCCTTATCCCCCCTGAAAAATTTTCCAGACAAGACATCCCAAGGCGTTCTTCCCTTGTCGTCCTGCTCCCTAACCAACCGCTCACTTAGCCTCTCTCTCACAATCTCGCTAACCAAAAACTCGGCCGCCTCAGGTGCTGCCCCCCAAGCAACCATGTGAAGGACATTCCTACCGTTCTTGTTGGCCTTATATAGGAGACTCTTCCATTCCTTTTTGTGACGTCTATAGCGCTGCACGGTTAACACCGTACTCATCGAAGTTGAAGGTCGACGGGGTAGTGTCGTCACCTCTTGTTCCTTGGTGAATACAGGAAGCTTTGTAGCTCGAGCTGCGAGTGTCTTGGCATCAGCAGGTCCGTCGTCCTCCGGCACCAAGCTTCTCTTAATAGCCTTCAGTGCTTTCACGTTGTTGTTGTAGGCAGCGAGGTGTAGGGATGTTGACTGAGCACCTTCAGTGGTAAGCTTTGGATCAGCCCCCTCATCGAGCAGGAAGCTGACAAGAGCAATTTTGTTGTCGGATTGATCGGGGTCACTACAAGCATTTTGTAGAGCAGTGTATCTGTTAGGCAGTTGTCGCTTGTCGACGCTCTCACCGTTGAGCAAAAGTGTCCTCACCAATGGCGGAACCCAATCTGCAAATTGCGTCCTGGACTCGGTGCGCAGGATGCCTTGATGAGTTTTTTGAGTTGGGATTCGATATTGAGGACAGTGGCCTGTGTTTGGCAGGCTACGGTGCCGTTTTTTTGGACGTCACTTTGTAATTTGGAGGTCATTCTTTTTGTTTGGTCGGCCGTGTCTCTTGCTTGGCGGGAGATATTCTTGGTCTGGTAGGACATGTCTTTTATTTGGCGCACGTCTTTGAGTGTTTGGGCGCCTATCTCCCTGTTTTGAGCACCCGATGTCAGCGGACGGTTGCCCTTGCATGATGTAGGTATGAAGTATCATATAGCCAAGACCTCTCACTGGAATAGATGAAAGAAAAAATAACACTGGCCAGAAGAAAAAGCAACTTACAGGTGGATGTCCTCCACAACTGATCGCAGGTCTTTGTCTCTCGACCGCAAATTGTCCCTCAACCTTTTCACCTCATCGGGGTCTAGAACTTGGAGGAGTATGCGGCTTCGACTTTTGAGAAGCTTGTTTGACTTCTCCTCAGCTTCTGACAACGTCTTCTGACATCTTTCCAAACTGGTAATCAATCTTCGCTGCAACTGCTCGGGGAAGGAGACCCGAATCGCCCCTGAATAGACCCGCTCATAGACCTTTTTACATGTGCTTGTTTTCCCTGAGATACTTTTGATCTCTTTCGCGAGATCTTTGGCATCATCTCCCAGGCCGTTGTAGATCAAAAAGGTCTGGTAGGCGAAGCTAGCAATAGATGTAACCAGATCGAGCATGTTGTCAAAGGTACCAAAGATTTGCAAAAGAATAGTCCAAAACCAGAACTCAAGTGGTGATGTAGGAGGCTGATGTGCAAGGTATATGTGCCTCGACCAGGCTCATGTGGCCGTCTTCCCGCTAGCACTCGATGCATATGCATCTGCAATCCTACCGCCCAGTCAGCTGCATAGCCACATATCCGTTGAAGGCAGACCTTGAGGCTTATCCTCGATAAATATTGCAATACTCTGGTTGGTCACCTGGTCCAGTTGGGCATCAACTGTTGGCGAAATATGCAGGTAATAGCACCGCCCCAGTTTACTGCACCAACAAGATGCTTGGCAAGAGCCGCAAGACAAGGCTCTAGAATAGAGAGAATCACCAGAGGTCTGCCTTGAATTGGATGCAATAATGATGAGGTGGATGAATTGACAAGTATCTCAGATGATAGCCAGACACCGATTTCCCTGTGGCCCAAAACCCTCACAGAATCCGGCAAGATCCAAAGTGTTGGTTTCCTATTAACGAATCAGCTATCACTGATCAATGCCAGACAATAAGGGAAACTCACTCCAAAATTCATGTTCCATAATGGTACATCTGCTCCGGAACTCTTCCTTGTCAGGCCGACACCCACCGATGCCCCAAGATTGAGACTACCCTGGAAGCCGTTCTGAAAGCCTCCACAAGCCGTGCAAGTCGCAGCTGCCCACCATGTTAGTCAAAGCCAATCGTGAATCAGCGTCTCTTGGGGAAGGGCAGACAAACAAGTGATTGTCTTTAAAGACGCAGACAAAGTTGGCGCTTTCACAGTCAACTCAGCAGCAAAGCCCGTTTCTATAAAAGTGTTAGCTGAGATGATATCTTCACACCAGTGGAGAGAACTGTTTACTTACCAACAACACTGACTTCCATCCCGATCGAGCCCTTAAGGAAAGCCGAAGCGCGAGCTTCAACATTTGCATCCACCTTCAGGGGCTGCTCCTCAAACGTGATCTCCCAACCGCTCTTACTCATTCTGGCCTCATTCAAAAAGTCAAGCTTGGCAGTTGATCCCTTGGGCAGGCTAGCCGTGCCCCCAAGGGTGACGCCAAGACTCCCCTTCAGCTCACCAAGCTCAGCACCTAAAGAGATAGCCACTGTTGGGCCCAGAGTGAGCACACCAGGTATAGCAATACCCGCAGGCGAGTACTCAAATATCGGAATACTCTGTGACAAGGCAGCCCCGTTCAACACACTGCCTTGCGCCTTCAGAGCAACAATGGCAGTGGCCGCCAGCTCGTCGGACAAAGAGATCTCCACGTTGGCCTCGGATAGCTTGAACGCCTTGGCCGCGAACCTTGCCTCAATGAGCAATGACCCGGTCGTAAAGCAGCTGATGCATGTAGCTGAAGCGTCGATTTGGTCCCGAGAGAGCGAGATCGTCTTTGCCGTGAGATTCGACTCGAACGGAATCGAGAAATCGGGGTTAAAAGCTGGGTCGAACGGGTTCACCTCACCTAGCACAGGAACGGTAACAGCTGGAATCTCCTCGACCTTCTCCTTAGCTTTCCCGATGACCTTGTCGGCGGTCTCCTTGATCTTTTCTCCGACCTTAGTAAACCCATCTTTGATTTTGTTCCACGCATCCTTGAAGAACTGCCTCTTTTCAATCTCACTGGGAGGGACCGCCGGCCGGCCGACGGTCAAGTCAAAAGTATGTGCCGCTTTCTTCCACGTTGTTTGCTCGACACTCAAGATAACAGTTTCCTTCTCGTCATTATAGATCAGCCCAGTGACATTGTAGATGATACGCTCGGTGTTGTTGCCACAAGCACCATCACCAACAAGCAGGAAGAAGTGGTTGTCAGGCTTCTTGTTGACCCACTGCCATATATCTTCCGCTTCGTCAAAGTCGGCTTCCTTGGAAAAGGTAAGCTTCAACTCGCCGTCGGTCTGGGGACAGCTGACTTGGGTGATGAGGTCGTCGATGAGCTCGAGGTTCACGAGATTTTCGTTTTCGCCGGCGGTTTCGATGCGAAGCTTGGCGATGGTGCCGTCCTCGCCAGACCAGTAAAGAGTCTCTTCGGACTTGAGCGAAAAGGCAGCTCGGAGCTCACGTCTGGTATTTACCGGGCGAGGAAACCGAATGGGCTTCAGGATGACAGTGTTGGGTTTTGCCAAGACTGTGTCTTCGATGGATGATGAGCTCACGTCGCGAGTGTCAATGATGGTGTTGGGCGAAACATGTGGAATCGCGCTAGCAAGAGCAGAAATGCTGTGCGCCAAGGCAGTAGCGAAAGGAAGGTGCAGGCGAACCATGGCCTGATGGTTGAAACGAAAGAATTGAAAGGGAAGGAACGACTGTGTATATCTTGAATGGAAGGAAGGAAGGATCGAGGGCGATGCTTTTCACAACACCATCATCCGACACTTGCAATGTTGAGATACCCCGATCTTACTCTAACTACATTGAAAGTAGGGCGGTGCCCAAGTATTAAGCTTGTTTTCAACAGCCGATCCTGTTTGTTCATCACGGGAGCTAAGCGCGCATCTCGGCGTGCCCCTGAGTCGAGATGAAGAATTGAACGCTGCCCATCGGTTGGGCTGTGTGCAGCATGGATGTCAGGGTGCCATACCAGGGATGTTGGCCATCCACAGCGTTTATTTGTTGGTGATGCTAGATCCCCTGGATCTGATACGCCCTATGAGACGGGGCCTCCAGGATTAGCGGGGCACAGTTTGCCCCCGACTCCTGGGAACTGCTTGTTTCATCGCTATGATAGGCTGCCCTTTTTCATGTGACACACAACAGGGTCTTGTTCGCTGCAACCCAACCCCTGAGGCAGATCGCGATGGTAAGACTTTTTAGTTGTTTTCGGTACCTCAACCGGCAGGTGTCAAGAAGTTGACTGCCGTCCGATGTCACCATGAGGCTTGAATTCTCCGAGTAAGGCTTGGACACGATCATTGACCATGATAAAAACACCTGGCCAGGCTTGGCTCATCGGAATTGAGGTATGCCCATAGTTCATTCCCAATCATGTTCGGTACCTCTGTTGCGATTGCTACCTATCTACCTATTCTAACTGAGATCACTCTCTGTGCCAACACTCCCTATCCTACAACTTCACCATCTTCTTTTCCTCTGGCACTCCGCCAAGCATCATCCAGGACCCAGTAAGGGATACCCACCCTTCCTCTTCTTCCTTTTGGTCTTCTCGCACCATAACAGGCACCCATCCCTGAGCCTCATCCTCGGAAAAGTCGAGGAAACCATCGTATTCACATCCGCTATCCGATCCCAGGCTCAACCCACAATCACTAGCCGAATCCGGTAGCAAGAGCTCAGGTGGCTGCAAGTACGGAATCTCTTCCACCAACGGGGTTTTGAAGCTGACCCGTTTCTTGATCGTTTTCTTGACATTCTTCTTGGGGGTACGTCGTTGTACTGTTCTAATCGTATAAGCCGGCTCCTCACGAATGATATCCTCCATTCTCATTCCCTCACCCTCCTCGACAGTTGGAGCATTCCAACGTCTGTTTTCCCTCCACAAGTCACTGGGCAGGATTTGCTCTCCAAAGGCCAGTTCCTTGACATCTTTCACAGGATCATCAAGCGTCACGACTCTCCCACTGCCCCTGAATCGAGGTTCCTTTCTCCACACCTTTGCATTTCCTCTCTGCACCATTCTCCCACCCTGAAATCTTGCCTTCTCCGCCTGTCGCTGCTTAACTCGTTCTTTCTCTTCATCCTCCTCTTGCATAGCTCCTTTCATTTCCTCCGGCACACCCCGACAGTCAAACTTCAGCCACCAAACCGTCTCCTTTACCGCCTTGTTCTCCCTTTTCTTCTCTCCTGTGAGTTTTGATGAACTTGAGCTGAGAGCCTTGACATCGCGTAAGTGGCCTTTCTTCGCGGCGCAATTGCTCGGCCAGGGGCTACCTAGGGGAAAGTCCTCGGAGACAACAAGGCGCTTGTGCGGTAAGAGGGTGAGCGTAGTATCTCGCTTGACTTGTGACTGGTTGTCGTGTCTCCAATGTTCGCCACCGTTAACTGGGACTTCGAGACAGGGAGCTCGATGTAAATATTGGTAATTAGGTAGCCAGTTCGTCAGAGTTGCTCGGTATGCTACGTAGCCCTTGGATAGGACCGTATGGGCTATGTAGGCATCTGCTTGAGGTTGTGAATTTTGATTGTTGGTCCCTAATGCTAACTTTGCTGCGATCAGGGGTTGCCCCTTGGTGCCGAGGTGTGTTGTTGGCATGATTATTTAGAGTGTATGACTTGGTTATGTAATGGCGATTGTGTTGTTATGACGAGATTAAAAAGTGCGTAGCTGATATGTTTCGACTGGTACACAAAATGAGTTGAGTAAAATATGTCCAGCAAAGGAAAACAAAAGTCTATCGTGGCTGTATATAACATCCTGTCAGGTCATCCGGAACTCGGAATCAACAGCACTTTTTCTTGTTTTCCAGGTTTTTCTGCCGACCTGTTTTGCATCGCTTGATTTGCAGGTCACTTGAGATGGCCTTGTGGAGGTCATTCGTTGGACTGGCAGAGCACAACTAGGCTGACTCCGAAGGGCGTCTTGTGTTAGTCACGCCGCATGGAATTTTTGGCCCTGGCTTCTTGGTGGCCTCCCTCTGGTCTGATTATCGCCGAGCTTTTCATAACAGTGGTGCGGCGCAGCAGATCTGGGGACATGTGGGTCGGGCCCGAATGAGGGTGCTGAGCTTTTAATGGGTCACCTTGAGGTCGCACCCCAACGCAACTGGTCTTAATAGGAGATCAGGCTTTGGACTAGCGCAGAGAGGTCGAGTTGATGGGCCGTTCTGGGAGAAAGTGA
Source organism: Podospora pseudocomata (assembly GCF_035222375.1). NCBI lineage: Eukaryota > Fungi > Ascomycota > Sordariomycetes > Sordariales > Podosporaceae > Podospora > Podospora pseudocomata. The sequence goes on along the minus strand of NC_085888.1, from coordinate 1,347,797 downwards.
CATGGGGTACATAGAATGCAAGAATTCTGAATATCAAGATCGAAGACAAACTATAACCTGGAACCTATAACGTACGTTATAAGCGAGCGACCAATATAAGCGAGCGACCACTTTTTTCGCGCGGCGCGTAACCTCATCCTCAAACCTAATTTTCTCAACAATCTAAAATGCCATCTACTTCAGAGGAAGCCCATATAATCTTAGCCCTTAAAGCTCTTCAAAATAATAAAAACCTAAGTGTATCAGCTGCAGCTAAGATGTATAACGTCGATCGCAGCACGCTTAGACACCGCCGCGCCAGCCGGCCTGTACGACGCGATACAACACCCAATTCGAAAAAGCTGACTCAATCGGAAGAGGAAGCTATTGTCCGATATATTATTGAGCTATGTACGCGATATTTTCCACCAAGACTGCGTAGTGTGGAAGATATGGCCAACTATTTGCTCAACGAACGCGGTGCGCCTCCTGCTGGCAAGCTCTGGGCTCACAACTTCGTTAAACGCCAGCCAGAGCTCCAGACGCGTTATACACATAGATACGACTACCAGAGGGCCTTGTGCCGTACGATCCAGAGAGGGTGCTTTCAAGCTGGATGTGAAGCTTCGTATGCCAACACCTCCGACCTCCCGGCCCGGCACCCCACAACCTTGGATCTTCCAGACACCACACAACCCCCAAGAAGCTAACTCGCAGTCAACGCTTATTAAGACTCGCATTGCCAATCATCAAAATAGCTCCCCGACTTCAATGTTGGCTGCTGTGGACCAGCTTGCTAAAAGTACAATGGCTGTGATGCACCAGGTGGCTCTTCTCCGTGCAGAGGTCTCTTCGCTACGCAAGGCCAATGAGGAGCTTAGTAAGAGACGGAGAGCCAAAAAAAAACACGCGTGAGGCTTGGAGGGTCACTTACTGTACAAGAGGCACAGGATCTACTGGATCAGAAGGCTGTAGGTGAGCAGGTAATCCAGGAAGATCGACAAAGTGGTGGTGGTGCAAGGGGGTCTCGTCCGAAGATTCAGTGCTGTGGCGTGTGCGGTAAGCCAGGCCATAATGTACGCACCTGCAAGGAGGCTGCAGGATCATCTGATTCATCTATTTCTAATTCAGTTATTGTAGTTTCCTAGTGTTGTGGTTGTATAATTGAGGATAGTTATGGTGGGGTGGTGGAAAGTGTGTCGCTCGCTTGTCTGTGTCACTCGCTTATCACGCACGTTAGGTATTTACCAGAATCAAGCGTTTTTAAGCCTGCTTTTCAGCTCGTTTCATCATTAAATGCATCCACTGCTTCCAACATTTAGGATTCTACCGCTCAGGCCAGCTCTCCCAGAGGTCTGCCCACAAGCTAGATTCGACTAAACACATTGGAAAAATTGCAACCCCAACCGAAAACCCTAGCTCTAACCCGTGAGGATTGAACTGAAGGGAATGGGCATTCCTACTTAAAAGACTACACCCAAAACCATATTCACGACTGGAATCAGAGCCGGAATCTCAGGTAGCGCCGAGACCCAGGGGTAGAATGTCTCATTTTGCATGCCCGATTTAAACAAGACGCGTACAAGAGTATCGTCGATAAGAACCTACAGCGGGGGTGTGTAGTGAAAGGGTGAAGTTGGTCGGTGGGTATTGAGGGGTCAATCTCTTGGCATCTTGTGGAGGCTGGCCCGGCCCGCAGGTGACAGGGGGCAACACCTTGCAGAGCCGACCCCGCCTTTAACCTCATCCCGCGTCATCAACGACACCAAGAACAACACCGTTTTCGGACAACTCAACTGCGTAATTAACTCTTTTTACTTCCATAACCGCAAGCCTCTCACAATGCCTGGCTCTTCCCTTTGGCTTCTGCCTCCACTGACGCATCCCCTCTACTCCATCCTCACGAAGCTCATCAGTTCGACCCTCCCCTCCAAGTGCCCCTCCGAAGCTGCATCATCTCCTAAAGTCAAACCGCACTACTTCTCCCCCCACATGACCCTGACCAGTGATATCCCTCCCTCTGTGTACGCGTCCGACCCACAAGCATGGCTCGACTCGATCCCCTTCCCTTCTGCCGAACACGTCAAGGTCCGTTTCTGCAAGGTGAAGAGTCAGGATGTTTTCTATAGGCGGTGTTACATATCTGTCGGGTACGAGGGCGTCAAATACCTTGCGGGGATTTCGAGGGCGAGGGGAGTGTTTGGGGAAGAGGACGAACGGGGCGAGAAGACGAAGGAATGGTTGGAGTGGTGGAGGAAGCAGTTTGGGCCGCATGTTAGCTTGATGTAGTAAGTCTTTATCGCTTGTTTTAGTCTTTTTTGCATAGGGATAGCGAATGGCTGACATGCATGCCGTGTGGGAAACAGCGGTGATGTACCGATTACTGAGGAGAAAATGAGAGAGGTAAGTCGAATAATTGTGGATGCCGGGGTCGCTTTGCCGGATGATGGACAGGCTGCGAGCGGAGAGAGAGGGATGTACGATGGCTGGGATGGTGGTGTGGTATGGCTGGTTCCATCGGATGGGCCGATTCAGGAGTGGAAGCCAATCGCAGTGAGAGAATTATAGTGCGGGTGTAGAAGGCCAGCTGGGGAAGTGGACGATTCATCTAATATAGGATCTAAAGAAATCTTCGTACAGGGCTATCCACGATAGCTCTAATCACTGTCTCTTGTCATATCCAAGTCTTTCCTTATCTACATATCTAACTTCCCGGGTTTCTCACCTTTCCAACTGCTACTATTTAGTAAATACAAACATGCTTCGTGTACGATGGCACGATCGAATCACTATCCTCTCTAAACGAGAATAATATCTCAGTAAGTCCCACCTACGGACCGACGTATAGTTAACCCACCCGGTAAAGGGAATATATATGGCATGCTGAATAACTACGCACTTATGCGTTTGTAGTGGTTCATAGGAAGTTCGTTGCAGCGCGATTTTGGTGTTAGGTATATGCAGACCGCCTGCCCAACTGCACTAGGGATTCAAGCATGCTTGGAGATTTGTCTATGGGGTGGTTTTGGAGCGGTGGGTGGGCGGGATGCTGTAAGCGAGATGGAAAGGAAAGCACAAAAGCAGTGAGTATGGTGTGGCATTGTCAGAGATGAGCTGGTTTGAATAATTCAAAACTAAGGACCGTATCTCTCTCCATAAGGATTAGCTGAGATAGGTAGCTGTGGAACAGCAAAAACGAACGCAAGGGACTCTGCCCGAACAGGTAAAAAGAGAGTGCTACAAGGCTCCGTGTGCTGCTTCAGAGCTAAATAGAATGTCCCGATTAAGTCGTACATCTACGTGATCCCCCAATAGAGTCACACATGTTGGCGAGTCCAGGTACATATATATTCTCATGTTTGAGATGTCAGCCGGATCTACATTGTGCAGCACATACATGGTCGATTGGCCTACATGCCACACATTAACAGGAGCCAAGTATGCACTTGGGTTTGCACCTGCATACATATCCAATCAATGGTTAGTTTGAATGGCGGTTCAAAGCCTGGAAATGATGCTTCCATGCGTAGGCACCTAGTTCAATTAGTGGTTCAATGCACCTACCTAGCCGGTGGTGGAATGGCTGGTTTTGTAGGTTACCAATTCAGAGCCATCTGTGCCACATTTGGCGGAGTGTCACCTTAGTCACAGGCCATCATTTCAATGACTGGAGATGAGATAAGACGGCCCTCGATTTGCCTTGGCTCATCTCATGTACGGGCTCATCTCATTGACCACCTGGCCATCAACAAAATCCTGATCGCGCACCGAATCCTCCACTCCAGTGTTTTCAATGTTCTTTTTTGGTCACGACTCCTCACTACCTAGCCAAGTAGGTATACCAAGGTACTCAGTATTTAAAAGCCTACAATGCTTGGTTTACATCGATATTGGTGTTTTTCGATGTTGAACTCTGGCGAGCGGATTGCTGGCGCGCAGCTCGTGGTATCCGGCATCGGATCCCCGCTTATAAAAACAGACGTTAGTGCCCTTAGTAACCCATACGGTCGGGGTCTATAAAATCTATCTAATTCATGGTAAACAGTGGTTGCACGGGGATTCTATCTGCTTCTCAACAGTTATTTCCCACATCCTCCAAGTACTCCAAAGCTTCCAGGATGCATGGGTTCAGGAGCGTCGAGCCAAGAGTAAAGGTACTACGGATCCCTTACCCCTGTGGTAACAATGGTTTCTCCCGCGCTTCCCCGGTCAAAGCTGAACCAAAACGTTCCTTGCGCTATCTTTCAACCGCAAGATGGGATCACGTATTCACATGTTATATCGCTTTTTACAAGAAGACATACGGTTTTGCGAAGTTTTGTTTCTTGTGTAGCCAGTATCTTACCTATCCGGAAGCCTTGGAGGCGCATTGCCAAGCACATTTCGACAGACGCGATGTCCCTCTGCGGTACGATTTTGTTCGATTCCGCCAGTCTACTGCCTACGAGGGAAGGTGCGCAACTTGTTACAGTAACAAGAGCTTGCCAGCCGCTCGCCGATTACACGGGTACCTAAAGAAGGCAAGTTGGGAAAAGCACTCCAACGCATGCTTCACGGAATATGTTGGCGGGCTGAAGCAGAACTCCATTATTTGTCCCCACCCGGAATGCGCCGTGGTTTCCAGCACTGAGCAGGAATGCTGGTGGCACCTCCAGGATGCCCACAGCTATCCGGCTCGGAAAGTCGGAACCAAGCCACTACCCAAGAACAGAGGAACTGGAGGGGGCTGCAACCAGAAAGGCAGAAAACGTTGCCGGGGCAGTGAGGACCGAGAATCGTGTGATGCCGAGTCCAGATCGAATCGAAGGCGTTCCTCGTCATCTTTACCATAGTTGGTTAGCAGCCCGAAGAGACAGTTCAGAGTTCTTGTACCAGAGGACTTCGATCCGACGGAAGGCGCCAATCGGCAGAGTGCACCCAGGCAACATCATCAAATCAAACTCCTAGTATCACAGAGGAGAGTGCGGACTGTTCCCGCCCTAACACGCCGCTCTCTTCAGGATTTGACATCGATTTCGATCTTCAGGAATGCTTCTCGGCAACATCCGTATCAACCACGTTCCCTGAAGTAATTTCTGTCGACGGGGAGCGTGCAATTGGTTCATGGTCTGCTTTTTGGTCAGCCGGTACAATTGCCACACAACAGCATGCTAGGGATGCCACATTCTATACCACAGCTGCGACGGAGTCGCCTGTCACAAACGGTTTCTCGCAGATAGGGCCAGAAGAAAACCATGATGGAGGTTGATCCTATCTTCCGACCCTTCCGGAGGAGTCTCATTACGCCGTCTCTCCAAAGAACTCTTCTCAGGCGACGGACCAGTCTTTCCCGAAGCACCAGCAGACACAAGCATGTCGACTTCTCCGCAATTTTCCCTCGCCTCTGCAGAACACATTGACCCTAGCCCTGGAGATAACAAAGCGCTCTTCGAGCAGATTGATACCCTAGCAGTGGAAGATCTTCATAACGAAAGGTCACCCCCGATGATTCCATCTTCAGCTACCTGGTCAGAAGATGTGATGGCAGAATTGTCATCAAGCAACCTAAAGTCAATTCTGGGAGAGGATCGAGGCAAGGCCATCCCTTGTATCCCTAAGACCACACGAATTGTCATCAAAGCGCGGGGAGGACAGAAGTCAAGCCCTATAGACTACCTCGAAGATGATTTAGCAACACGTCAGTATGGTCCTACGGATAGCGAGGTGGACAATGCCGCCCGCTTTGCTCGATAAATAGGGAGAGGATGTGTTTGTGGAAGGGGTTGATGGAACCTGTAGTTGGAAGCCTCGGAAAACCATCAAAATTAAGGAGCTTACCAAGAAGCTTGATACGGAATATAGAGGGTCTTCCGATGGCGGTTGGTTCTGTACTGGTGAGCCTGAGGTTGCTGAAGGTGAACTGTGGTTGACCGGGCAACCGATGCAGATTTGAGGTTGACCCTCACAACCATCATCCTCGATAAGTCTGCTCTTAATTGGGCAGAGGCTCGAAAAAATATCGGAGTTACCAAAAAAGTTTGGAAATTCTAGTTGCTAGATCTACCCTCCTTTTAGTTTCCAAGCCAACCAGGTAACATTTGTTTACTGCCCCTGAGAAGGAACGTGCTCGGAGACATTTATTCGACTTTATGCTAACCCTGGCTCTTGGACACCAGAGCTGAGGGACCTACACAGCCACTCTTTAGCCCAGCCATCCGCTCCGGCCGCTGTAAAAGATCAGGCTAAGCAACCCTGCTACCTCTTTCGCGTCAATTCCTCCAGGCACGCCAGTATTCCTGGAACCCCTGCCGCCCTCCGGTTAGGAGGACTACGCAACGTCCATGAGCCCTGGCTCTTTACTGCGATCGTGGGCCTCAGCTCGATTTTACGGATGATCTTTACGTGGCTTGGGCCTAGCTCAATACCTTGCCGCCTGGGCTCAGAGAAGCAACATCTCGGTAGCGGGCCAATCGACGTACCGCTGTATACAAGTAATAAAGATTCAGGGAGTTATAGACGGGGTTCTTAGGCAGCTCTCTGACTGAGCCTTCAAGAGTAAAACAGTAGCTTCCATTAACTTCTTTCGCCCTTCAAGACATGCTGTTCCGATCTTGGCGCAAGAGCAGCTTGGCTTGTCCCTCCAAGTCGAAACCAAAGTGCTGTTAACCTCTGACGGCCACTAGATGTCCCTATGGATTTATCCAAGCACCTGCTTCGTGGGGAGGGGCTATGGGCTATTCCGCAGCTGGCCTGACCCGAGGCTTGGACGCCTGGAGCTTTGGGTATATAATCCCCTCTTCGACCCGTCCTCGACCTCCTCCTTCTTCTTCCCTCATCCGTCGATTTCCGCCTCCCCCAGCCAATGAACCCCAGTACCTTAGAAAGTCATCTCGTTTTCGTTAAAGAGCCTCCATCTGTAGGTTGGATGACCAGGAAATGGCCCACCCACGGATATGGACCACCACCCCCACACCAGCCACACAACCTTGATGAGATTACCCCTGAATGCTTACACTGGCCACAACAAGACCAATATTGGGTCAATTTCTATGGGAGTTATACCAAAATGTAGCTCAATCACTGTCAGAGTCAGACATTGCATCTGCTTCTCGCTTGCGCCTGGTTTCAACCCGATGACGTGCGCTGCGCCGCACAGGCTGGCCTGGCTCTGGCTGCTCCACATCCTCCTTGGCTACCACTTCTTCCTCCACCACCCTCCCTTCAATGCGGGCCTCTTCCAGTTCACAGAGCCTCACAAACTTGGAATTCGAGTCTTCTCTATTCAATTTGCGCCTTTTTCTTGCTTCCTGGGCCTTCTGGGCGTTCTGTTGGTGCCTTGCCGCATCAGCTTTGTGGATGGATGCCTCAGATCTCAGTGTGAGTATAGTACTGGTGAGAGTCCTTGCCGCAAGCCGTTTTCCGGCCGGCGTATGGTTCTTGAGTAGGTCCCTGACCTTCTTGGCCACCTGGGAATCCCCCACGGTATGGAAAGTAGGTGTTTATGAAGAGAGATCCAACGGCACCACAGGGACTACCACCTGGCTTGAAATGAGCGGTTTGCGCCTACGTATGGGCCATAATCCTGTCCCACGCCAGCCGCCGGCAATATTTTCTTTCCTAAAGCCCTGCTTGCGGGCAAGGTCATACAGCCGGACCAAGTCGACTTTGCCGTCAGGCGTACAGTTGGTGAGGGCGTCGTTTACAGCCACAAGCCTCTTACACGCCTTCTTCACACTGGAAAGCAGCCAATATCAAAGGGTTGAAGGACGTGAGAGCAGTGGGGGGGCAGAAAAAGAAGGTAAATATTGCTCCTGTAGCACCGGATCATGAAGTCGTCAGTGGTATGTGAGCCATGGCCATCGCAAATAAGAAGGCGTGGTCTGATGGATCCTCAGGTTCAGTCCTTGGTATAAAGATCTCTTCAAGCCATCCAACGGCCAGATCGTTACTGGTCCAACCGTTCGATGATACGGCCACATACCAGTCCTTATCGAATTGGTCCTTGAACCATTGCTTTTGAAGGTCTTTGCCTTTGAAGATTACCCCGGGGGAGGACTCTCCCGTCTTGTGAGATACACTCAAGTATGGTGGTCTAGGTCCTTCTTCCGTTCTGTTTAACGTATACAGACTTCTTATCCCGCTTCGAAGACCCAATAACCAAGCCGTTTTCTCCCTGGCCTTCCATTATACCTACCTCATCGTGGTTATACCTGTTCTTGGGCTTGATCCAGTCAACGGTGGAATACAGGTCAAAGAACTTGTTGATATTCTCCGGGGTGGCTTCGTTGACTCTGGCGTAGTCGATTTTCTTTCCAACCTTTGTTTTAATATCGGGATAACGGCCAATAAAGTGGGATACCCAGTGCTTGCCAAGGGGGTTGGGATCGCCTTGTTCAGCCAGTAAACTGGCAGCTAAAGCCTTTACGTTGGCGTGGGTGGGAGCGTAGCCAAGGCTTTCCTGACGAAGGATCCATTGAACAATGAGGTCTTCTTGGCCGTGAGAAAGTCGCTGTTGGTTTTCATGGGCAAGGTTCCTTGGTAAGGTACCATCAATGCGGTGCTTCAGGGTGGAATGTGGAATCCCGTGCTTGTTAGACGCTTTTCGCTGGCTTATACCAGCGGCAATGTCTTTCTGGGCATTTTTAACATTGGCCATTGATGGGTACCTGGAGCAAAAAAAAAGTAAAAGAAAAGCTTCATTTTTGGTCTCTATGGGTGGAATATAAAGTGTGTGTTGATATCGGGGGGCTTTCGGAGGTCCAGGGTTGTGGAGGGTTTAATGTGGGTAGATGGCTTGGGTAGTTCAAACCTACCTGGGCCACATCCATATGTGGGCCACTTCCTTGTCATCCAACCTACTAGCCCAAAGTTCTTAATTATTACCTCAGAGGAGGCTGGTGGGAAAGGGGTCTCGTCGCATAAGGCAGCAACAAGTCGCTCTCAGGCGAAAAAATGAAAAGTCTTAGGGAATAGGGTACTTGGAATATATTCAGTCTCTATAAGCATACATTCGCTACATATTTACACCGAATTTACAGTATGCTCTTCTACCATATAGATCCTCTGCCCAAGTAAAAGAGGTGAACGTCAATATTATAAGGAAAAGAACGGCCATCCCCATCCCCAAAGCCGCCTATCCACCCAGTATACCTCATCGATCTAGTGCGCGGATTAGGGTAATATATTAACTTGAGATAACCCAAGCCGGTGCAGCAAATTCTCTCTCTGAATAAAGCTGATCAAGTCTAGTGGAATTTTACTCGGCTGTCCTCGACGTTTCATTATCTCGGCCGCGCCAGACCGGTGTCCCATCTTAGGCTTTATAGCCTTCTACTTAGCCAGTAAACTGCCCATATTTTTCAGATTGCTTTCATTTTCAAAGGTTGCTTTCCACCGAACCCGGTAATGCGGCTTGCCGTCGTAAAATTCCTCGCCGATAATGTCCTCAGCTTCCCATCCATCAAGTAGGATATCATTGTCTCCGTTGAGAGATAATTCTCCCTGGCTCTCTGGGCCGGCGTTGCTGGAAACTAAGGGCTCTGGCGCGTCGCTATCGTTGGAACCAGCGTCGACACCTTTGCCTGCTCAGATATGTCAACATGTTGCCCTGCCGAGAAGTTCGAGATCTAAGCACATACCTGTGCCAGGATTTCACCCCCTGTTGCGTGCATTTTGTAGGAGCCTGTCCGGCAACTCAAAATATATATCGGATCGGCCCTCGTCAAGATCATCATCAAACTCATCATCGCTCGAGATCAGGATAGCATCGTCTGCTGACGTCCCAGCACCACCACGTGAAAGATGCTGCGCATTCTCCAGCAGCGGGAGGTGCAAAGGAACCCCAAAGGTCACTGTAGAGGGGTCAAGTGCCGGCTGGCGCTCCATCAAATCTCCTACCCAGGCGTCGCAGTCTCACTTAACCCAGTAGTCGATCACGTTGTCCTAGCTCTTGGCTGATTTAGTAAGGTTCACAAATACCACTTTCCCAACCCGCCGCTTATGAATGACCTCTGCGAAATCCCTGATGAGGCGCCGAACCTCGTGTGTCGCGAGGCTTGTTCCCATAATCAGAAAGACGTCCAGGCGAAGCGACTGGTCATGCCGTACAACGGCGGAGATCGACTCAGCTCGAGGGTCCAGTTCATCGTAGAGCACAATATCAGGTCGAAGCCTCCCAATTGTGGATGCGCGTTTCCCTATTGCTTTTCTATCGTTGGATATCTTAGTGCAGGCTGGGCAAGCGACTCTGGATCCAAAACAGTTTCCATTTCTCGACCACCCTGCTTTCAGACGAAAACTGGCCGGACAATTGGAGCATCGAAAGTGATGCAGAGATCCCTGGAGAAGAACACATTCGGCGCTTTTTAGGCCCTTTCGTGCATCGGTAGAGAGGCCGGCCTTCTCTTCAAGGCAGTCGATATTCTGGGTGCAGTTCTGAACCAACTTGCCAGCATCATGCAAGTTACGGATGAAATGGTGTGTCTTCGTTGGATCGGCTTCCATAGCAGCCTGGAGCATTTTGGCGATATTCTCGGAGAAGAGGTGTCTGCTTTCCGTATCAACGAGGACCGAAGAGCGGAAAAGACGACGGTAGCCTCGGTATTAAGTGCCCTTTTTTGACCGGAAGTCCTAGATTTGGTGGGATACAGGTAAGAGAAGAGGTCGTAATACTTACAGGAATGCCTGAGTTTGTGCTGATGCCAGCCCTTGCGAGTGTCAAGATCTTAGATGCGGTACCGAGGAGGTTAGCGATGGTTTGCAGATGGTGGTGGTCGTCTGGTTGTAGTGGGTGATCGATTTGCACCGATGTAGCGTTGAACGGCGACTGGTGGTTAGGTTGGATGACCAGGAAATGGACCACCCACAGAGGTGGCCCACATTGGCTTGAACTTACCAGTGCCATTTTCCACATTAAACCCTCAACAACCCTGGACCTCCGAAAGCCCCCCCAACTTTATATTCCACCCCCAGAGGTCAAAAATGGACCATTTCTTTTTCTTCTTTTTGCTCCAGGTACCCATCAATGGCCAAATATACCGAGGAAGATCTCGCAAATGCCGAACAAGACATTCTTGCTGGTATAAGCCAGCGAAAAGCGTCTAACAAGCACGGGATTCCACATTCCACCCTGAAGCACCGCATTGATGGTACCTTACCAAGGAACCTTGCCCATGAAAACCAACAGCGACTTTCTCACGGCCAAGAAGACCTCATTGTTCAATGGATCCTTCGTCAGGAAAGCCTTGGCTACGCTCCCACCCACGCCAACGTAAAGGCTTTAGCTGCCAGTTTACTGGCTGAACAAGGCGATCCCAACCCCCTTGGCAAGCACTGGGTATCCCACTTTATTGGCCGTTATCCCGATATTAAAACAAAGGTTGGAAAGAAAATCGACTACGCCAGAGTCAACGAAGCCACCCCGGAGAATATCAACAAGTTCTTTGACCTGTATTCCACCGTTGACTGGATCAAGCCCAAGAACAGGTATAACCACGATGAGGTAGGTATAATGGAAGGCCAGGGAGAAAACGGCTTGGTTATTGGGTCTTCGAAGCGGGATAAGAAGTCTGTATACGTTAAACAGAACGGAAGAAGGACCTAGACCACCATACTTGAGTGTATCTCACAAGACGGGAGAGTCCTCCCCCCCGGGGTAATCTTCAAAGGCAAAGACCTTCAAAAGCAATGGTTCAAGGACCAATTCGATAAGGACTGGTATGTGGCCGTATCATCGAACGGTTGGACCAGTAACGATCTGGCCGTTGGATGGCTTGAAGAGATCTTTATACCAAGGACTGAACCTGAGGATCCATCAGACCACGCCTTCTTATTTGCGATGGCCATGGCTCACATACCACTGACGACTTCATGATCCGGTGCTACAGGAGCAATATTTACCTTCTTTTTCTGCCCCCCCACTGCTCTCACGTCCTTCAACCCTTTGATATTGGCTGCTTTTCCAGTGTGAAGAAGGCGTGTAAGAGGCTTGTGGCTGTAAACGACGCCCTCACCAACTGTACGCCTGACGGCAAAGTCGACTTGGTCCGGCTGTATGACCTTGCCCGCAAGCAGGGCTTTAGGAAAGAAAATATTGCCGGCGGCTGGCGTGGGACAGGATTATGGCCCATACGTAGGCGCAAACCGCTCATTTCAAGCCAGGTGGTAGTCCCTGTGGTGCCGTTGGATCTCTCTTCATAAACACCTACTTTCCATACCGTGGGGGATTCCCAGGTGGCCAAGAAGGTCAGGGACCTACTCAAGAACCATACGCCGGCCGGAAAACGGCTTGCGGCAAGGACTCTCACCAGTACTATACTCACACTGAGATCTGAGGCATCCATCCACAAAGCTGATGCGGCAAGGCACCAACAGAACGCCCAGAAGGCCCAGGAAGCAAGAAAAAGGCGCAAATTGAATAGAGAAGACTCGAATTCCAAGTTTGTGAGGCTCTGTGAACTGGAAGAGGCCCGCATTGAAGGGAGGGTGGTGGAGGAAGAAGTGGTAGCCAAGGAGGATGTGGAGCAGCCAGAGCCAGGCCAGCCTGTGCGGCGCAGCGCACGTCATCGGGTTGAAACCAGGCGCAAGCGAGAAGCAGATGCAATGTCTGACTCTGACAGTGATTGAGCTACATTTTGGTATAACTCCCATAGAAATTGACCCAATATTGGTCTTGTTGTGGCCAGTGTAAGCATTCAGGGGTAATCTCATCAAGGTTGTGTGGCTGGTGTGGGGGTGGTGGACCAGATCCACATGTGGTCCATTTCCTGGTCATCCAACCTAGTAGAGAGAGAGAGAGAGAGAGAGAGAGATCTATTAGCGTCCAATCGGGTCGAACTGTGGCGCGTGGCCCCGAGGGGTCACGTGCCCGAGCCTACCTCGCCTGGCCCCCGTTTGGGGATGTGGACGGCCCAAGCTTCTAATACTACTGCTAATACTAGCTGACAGGGCGTTTCGCGTCACAAAAGAGAGTTATTTACAAAGGAGAGAGAGGCCTGCCTGCCTCAGGGCTCTGGTCCCCGAGGGCTTACGGCTCCTCTGTGGTTCCGCTGTTTCCTCAGGCCATTACAATCTGGGCCTGGTCACGTGTCCTATTCTTCTTCCTCCGCTGGGTCGTACACTCCCGAGCCTTCCACCCACTCGGCGTATTTCTTCCAGTCCTTTCCCAGGAGCTTATCCGGCCTCCTGAGCGCTTTTCGCATTTCGCTGTTCAGAGTGCCCCTGGCCCGCGCCGCTGGGCACTCCGCGAAGTGCCCGATTTCCGTGGGTCGGCCGCAGCGGCAGGTCCTATACGAGTCGTGTCCGAAGCGTAGGTGGTACTCCTCGTAGTCTCCGTGTCCCGTCCTCTCCGCCAGGAGGTGGTGTAAGGTCTTTCTTGCGAGCGTGAGTTCCGGGGGTCGTTTCCTGGTCCCGGGATCATTAGCTGGGCGTATCGCGTCGGCCTGTTCGCCAGCCACCACGAGTTCCACGCCTCCCTCTTCAGTGCCCTGGCCTTTGCCTTGACTGCGGTCAGGGCGGGGGATGTTGGGTCTGGGAGCGCCCCCGAGGCCGGCCTGAACGTCGGCCTCCTCGTTCCCCTGGATCCCCATATGTCCTGGGGCCCAGTGTACCGTGAGGGGGCAGGTGGTGGTCCTTCCACGCGTATCCTATAACCCTGAACGCCTCCTGGGAGTTGTCCGAGGGCGCCCTGTGATGCCGTATAGTACCGCCGAGTTGTCGATGAAGAGCCGTACCGCCGAGGGTCTTGCCCCCGCCCTGATGTATTCGCGCGCCCACACCACCGCGTGTGCCGCCCCAACCGCTTCGCCGTCAAAGGCCTCGGATTCCCGAGCCTTCCGTGGTTCTCGTGTAGCTTCTGCCCATCCTGGTACGCCACGTAGCCCCAGCCCGTCCTCTTCGGTAGTCCTCGTGCGGGGGCTGCCTTCGATCCGTCACTGAACAGGTGGATCTCGTCCTAGGGGCGAGGAGTGCCGTTGTTCGTGGAGTCTCTGCCCAGTTCCTTGTTTTCTGGTCTTGGCAGAGGCACCGGGTGCCGTAGGGTCCACTGCACCGGGTGCGGCCTGGGGCAGTCGGGGAGTAGGGTCGCAAGTGCTTCCAGTCTAGTTTGCTTCTCCGAGAGACGCCTCCGGGGGCCCCTCCTGGGTGGCTCCGGCATCGGCCGGGTCCGGAGGACCAGTGGGTGGCGGGGGTCGAGGCTCTTGAACCGTGCCGCCATCGAGATTCTGGCGTGGGCGAGCGCCACTTCGGCGGGGGTCCTGCTCGCGGAAGATCGCCCCCCAGGGGTCGTTCTCCAGACCGGGACAACCGCCCTGGCCGCACATTTAAGTGCCCTGTTGACCGCATTCGTTTGTCCTCCCTGCCTTACCCCGGTGTACCACGTCGCCGCCCCATACGTCGCCGTAGGTACGACCACTGCCCGGACCGCCTCCGCCGTGGCTCTTGGTGGGGTGCCCCGGACCACCTTGTTAAGCCCTCGCAGGTGGTTCGCTATTTTCAGTGCCTTCGTCGCCCACCGATTAGCGTGGGCTTTGAAGTTGAGTTTGGGGTCCAGGAAGAAACCTAGCCATCGGACCTCCTGTTTCGGCGTCACCTCCGTATTGCCTATCCTTACTGCAGGGGGAGTTGCGCGGCTCTTCGTAAGGTGTAGCAGCTCACACTTGGCTGGGTCGAACTCGACGCCATTCCTGGAGCCCCAGGCCTCCGCCTTTTCGGCCGTAGCTTCCAGTATTGCCGCACACTCCTGTGCGTTCTTGCCTACGGCCAGCAGTCCGAGGTCGTCTGCGTACGCCGACGCCCCGGCCAGCTCCTTGACCAGTGGCTGTAGGAAGAGTGCGAAGAGGACCGGGCTGGCAGGGGGACCCTTGTGGGAGTCCGCACGCCACTCTCCTGGGGGAGGGTGCAGTCTCCTAGTCTCATGGCCGAGCTCCGGTGTGACATGAAGGAGTGTACCCATTCGCAGACATTCAGTGGCCAGCCCTGTTGCCTTAGTCTCCCTGCTAGCCTATTCTTTCTGACCGCGTCGAAGGCGCCCTGCACGTCCATTGTCAGGAGCGCCGCCGCCTTACCCCTTCCCAGGCTCTCTCGACGTCGTGTACAAGGCACAGAACGAGGTCCTCGGCGGACCTCCTCGGGAGGGACCCTATGTGGGTGGGGCCAAGCACTTCTTGGTTGAGTGCGGTGAAGCCTATCCTTCTGGCTATCAGTCTCTCAAGGCCCTTCCCTATACACGACAGGAGGGCGATCGGGCGCCACGCTCTGACCGTGGTATAGTTGTCTTTGCCCGGTTTCCTAAGCATTACCGTTTCCGCTTCTTTAAACGGGAGCGGGTGGTGTCCTAAGAGGAGGCACTGTCTGAAGAGGGCCGTGATGTTGTCGCCTACCTCCCGCCACACCTCGCGTAGTAGGTCCACCGTGACGTCGTCTGTGCCGGGGGCTGTGCTTGTGGTCCCGATTGTGCATCTCCTTGCCTCCTCCGGGGAGATCGTGTTGTCCCATTGTATGGTGTCGGTGGGTTGGGAGAGCCCAAGGCTCTGTGGTGTCCCCGTCTTCTCCGAATCTTTCAACCACCTCTCCCTAAGTAGCTCTAACTTTTCCCCGGTTCCGTATAGGTCCTATTCCCGTGGACCAGCGGAGGGGGGGCGAAGGTGTCGGTTGCCTTGTGCCATGCCGCCACTGCGTAGATGTCCTTGTTCGAGGACGCTTGCTCGAGCTTCTGTTGCCAGTACTCTCTTTTTGCCTTTTTGACCGTTGTCTCGAACGTCTTGCGCATTTGCTTCCGATCTACTTCCCTTGTGTGGGGTCGTTACGGCTCTGCTGCAGCGCCACGCGTGCTTCCTTGCACTCCTCGTTCCACCATTGTGTGGTGCCTCCTGCTTGTCTTCTCAGGCGTCCTGCTCCCTTGATCGCGCCTACGAGGGCGTTCTGTAGGGAGCGGGCCCAGTGGTCGAGGTCCTTGGTTGTGTGTGCTACCGTCGGTACTTGTGTCATGCCCCATCTAGTCAGGGGAGCGGAAGAGCGCCCTATCCTCCTCTTGGGCCGGGACGTAGGGTCTACCTTTCTTGGTTGCCTGTGGGCTTGCTGGTGGTACCGTCCCCGCCAAGGTGTAGTGGTCCGATCCGGTGTAGGTGTCCTCGTCCACCCAGGCTTCTACCCCTGTGCTTGTTGAGAGGACCAGATCAATGGTGTTTCCGTGTATATTGGTGGGTCCCTGCAGCGATGCCAGGGTGAGGCGGTTTTCCAGCCATCCAGCTATTCGTCTCCCCGCCGGGCACTCCTTTCCCGGTTGCCAGGTAGGGTGGTAGGCATTGAAGTCGCCTCCGATGATCGCTGGTCTGCCGGGGTGCCAGCTTTCGACCAGGTCGAGCACCTCGTCGTCGCCAAGTCTGTCCCTGTATAGGCTGACCCAGACTATCCCTTGGGCTTCTACCGCGCAGGCGTCGCGGTGTCCCGCGTGTCCCAGGCTCTGTTGGGTCCCCTTGTGTGTCTTTTTGATGTATACCATCGCCCTGGGGGGTCCCGCGTTCCAGTCTTCTGTTGGCGTGTAGTGCTGGTATCCTCTGTGGGTTTTGGTCATTCTTCTGCCGTCCTGGGTTCGTGCCCATGGTTCCTGTACCAAAATGACGTCGGCAGTCCTTTCCCACGCCATATTGAGGAGGGCGTCGTGTGCCCCTGGTCTTCTAGCTACGTTGGCCTGTAGGAAGGAGAGCCCGGACTTTCGTCCGTTTTGGCCGCTCTCCTGGGCTCGTTGGGTCTCACAGGCATGGTTCTGTGGCCGGGGGTTGGTCGTTGCGGGTTGGGAGTCGGTGTTCCTTCCTTCCGCTGGGTGTGCCGCCGCGTACAGGGCCTCGCCTACCTTGCGTATGGCCTTGAGCTGCCTGTTGGTTGGTTTCTTGAGGACGCCCCCCCTCTGTCCTTGGTCTGGCCGGGCACGCTCCAAACTCTGCCTTGTGTGGTCCGTGGCAGTTGGCGCATCTCGGTGGCCTGGCGCAGGGCCCTGGTGGGTGGTCAGTTCCGCAATTATTGCATCTGGCTTGTCTATCGCAGATGCGTGGGTCGTGGTAACCTTGGCATCTGTAGCACTGGTTGGCTTTTGCGCTTCTGGTGATCTTTCTGGCCGGCGGGCTGCCAAAGAGTCTGAAGTGGTCAGGGACGGGTTTGATGAAGGATACGACCCAGTCGGCGTGAGTGTCGTCGGGTAGGGCGTGTTTCGACTTCTTCGCCGAGACCGGTTTGGCCTTGGTGGCCCGGAGGATCTCGTCTTCCATGAGGTCGTTGGTGTCGATGCTGCCGTCAAGGCCGTTGACCGTCTTCGGTACCCTGGGAACTACGTAGGTGTGCCAGGTGGCCGATTCATCAAGCTTTGCGCCGTGTGTGGTCAGGGCTGGCGCTAGGGCGAGTAGTTGCGTCCGCGCCTTCTTGTCGGCTGGGACGATCGCGAAGCCAGTGTCGACTTGTTTGGCCGAGCGGATGAGGCTGAGTGGGGCCCTGAGCTGTCGGCAGAGTGCGACTCTGAAGCCCTCCGCTGATGCCTGTCTCCACGGGTGGCCGTCGGGGAGCCTTTACGAAAAGGCGGTCGTCCTCTCGGTTGGCCTTGTTGTTGCGGCCCACTGTTTTCCAGCCCGCTGTTGGATCGGGGGCGTGGGCAGTCAGGCTGGTGACACTTGTCCGCGCGCTGCTGGCGGCTTGGCTGCCGCTGGCCCCGCTCGTCGCCACCTGGGCCCACGTGGCGCTGGTTGCGTTGCTGCCCGTCGGGGTCTTGGTAAGTTTGGGGTCTTTGAGGGGCCCCGGGCCTCTGTCGCTGGGCTGGTGCTCCTGGTTGTACTTGTCGAGGAGTTCTTGGAATCGAAGCTGGTCGACCAGGCGCTGCGGGCCGAGCCGGGCGCACCGGTGGTTCCGTCGATGTCCTTGAGGATCCTGAAGAGCCAGAGGACCTTTTTTTGGCAGAAAGAAGCCCACTCCGTTTGGGGTCCGTTCAGCTGTCTTGTCAGGGCGTCATTTAGGCTCTGCGCCATATCCCTGAGGACCTCCTGTCTTTGGAGCGCTTGTGTCCTGTCGTGTTCCATGTCCTCGAATAGGGACTGTATCTCTGGACTAAGGGAGACTTTTCCGGCGTGTCTGCTGTCCTCGAGGCCCCGCGCGTTGGGCCTATCCAGTCCGAGGGGGACAGCCTCTGTCTGGGTTGTCGGGGGGGCCGTTGCCTTGCGTGGGCGCGACGGCAGTGGGTGAGGGGGTAGTGTCCCTGCGGTCCTCCCGGTCGGGGTGGGAGTGGCCGGTCTGGTCGTTGGGAGGGAGTCTCCCATCTCCTCGTCCCTTCTGAGGGCGGCTTCGTCGGCGAAAAGGCGGTCTTCCCTGCGGTCCGCGTGTGAGGGGCATTGCTCGTTTCGACACGGATCGTCGTAGCAGGAACCTGCGCAGGCCAGGCAGCCCTCGCAGTTCCACAGGCAGTTGGGGTCCGGGCGCCTGGTGCCG
This sequence comes from Podospora pseudocomata, assembly GCF_035222375.1. Lineage (NCBI taxonomy): Eukaryota > Fungi > Ascomycota > Sordariomycetes > Sordariales > Podosporaceae > Podospora > Podospora pseudocomata. The sequence continues at coordinate 1,329,374 of NC_085888.1, read as the reverse complement.
TCATTTTCGCGTGGGTTTTGGCGACTAGTTCTTCTGCGAGTCGCCGCTGCTCGAGCGTGGCTTGTTCAGCCGGGACGTTGTTGTCGAAAAGCACTGCTTCCAGGCCTCGGAGAAGCCTAAGTAGATCTCGTGCTTCGAGTTGTTCGAGAGGCGGTAGCCTCCTGGGGCCGCCGAGGCCATCGTCGTCGTGGTAGGTGGGGATGCGGCTTGTGTAGGGGGGGGGAGTGATGAGGGTATTCAGAAAGGAGGGCTTCCAAGGCCCTAGAAGGAGTAACCAGCTCCTGATTGGTCGATTCTTCCTAGAAAAATATTTTTCAGGGAAAGGTTCGATCCAACCTAGTAGATTACGCCTTTTATGCTGCCAGTGGAGACGAAGCTTACTGTTCCGATTTTAGTGCTGGCGCGATCCCGGTTGGGTAGCGCAGCTAATGAGGAGGGTGATGCAGCCGACTTTGTGAAGAAGGGGCTTGGTATATATGAGAGGCTGCCGCTATTCTGCATGGCGCGGAGGCGGAGGTTGACAAGGTCTAAACCACCAGTCTAATACAAGGAATTTTGGGTTACTGCGTGGAAATGATGGGATCTAACTGTATATTTGTATTATTTCCTCTGCTAGACAGAACGGGGGGATGATGTAATGGTAAGATGGAGATCGGATGGAAAAGACATCACCTCCGCAGCCTTTGCAGGTACGAGGAAATTCGTGTGCTCGCTACTTCCTCTGGTAGACAGACAGGGGAGAGATTAGGTGGAAAAAACATCACCTCCACTACTTTCGTAGGTAAGGAAGCCTCGTTCTTACATCTGCTCCGATCGACCTGACCACATCCCCCTCCCGACATCACAAAGACTTAGAACCCTAGTCAGGGAAAGACCTTACGCACAGTTGACCTTCATCCAACACTTATATATAAAGTAGGCGCGGAGAGATTGCGATTCCTTATCCTTCTTTAGGGAAACCAATCGCAGCCGGTCAGAGAGGTCCTCCACTCAGCGCGAGAAACGCCCGTCGGCTTCACCAAGTAAGAGTCCCATCCCAACCTTCCCTCCTTCCGAATTTCAACTGTAGTTGGTACTCCCTATTGTACTCCTTCCTTCTTCATTTATCACCTCTTGCCGAGTTAACTGGTCACTGCGTTCTAACGAAGGCTTTTGGCAGAAGAGCAAACTTTTTCAATTTTTTCCATTTTCAACATCACGCAACTACCGTTTGTTCTTGCCCTCGGCAGGGGTTTTTCGGTCTGAAGACGTCCTGCGAATGCCTTTCCACTCGATTGTCTACAAAGCTGGGTTCCTCCTCTTCCACCTCTCTGCAACCAGTTTTTTCCCATTGAAGAGTCAATACTTCTGCCTCTCATTCTTCTGACATCTGTGCTTCGGCCTTCACTCATTTTTTCTACCTATCGCGGTCGCCGATCTCCGTCTCGACTCTGACCTTTGCCCAGTAAGTCAATTCGCCTTGCCACAAATCCAATCCTCACCGCTCACATTGCCATTAATTGCCTGTCGAACCTCTGTTGGGGTTATGTCTTAAAGCACCTCATCGTAAGGTCTTGCGTCCTCCCATATTCCAGTGGCCACTCAGGAACGTAACTATGTCTACCAGCCAGCAGAAACCATCTTGTGACTTGTCGGATTGGTTTGGATCGTTCTGCTAGTCGCTGCCTTTATCTTAGCTCCCTGGTCAAACCCAGTCTTGGGTCACGATGCCCAGCCTTTTCAAGAATGTAAGTGTCGGCTTCCTTTGCTAGCCTTTTGTTACTTATCTTCTTCCCTTTTTCGTGTTGGAGGATAGGCTAACGATATATATCATAGGTCGATGATGCGGAGCGCAAGCTTGCTCGACCTTTCCAACGTATCAACCAAGTCGATGTAACTTGGTGTGAAGATCCTCAACCATATCCTGGGCCCCAACGCATATTTCTGTTTCGAGTACACACCAGGAGAAAATTACGTCATCCCATCCCCATCTGCGGCCTTGAAGGTCTGTATTTTTCAACAGGTTCATGGTGTTTGGACCGTCACTATGCTGTTAAAGGGCACGTCCACTGCTGAGACCTTTGATAGTCTTGGCGATGGGGCTTTGATGGACCTGGATAACGAACATAGTCGCCGCCATCTGGAGCTAAAGACCTATTTAAAGGATGTTTTACACATTCAGCAGGTTCAAGACGTCAGCCTGTATTCATGTCATCGAAAGGCGGAGAGCGGGGTTCTGGTAAAGAAGGATAGGCAGCTGGTGGCGTCTTTATTCACTTCTCATTCTGCTCCAGAAGTAGCACCAGGTTATCATCTGCCACAAACAAAGCAGAGTGTCCGTCTCTTCCCACACTTCTGCCAGGCTTTGAAAAGGGGAGGAAGGGGAAAAAAGAAATGTTCGGCGGGGTTTAGCTGGCACTCAAGGGGGGTGGTTGATAGCACAGATAATGATGGATGGATGAGGGGACGGCAGGAGCAGGGATTGGTGAAACAACTAGAAATAGCCAGCTGAGAATGCATCCAAAAGATGTGAGCATTTTATCCATGTTGGTGACGAGGGTTGGAAAGGATGGACAAGTGGTAGCTCGGAACTTGCCGTTTCTGCCGCGCGTGTCAGAAACAATTCTGGGTGCACGTTCCTTCGGCAACGTCACACTTTCGAATCCAAACAATCGTTCCACCGTCAAGAACGCCTTTTTCTACACATTCGCAATGGCCGACGAGCTTGCGAGACTACGAGAGGCTCTTGCGCAAGCTAAGCGCCAGGCCTCGGAGCAACAACGCCTGCGCGAAGAAGCGGAGAATCGCGCCTTCGATGAGCAACGCCGACGAGAAGAGGAGCAACGCCGACGAGAAGAGGAGCAACGCCGACGAGAAGAGGAGCAACGCCGACGAGAAGAGGAGCAACGCCGACGAGAAGAGGAGCAACGCCTGCGCAAAGAAGCCGAGAATCGCGCCTTCGATGAGCAACGCCGACGAGAAGAGGAGCAACGCCGACGAAAAGAGGAGCAACGCCGACGAGAAGAGGAGCAACGCCGACGAGAAGAGGAACAACGCCGACGCGAAAAAGCTGAAGAGGTTGCAAGAAAATCGCAGCTACAAGCACTGGAGGGTTATCTTGAGACCTGTCACTCTCTCAGTCTTGCTATCCAGGTCGTTACCGACCGTTCTCTGACCACCCAAGGTGACACGACCAATCCCATCGGCCGTCTTTACCCCCAACGAATCGCTGAATGGCACGACTTTCCAGCAAGGCAAGAGGAAATATGGGAACAGCTCTCCATCCCGTCCTTCGCCGATAACCCTGTGTTCCCATCCCAACACCAGATGGCCTATGTTGAGTCTTTGATCAACCCCATCAGCAGCGAGCAAGGCCTTCGCTCCTTCGAGCGCGACACCGTCGAGAATGCAGCACAGAAGCTGTTTGCTGCAGTATCCGAAAACACGCAGCTCCGAGACTCCCTTGGCCTACGGGGAACCGTGACGTTCGAGAGCCACACGAATCTCGGCACCGTCGACGACACACTTTCTAAGCCTCTCGAGCGCATGTCCCTTGCCGGGAGCCGTGCCACAGATACAGCCCTCACAACGACCACAGCGATCCGAAAACCGCGCCGCGGCGCGAAAGGGAAAGGCAACCGAGCGGACCAGTTTTGCATATACAGGACGGCAGATGGCGCCAACATCCCGGCGATGGCCATCGAGTACAAGGCGCCACACAAGCTAAGCCAGGATGAAATTGTTACCGGGTTGGCGTCTGATATCCAACCGAGACGAGACGTGATCAACAAGGACTGCGAGGGCTTTGCCCTCGCGTCGAGGGCGCTCGCCGCCGCTGTCGTTACCCAACTCTTCTCCTACATGGTCGGCAAGGGCATGCAGTATGGATACGTCTGTACGGGACAAGTCTTCGTCTTTCTCTATATTCCAGACGATCCCGCCACGGTCTTCTACCACGTGTGCGTGCCGAATTTGGATGTGATCGAGGACGACGAGAACAGACTTCATCGCACGGCTGTCGCGCAGGTCTTCGCCTTCATACTCCAGGCCGTCCTTACGCCACCGCCCCCACAATCCTGGCACGACGCCGCTGAACGACTTGACATTTGGGACGTGGAGTTCGAAGATGTGCTGAGCAAAATCCCAGTGACAGTTCGCAAGGACAAAGAACACGCTTCGCCATACAAGCCTCAGCGCTGGCGCGGCTTTACTCGCTCGCCAATTCGGACTCGATTAAGTTGCAAGCAGGCCAGCATCGAGTCCGGTCTACCACATGAGGACGATGATGAACCGCCACCCCCTTCACCGACGGCGGATCGGTTGACTCGTTCTGGCAGGAAACCTGCGACATCAGGCACCTCTGGCGGCGCGGTCGCCACATCGGACGTAAGCCCTGGAAAAGGAGGAGGTGGCGGAAGGGGAAGGCGGCCAGACATACAAGACCGAGCGTACTGCACCCATCAGTGCCTTGTTGGGCTTGCACTTGGCGGCCCGATAGACCCGTCCTGCCCCAACGCCCCTTATCATAAACCAGGCCACATTAGCCGCGTTGACTTTCTGCATCTTCTTCGTGCACAGCTGGCCCGTGACCGCGGCCGTGACGCCGACTCCGCACCGCTTTACCTAGCGGGAGCTGTCGGGTCGCTCTTCAAGGTCCGACTGTCCACCCATGGTTACACACTTGTTGCCAAGGGCGTCGAGTCAGCAAATCGTGGCCGCCTACAGAATGAGGAGAACATTTACAATCAGCTCTCTGTTATCCAGGGGAGGCACGTTCCGGTATGTCTCGGTCTAATAGACCTGGTCCTCCCATACTACTGCGATGGCCGTGTTTCCGAGCACTTCCTGCTGCTTAGTTGGGCTGGGCAGCCACTGTCCAAATGCGTCGACCGGGTCGACAAGGTGGTTGCCGTCGACGCAATCGCCATCGCCTATACCGAACTTCATCGGCTCCGAGTTTTACACTGCGATGCGGAATTACGCAACGTCATGTACAACCGAAATATTATGGTCGTGGACTTCGAGAGAGCAGAGGTCCGCAGTCGCCAACCTCTTGGTCCGCTCAACCCAAACGGCCAAAACCGGAAGAGGAAGAGGGAACTACCGCAGAAGCAAGGCAAGGATCCTTTCACAGAAGAACTACAAAAGGTTGTGAAAGACATCTCGGGATATTTCGGGCAAAGTTGAGATCGCGGCGCTGGCGACATGAGCGCAGCCCAACGAGCCGATCCAGGGGTCCACTGTAACTTGTCAGGTTCGGAAACGGAGAGAATTAGGGCCAGTGGTTGGTTAGGCCGTGCTGAATTGAGATGATTCGTTCCCTATATCAATATTACTCTGATAGGAGATGTCGACAAACCAGGCAGGAAGTGATAGCAAGTTATCTTGACAGACGTGCCGAATATTCAATCTCGCCGGTATTATTTTTCCGTGTCACCTGCTGAACTTCTTCTCTAGATTATGATCTCCTTAGATTGGGGATCCCGAAAGCAAGAAACAGGTAATTCGCAAGTAGGGCACAGTCAGCTACAACACTGTGCCAAGTCGGCGGTTGAGATATGTATCCACTACAATGGACCGGGTAAAGACATTGGACTAACTGAGTTTGACAGCTGGAATTACGAGGGTGATGACAAACTGGCAGACCTAAAGAAAGGGCATGTATCTGATGAAGGAGATTTCATCAATAGGGCAAAGAAGAAATTCACGCCTTATACCAGCTATTAGTCCCACGGGTCAATAGACTACGGAGGAAGGTGTTTCCGAGCGGTGAGAGGTAGAAGAAGCCACAACCAAACCTGTATTTCGAGATGAGGAAGATCCTTTCCGAAGCCCGGAAGGACCCAAACGTAGTGGCGGATCTTAACGTGGGCGAATATGTCGCACCACCGAGCAGAAAGTAGCTGGCGCAGACACCGTAACAGAACCGCTCGACGTGGGCACGGTCAGGTATGGGAGTTAATGTGCTTGATTGTGAAGCCACCAGCATTTCCTCTCGGCTCGGTGGTCACGGCAACAAGCGTCGTACGTCATCACGGAACCGTAGTGGTATGAGTGGAGCGCCGTAGACGTCCTCATCGATCGGTTTGCCTTCGAGGATGCGCTTTGGAAAGGAGCGGTCGTGGAGTAGGAGTAAGTCCGGAGTGGGTATTCGCGGGTGCCGTCGGGTAGCGTGGAGACAACCGGAGCGGTAATTTGTGCATCAACGAGTGCGGCGGGGGCGTATATTTGTGGAGGGGTTATTATTTTGGGTTCTAGGTAGTACTTCAAGTTGGGCCCAGCTGGCTGAGGTGTCAGGCAAGAGTCAGGTCGCAACAGAGACAAATGCGGAATGACCACAATAGCAAAGCGGGTGTGATGCAGACGATTGAGAGTGTTCTATAAATCTGGCTAGATGGGTTACTGTAAGCAGTGCGATCGGTGCTTTGAGAGTGCAAGAGTGCTGGAGCAGCACCCCGAGACATCGAGCCGTCACACCGTCTACGTCCCTTACGTGCAGACGACAACATCAACACGGACAATGCCATGAGGGTTCTCCCTCTTGGGGACCCAGGCAGCGCCTCCCAGGGACGACGAGCCCTTTGAAATGCTGATGAGCTCTCTAGCCGAGTATGATCATTTCGCTCTCGTCATTCTTCCGTCTTTGCAACTTGCAAGAGCTAACAATATTCTGACTAGGTTCTACTCTAAAGGGGAATACTCAGACCTTGTGATATCTTCGGATTGGATATTGATGCTCATCGCACTTGTTGTGGGCGCAGGTTCGGGCTGGTGCGGCGCTGTCCCTATTCACGGCTACCACCAATTGGACGATTCGCATTTTAACAAAATTGTAGATTGCTACCAGAGGCAAAGAGGTTTGATTGATGGGTTTGGCGGTTATCAAACCTTAACCCCCAATCGATGACCTTCCATGTTCTGGATGCTGGCCTGGCGACATGTGGGGGCCAGTTGGTGCCTGCCCCGACAGTAATTGTCAACAGGATGGAACAAATCAAGGAAGGTGCTACCAATTAATGCATTGGGTTATCGTGGAGCTTATGAAGTTCTTGACTAAAGCATCCCTCAAGCCTGGTTATCCGCCCCTCATCCATGAAGATCGGCACAGCCTTTTGGCGGAAACTGAACAACAGTCTTGATCATCTCGGCGACCTTCGTATTGTTAACCGCGTTGATGTACTTGACCTTTCTCAACCCAGGCGGCATCAGTGCTGCCTGGTACGGGCGGATATACCCGTAAAAGGGCGAGTGGTACGATGTATCGACATCAACATAAACTATCGCCGAATCAGCAAACCCTTGTTCTTTCCAAAAATGGATTGGGAAACCGTACCTTCAACCTCATCCAACACAACCGCCTCACGATCAACCATCACAGCCGCGGCAGTCTCATCCCAAAACGGCAGATAAGTAGGCTGGTTCGCCCTGACCAATCTACTCAAAGGGTTGTCATTCACCGCCACCAACTCATTAAGAAACGCCTGATTCGGTATCACCCCATTAGCAGAATTAGCCACAAGCGTGATATTCGGAAAGTCAGCCGTAAGCGCAATCTTGGTTGCTTCAGGGTCAACGATAAAGTTGATCTATCCCCCACCCGCAGCATGTCAGTGTCAAGTCTTAGTCTATCTAACATGTTTCAGCACTTAACTCACATCCGAGACCAAGTCCGCCCTCAACACATCCCCTATAGCCTGCTCCATGAACCTGTCCACATACCCTCCCATGATATACAACCCAGCTGTGTTCTTCGCGAAGTCCTCGTCAAGCCTCACTGCCAGCGCGACATTCGTCAGGGCCCCTGCCGAGAATATGCTTACCTGCCCTGGATTCTCCCTCACGGCCTTGACCATAAACTCCGCTGCTGAGCCCTCGGCGAAGCTCACATTGGGGTATCCATAATATCCCTTGGTAGTAAAAGCTTCTTTCACCACTCTTCGTGGGTCACCGGAGGTAGGATCATTTCCCAATTTCTCATTGGTGGTGTTCTCCTTCGCAAAGACACCCTTCCACGGTAGCTCACCGTGGAGGAGCTCATAGGTTTGAAAGGTATGTGCTGTTTGCAGAAGCGGGTAGTCAGACCCCTTGTAAACAGGGATGCAAGACGACAAGGAGGCAATCTCGAGAGAGGCGAGAGCGTGAAGGCCGGTTTGGAGTGCCCAGGAGTTGGCTGTGTCGGAGGCTAAGCCGAGGACAGTGTAGTTGTAGTATAAAGGGAGCAGGAAAGCGATGAACGCAGTGGGGTTCCAGTCGTTGTCGAGGATTATCTTTGGTTGGCTAGTGGTTGATCTTGGGCTGCTGTTCTGAAGTGAAGAGCCAGGGAACAATAGCAAGCCAAGGACGAAAAACAAAAAGGGGTATCGGGGCCGGGACATTTTGACTGAGATGATTGTATAGGGCGGTTGTCAAGTCAGTGCAATTGAGACGGATACATATTTTAGTGGAAAGAAGATGCTGAGTGAAGGGAGTCAGGTGGTGAGATATTTCTGGTTCGTGAGACGATAAGCACGAGTGCGAGGCTGATGTGCATGAAAGAGCGAGATAAGCAGCCCTTCGAAACCGATGAGGCACCTAATCAAGAAAAGAACGACGAGAATGCGATGGCGAGTAGGCTTGAAAGAAAAAATTCTTATCTGCAGTTAGCTGAGTCAGTTTCCCTGATTCTCTTGCATCTGCATGGGGAACGGGCCGGAGTGACTACCCCCAATAACCGCTAGGGCTAGCAACGCTAGGCAGGTAAACAACCGAATGCAATAATGCTATTAGTCTATCGAAAATGCGAATGTCTATGATGCTACTCCTCAAGAACTGGTACTATGTCAAAAGGCCGGTCACTCCTGATAATGTATATCTCACCAATCAGGACGGCACAGCCCACACTCATGGCAATCGCAATGATCGGAAGATTTACTCGCGCAAAGTCAAGTCGCCTGACGTGAATATGCTTCTTGGCTAGAATATCACGCCAGAGTAACCCGGCGAGAGAGGCACTGATGGCCGTGCTGAAAGCCCCGTAATTAACGCCAAGGGCCATGCTGTAGATCGTAGCGTAGTACGTTCGTTCACTGATAGGAATCCCGCTGGCATCATGAAGCCTGAGCCATGATTGAATAATGCGTGATAATAAGATGGTAGTTCCAATGTTGGTACCCGAAAACTGTTGGATTTCAAGTCAGTAAAGCAAAGCGAAATTGCAGCTAAGCAGGTAATCACATACGTTGCAGAGAATGACCGAGAGAAAGCCCATGCCTCCTATGGCACCAACTGTTCCGGTCTTGTTCACCCAGTGATCCCATCCCTTGGCGAAGACCTCTACCCAACCTTTCGTGACCAGCGCTTGAACCAGAATGAACATTGCAAATGCAAAAGGGATCAACGCATAGGGTAGGTGAGAGAGAACCGCGGTAGCGGTGGGGAAGGTCTCTTGTGACCATCTGTATGCATCTCTGGCAACTGACGAAAGTGTTCGTTGGTCTGAATTGTTGGTCTTGGTCGCGGCTTCGGTCGGTGGTGTATCTTTCTCCAGAGAAGCTTCCTTCTTCTCATCGATTGTAGTGCTTTGGCATTTGACGATTTCTGAATCACTTCCAATGCCGGAAACGTCGTTCCCGGTGACGCTTACCACTTGATCCCCTCCCTGGGAAGCGGCGAGTTCCAGTTCTTCCCTCTGAAGACGTGCCTGCTCCGCTTTTGCTTCTTCAACTTGTTTTCGACCTTCCTGAGCAATCTCACGTGTTTCATGGCGATGAAGCCAGCCAAATGCCAAGTCCCACACGAGCATGATGAAAGCCGCTGGTAATGTCACCCAGTATACTTGCAGGACGACGTCCTCTGGAAGGTTTTGTGACGCAGCATTAAGAGACAAAACTGAGACCAGAGCCAATGCCATGATGGCTGCCCCGAATCCCGCACCACGCTTGTCAAGAAAAGGATTCATGATCTCTTCCAGAGACAAAAGCTTTCCTTGCTCCCCTGGCTCATCCTCCTGTTGTTCTGCCGTTCCCCTCGCATTGGGAATGTTGGGGTTTACTGGCTTTTTGCCCCTTGCATCTTCCGGAAGCTCGTGCATTTTGATCTCGACAGGGATCAGAGATTCGCTAGCGAAGACGATATACAACAGGAAGGGGAAGAGCACGATAGCTGTGATGATCACAGGGACCACCATATTGGCTGTGTAGTCGATGAAGCGTATTTTGAAAGCGCCAGCCAAGACCAAATTCGTCGGATTGGACGACACGAGGATAGCAGAGGCAATATTGGCCACGGCAAACTGAGTATATATCCAGGCCCTAGGGTGAACAATGTTGCTCGAAACGCGCGTCATGTAGGCCAAGAAAGCTGTCCCAGACAAGATGATGGGATCGTTGCCAACAAAGCTGCCTATGCCGAAAAAGAAGAGGTAGAGGTAGAAGAACAGGCGATGTCCGACCTTCCCGCCCCATTGCAGCACCCTGAAGGCCAGATATCGAATAAGCCCTGATGCGTCGATGGATATGGCGATATAGGCGAGGGTGATGAAAAAGACCATGATATCGATAGGGTGGATATGGTCCGCTCCAACGGTTCCATCCTTGACCTCCTTGCCACCGATGGCTTTTATGGCCAGCAGAAAAAGATCGGCAAACACGGGTGCCGTCACAATATTCATTGACAACCGTAACCGCACCCATGGTGAGCTTGTCCCCTGAGTCTTGTTGCGGGGCGAGATGATGCGCATGGAGCTTAGCGCCCCTAGAAAACCGTTGTAAAGCCACCGAGGAATGCAGAAGGGAATATGAAACGGAAATAGAACCACAACATCTATTTAGAGTTGAGTTAGCTGGTGCCCTTGCCAGAATACTATGAACGGTATATACACTTACTGGTAATGACGAACACAATGAGTGTGACAATTGACCGCCATTCACTGATGTCACGGTTGCCGCTACTCGAGTCCGTCGTGGTTGCCATGTTGCCAGCGCAATGGGTTCAACGGTCACGACACTTGCGGCATGCCAAAATGGCAGAAAGAAGATCAGGATCAATCATAGAAGATCAAGGAACATATCGAACATATCTTGTGATAGCAAGAGGCTCAGGGTCGAGGTTTGTCTGCGGGGCGGTGGAGAGTGGAGGCACGTGGAAAGTTGAGTGGCTGATATTTTATTCGCCCGCTAGAAATCGGCTTGGCGCTGGCTTAGCCCTGTGAGATTGCAACTACCAGTCACCCAGTGGCTTCTGACCTCGTCTTTTCCGACACCGCCCACAAAAGAGACCGAGAATCAACCTGGAAGCATCGCCGAATGCCACATTGGGAACCGATTGACCAGGAACGCTAATGTAGGCACAGCCACCATGCGGGGCAATCCTTTCCAGCAACTATCTCGAGCCCCCACAATACCATATGTACATTCATTCAGTGATCTTCGGGCACGGCCACATGGAGATATTGACTGGCTCGTCCTCTCATAGGCACAAGCCCAAACTGGCATGAGGACACGTGAGGAACCAGACAGCCCTGCTTTGCGAGAATAGCAGGCGCATCGCGATATGACGCTGCGATGCTATATTGTGCTACCACACCGAGACAGCGGCACACACGATCCTGTTCCCCCGCCCTGTCTGCTGCCGACTTCCTCTTCTGATTCACCGATGTCCTTAAAGGAGTCAAGTCCGACATTTCGACCATGAGGCTCTGTCAACACCACCTGCATAACAAGCGCACACGTTTCCCCGGATGGCGCTATCATCTTGCGTCTTCTTTTTATTCTATCTCCTTTGCCATTTCAGCCGCTCTTGATCTGCCTTGATGTTTCGCTTCTCTTAGACGAGCTTATTTTTCCGGCACTGCAAGGACATGCCCGCGCTTCCGCCACTTTCACGCGCCTATGACCTTGTTGCCCGCAATAGCACCGCTGACGTTGTGCTGCCAGCACTTGCAGCTGCAGTAAACACCCCCACCAAGGTGGTGTGTTCATGGCCCGTCTCTGGTCAATATGGACCTGGTAGTAGAGTCTTGTACGTGGTCTGTTCGGCAACTATACCAGAATACCGTGCTAACACTTACATCTCCTTTCAGATACTATGTTCTTGTTGCAGCTTGTGTGCTTGCTAGGAAGACGGAATGGCTTCGAAACGCTTGCTTGGCCGCAGCCTTGATCTTCCCCGCCGTTGCTGCAGTCCACGGAGTAGCTTTGGCGGCGTTGCATGTTCCCAACGCCGTTGATATGGACATATATGGCGCTTTCCAGTTCTGCTCTATTGGCATTCTAACAGCCCCCATCACGGTTAGACTGTCAACTACATATTTCAACAACCCTGGTCGGAATACCATATTCCTTTGGGCAGGCATCATCCTCGTTGGCCTGTTGGCTTTGACTGTTGAGTTCTTTCGGACCGAGGCGGTGCCGTGTGATACCGACGAGTCACTTTTTATTTACGGCGAAAGTTTATGCGGTTTGGTATGCTCTGTTGAAGACGGGCCCTTTTCACCGATGCGACAAGGTTCGGCAGACGAGATATATGTTATTCCCGAGCCTTTCATCATGACGTTTGGCACCGCCACGCTATTCTGCGCCGCCTGTTGCATTCCTGCCATCCTTTCGATGGTGTCGATGTGGGACAAGATACTTAAAGTGAACTGGCAAGAGCGGTTTGGAGAGACATATCTGGATCAGCCAGAAACGGGAACCAACGGCGCTACCCCTGAGAGGATGAATAAGGTCAATAATATCATCAGGGGGTTTCTAAGCGTCGTGGAAATTCCGGTGTTCGGAGCAGCTGTCATTGCAATTCTTGTCGTGGGGGAGTTGAATTTTTGGAGCGGCCCAGTCAATTGGCAAACAGAACCCATGGCCAACGTTGGTATGTAGTCGTTATTCCATCCACTGTCCATTCCAATTCACCGGTCTTATTACTAACATTTCTGGCCAGGTCAATGGGCGCCGATTGTGGCATCAGCCTTTGCTGCCTGTGGTTCGCTTTATATGCTACTGGCAGAAGACATGGTTGCTGCAGCGAGCCCTACCCCAGCTCATTGCAACTGCTCGCACCATCATGACGAGTTTGATGCACAAATTGGACTTGGCATCAGCCATTCGGGACCCAGGCGTATCAGCGAAGACAAATCGGACGGACCCCGTCGTCCCGATGCGGGCCGGAGCAAGATAGCAAAAGGACTGAGCGCCATCGGTCACATACTCGGCACCGCGGATCTCAAGAGCTTCGACGATTCGGAGTTCCAGGATGTTGCGGCGAGCAAATATCCAACGACGCCAGGAGAAGAAGTTCGGAACCGGAATCTGAGGCACCTTAAGGATAGATACAACATGGCTCGTCCAGAAGACGATGAGCGCGGACGTCGACGCTCAAGAGCAAACAGTTTCACAGGGAGTGTCACGGGTTTCACAAAGCCCAGCCCGCCCTCGTCATCGAGGGCTCTGTCGCCAAACCCTGTATCGTTGCAGATTTCGCCAGGAGGCCCGTCCAGGCCGGATCTTAACTACGGAACCTCCCACAGAGCTTCTCACGACTCCGGCCCTCGCCACAACGACGATGCCGACACGACGTCTCCATCAGCGAAGCCTGGATCGTCCCTCACTATTCAACCAAGCGGTTTCAACTCACCGTCGATTGTCGTCTCTGTGGAAAATGAGCCTCTGGGAATCTGGCCACCGCCTCCTGTACACGAACCTCCATCATAGATTGTGGCTAGAGATTCAACACGGCCAACAAGCAGTGGAATGAAATTATGAGATCATGATAGAACTTTTTGGCTTTACACAGTACACGGCGTGGCTTAGAGGAATACCAAGTGATAGTTTGGCGTTTTGGAATATAGGCTTAATTTATACTGTCTCCTTCTTAGCTGATATAGGCTCTTAAAGTAGCTTTTAATATCTAGAAATCCGAGCTTTTGATATTCAAGACTCCAGTCTTTAATTTCTAGAACCTGACCTTGAATATTAATGAAGAAAGAAAAAAACCTAGGGCTTGCAACCCTTCAAGGCATGTCAGTACGAGAATTGTCGTGTCTCAGGCAGAAGTGCTTTCGTCTTATTGTAGGTCAGAGGCTCAGCTTACAAGTGAACCAAACGATTTTATCTCACTGATTACTCTGATTCACACCGCATTCTCATACACCTCTTGAGGTAGGGAATTATGTGATGAAATGTGACAAGGGCTGTAATATCAGGGCTTGGAACTTCATGGTTCAATTCAGTCTAATAATCTTCAATGGCCTCGAAGAGCGTGATGAGGAAGAAGAAGGTCTAGGAATACAAACAGATCACAAAGACGCGTATTAATCCATCGTTAGGTGGTCCGTGCCTAGTGGCCTCAGTCCGCTGCCAAGTTCCTCAATATCTTAGGGGCCAGTGGGCTTCCTTTGATAACCGCCATGCCTTCAGATTGTCTGCCTCACTTTGACCACTGGTTCACAACTTGCAGTTACCCCTCCTTGCGGTGGTATCGACAGTGTTGTTGGTCGTGGTTGCAGGTGAGTGGCTTTTGCCGTGTGACATGAAAGGTGTATTTAGGAAACATTAGATCCGCGAACAACATCCAACACCCATCTACTTAGATATATATCAAGCAAAACACTGTATATGCTGGGTCCAAGTTCAGATATCTCCGTGTCTTTTATGGAGGGCAAGAATGGTGGCGAGGAGGGTGAAAATAGCTATCATTCCTCTATTTGACTGTTAGATGATATTCAACCAAGCTTCTGATCCTACCCACTCTTCAAGTATTACAGTAACTTCATCTACACTTCTTTCTCATTAGTCTAAGCTCTTACAGTCTATAGTTCGAGCTTAGTTCCCGTTACTCTAAGCTTTTAAAGTCTAGAATCCGGGCTTCGAGTATCCATGATCTCATGTTTCATATTTAGCACTTCATTGTGGCATATTCATTCAACTAGAAGCCTATATATAACAAACGGAGGCAGAGTAGGCATCACTTCCCAAAGAAGGAATAGCACCCACAACCAGCGTATAATATAACTTTGCCAATTTGATAGAAAGTGAGAATAAGTGGTGCCTTTCAATCCGAAGTCAATATACCTATCATCAAAAAGGTCGTTTCTCTCTGCAATCCTACCTCGGTATCTTACCCAGCGGCTAATGGTTTCCAAAGAGCAATGTAAGCATTCACAACTCATCCTTGCAACTCAATGAGGGGTCAACCACTGTCGTCACAGTCCACACAAATATACGGCCGATGATACATGGTCTAGAGCTGCTAGTGGTTGCTAGTGTGATCCTCCGAGTAGAATCCCTTGGCGTACCTGGGCAGCGAGAGTTTCTCCTTCATGTTGTCTCAATATTTTTGGCTGACCGAGAAAACAACCAGCGTCTTGGAAACCACAAGATATGGTAAACGTAAAATCCTCAAAGTTTGCCAATCCGAGATATCTCTCACCAGAGTCTCTAAAGATTTAACTCTCTTGTCCGAATCTTGGGATCTGGTCCAATCTTTGCAGAGATCGACCTACAGATACCCACCTCTGATTGGGCTCATCGGCCTCAATTCCTTGGGCTCGTGCCTGGCCAACTCACAGTTGCATCGCTCCAAGAAATGACGGCAGAAACAACTAAAGCAGCTAGAGCGCTTTCACGTTTAACTTGACTTTGTCTACCTAGCATCACTTGGGCTATGGAGAAAAGACTTTGGCATGGTATTCCATCACAATTTGGGGTCTTACCCCTCGGACTTCTTTGGTCTGCTGCCTTGTCCTAGTGTTCAACAGTTACATCGTCTGAAGTGAGGAGACCAAGCCTAGTGGACTCGACCCTTGTCAAGCTCAACAGAGACAGCAGAGTGCTTGCCATCAACGCTCAGGTGATCCTAGCATGTACATCCACCCCTACAACCAACAGCAGCGCGGCACCGTCGCTCGCCTATGTCTATAGTCTGTTAAGATACTTCCTCCCCCAAAGAAGACGTCCTCACCACACTCACACACCACCAACCTTCACCATGCGTTTCTCAACCCTCATCCTCGCCTCCCTCGCCGGCCTGGCCACCGCAAACTTCGACCTCTACCTGGGCCACCAAATCATCCCCGTCGACGGCGGCGTCCTCCACGACGGCTGGTACATCTTCGACAACGACCCCAGCAAAGCCGACGTCCGTTCCGCCCACCCCCCCATCCCCCCAACTTCACTCCCCCCCCTCTCTTCTTCCTACTAACCATCCCCCACAGGTCCTCGCCTACGGCCCCTACCTCTCCCAAGACGACGTCTCAGGCCGCACGACCGGCGTCCGGTGCGTCGGCAGCGGCTGCTACGGCGGTGCCGCCACCGACATCAACGTCCTCGAGATGCACTTCAGCAACAACCCCCTCTACCATTGGAGTGAGCCAACCACCCCCCCCCCCCAGCCCTCTTTCTCATTATTACCATCATCATCACACCAATTTGCAAAAAAAAACAAAAGTACCTTAGCTGACCACCCACTCGATCCCCCAAAACAGCCATCTACAAAGACAGAGGCCACCCCTACAAAATGTATGGCCTCGACGGCAGGACCTACGGGGAGTGCATCCTCTTCCCGGGCGTCAGTTTCCACCACATGACCAATTTCGCCGAAACCCGCAGCGGCGTCCGCAAGTTTCGGTGTCTGACGCAGTTTACTGCTCGGCAGATCAGGGCTGCGAACTGAGATGCCTACCTCTGACCGGGTGGTTACCCCTAGAGCAGGAATAACTGGCTAGGTAGGTAGGCATTCATCCTAGAAATCAAATCAATGGCATCTCGCCAAAAATCATGAGCAAACATACCAATCTTGCAATCGAAAAGCTTTCACCACCCTAGAGTCCCGCACATCAATCATCCTTGTGATATCTCGATTACTACAGCTCAGACTAGCTTCTGCCCCTACATTTCACACCACGTCCAGACCGTCCCAAATTCCATATGCATATTGCCCACACTGTAAATCTCATAAAAAAGTCATCATCACATCGTAACCAAAAACAGCCGCCCACATTATTAGTATGCTGCTGCCGCGCCCAAAAGAATCTCAAACAAAGAAATTCGCAACCAATCACATCATCCAAAAAGATCGCCTCCCAGACGCTTACTATCCAATCTCGTCTTCAACTCGCTTCGCTTCGCTTGCTTGCTTGATTCGAAATTGCTCACTCAAGTCAAAGTAGCCAACATAGCCTTCATCAACCTGGGAGGGGGGCCTACATCACATCACCCAACATGTCAGCTTCCTCATCCTCAACACGATCAAGCAAATGCAGCTGAAGGAAAACGCACCGAATCCGGCAAACCGAGCACCGGTTACCGGTTCCTCGGCACGCTGATAGACATCCTACCTCGTTTGTCCTTCTCGATTCTCAACCCTCCCCTCGCAGGCTCCTCAATTGTCTCAATTTCCTCTTCGTACAGCACCAGCTCGCCCGTCGACAACCGCTCCGCCCTAACCAGGTCGCCTCGGCTGCCGTGACGCGAGTGTCTGGACTTTGACCGTTCCCGCCGCGCGAGCTGCCGCTCCAGATGCCGAATCTCAGATCGCAGTTCATCATTATCGTCGTAGCGCCAGGTATCCCGAGAAGGCTCGACAAGGGCTACCTCACGCGGGCGAGCGTCCACAATCACTGTGGGTGGGCCCCTGGAGGTAAGAGAGGTGTCATATGACGTGGTTGTGCCGTACGAGGTGGTGTCGTACGAGGTGGTCGTGTAGGACCGTGCTGGGGACTGCTCGCGGATCATGGTTGTCTTGACCACCTCGACGGGAGGGGCTGGTGCGGGAGCGGGCTGGGCGTTGATGATAATAGGACCATTACCGGCCGGGGCCGGCGGGTGTTGATGGTGGTAGTGCACCGCAGGGGGAGGTGCCGTGGTGTGGTACTCAACAATCTCTGTTCGACGTTCCTCAATGATATCACCAGCGCTGGATCGCGCGGCCATGATCTCGAACTCGCCTGGGAATGTTACTTTTTTGTCCTGGTGGGGGAGTAACGGGGTGGGCGTACTCTTCTTATAATCATCGCTCAGCTTCAGCAAATCGTCAATGTTCTTCTGGCCAAGTGCCTTCTGGACGATGATTGTGTTTCCCTTCGCAATTGTCAGTATCGCATCTCTGGAGCTGCATCACGGGGCGCCCGACTCACCTCCTCGACGAATGGGTAACCAAGCTCAATAAGCGCCCGCTTGGAGACCAGGCGCGCTGGAATGCGGGTCTTGCCCTTCTTTGGATACTCGCTTCGGGCAGTGAGGCTGGTGCCGCCGCTGCTGCTTGAGGAGCTGCTCCTGCTGGACGATCGGGATCTTCCACGACGGATGCGCGATTCTCGACTCCGTGATCTCATGCGGGTGTGGATCACCTCCCTTTCGCGGACTCGGCCGGGGTGGTCATGGTGATGGTCATCGACGTGGATCTCGTCGAAGTATTCACGTTCGGCGTACACTCTGGGAGGTGGCAGGGCTCGGTGGCGGGGCAGCGGCCGGTGGCTCTCGGCGTAGGGCGGAACACTGTGGTCCAGACGGCGGGCGGGGGGTCCGTATTCCTCACGCTCGTAATATCCACGGGGCCTGCGATCAAAAGTGTCCAGGCTCGATTGCCGTCTCAAAAGTCGTCCAGGACGGGGCGCATTGGAGGGTGACGGGCTGCGGTACCTTCTCTCCTTCTCAATCACGACAGAAGACCTGCGCTCCACCTCACTCTCGGGAGATGGTCGACGTCGAAGGATACTGCGTGGTTGCTCGTCATCATAAATGACCCGGCGGCGCTCCCGGATGACGGTCTCGTCGTCGTCATAGGGGGCCCGGGAACGGCGGTCGACGGATCGGTCGCGGTCGCGGGGGGGAGGCCGGGATGTTACACGGCGTTCTCGCTCGTACACATAGTCGTCGTCGTCGTCTTCGAAGCGCTCTCGGATCTCGCTGAACCGATCGCGGTCTCTTTCGTACTCGAAGCGGCCCCTTTCGAAGCGGTCGGGGCGCTCACGAACAAGGTCAGGGGCAGATGTCCGGTGAGCCATGGTTCTGGTGGAGTACTACACGAGACGGACAAGTGCGGGGGTGTTCGGCAGATCGCAGGCCAAGGGAGACCACGGATTCAGGGTCCAAAGGGATATTTGAATGCAGAGACTGGAAGTTTGCGCGCACGGAGAGAAAGCAAGAACTTCGAGAGATTTCGACAAAAAAAGACGGTGGAGGGGGTGCCCAGGGTCGGCTGTTCAAGGTTTCGACCGTCTCAGGTCCAAGATGTTGGTCCGATGACGACACAGAATGGAGGACGCCAAAATAGCCTGCGCCAGGGGAGGGGGTCCAAGGCAAGAAGTGGACTGTGCGTTTTCCCCTTTCCCGTTTCCCTCGTTCGATTGCCCGCTGTTTCGGGGATGCAGCGGAACGGCAAAGCAGAGATCGAACACAGCGGGAGATGTTCTATTGCAGAAGGAATCGCTGCGCTCTCGCCGCTTGAGTGCTTCGTTTGGGATCCCGATACGTTGGTTTTGAGAGAAAACAATGATAGAGCCAAGCACGGGCTGTTTAGTGTAAGAGCTCAAGGTGGACTCGATGGCTTTGGTCTCGTGGGGCTAGGGTCAGGCTGAAGCGTCGCAAAAAGACACAGAAAGCCCATCAGCACAGATGAGGTCTATCCAGCCATTTCTATTTCTACAACTCGATGTTGGGCTTCCGCACGCATACCGCCTAAGCAGGGATGGAAGGCAATTTTTGGCGTGCCTTGTGTCTGTGTGACTGACTGAGCGTAGAGGTGAGGTTTGTCTCGGCTTCATATGCAATGATAGTTTCTGTTAGTCAAGCCATCCGACGTCGGTGAGAACCCTAGCAGGTTCCACCACTTGGCATGAGAAGACCCAAACCACATGGTTTAACCCAATGCTTTGGTCTTGGGCTTCACCTCTGAGCTGAACCTCAACAAGCTTTCATCGTGTGTCTTCACGGATTCCTTTCGTACACAGACAGACGCACAGAATTTGCATCGGGACCTGGGAAAACCCCGCGCCCAAACATTTGTTTGACCTGTTCCGATTTGCCTCTAGGTTTCCCCCGGCCAATGCTGTGTCTTGGTGATAACTTGGGCTGTCTGTCATACTGTGCCTAACCATCCCTTGGACCCCCCCACAGGGCAGGAAGCTGGGCAGCACCGCCTATCTGAGCTTCAGGAGTGTCCCCCAGACAGCTGATCACATAACTAAAACCGAAAGGCACACTTATCTCCAGGTCCACATGTGTGCCCAAGAGACTGTAAAGATACCCTGCTATTACCTGTGTGATGACGTCGGGAACCTCTTTGCGATTGGTTGTCGTGAGACATCCATCTGCCGAGGATGAAACTGCCCAATTATGCAACTCAGGATAATCCAGTGTTCACTGGCGGATGTAGATAATATGTATAGTAATGGGGTGTGTTGCCGATGCGATCACATGAACACTATTGCACTGAATAACGTAAAAGGTCTTGTAAAGTGTGGCATAGGGGCTTTCTTGCTCCTTTCCGCCGTATCTCATATATCATTCAGAACTTTTGGGTTCCAAGATTACCGCAAAATACAACCACGAAATTTTGTAAACCAAATGCATCGCCCTTTTTCCCTGGTACACACAACTCCGCAAATGATGGCCAAAAACAAATAAATAATAACGCCCCTCAGACAGCGCTCAATGACACCCAACCACTAAGCTTTACGCACCAGTCGCAAGCTCGGTAGTCTCGTCACCTCTTACTTCAACGTGAATCGCCTTGCCGTTAGACTGAGTCTCAATTGGCCCCTCGTGAAGGTTGAGGTGGAAGCTGCGGATGATGGAGTCGGCATCGTCGATGGCAATTGGCCTGACATCAGCCAACGCCTTGATCTTGGCCGTCACCTCCTTGACCTGATCATCGGTCATCTCCAGACCGAGCTGGCCAACTCTCGTCTTGACGGCGTTCCAACCAGTGAGACGAGAGGCAAAGTGGACGTAGCGGGTCAGACCGAAATCAGCAGGGTTGAGAATCTCGTAGGTGCTGGGGTTGTTGAGGATGGCCTTGGCGTGGATACCGGCCTTGTGGGTAAAGGCGCAGAAACCGGTGATGGGGTTGTTGAAGGGAGTGTTGATCTCGACGGCCTCGGCGACGAGATCCTCGAGCTCCTTGAGCTTGTGGAGCTTGTACTTGCCCTTGACATACTCGGGGCTGGTGACGACCATGCGAGCCATCAGGCCACCAAGAGGGGTGATACCATTGCGCTCACCAATGCCGAGAACACTGGTATCAATGTGGGTAGCACCGGCCTCGAGAGCACAGTAGGCGTTGGCGATACTACAGCCGGTATCATCGTGGAAGTGGGTCTCGATGTCGCAGGACACGACGCCTCTGAGGGTGCGGACAAGGTCGTAGACCTGCCTGGGGGAAGCGCAACCGACGGTATCGGCGATACCGACACGGTGGACACCGACCTTGTCGACGGCGCGGTAGAGGGAGAGGAGGTCGACGAGGTCAGAACGGAAAGAGTCCTCGCTGGAGACTGTCGGGGTTGTCAGCTTTTGTTTACTCCACAGGATTTGCCTGAAGGTTCAAGCATCAACGCTGTCTTTCCATTTTACCGACGATTGGCGTCATGTAAAACAGGGACATGGGCTGAACGAAGGGTAAGGAAGTGACTCACAGCGAACCTCGAGGCCCTTGGACTTGATGTACTCGATCACCTCAATGGCAGTCTTCTCAATGTAGGCCATATCCTTGCCGTGGCTGTGCTCGCGGAGGAAGCTGGAGGTGCCAATGACGACGTCCAGGCCGTCAACACCGGTCTCAACAGCGATCTTAGCATCGCGCATGTCGCAGCGAACGTCTGATTCCCTCTTAGCGATGTACCCAACATGAAACCCATCGGTTATACTCACGGGTAAGAATCTTGGCCTTGAGGCCGAGCTTGCAGATGGCCTCGCAATCCCTGCGAGATTGCTCGGAAGCAGCGGGGGAGGTCAACTCGATGTAGTCAACACCGAAGTCATCGAGAGCCTTGGCACTGAAGTGACAGCCATGTCAACAAGGGATTGTCCTGAATGCGTCCGAGGGAAAGGGGCGAGAAAGGAGGGAGGGAAAGGGGCGAGAAATGGGGGAGGGAAAGGGCCACAAACATCTTGATCTTGGTCTCGGTGTCGAAGTAGGCATTGGCGAATTGTTCACCCTCGCGGAGAGTCGACTCGATGATCTTGAAGCGGCCGACGTTGGAGAGGAAATCGCCTACTGGCTGGTAGGGGTTGGAGCGGAAGTTGGCACCCTGATGATCACCACCAATGTTAGCTGTCTGTCGCAGGAACAACAACAAGTATCACCATCACAACGGAACCTTTGCGACAGGAACCACATACCCCATTGGAAGCACCGTTTGTGCCATTGGCGGCGCCGTTGGTGTTGCTGGTCTCGCACATTGTGTCTGTCGTCCGTCTGTTGGGTTTGCTACAGGCGCAATGGGTCGAAAGGGCAGTAAAAGATGTATAGAGATCAAAAGTAAAAATGTCAATCAACAGCTTCCCGATGTCGCTGAAATAGTCGGCGCGGTCCGCCCCTCTCAAACCTGAATGAGTCAATCAGAGTTTTTCGTCGGCAGCTGCCATCGACCCCGCAGTGGCACAAAAGGAAACGCTCTAAACAAGAGCCCCTACAGCTCGCCCAGTAGAAAAAGGAGGGCTTGATTGGCCAAACAGTCTGAAAACGGCCAAGAACATAACGTCACAAGGCCCTGTCTGGGGGTCTTTTATCCGCCGCTTTTTTTTCATAACACCGGCCGCGATCGAGAGATCTCCGGGACTCATGTTTTCAATCCTCTATTCCCTACGAGGAGAGAATGTCCGTCTATCATCAACCGGCCGCCCCGTTGAAGCATCACGATGGGGGGCAAACACGCATACACACAGTGGCTAATGGGACACGGACATGTACGCATATTGCAAGCACCATGGTACACGTTAGCCATAACTGGGCGGTCAATATAAAAAAGTCGCATCGCAATCCCCGCGCTCTCCAAGTGCCTGGACACAGCATCCGGCAACCCCTGTCCATGCTGAATTGACTAAGACGTTTGGGAGCATGTGTCATCGAGGAGTTGGGGTGTGTGTTTGCTGTCCCCTCGACCCTTCCACCGAAGTTCGTCGTTATTGTTACCTTGCTGCACCAAGAGGCTAGAAGGCAAGCGGCCCCATCAGATCCCACTTGAAAGAAGAGATGATTCATCATAGCCATGCAGTGTCATGGGATTCGGCATTGCGTCTCGATAGCGTCCGAGCGTCCTACCGGGTAGGAACATCCACGACGTCCTACATCGGCGGGGTTTACAACTCCAGCAGACATCCACTTTGGTGTTGCCCCGCCCTTAGTTCAGGCCGGGCTGCCGACGGCAAGGACCTCGAGCTTTCTTTCACATGGATGGCCCGTGCACTTTCGCCTGTTGAAAATCCGGGGCAGAGGAAGGGGTCTCAGTCAGGCGGAGTCGGCAAACACCTGTTCACCACCACCTCCTACCTGTACGACTGTCACCATCCAGCCCAACGCAAGGCACACGCTTCGGCCGCCTTGATCGTGGAAACCCGATACCCGGCCGGAACCCGCCTTGACGTTGCACCGGCGGTCCCGTTGATACCGTCCCCGCGACTTCTGTTCGCGGACTCCTGTTTCGTGTCCATATAAGCCCAGAAGCCCAGAGCCGTGTCGTCAGATCATCCGTAGTGGCTGGACCCGGCGCTAGGCGGGTTGGCAACCGTCAGTGAGGGCGTGGCCTGATTTTATCTGCATCCTGCAACCTTTCGATTCCTCTGCGAGTGTTGCATGCGTTGGGAACCTGATCTGCCTGAACGTACGCTCTTGTCTCTCTGATCAGCTATAAATACGGAAGGCTCTTGGGGGAAGGCGTGGCAAGTGTCAGCGTCCGTACTTGATCTCTCGATACCTAATTGCACACACTCACACACGTGCAACTCACCTATCTCACTTCCCCATATATTATCCCGTATCCTTATCCGTACTTGTGACGATCCCGTCCTTACCCGTCTCATCTATCTTATCTATCTACCCATTTTCTCAACATCCCTACATACACCATCTTCCCCTAAACCACCACGTCAAAATGTGTATAGTGCTGCTTACAACATCCCACCCCAAATACGCCCTGGTCGTCATCGACAACCGCGACGAGTACATCCTGCGCCCAACGAGCAGACCCCACTGGTGGAAAGCTACCCCAGAAACCCCCGCCGTTAACGGCTCGGCCAACGGGGTAGCAAAGGCCGCTCCACCGGCCGAGGTCGAAGTCCTCTCCAGTCGAGATCTCCAGCGAGCCGAGCGAGGGACGTGGCTCGGCATCACCAAGGGTGGAAACTTTGCCGTCCTTACAAACTACCGGGAAACGGACACCCACGATGTTGCCCATCCGGTACATGGCAAGCGCAGCCGTGGAGGCATGGTGACGGCATGGCTTGGCGCTGACCCGGCCGAATCGACAGAGCGGTTTGTGACCCGCATGCTGGAAGACGGTGGAGTAAAGGGAGTGGGTGGCTTCTCCTTGATCTGCGGAAAACTCAGAAAGGTGAAGGGGGATAGCAACAACATTGAGCCCCTGGCCATCATCTCGAACCGTTGCGACCATGTTGGGCAGGTTCCATGGATTTGTGGAGAGCGCAGCTCCATCTACGGCCTGAGCAACGCCACATATTTGCATCCGGAACAGGAAGATAAGGAGGAGCTATGGCCCAAGATTCGGGAAGGCCGCGAAGCAATGCTCCGTGCTGTCACCGAAAAGATGGACGAAAAGGAGCTCCAGGAGGCACTGTTCGAAATTTTGGACACGGATAGGTTTCCGTCCGACCACACCATGGACCTTGAGGAAGGCATCCCGTTGCTCAAGGACTCGATTTTCATCCCTGCCTTTGGCGGCAAGTCGCACCAAGAAGAAATGGCAGAGGCCAGACTGCGAGGACAAGTGAAGCACAAGGATCGTGATTCGCCGGCAGCCGAAGTCTTGACCATCGTGGCTCGCCCAGACGACCAGCCCAATGGCTTCCAAACTGGCCTCTACGGCACGCAACGACAGACCATCATTCTCGTGGATTGGGATGGCAATGTGACCTATACTGAGAGAGCTCTCTGGGACCCTCATGGTAACCCCATCCCAAGAGGCTCTGGGGATGAAACATTTAGATTCAAGATTGAGGGCTGGGAGAAGGAAGAGGAGCTCTGCAACTAGCATTGTGCAGGATCTCAGACTGGTTCCAATAGCTCAGTCGTTTCAATGACGAGCTTTTGGTCGGCGAATTGAGCAGGAATAGAGAGGAGGATACCTTTGGATAGTTGTTTTATGTTTTTTTACCCCCCTTATAGAAAATTGTTACTTTGCATTTGCTTTCGTCTGAGCCAGGTCATCTTATGTCTCTATCTTGGCTTATTTTCTTATAGTGGTCTCGAGTCGATATGGCGGCCAGCGCCACATTCTGCCCAAGTGAAGGGGCAGAAGTCGCAAACCGAGGACCTCTTGCCTGTTGTTGACATTGGTCCCTATCCATATTCCCCGACGTTATTTGACGCCCCGTAGCAACTACCTTTGCAACTTCCTGCTTTTTTATCTTAATCTAAGGAGTTAGAATTTTGCTCTGTTGTTTTGGAAGGTGCGTAGCATGGATGTGGCCGTCAATGAACTTGGGTGTTTGTCTGCAGCTGGTCCCGCTTGTAACCATCTCCCCCATACATCTCTCTCACTGCTTTTTTTCTCGACAATCAACATCGAGTCCATTGTGCCCCGCTGACCCGCCATGAACAGAAGTAACTTGCACTGCTGCGCAGATTCGGACGCAAGCTCCGGCAATTCGGACGACGAACTCTGCTCCCAACACCCCCTCCACAGCGTTGCAAACGAGACTTCGAAGAAAATCGACGGCATCAACAGGAAGCTCCAACAGCTTGAGTTGCTTTCAACCACCGCCAAAGACATTGACGCCACCCTCAAAGGTCTTACTGCTGCGCTTGTCATTTTGTTTGTCTTATTTAGTCGTATTCTGTTCGCCACAGTTCGCATCACACTTCTATCGTCTCACTCGACCTACACTGTTATAAAGTGCTCGCTTCAAACCGATCTGGTGACTCTTGGGCACGTCGTCAACCTCTGGTTGGTATTACTGTTTCAGGTTGCGACCCTCGCCGGTGCAGCAGTATTCGCCATTGTTTCTGTGGTCGTGGCAGCCTTCAGGATTTTCCTCCAGTCATGGAACCGCCCGCTCGACGACATGGTTGGACACACACCTCCAGCTGGGTGCAAAGTCGCGCTTCAACTAAATCCACCCGTTCCGAAACGAAGGCAAGAAAATCTACCTCTGCCACCAGCATCCCAATCAGTGGGCCTATCGGCAGAGTAACTCGAAACGGAACGCCTCTCGAGGACACCAACTTGATGCGTCCCTCAGACATGTCCAAGCCAGCAAGCACTTACCCACATCCGACCCCTCTTGTTACAACGGTAGATTACCATAGCATTGACAACAGCCGGGTGGCAGAGAACCAGAGGCCTGCTGACAACACTTCATTACCTCCTCCTCGGCAGGGATTGCTCACCAAATCCAGAACTTTCAGTGTCCTCTCTAGCATTACCAACTCATTGTCACGGGCCTCCCTTATTCACCATGGCAGTACTAGTCGAAATGATAGCTCAAGCTCTTCCCAACCAAGGGTCACCCCGCCAGTTATTGCGATACCTCGAAAACAACCTCCTGTGGCCACCAGACGTTCCATGGAGCCCCTCCTGAATGACAGCCAAAAACCCCCCTGTCAGGAGGCATCTCCCCCTCTACCAGACAATCCACGATTCGTCACCACGGCAATGCCGTCCCAGTACTGGTCGGGTCGTTTTGCGGCCCTTGACGACAAGTTCCATAATGAAGTGCTGCTTGGCAGGAATCTCAACATGGTTGTTGAAGCCCAGACGAACCGCTCAGGCAATGCAGGAACCAGCAGCAGCAACTCCGCAGCCCGTGCTCAAAACAACCCTTCGGCATCGGCATATTCACTTATTCGCCCAGTACCACAGTTGGCAGGGTTAGCGAGGTATAATCAGGGACTGCCGTCTCGGCAGACTACTTCTCATGAGCATTCTTTCCAGGGGCCTGTGAGCCGGATCCCACAGTCTGCTACGAGCGGAGCCATTCTCCAGACGACGCCCTACTCGACGCGTATCCGTGAGCAGCAGCAGCCGCCTGGGTCTGCAGCTAGCACTAGAACGGCGGCCTATTATCACAAGCCGCTTTTTTCTCGACCGCCCTCGTATGAGCAGTCGGTTGGGCTACCTGGAACAGCCACTGCGCCTGTGTCGCCTATTTTTGAGGGATCGAGTGATTCGCTTGACTCGGTGGTGCCGGCTTTACCGCCTACGTTGGGGTTTCCTGGTCCCAAGAGGTCACATCTAAGTGGTGTACATGTTCAGGGTTATGCCTCGAGCTTGAGCAGTGATGATGGGAGTGTGGTGACTGTGGAGGGGGATTATTATACGCAGGGTAGGGGAGTGGTTGTAAATAATGCGGCGATGTTGACGGATGATGATGCGAGGTGTAGGAGGGTGTTGGTTCATTTGGAGGCTATGTGCGTTACTGAGACGGCGAGGGAGTCGCTTCGGGCGTGGAGGATTGCGTATGCGAGGAAGACGGGGAGGGTGGTGTTGCTTCCTTGTGGGGAGACGATGGAGGGGGCGTGTGGGAGGGGGAGGGCGGAGAGGGAGAGGGAGAGGCAGCATTTGGTTTATGGATTGGGGAAGGGGAGGGAGATTGTGAAGAAGTTGAGGAGGAGTTTTGGTGGTGCTACGGGGAGTGGTGGTGGTGGTGGTGGGTATTGTCATGCTCATCATGTGAATGCGTATAATGAGGAGGTACCTAGGAGGAGGGGTGGGATGATGATGGGGATGATGTAAGGGGATGTGTGTGTATGATCAGTGGTCTGTACATTAGGGGGCCAGAAAGAGCATGTGGATTTGTATGAGTATAAGTTAGATACCCGTCTTGATGGAGGTAGCATTTTTGCTAGGTTAATGCGAGGAAGTTAGTTTGGGCCAATGTTTTATTTCAGCTTGATTCTGGTTTCCCGATGAGAAAAAACCGTTGTGCTAGAACTTTTCGCTCAAAAATGATCATTAGCCATGTTACTCTGAATCCCAGAAAAGCACGTTCCCTTGTAGGGTCGTTTCCTAATTCCCCTTCTTCCTTGCCTTCAAGAATTCCCTTATCTGCTCAACCTTGCTGACGAAAAACGTGCCCTTCCGATCATCCTTCCAAACCAAGACCCCTATCTCGGTCGCGTACTCCGCCAGCTGTCTGTACTCCTCCACGCTCTCGAAGTCTTTGAACTGGAAACCTGGCGTCTTTTGCATCCTCTGACTCTCCAGCTGCCACAGTCGGATCTGATCCATCACCGTCGGGGGGATTACCGTCGTGCCCTTCGCCGCGGCGGCGCGCCTCATTTGTGGGTGTGCATGCGCGACAAGGTAGTCAATGATTTGGTTCGCCGTGATCCCTTCCTTGATGGCTTCCTGGACTGATTCTCTCGTCAATCTGGCGGTGACCATGTTTGGAAACCGCATGTGTAGCCGGCAGAACAGCTTGAGGATGGCGATTTGCAAAGGAGAGGAGGTGTAAGCATAGATACGATAGTTTGTTTCAACTACAATCCCGCCGTTTTCATCCGCCGGTGCTGTTGGGGTGGAGTCTGCTCCCAGACTGCCCGCGTCACCGGGGGTTTTCTTCGTGGCGGCATCGATGCTCGCTGATACTGACCTCATGGTTGATAGGGAGGTAAGAGTGGTGGCTAATCGGGTTGGGTAGTATTGCTGTGGTCTGTCACGGTCGATGTATATCAGGCCAAAGTCAGCCAGCGCGGGGAGCATGTTCTTTCGGGTTTCGGTCAAAGCAGAAGTGTCGTATGCGCGGCCGAGCTCGAGGGAGGCGAGCATGAAGAGAAAGGAGAGCATTTCGACATTGTCGATGGCTGTTCCTGTTATGTCGGTGCCTTGCTCTTTGGCGAGGGCTTTGTTGCGGTCGGCGGCTTCGAGCCAGAGGAGGAGGAGGGTCCAGACTTGGGCGTTGGCTTCTTGGAGGAGGAAGTTGAAGCCATGCTCGCTGATTTGGACGAGACCGCCGGCGCCTTCGCGGACGAGACCGCCCATTTTGAGGAGTTCACGGACTGCTCGTTTTGGGCCGCCGCCTCCGGAGCCGTGTCGGCCGCCAGATTCGTTGGCTTTCATGGGGACGCTGTTGACGACGTAGTAAAGGATGTCTTGCCATATTCTCCCGGCCCAGTGGTCGAGATACTGGATGTGTATCTTTGGGTCGGTAGGTAATGTGCTTGGTACGCCGAAGCTGTTGTGTGATCCTCCGCCCTCGAGGGCGAGTCGTAGAGATTTTTTGAAGTTGGCTGTGAGTTGAATATCTTGTGCTTTCTTGGCCCTGGCCGATTGTGATAACTGGGCGATGTGTAGTGAGCGCAGCCTCGCGATCGCTCTAATGCTCGTGCCTTTGCCTTCTGGTCGCGTCCAGAGCTCGATATCATTTGTCGTAAGGGGGGTCGGACTGTATAGCAGGGCCTGAACATATACCTTTGCTGTAGGCGCGTGTCCGTTAGTCACGGTGGTCCGGAGAGAAGGGGGAGGCGTGTACCTAAAGGTGGAAGCATGCGCCGAAAGATAGCAAAGGCGGTGGATGGCTGCTGGTACAGCTTTCGAAACGTTGCGCCTGGCAGCTTCTCCAAGTAATCGTCGAGCAAGAAGGACGAGGGGCCAAAGGACGACATGATGGCGGCTGGCTGCCCGGCGCACGCGTTGGCTTTCGTTGTCGATTCCCTCGGTTATTTCGGGCGGCTTAGGTTTCACTTAGCGCATTCTTTGGCGGTTATGTAATTTGGATTCGTCGGGGGTATCGTCAAATATCGAAGGCACGGAATCGGGAAGGAAGTTAGAGTTTGGCTGAGATGTCGTGGATTGATTGTCGCAGGCACTGTTCGGCGGCAGGCATCCCCAAAATCTAGAAGGCTGCCGCCAAAAGAATAGCAGGGATGGCTGAACAGGGATCCGCATTTCGGCTAGTTCCGTTACTCTCCCGTGCTGTCGGGTGTGAAGGTGCGCGCCAGTTGGTGCATGTGCTAGGTTTACACTAAACACACCTACCCTTGGTTCAATGGGAGCATCTTCATCGAGATCCCCTACTTAATGATCATTTGCTAAAGTCAGCCAGCATAGTTCTCAATGAAGACTGTGACATCTCGACCAAACGGGCACCCTGATAGCCATGGTCGGATTCCCCCACATCCCGGCGCCGGTTATCGGGCGGGACTCGCACGACGTCACAAAGTGGGGGTTCGGGTTGTCTCAACCAGCTGAACGCGAGATGTTTTTAAGCAGTTTGAACCCTCCTTTAAACCCTCGGGTAAACTGTGTGTATCGGAGCGCTACCAAAATGACCGGAGTGAAGCTGCAGCCAACAAGATTTGTGAGATCGGTATGACAAGTCCCTAGTGCCCATTCCAGGAACATCTCAGGTTACTAACGTGACAAAGGTTCTCAAATCCTTCATGGCCGACTCTGGTCTGGAGCCGAGGTACGTCTTCGGGGTTGCGATTTGGAATTCAGGGACATATACCTAACCCTGTATTTGACTTCAGACTGTTCGGACCCCATGTGAGTCGCAGTCCCCTGATCGTCTGAAGTCTGAAGTTGCTGACCAGGGTGGTGAAGCTACGTGTTATGAATGCATCGAAGGGCAGAGTTGATCTTGAGCTGGACATAACGAAAGACCACACAGTATGTATCCCCTGCGGCTTTCTTGTCGTCTTGCAAGGTAGCTACTTACAAACCCTCACAAGAACCGCCTCAAGATCATCCATGGAGGCACAATTGCCAGTCTGGTCGACCTGGGTGGCTCCCTAGCCGTCGCCTCGGAAGGTCTGTATGCTACTGGCGTTTCCACAGACCTAAACGTCACCTACCTCAAATCGGGGGGCAAAGTGGGAGATAAGCTTCAAGCGGTTGCGGAGTGCGAAAAGAGTACGTACATGGTGTTCAGGATCTCTGCCCTATGCTCTGACTGACACTTTTTGTACAGTTGGCCCAACCCTGGCCTTCACCAAGGTTACATTTACGAACCCCCTGGGAGAACTGGTAGCCAGGGGCAGCCATACCAAGTAAGTTTTGCTCTTGCTTTACCCAGAACCACGTGCCTTATCAGTAATCGAATTGCAGATATGTCAAGGCAGCATGGAAAGGAAGCCACCCATATACTCCTCCCGAGGGGGCCGAGATTGCGGATGAAGTTGACTGATCCGTGCGTTCCCGAATGTATATAACTCGAATGAACATGAACCTGGGCGGAGTAGAACAGTCGTTGCATGCGTTAACGTGATACCCCTGAATTGAGATTGCATCACCGTTTGTTTGCCACGAGGCGGAGTCAGAGTGCTATCTATCAGGTACCGGCCGTGATTTTTTCATGCCCCATATTGGGCCTCCCTGACAGGTTCAGTTATACCGCTTTCATCTCTTTTGAGCCACTGCTGATTGCGAAACAGCGCAAACCGATGGTGGCACTTTGGCACCTCGTGGTCATCGCGGTCTGTGTCTCGTGGCAGGCAACGAAACGGGAGCTTGGTGTTTGCTCGTCGTCATCTACCAAGCTCGCCATCCTCCAGTGTAAAGAGTCTTCCTCTTTCCTTCATTTTTTTCATTTCCTTGAACCTTGCCGTACCCAAACTGCAACCGAAATCTCCGCAAACATCTCTCGGTTACATACCCAGGCGCAGTTAACATGAAGTTTGCTTTTCTGCCTTCGCCCTCGTGGCTTCTGCCTACGCCCTCACACCTCCTGTCAAGCCCTACTTCTGGCAGCCTTCCTCTGCTATAGTCTTGCCGGCCCTCAACTTGACCGGCAACATCTCCCCATTCACGGGCAATAATGCCAGCTTCAACGCCCCGTGGTATACTCTCAACCAAGCTGGCCATTCTGTCCGGATAACCGGCGGCAGCCTTATCTCTTTGGCGGACGCGAACATCACCATGCCCCTCCTCTCAGCTACCAAATATACGCAGTGGATCGAGTTCGCTGTCACCAGCGACGGCATCGTCGAATGTCCTCACTCCACCTTCCGCGCTGGTGTTGCTATCACCCAAAATCTCACCTCGAACACCGCCCCCCAATACTACACCTTCTACACCACGCAGATTGGGGGTCAATTGTACACCCGGAGTTCGAGGTTCTCTCCGGCGACGAAATTGGTGTCCAGATCATTGCCAATTCGAGCAAGTCGGGTAGGGTCGAGCTCTACAACGGGACGACCAAGGCCTTCTGGAATCAAGACGTCAACGATATCATATACCTGCGCTGTGCTTGAAGGGTGCGAACTGGGCGGCTGCCCGCTCTCTGCTTCTATGGTATCCCCCATAAATCTATGGTTTAGTGGAAGGGGATGAAGTGGGGGACGGCTGAAAATAGCGTCTATGAAGCTGACAAAGGGCCAGGAAAACAGCATACCATGCACATGGTGAATAGTACGGCCAATTGGGACATATTGGTGTGGAGTGCCTGGAACAACATGACAAACGGGTTGGATTGTAAGATCATGGACCAAGAGTGGAGACATAAATTCGACAAGCCTCCTCAATAACACGCAAATAGTCAACAATTGATCAAGGGGTGTTTCTGCATTGCTAACCCCATATTTGTATGGAAAAATCGTCTTCTCGCTGTTCACCGATTGTTGCGCGCATCTCTCCACTGCCTTTGACCTGTGAATGGGACAAACCAATTAAAGCCCGTTTGTGAAGCTGTGATGGATTTAGCGGGTGGTAGTGGTGGAAGTGATGGTGCATAACAGTTCAGGGGCACCAGTTCTTACGGCAAGTATTTCAATGTAATAGCGGGTGCCCTGGCCATTGAACTTTTGCGTAGGGAAATCTGTAAATAATTGCAGTGTTTGAAAGTGGTAATGGCGAGTAGGTTGGAATATTGCTGCATGGCTGGTAGCTTGGCATGAAGTAGGGGTTGGTTTTGCCCAGGAGAAAAGAACTTTCAATGCAGGCTTGTGCAAATGCCTGGTATGTTAAGGGCTGTTTTATGTAGGAAGCTAGTCTGTTTTGTCTAGCTACCCTCCATCGACCGATATGAGTCGAGAAGTACTCGATAATGGCAGGTTTGGGGGGCGATAGACCGCAGCAGTATTGTGTCAGATGTTCTAGTTGCGAATTGATTAAATTGATAGTGAGACAAGACATGATGGTACCCTTGCCACAAAATAATTGGGACACCAAAGTAGGTTAGTATGCCCTAAAAGATAGTCCATAGGCTTTTAAAGATAATTTATGGGCCTGTAAAATAGTCAATAGTGTTACAACCTGCACCAGGAATGGATACAGACTGCAAGGCAGTACGCCGAAGGTGAATATGACAGGATGATCGAAGGTTGTGACAAGCGTCTCAGACACGGGTTCACTGTCAACAACAGGTTGTTCTAACAAAGAGCTACTGAAAGTAGATTGTAGACAAATGAACTTGAATTGCTTGCATGAGGAATCAGATTCCTCGATACGGGGAGCGCCCGGCGCTCCCCCCTATTTATGTCAAGCTGTCTACATATATTTCTGAAGTATCTTTGTACCTTGCTCAGTGTGCTCAGTGGTCTTGGCCACTGATCAGACTGAGCAACTCCTGATTGGTTGCACGGGGGCTTGTGGGTCTTTCCATCCCTGGCCCAATGATTGGCTGAGGTGCCCAGCACCTCGGGTACCACCCAGTGGTTCCTGTATAGGGGTATTACGTTTGGGACGTAACAAATAGGCCTTCTGTGAGGGCAGCGTTTCCCGAGGCAAAGGCACAAGTAAGAAATTGCTTATTCATAGGATTTTGATCTAAAGAAGAAAGAAAGAAAGAAAGAAAGAAAGAAAGAAAGAAAGGAATTACAATCCTGTGGCCTTGCACTCAGCAATAAGCACCCACAGGAGCAACCCATCTTGCCAGACCGGGTAGGTGGGGCACGTGGCAGTATGGAACCAACCAGCGCCGTGACATCACCCCCCCCAACGAGCGAGCTTCGACCGCGGAGCTTTTAAAAAAAAATTTCTCCGTCGACGGTTCGAACCTGTGCCGTTTTCCACGGTCTATTTCCTGTCCATTTCCCCCCTTTTTTCGACGTGACCTCCTCAAACTCGGCTTCTTCTCCACCGGCACGTTATCCATCTCGTGATCCTCATCCAGCTTATCCTCCAACGCTGCCCTCTCCCATACATCCAACCTCAACGGTGGCCCCGCCTTCTCCGGGTACTGCTCGTGATACTCCTTCAGCTTTGCCGCAGCGTTCTTGAACCCACTGGCATCGTACCACGTCGGGTCAGGATCCCATCCTCTCCACTGCACCTGGTACTGCAACTTGCCATAGTACTCCCTCGACGTCAACACCTTATCCACCTCCCATTCCTCCTCTCCACCGACCTCCTCTGGTCCCGGATTCTCATTCTCTTGCCCTGGTAATGGGTTGTTGGGATACTTGCGCAGGCGATCCGCATGGAACACGCGAGAGGCGCGCCAACTGTCCGGCAGCTTCAGTTGGTATGAGTGGCCGACCATTTTCTCGATTTCGTAATGTTGACGGGTGAGTGGGTAATCCAATTTGTCACTGGGTCTGTCGGTAGACCAGGCCTTCTTGATGATATACACGCGGTCCTTAGGCTTGAAGTCGGGCTCGCGGCGGTGCTTGTTTGCTTGTTGGGCCTGCTTCTCTTGGGCCTTAGCGATGCTCTCTCGCGCCGAGTCGGCATACGTCTTAAGACGCAAGAAATGTTCTTGGGCGTCTTCTCGGTTCATCCTTTCACGTACGGTCATCTTCTTTGTCAAGTCAGTCCTTCGTGACCAGTCCCAATGGACCGGCATAGGGAAGCCCATGATGACTTCGTGGGCTCCAACCCGGTGCTGTCTTGCGGTGTTGAGTTCTGCACCATGTCCATGGCAGGTAGTGCCATCGACCAGTTGTCTTGGTTGTGGTTGACGAACGGTCGCAATCTCTGGTCGAGGTACTGGTTCATGATCTCCGCCTGCCCGGCAGTCTGGGAGTGACCGGAGCTGGACAGTTTCCACTTGATGCCCGTGATCTTGGATATCTCGTCCATAAAGTCGGCGACAAACTGCGGTCCTCGATCGCTGGTAATCTGGAGTGGCATACCAAAGATCCTAAAAGGACCTTCGTAGTAGAAGAGAGCCGCATCCTTTGCTGTGGCGCTGGTGGTACATGGGACTGTCCACACGATCTTGCTCAGCCGATCGATCATCACCAAGGCGTTATCGTAGCCCTTCTTGTCTTTAGGCATGCTCTTGAAGTCAACCACGAGGTGTTGCCATGACCGGTCGGGCGGGGGGATTGGGTGCAGCAATCCCGGTGTCTTGTCTTTTGGCTTTTTCGAGGGCCTACATTCGCAGTTGGCGACGTACCTGTCACAGTCTGCTATCAGGCCTGGCCACCAGTAGCGTTGGCTCACCATCTTCCTGGTCTTGTTGCGGCCCGGGTGTGCCGACAGCAGTCTACTGTGGACCTCTCGTATGACAAACGTTCTCAGGTTATTCGTTTCGGGGACGACGAGGCGCCCATCGTGCATCAAAAGCTGGTTTCGGATCGAAAAGGGGAGTCTGACTCGTCGTCGCTATCCCCCAGCCTTCGCGCGCCAGACGGAGAGGCTCTCATCGGTTTTGTTGGCTTCCAACAGTTGGTCAAGGAGGACCATGCCTGAGTCGTCCGGGGCGGGCACATCCTCATCGAGAGCCATAAGGTCAATGGCATCTTCTGCGCAGAGGTCGATGAGATGAATGTCGGCGAGCTCCTCTGTGCCAGCCTTGCGGAAGATCCTCATCGTGCGCTCAACATCTTTCCGTTCCTTTTGAGTTCTCACATCCTCGGATTTTCGTGACAAGGCGTCGGCGGCGGCATTCTCGGTGCCCGGGCGATACGTGATGATGAAGTTGTACTGAGACATGGTAGTCGCCC
Organism: Podospora pseudocomata; assembly: GCF_035222375.1. Taxonomy (NCBI): domain Eukaryota; kingdom Fungi; phylum Ascomycota; class Sordariomycetes; order Sordariales; family Podosporaceae; genus Podospora; species Podospora pseudocomata. Next base: position 1,293,419 of record NC_085888.1, on the reverse strand, counting down.
AGCCAGCCTGTCTGACGTTAAGGAGTCGCTTGGTGCTGAAGTACTCCAATGCCTGGTGGTCTGTGATGATGGTGAAAGGCTGCTCCCGCAGGCCCACCAGCTCTGATCTCCAATTCTCTAGCGCGCGGACAACCGCTAGCAGCTCTTTATCATGGATCGGGTAATTGTGCTCGGCTCCTTTCATGGTCTCGGAGAAGAAAGCTACCGGGTGCCACTGCTTATCGGCAGGGCACAGCTGCGAGAGCACTCCGGCCACCACCCCGTCGGAGGAATCCGTCTCAACTCGCGTTGGCAAAGAGTGATCGAAGTACCGCAACACCGGTGCGCTCAACAGTCGTTTTTCAGAGTATCGAAAGCCTCCTGTTGTGCCGATCCCCATAACCATGGCTGATCCTTTCTGGTGAGCCTCGTGAGGTGTCGGGCCACACGACTGTATTCAAACACAAACTTGCGGTAGAAGTTGCAAAAGCCTAGGAAAGCTTGCACTCCCTTCACAGACGTAGGCACCTGCCAGTCTGCTACCGCGGCGACCTTCTCAGGGTCCACTGCCACACCGTCAACTCCAATAATGAAGCCCAAGAACTTTGTGCTCTTGGTGTGGAACTCGCATTTCTTGATATCTGCTTGGAGGCCGGCGTCCCGCAGCTTCCCAGCACTGTCTTGACATGTATCTCGTGTTCGGCTTCTGATTCTGAATAGATGATGATGTCGTCCATGTATGCCGAACAGAATCGATCGAGGCAGTCTATGAGTGTCTCGTTGATATATCTCTGGAAGGTGGCGGGACCGTTGGTCAACCCAAACGGTAGCACCTTGTACTTGTACGAGCCGTATCGAGTGCGGAACGACGTCAGGTCCTCGCTCTCCGGAGCCATGCGTATCCGGTTGAACGCTGACCGAACATCTATCTTCGTGAATATCTTGGCCTTCGACAGCCGGCTGATGGTCTCGTCAATCAGCGGAAGGGGTAACGGTCCTTCTTCGTGAGGGCGTTGAGCTTGCGGTAATCGACGCAAAGTCGCAATGTACCGTTGGCCTTTCTCACGAACAGCACAGGGGCCGCCCACGGGGTGTTGCTGGGTACAATCCAGCCCTTCTGTAGCTGCTCGGTGATGTACTTCCGACATTCTTCCAATTCTTCCAGGGACATTTTGTATAAGGGACAGGCCCCAGTTCTGAGGCTGACCGATTCGGCTCCAACTCAATCTTGTGATCGCGCCCTGGCCTGTGGGGTGCGATTTCGTCAGACTCCTTCTTGCTGAAAACATCATAGTAGTCCCTGTACACTGCGGGAACGCATCGGGCCACAGCCTCCTTGAGGGATTCTTCGTCATCTGGCAGGGCCTCCTCTGCGGCCTTCTTATCTTGTATGTACGCATCGATCTCGGCGAGACTGGTGATGAAGGTCTCGGATCCGGTGGCTCTCGAGGCCAGCGTAAATGGAGCTGCGTCGAGCGTCATGATGTCCAGCTTGAAAGCCGCAAGCTTCGGCTTTTGGGTCGGGGCGGCGGCTTCTCGATGTGTACCGCGCATAGTTCGCGATACATGCGCGCCACAGGGCGTTCTCTTGCACTCAGATGTCCTGGGTTTGTTGGGAGGCTCCAATCCAGACTGGCCAGCGTAATGTGGCGATGTGGGATTAGTTGCACCTCCTTCTCAAGCTGCTTCTCGCGCTGCCTATCGAGCTGTTCCCGCAACTCTAGCTCCTTGATTCTGCTCTGGACCTGTTCTCGGGTTTCCTCCAGGGGTCGCATCCCGTCAGGGCGTTCAACTCATCCGGGAACAGCAGGGTGCGTGTCTTCGTGTTGACCCACGCGTTGTGACGGGATAGCCACTTCCTGCCTATTATCATGTCTTGTGGCATGTTGATGACCAGCATCCAGTCTGCCGGGAACACTCGTCCAGCGATTCTCAACGCGTTCCCTTCATAGCCAAATCAATGCTCTGGGAGCTCTTTCCATCGTACCCGCCGATGGGGACTGGCTCGAAATCATCTCTCTGTTTCAGGCCCAGCCTCTTTCTCAAGTGCCTTGCGAACTTCACACTTATAAACGTATTACCGTTAGCTCCCGTGTCAATCAATGCTTGTGTAGTAATCTCGGTACCATTATTCTCTATGGAGCACCTATGGAGAAAGGACTCTCCTCCCACATAATCAGATATGGGGAATCCCTTTTGTTCCGCGATCGCCGCGATAGCCTGCCGCACCAGCACTGTCGACACTTCCCCTGGGGAGACCTCATTACCCAGGGCTAGTTGTTTTTGACTGATCGTCGTCAGAGCTCTCGTTCACCAAGTCCTTGTTGGAGGAAGACTCGGTAGGCGAGTGGCGATCGATGATGGCCTGAATGCGGGTCTCTTTCTCTTTCTCCTTTTCCGCCTTGCGAGGGCATTCGATGGTCACATGGCCTTGCTCACGGCAGGTGAAGCAGCGCCCTTCAGCGATGAGCTTGCGGAGCTCCTCAGGAGAGGCACGACCAGGGAGCTTGGAACCTCCAGTGCTGCCCAAGGAAGTGGACGTGCTGGGAGTCGAGGCCTTGCCGGAGCCATTGCCTTTCTCCTTACCACGACGACCATTACTCTTCCCACCACCAGTGCCCGAAGAGTTAGAGGAGGTCTCCTTCTCCTTGGCCTTCTGTTCCTTGTTCTTGCGAACATTGTCGAGGTTGCGGGCCATCTCGGCGCAGTGCAGGACGTAGCCATTGAACTCGATGTCGGGGTTCATGTAGGCATAGTTGGCGCCTATCTGGAGAGAAGCTGACAGCCTCTCCTTAAACTCGTACTTCCATTCGGACTTGGGCTTGCGAATCTCACCGGCAAGGCGGACGAAGTTATTCTTGAAGATGGCGAAGCTGTCGCCAGGTTTGTAGACAAGCTTCTGAACTCTTTCTTAGCGTCCTCGACGCGGTTGGGGTCGTTGTACTCGTTGTACAGGTGAGTCATCAAGTCCTCGTACGTAGTCAGACAGTCGGGGTGGTCCTCACGGAGATACGGCTCCAAGGCGTCCGCGGCATCGCCAGCCAGACGGCTCTGGACATACACGCATTTAGCACGATCGTTGGTGAAGTGATCGGCGTTAATCTCCATCTTGTTCTTCATCTGCCGGTACCATACGTGAAACTTGACGGTGTCATCGGACCTTTTGGCGTGCCACAGGGGCGGGGGATCGACCTTGGTACTTTTGCCGTGGGTAGTGGCGGTAGGCGTCTCCGAAGGAGTAGGGGTGCCACCCCGGCTCGACATCACCATCTCGGCCACGGTACGTTGAAGGCGGGTAATGTTTTCGTCTCGCTCGCTGAGCTGTCGGCGAAGTTCTGACAACTCGGCGGTGGCAGATGCAGCAGTCTGTTGAGCAGCGACGGCCGCCTGAGCCTCATCCAGGTCGGCCTGGGCTTCTGCCAATTGGACCTCCAGGCGCACCTTGTCATTCTTGAGCTGTATCATGTCGGCATTGGCCTTGCGGAAGCTCTCACGAGCTTGGTCGAGACTGTCCTCCAACTCGGCAAGGGCTATGGCGGCCTCGGTGGCATTTTCTTGGTCGAGGGCTGGCTTGGACAGTACCAGCTTGTCCTGAGACTGAATAACCTGGCACAAGGTCTCAGCCCAGGTGTTGATGGCGTACTGGTTCTGGTCGAGCTTCGTGACGATGGTATGAAGCTCGCGAGTCTGTTGTGCCAGGGCGATTCCCGTCAAGACGCGGATTTTCATTTCGCGGAATAGGGCTTCGGGATCGGTGTCGTACATCTTCTTGAACAGGGCGAAGTCGACCACCCCTCTGACATTGAGGGCCTTGTTCTCGGTGTTGAGGACACGGAAGGGAAAACCTGGCCCCTCGACGCCGGCGCGGCGACCATAGTAGTCGGCGGCATCTTGTGTATTCTTCACCAAATCGTTGCGGAGGTCCACTCGACTGGGGACCATGTTGCGCTCGGCAGGGAGCTGATCAGTGGTATCTTCTCGGAAGGAGTCGAGGATCTCGTCGGTGAAGCCCGGTTGGCCCACGCGGCTCAGGTCGATGCCTTCGTCGTCGGCTTCGGTGTCGTCAACATTGTCACGCGCGGTAGCTGTGCGCGCGGCACTCTGGCGGAGGATCGCGAGCTTCTCGGCGAGAGTGTAGAGCAGGAGTCGCGACCGATCTTGTCTTCTTTCGGGAGGTCTTGTTCAAACAGGATGACGTCAAAGTCGGCCTGGTTACGCGCTACCTCAGCGCGCTTGTTCGCCTTGGCCGGATCAATCGGCATGGTGGCGGTCTCGTTCAGGGATTCTGTTCTTGGCTCGTCGCGTTATTGGCGACTTGTCCGGGATGTGGCGTCGCGTGTCGCTTAGCTGCAGCTCGCGCAAACCTTGTCTTTTCTGGTATCAATTCGGGTGGAATTTAACGTCTTCCAGGACAGGTTGGGAGAGATCAAAATGATGTGAGGGCAGCGTTTCCCGAGGCAAAGGCACAAGTAAGAAATTGCTTATTCATAGGATTTTGATCTAAAGAAGAAAGAAAGAAAGAAAGAAAGAAAGAAAGGAATTACAATCCTGTGGTCTTGCACTCAGCAATAAGCACCCACAGGAGCAACCCATCTTGCCAGACCGGGTAGGTGGGGCACGTGGCAGTATGGAACCAACCAGCGCCGTGACACCTTCTGAAGTATTTTGAAGACCTATTAACCATCTTTGAAGGCCGAATAATTATCCTTTAAAGTAAAGTTTATAATATGATAACGTATATTATAAGCGAGTTGTACATATAAGCGAGTCGTACAGTCTCCACCACGACGCGTCCTCCTTACACCTAACATCAATTTTTTCCACAACCCAATATGCCTCCTACTTCAAAGGAAGCCAGGATACTCTTAGCCCTTGAGGCTCTTCGAATCAATGAGAAATTAAGCCTCCGAGCTGCAGCTAAGCTCTACAACGTACCAGCTATGACTCTCTCTAACCGACGCGCCGGCCGGCCTGCACGACGCGATATAACACCCAATTCGAAAAAGCTGACTCAATCGGAAGAGGAAGCTATTGTCCGATATATTATTGAGCTATGTACGCGAGCTTTTCTACCAAGATTGCGTAGTGTAGAAGATATGGCCAACAAACTGCTACGCGTACGCGACGTGCCCCCTGTTGGCAAGCTCTGGGCACATAACTTCGTCAAACGCCAGCCACAGCTCCGTACGCGTTTTAAGCGTAGATACGACTACCAGAGGGCTAAATGCGAGGATCCAAAGGTCATTGCCGAGTGGTTTGCGCTCGTACGGAACACTAAGGCTAAGTACGGTATTGTAGATGACGATATCTACAACTTCGACGAGACTGGGTTTATGATGGGTATTATCTTCGCGGACATGGTAGTTACGACCTCGGACGGCCTTAGTAAGGCGAAACTAGCCCAGCCTGGTAACCGCGAATGGGCAACGGTAATCCAGGGAGTTAATGCCCTCGGTTGGGCCATCCCTCCTTTTATCATCTTGGCCGCGCAGTACCACCTTGCCAACGAGGCACTAAGCAAGCGCAGGAGAGCCAAAAAAAACACGTGTGCGGCTTGGAGGATCACTTACTGTGCAGGATGCACACGATCTACTAGACCAGAAGGCCGTGGGTGGGGAGGCAGTGGAAGAAACGCAGCCGGATGGTAGTGGTGTAGGGGGTGCTCGTACAAAGGTTCAATGCTGTGTTGTATGCGGCAAGCCTGGACATAATGCACGTACTTGCCAGGAGGCTGTAGAATCGTCTGATTCGGCTGTTTCTGATGTAATTATAGTTGGTTTATAGTGTTGTTATGTTGCAATTGAGGATAGTTGTTGTAGGGTGGTGGAGACTGTACGACTCGCTTATAATATACGTTATAGGTAAACTTACTTTTATATATTAACTATTTTATAATGAGGGAGGATGGTTCTTCGTCTTTTGTCCTGTTACTTTGCAATAAAGTTGTGAGATTTTTGAAAGTGATGTTGACTCTGTGGCTACTATCCCTTTATGGATGGCACCTACTCCCTTATACCGCCGGTCTTTATGATTGGGTTTGAATTGAAAGAAGATTCCACAACAAAATCTAGACTCAGACATAGTAAAGCTAGAATAGGGGCCGTATAAAGCTAGGATAACGAGCATGTAAAGCTAGGATAGCGGGTATGGAAAGCTAGGATAGAAGTTGAAAATAATATGCCTCTTACACCAGACCCGCCTTTAAAACAGTGGAAATCCAACTCAAAGCTTCATGTCTAGGACGCACTCCTAACATGGGTTTGCGTACAGTTGCTTGAGAAGCTACCTTACCTATTCACCCCTGTACTTAGGAAGCACCTCGTCTACTGTCTGCATATTGGAGACTGATACAGACCCTGCAACACACCATAGACACCCTTAACCGCAGACTGGCGACAGTAACACTTTTCCCTGGTCTCCAAATGACTTGATCAATGATGTCAGTCAAGGAGTGATATGAGCGCAATGCGTTGAACTTGTGTCACTCAGTTGGATTACCAATCGGCGGATTTTGCGGATTTTGTGTTGCACCGTGTCCGAGTTTGTCAAGTTGCTTAAAGAGGCACATCGCAGTCTCTTAATATGGCATTAGTTGTAAAGTTGAATTCTTTCTTGTTGACCGTGTTGTATAACCAGTATTTTGTAGCCTGAGAAGTGATTACATCATCGCACCCACTTAACCCCCCTCAATCCCTCGCTTTTTGACACATTCCCCTCGGTTCATCCCAACCTGCTCACAATCATCATTATCTCATCCAATCCACACTGGCAATCTGAACTACCTAATAAAAACTTCTGAAAATGACTGCCTCCATGGCACAAGCTACCAAAACCATCGTCGCTACAGGCACATCGTCGGGGTTGGTATGTTACTCCCTGCTGATCCCCCCTCATTGGAGCTCATTTCACTAACACTACTCTCCAGGGCTTTGAACTCATCAAACAACTCCTCGGCTCTCCCACTTCCCTTAGCCCCTCCACCACTCACCTCAACCTTGTCCTCGGAGCCCGCGACACCAACTGTACCGGTCAAGCCTACAATGCGCTCTCGTACCCCAAGACTGATCACATCCTGTCTATCCTTCCCCTCGAGCTCTCCAGTCTAAAGTCAACCGCCTCCTTCGCCAATGCAACACTCGAGCGTCTCGGCCCAGACGGAAAGATCGATTACCTGCTCCTTAACGCTGCGGTCTCTGACGGGACAGACAAGCCCGCGAAGGAGTCCAAGTCTGGGTTTTGTGAGGCGTTTGTGGTTAATCATTTTTGTAAGTGGTGTTGACATCATCATTTTGATTTCGAACCATCAGGTCTGACAGGAAACAGCCCAGCATTACCTTGTTCACTTGCTCGAGAAGAAACTGATTGATTCCTCTACGAGAATCATTTTTGTTTCCTCGGGCGCCATCCGTCGGGTTACTGACCCCTCGACGTTGGAGAAGGACTTGAAAGTTGGGTCTGGGGTGGAAGCCAACGACACGTACTCTCAGACAAAGTTCTTGAACTTGTTGAGTGCGCAGTGGTGGCGGAGGAGGCTGGAGGAGAAGTGTAGGGTTGTTGCAGTTTCTCCGGGGCTGATTCCTAACACTGGAATTGGGAGGGGCTCGGGAATGAAGTTGAGTATGGATATGCCTGATGCGAAGAGCGTGGAGCATGGGGCAAAGAGCATTCTGGCTGCGTTCACGAGGGATGATTTCCCGAAGGATAGGGAGCAGATGTTTTTGACGAGCTGGGGGGAGTGGTGGGAGAAGGGGGTGTATGAGAAGGTGTTGGATAAGGGGTTGCAGGATAAGTGGTGCTGGACAAAGGAGGAGATTGAGAAGAGGGAGGGGCTGAACTAGGTTCACTCCAGTCCACTTCTCGCTCCTCTTCGTTCACAGTTTCATTATAGACAATGCAACATTGATAGATGCACATATCCGGTATCTGGCGAAAGATGTAGGTCTCTATGTGTGACGAACCCCTATCCAGAACCTCTGAAAGGGATACTAGTTGAAGGCGCTTCTGAACAATACTGGTTCGGTACAGCTAAACAGTGCACAACAATGGCTTGTCTCTATCACAATAGTCTGAAACAAACGAATGTAACTTGTATTACATACTGCGGAACTATCTATTAAGCTATTTAGTTCCTCTGTATATATAGACCACCATTTTCCTGGATTATTATCTTCCATTAATGATCCCTAGAGCCGGATCGTTTCCTGGATCGTTTCCTGGATCATACTCTGAACCCAATGATCCTCTCCTGGTAGGTCTATTTCCTGTTCCTCTGATTGGCTGTCCCCTTCTCCCTTTTGATTGGCCGATGCGCCGGGAGTCCGCATTCAAGAACGCAACAACCTGCCGCAAGTCATTAGTCGTGCCCTCCTCACCTCACCTCTCAGAACACCAAACGTCCCAACCCCGCTTCAGCTCCCAACAATGAACGAAGAGCTCGCCATCTTCATCGCCTCCCCTGACCCCGCCAGCACCCAATTCTTCCCCTCGAGGAAGAGACTCACTCGTCGCTCTCGCATCAGGCCTGCCTCGATCTTCCACCCGGAAGACACCTCCCTCACACCGGAAGAACACTTCCCCTTGCAAACCGTCCGCGCCCCCAACCGCCCAGTCCACCCCGCTTCGTCAACAGGTTTAACAGCAGGGAAGTTTTGCTTGTTATCGACGCGTCATGTATCAATAACGGCCGCCACGCGGATAAATCCTCCCCTCCCATTGGCAGCTCCTCCTTCAAGTTTAAGAACTCACCTGGAACCCCAAATGCGGCTGTGATGCTCCCTTTGTCAGAGGAGTACAATGGGCCCGTTACTGGGACAATTGCCTTCCGTCTTGGGGAGAACCCCAGGGTGATGTAATGGATCACACTTCCAATCGGGCTAAACTCCGCGCTGTGATTGCGGCGTTGCAGCTTAGGAGTTGGCATGGGGAGGGGTGGAGGAGGGTGGAGGAGGGTGGTGGTGTTGACGGATTTGGAGTATATCGTCAAGGGGGCTACGGAGTGGTTGCCTAGGTGGGTGGGCAGGCGGTGGAGGAAGTCGAAGGTTGGGCGGTCGGGCAGGAAGTATGCCAATCGGGACTTTTGGGAGGAATTGCAGCATAGGATTGAGGAGCTGGGGGGTGAAGGGTGTGAGGTTTCGTTTTGGCTGGTGAGGGATGGGGAGTTGATAAGGCAGACGAAGGCGGCGGCGAGGCTGGCGGCGTGGGAGGGGAAGAAGGAGGGGTTGCCGGTGGAGAGGTATACGAGGTTGTTTGGGATTATGATATGAGAGATGATGGGGGATGTGGGCGAGAGGTGTGATGTGGATGTTGGGATCTGATGAAGAAGATCTGGGAGGCTGTGTGTTGGGACGCGATTCAATGAGTGAGCAGGTGAGGTCACGTCCATTCAAGCTAATGAGGCCTGGGTCAATTATCTTTTTGTTCATTTTTCTTTCCTTCGACAGAATGTTTACCAACATCCCCAGGTACTTCGTACAACCTCAAATTAATGTTCATTAATTGCTACCTACCGGCAGTCTGGTCGCTGCGGGCCGAGAGCGGATTCATGCAGTGCCGAAGGAACTGTGGAATTGCGGGGAACGGGCAAATGTGGGGTGCTCGGCTTCCATCGGGCCAGTCCCGCACTGGAGTTACTCAAGCACCACCCTTCTTCAAGCGGCACAAGCCATAAATGTTTAGAACAGCTCTTTCAACTCATTCAAAAGTCACCTGTACGACCAAGCACTACGAGTTACGGACAAGATGGCTAACGAATCCTGGATCTCCCATTACAGCCCCTCAAATGACTTCTCTCTCGCCAACATCCCCTTCGGCATCATCAGCACTCCGGAGGACCAAACACTCCGCCCAGCCATCGCCATTGGAGGCTTTGTACTGGACTTGAAAACATGGCTGGCCATAGTGAACAAGGAGAAACTCGCCGATGTCTTCTCAGGTGTTGATATTGATCAGCTTGACCATGCTCTAAGCCAACCCACCCTCAACGGTTTCGCTGCTCTTGGACGGCCGGTGCACAGAATTGTACGCAAAGGACTCCAGGATCTATTACACAAAGACACGCCATATGCAGAGCTCCTCAGGGATGACGAGAATGCCAGGACCAAAACCTTGAGCAGGCTGAGCGATGTGACGATGCACCTTCCAATGGAGATTGGAGACTACACCGACTTCTACGCAGGCTATCACCATGCCTATGCGGTTGGTGTCATGTTCCGCGGGCCAGAAAACGCCCTCCAGCCAAATTATACGCACTTACCGGTTGGATACCACGGTAGGGCATCGAGTATCGTGGTGGATGGGACGCCAATTCGGAGGCCAGTAGGTCAGATACTGCTGGACCCGAAAGCTGAGCCAAAGCAACCTGTGACTGGGCCTACGAGGAAACTGGATATCGAGCTTGAGCTTGGGTGCTTCATCTCAAAGCCTAACAAAATGGGCGAGTCTGTAGATGTGAAACAGGCTGAGGAGTACATCTTTGGCTATGTGCTCCTGAACGACTGGAGCGCGAGGGATATTCAGGCCTGGGAGTATGTGCCGCTGGGGCCGTTCAATGGCAAGAACTTCGGGACGACAATTAGTGCCTGGGTGGTGCTGGCAGATGCGCTAGAGCCGTTCAAGGTGAAGACCGAGATTGATAATAAGACCGAACTGCAAGAGTATTTGAAGGGCGAGGAGGATAAAACAGTGTTTGACATTAAGTTGGAAGTCGATTTGACAAGTGAGTGCTGTTGACCTGGGTATTGTCAACTGGAAGAGGGGATGAGACTGACACATATACTTTATAGCTGCTGATGGGAGCACAACTACCATTGGAAGGACAAGCTCGAAGTATTTGATGTGGTCATTTCCACAGATGATTGCGCATCATACTCTGGGTGGCTGTTCGATGCGTCCTGGTGACTTGCTTGGCTCTGGGACAATCAGTGGCCCAGGTGGTGTCGAGGAGAGGGGGAGCTTGCTGGAGATGACTGAGAACGGGAAGAAGGAGGTATTGCTGGCCGGGATGAATGCCAGAACGTTTTTGAAGGATGGTGACAGCATTACACTGAGAGGATTTTGTGCTGATGACGGCAAGGGAGTACGTGTTGGGTTTGGGCGCTGTTCAGGAACAATCTATGGTGGTCCACAGATATGATTACTGTAAAATAGCCCGAAGGACTTTTTGGTGTTGAAGAATAGACGTAGGATCATTCTTTGTTGTAGGCATCCACGCATCAAAAGTTGGTCGTTGCTTCGATATTCGGGAGCCGTGCCAAGGCGTCATAGCTTCCCCGGAGAACGCGGGGATCTCCGCTTTGCCAGCCAAACTAGCACCAATCTGGAATGGCGTACGATTGTGCCAGGGCATTGAACACAGCAAGAGGAAGTTGGAAGGACAAAAGGGCGGAAAAGAGCGGCAATCCTTATCACGTGGACGCGCTGCCAAAAGGGATTGTGCTGACATTTGGGTGGCTTGTCCCCTTTGCTCAGCTCGCTGGCTCTCAGGTGGGAAACCGAGAGCGTGTCCGGGAGGTCTTTCAGGAGAAAAGGGCACATGTGTTACAATGGAACATCTTGAGACCCAAGTGAGCGACCTGCGCTCGTTCCTGGCTCCGCAGTCAGCTGCCGCTCCAGGATTGAGCCTGTCGACGCCAGCAGCCTATTCTCCCAGTGGGCCTCTGTCGTCGCTTTCCGCCCTCGGAGACAATTCCGCACCGCAACCTGCCTCACCACTCCCACTCGAGTCGTCGCACGGAGGCGGCACCACGTCCGCCAACACGACCACCTCCCATGCCAAAAGAAGGGCAGAGCCAGATGAGGATGGTGAAGTGTCTGCCAAGCAGCAAAGGAGCAAGCGGAATAGAGTGCGTCGCTCCCACAGCACAGCTGCAGCTACCCTTTATGATCACTTGTACTAACCCTGTCATCCAGTACACCTCGATCGCCTGGTAAGGCTGTTCCTCTCTCGATGTGACTCTGTCCCGCATTGGGCCCCATGCCACGTTCTGGAATCGTACGACGTCGGGCCATGTTTTCTGCCATATAATTATGTCTCAGACCCCTTCCAACCCTGGTTTCTGACCTTTATGATAGCAATGAGTGCAAACGCCGCAAGATCAAATGCAACGGCCAGACGCCCTGTCACCGATGTGGCAACCTCAACCTACAATGTCTGTACGCGCCCAACTGCTGTCCCAACTTCAAGGACTCGGATGAGTTCAGGGACATGTCGGCCCAGGTGACTCGGCTGCAAGAACAGGTCGACAATCTCTTCAGCGCCATGAATGCTCTTCGCCAGGAAACTTCAAGTCTGCGACTAGCCCCGATTCACGATCATATCCTGCCTCCGCCAGTAACCACAGGCAGTCCCTCACCCATTCCCACCCTTCCTCCGCTGACCAGGCCTCGTCTTGGGTACCGTGTGCCATCCTCATTCCATGGACCGACGAGCATCGCCTTCACTGTCGATGTAGCCAAGAGTACGCTCCACAGAATGGGGTATACCGACGTGGCTGAGGACAGCAGCGTTTCTCAGCCTACAGAGCCAACACCGCATCCATCGCCGGCCCTAGCTCCCCTAGCAGCCCCTCCGCCACTGGCATCCTCCTCTCCACCCTCAGCTGTCCCTCGTGATCCTATCCTGGAATTCGACGAAGCAGAAATGCTGCGGTTATGCGAGCTACATGAGGAAGAAGTTGGGGCCATGTACCCTGTGATACCCATCGAGACTGTCAAACAACATGCCCAATCGCTTGGCCCATGGTTTGCAACTGTCAAACTAAACTCCTCTACCGCTCAGCAAAGTTTGCCGGACCTTAACGATCAGAAAACATTAGTCCTCAAGATTGTCCTCTGCTGCGCCCTGGTGGTGGAGGAACACGGCAATAGTGCGCGCGCCGCCCGCTTATACGAGAGTATACAGCCGATCATTGACCGAATGCTCATGAGTGAGCCGGCCGATATCGTCAAGTTACCGTTCTTAGCGCTGGTAGCCGGGTATCGATACTTGTCTAACGACGAGGTATTGGCCTGGCGAGTGGTTGGGCATGTAGGAAGGCTGTGTCTCGAGTTGGGTCTCCACCGAAGGGAAGGACTGCAAAATATCACCGATCCAACGGTGAGAAGGAATGCACTCCTGACCTTCTGGAGCGTCTATGTCCTGGACCGGAGATGGAGCTTCAGCACCGGGCTGCCGTTTGTGTATCATGATGACAAGATTGATCCCGGGTTACCTAAGCCGGTATGTCTTAATTCCTGTGTGCAAATCACAAAAGTGAAGTGACATTGACGTGTACAGGATGACTACCCCTTTTTAGTAGCAATGGTTGGGTACTCCAAGCTAGCGGCCAAGATCTGGGGGTTGGTGGATTGCTTTGAGCCAGCTGTTATCCGAGGTTTGAAGGCTCATAATTTTGAGCCGCTGGAACAGGAAATTTGGGAGTGGTATGAGAGTGTGCCAGTTGAGATCCAGACAGACCCATCCGATGGTGACAGGATTGCTATGCCTAGTGGTCCCACTGATAAAGTTCAGCGGGTGAGAATATGGACGAGATTGAGGCTGAATCAGGTATGCGTGCTTTTTGTCCTGGTCATCCGAAACCTAAACCTATGCTAACTTCATGTTCTAGGTCCGCATCTGGCTGTACACACCTGTGTTGCACAGCGCCACAAGCATCGCCGAGAATATGCAACGGGCTGAGAAAGCAGTTGACCTTGCCAAACAAACAATCCGGCTACTGGCACACATCAACCAAACCACGAGTCTCTATCGTCGCTGCCAGGTCTTCTACCACCAGTTCTTGACCTCATCTATTGCCGTTCTATTTCTCGCTTCCACCCACGCCCCTGTCGAGTTCAGCTCGCATTGCCGGAAGGAGTTCTACATGGCTCTCGACCTCGTACGGGACATGTCCTCTAGATCATGGGTGTCCCACCGACTCTGGCGCACGATACGGTCTCTCAAAGCCGTTGCACCTCGGCTCGGTCTCGAGGAAGACTTTGCTGCCTCGCCCTCGGCCACCAAGCCCTCCAACACCGGCTCTGCTGCTCAGTTACATCGTCATCAAAGCACGAGTGACTACAACCAAAGCAGGAGCCATAGCATCAGCCAAAGCAGCCCGCGGACTGCTGGCACAGTGCCCTCAGTCCGAGGGGTCGCTCATAGCCATAGTAGCATGAGTCCGTTCAGTCCGCAGATTAGGGGCAGCGAGATGAGCCATCACCCGAACTCAGCTGTTTCTACGCCTCATCAACAGCAGATGCACGTGGACGAACGGACTAATGGCCTGAGATTGCAATCCGAAATGTCGAGGATCTACGAGGGCTATGCAGGACTGGGTGTAAACGGGAGTGTGCCGACGGCGGCAGGGATGAGGAGTATGAGCTTGGAAACCGGCGCAATGTCTGCTGATGATTTGGGATATGGGAACAATATGCAGATGGGTCAGGGACTCGGGCTTGTCCAGGAGGTCGTTGGACTGGGCGATGAGAGCGTGTATCAGCACATCAAGGACATGTTTTAGGTTGAAATAGATGTCCAGCGTTGTGTTGCTTGTCTTTATACTACCTGAAACTTTGCTAATGTTGATTAGGTATCATTGAGATGTATTTACCTCGTTCCTCCATTGGGTTAGCCAGGTATGCTTGCTGCCCATCGCCTGCATCCCGAGATTGTGGGGGAGGGACGAGAGGAGGTGACTGGGCCAGCAAAGCCAGGGCCGGTTCGCTCTCAAGCCCCAAGCACTGGTGGGGTGACTCGGCACAACTTGATGTGTTGCCTAACGACTAGCGTTGTTGAATTGACCTTCCTGAGATAACAAGACCGTCTCCGCAATATATACCAGAAGCAACCCTCACTTTGTAAACCAGTAGGTATGTAGAGTGGGGTCGGTCATATTTGTAGCGGTGAGAAGAACCAGCTCTCCAACCCGCACGAGGGCACTTAATTTTTCCAGTTGTTACTGTTTTCCCCGTTCCTCGTCACCTTCGACTGTCATCACCATGGCGCAACGCACACCTCTTCCCTTGCCCCACACAGCACCATCCACTCTAACGACTTTACCCCTCGATATCCCCTTTCAACTAGCAACCCATCTCGACTATGGCGATCTCCTGCACCTCAAGCAGACCTGCCAGGCTTTCCACTGCTCTCTCGACCCTGATACCTTGCTTCCCAACTCTTCCAAAATCAACTTCTGTCTCGAAGTCGAGAGGTTTACACGCTACCGTGCCCACCTTCACGCGAGAAAGTCCATCATTGACACTCGTCGTACCGGTCCCAAAGGAAAATACGGTCAAGATCTCATCGGCAAGAAGCAAAAGGTATGCTGCGATTGTTTTATCAAACACAAGCTCCTCCCCCCGGGAACCGGCGCCCCAGAGAGGGTCTGATGTGGTATCTCTGCCTTCGATGCGAGAGGTGGAGGCTCAAGAGCCAACGTTGCCGCTATGCCCATAGACAGCCAATTCCCCAGGGCCCCTACATTAACACCCTCGCCGAGTACGACCAACAATATGAACAGCTGAAGAAAGCAAAAGAGGCCATCAAGAACAGGACTGGGTCGCTCCTCCATCCTGTGGCGCAACCACCCCCTCAACCATCATCGCCACCCACCCACCGCCTATCCCCTAGCACCAGACAAAAACCCACCCCTCACACTTGGATCATCTGCCCCCCTTTCAACACCATAGCCATGCACCCAGACCGCTGGGTTCCCTACTCCAACGAACCGCTCCGTCTCTCCCCGTTTGAAAAACTGGACTTGCCTCTCCACAAGAAGATACTGTCATTGCTGCCCTACCAGGAGTTGATGGCGCTGTCCCGGGTGTCGAAGTACTTTCGCCTTTTGTTTCCAGACCCGGCCTTGGCTTGTTCATCGCTCTACTCGTTGCAAGCCACCACCTGGCGCAGGTGCTATAATCCGCCCGTGTCGGCTGACCGGCCTGTTTTGCCGCTGGTGGCGACCTCACACTTTGACCGTGTTGCTTGCCCTGGGTGCTAGAGGCCAAGGGCCTTTGGTCCCGACTGGGGTACTACACCTGGGGACTATAATAATTTCTGCCGGAGTTGCGTGAAGCGCCGAAGGCATCCGAGTCACTTTAAGAATTTTGCGGGATTGGGAGAGATTTGGGGGACGTATGAGGAGTGGAAGAGCAAGAGGGAAGGAATGAAGTGGTGTACTGGGTGTGGGCTTTTTAGATTCAACGGGGGGGAGTGTGAGGGGTGTGTGGATACTGCTGAGGAGTTGAAGAGGAGGATGGGTAGGTTTCAAAAGGCGGAGAGGAGGTGGGTGAAGAGGAGTGAAATGGGAATGAGGAGGTTGGCGTCCAGGAGGGGAGAGGGTGAGGAGGTGGGGGATGGTGGTTCGGAGGAGGTTGACAGGTTGGTGCGTGATCTGTTTCTTATTGGGGAGCGGGCGGATGGGGATGAGTGGGGGTTGGCTGTTATGGAGGGTTGGGGTATGGAGGAACAAGAGAACGGGGAGCAGGGACTGGAAGGGTTGATATGGAGTGACTAGGTTGGATTCACTGGTGGTAAGATATTTGGGAGCAGTAAAGAAGCTTGGAGCAGCCTGGATAGATACTTGGCTTACACGCAACCCGCGAGGTGGTCTTGCCATGCTCCTGCGGTGGGGATATCCTGCTTCACATCGGTCATTTGGGTCAAGGGAGCCCCAATTCTCACGGTTCAGAGCCTTCTTGCTCAAGTCATCCCAAGTCCTCAACGAGCGGGTTTTTCATGGAGCACGTAAAGAATGGGGCTCAATGCTCCAACCGATTCACTTTGTTGGTCAAAAACCTATATAGATGACCTTCTCTTCCTGTTCCAGTCGGTCCTGCCTCTATTTCCTTCTGCTTTTAGCTGGGCTGTAACCCAAACCTTCCAGGTTCAAAGCGCGCGTTGCGGAACAAAACCACAATACCCGCGGCAAAATCAGCCAAAATGGGATTCCATTTCATCACCACGGCATTGTCGATTCTCTGCCTCGTCTCTGGCATCTCCCTTGCCACGCCCATTACCTTCTCCGCGTGGACCTACTTGTGGGATGACGGGGCAGAAATACGAGACCACGCACAGCAAGACCCGTAAGGGGTTGTACCAGGCGCACGCAGGATGGTTGGTGACGGAATGGCCGGATTATGTGGCCAATCACCAGATTCTTGCGCACTTTGGGGAGTTCTTCTTTAGTATGATGAAATGGGTGGGGAGCGACGGTCAAAAGTACTAGCTATCGACGTACTCGACTATTTACTGGCTTGAGTTTGGCGCGTATGCCGACGAGGGTACAAAGTACTAGAATCGCTGGATAGATGCCAAGGGCGACTGGTTAAAAGACGGCGAGAACAACGACGACTTGGGGGTTCATCGTATATGTTATCATGAGAGGGAGTACTCAGGTTCGTGTGGCAGAGATTAGGGGGACATTAGTTTTATAAGAGCACAGGAAATGCCAAGTCTTTATTCATTCGATCCAAGTGGGAACAAGTTGGGTTATGAATTCAATGATGTGTATCTGCTGTTGAAATTAGCCCCTTTGAACTTATGTCGCTGGGAGCCAAATGACTTGCCCACAACGTCAAGGTACTGCCTCGACTTGAAGACGGTGAAACCCTGATCTTGAATGCTCCTTCCCCCTGGATAAATGCCTTCTCTACCCGAGCACTCGGCACATGTTAAGAAGATCGTGCCTTCCTTTCAAACCTCCTCTCGACCACCTGACGGTTTGGCAGAGTTCGAATGATATCATGATATCCACTACACAGTGGTCATTTGGCGGAGCTTTTTCTGCTCGATTGATTCCATCCTGCCCCATTTTTGAGCTTGTGATCAATCTCCGCCCAGGTCTTGCTTCAGATGGGGAATACTCTGTGCCCCTTGTGACTGGGATCTTTGTTGATATTTTCAGGAGCAGTCCAATGGTACGAACCATCCGAAGGGACATCATGGGACTGTCTGGGGTGTATATATAGTCCCTCTTCCCTTTACTCTTCTTCTTCCTACCACCAACACTTCCAAGTGGAAACACCAGCAACTGACCAACGCATTTTTGTACCGACAACAATCTTGACCTCATTCACGACACAGTCACCATGAAGCTCGACTTCATCACGCCCGCCTGGGTTCTCTCCTTGATGTTTGCCATCACCAACGCCAGCATCGTCTCTCAGCCCGTCCGCCGCGCAGAGGACAGAAAGACAGATTACAGCTGGTACTGGACCGGCCTCTCTATCAATACCACCACCGACAGCCCCATCTCTGCCCTCCAGAGCGTTGTAGTAGTCCCCAAGTTCTTCCCCCCGGCCACCAGTGAAAAGGCCAACATCAGCTTCGTCCTCCACCTCGGCACGGGCGCCAACTGTGGCTCCTCCGCTGCCGTTGGCATCGACATGAAGATCAAGACTGATGGCACCACCGACATAGCTGCCTGGTCTCATTCGTCATACGCCAGCGGCGTCGAGGTGGCAACGGTGCACTGGCTCGACGAGCAGCGCGGCAAGCGGTTCGACATTCAGCCCGGCGACGAAGTCACCCTCAAGATCAAGACGCTCGACAGCAGGAACTTGTGGGTCTATTGGAAAAATGGCCGGACGGGCGAGCACGAGACGGTCATGATCGGGAACTATCACAACGACGTCTGTCGTTCGTTCGCCGCGTGGGTGACGGAGCGTCGCCCAGGGGAGATCATAGTGGATGACAAGAAGGGCGATTTCAACCACATCGGGGAATTTGGAACCGTGATCTTCAAGGATATGCAGTGGGGAACCGAGGATGCGCAGGTGTGGAATACTGGTGAGAGGAAGGGCCCTGCCACGGAGAAGTGGTATCTACTGGGGAGCAACGATGGGTGGGGGGAGGTTGTCATGCTCCGTTGTGAGTTCTTCCAGAACAAGCCGGATATCACCCCTGACGGCATGATGTGTACACAGGGAAAACTAGGCGATTCTTGAAGAGAATCAAAAGGGTAGCAGATTTTTATTTGAGCTGAGTTTCGAGTGGTTAGCAATCTGAGCAATGCAAGGGGGAGTCGCCATCACTCGATGCCTGAAATGTCGCGACTAAATGTGTGTGTGATAAGATCCCAGTTGACAGGAAAGAGCACGAGCCATGTGTCTCCCAAAAAGAGTGAAGCAACCATCCCGTGGTATTTAATTGAATAAAAGGCTTTTTGCAATATTGGGAATGCCACATCGTCCACGGAGTCCAAGGTGCCTCAAAGAATGTGAATAATACTTGTCTTATACAGGTATCCAAAAGGGAAAACTAAAAATACAAAAATAACCAAGGTATCCAAGAACAAAAGCCAGAAGAATACACAAACAACTCCTCATCCAAAGAATGCTTTCCATATCATGCCATCATTCTCCCGATTGTCAATCTAGTGAGTGCCATTGAAACCATTGCTCTTGCAGCAGCTGGCGCCGTTGCCGTTGGCAAAAGCAAGAGTGCTAAGCTTGTCAGTAGCGTCCAAAACACCCTGCTTGCCGGCGAGAATCTGGCTCGGGGTGCTGGCATAGCTGGGAGGAACATCCATCACCGGGTTGCCGGCGAAGAAGTTTCGAGGGCGGAGGAGAAGCATCATCGGCTCGGCAGGCATGACGGGGAAGTCCTCGGGGGACGGGAAGTGGGTCACGCCAAAGGTGTGCCAGAGGACAATGTCGGCGTTGTCAATGGAGGTAGTGCCATCACCAATCCACTCGGTGATGCCGCGGGATGGCTCGCCAGAGGTCTGGGGGACGTGTTTTCCCGCGGGCCAGAGCTCGTCGTCGCGGTACTTGGTGACGTGGACGGCATGTCTGGCAAAGGCGGCGCGCTTCCAGACCAGGGAGCCCTCCTTGGGCATGAGGCCGGGGACCTCTCTGCTAACCAACTTGTAGCTGACGGGCTTCTTGCTGTAGGGGTTGAGCTTGTTGGTGTTGGCGATCTCCCAGGCGCGGGAGGTGGCGCCGTTGTAGTCCGTCATGGCCTCGCCCTCGGTCACGAGCTTGGTGCGCTTGTTGTAGAAACCGTTGCCGTAAAAGTTCTCGGGGCTGCCAACGGGGGCCTCGCTGGGGACGGCGTCGTTGACGAAGACGGTGTTGTTGGGACCGTCGATGTTGGCGTCGATGCGGAGGCAGAAGAGATGCTGGTGGTTGTGGGCGTTGACGCCGGGGTAGACCTGAGTGCCCCAGCCCTTGGTGTCCTCGTCCTCGAGCATGGCGTAGGTGTTCAAGATACCGGTGAGCTTGATCTCAGGGGCAATGGTGCCATCCTGGTGGAACACCCAGGCGACGACGTACTCGTAGTTGGCGGCGGTGAAGATTTGCTGGATGATCAGCTTGCGGCCACGGGTAACGATGACGGAATCGTCACGGAAGTCGCTATGCTTGAAGAGGATGCCGGCATCCTCCTCGTGAATGCAGATGGCATTCTTGATGGTGCGAAGACCACCATCACGGGTGGGGAACTCGGCATCCATGTAGTGAATGGAGCCCTTGCAGTCGCAGCCAAGGGACAGGCTGTTGGTCATGTAGCCAGCACCATACTCACCCTGGTCAAGAGCGTGCTTGCGGTGGTGGGGGGCCTCGGGGTTACCGTATGGGACGACCATTTCGGCGAGAGAAAGTCTGTAGAAGATGGGGCGGACGGTGCCCTTGTCGTTGAAGGTGATGTTGTTGAGCACGATGCCTTCTCTGTAGTTGAAGCCGATGTGGAACTTCCAGTTTTGCCACTCAATCTCCCTGCCGGTAAGCTTGAACGAAACACCTTCGGGCTGGGTGATGTTGATGGGCTTCAGATCGGTGCGGTAACCACCCCGGGCCTCCACCGCAGCAGGATGATAGTCCATAGGCGGGGCCTTGCTGAGTGGGCGGCGGACCTTGGGGATATCGATGGCAATGATCTCACCCTTGTCGGCATCGTAGATAGGGCAGAAATCAAGAGGGTACTGGTACTGGCAGTTGTCGATGTCTGGACGGTAGTACATGAGTGCCTGTTGCAACCGCACCTTGTTGCCAAACCGCTCATCGTAGCCAATGGTCCATGGGTCGCAATAGACCTTGTGCATGTCCTCTGGGGCAACACCGCTGATGATGCACTGTTCAATGACCTTGGGGTCCTTGCGGACGACGTGCTCTACCAGCTGGAGCTCCTCCATGGTGATCTAGCATGTAACTTAGTGGCTAGGTGAGGAAACATCACACAGGGGTAAATCTCACAATAGGCTGCTCTCCATCCAACAGATCCCACTTGGTGATCTTGGCCTCAGCAAGATCAACGAGACCATCGTAGACCTTGCCACCGGGAGCGATCACCACAACATCAGCAAAACGCTTTGGGCGGGGGGTGGTCTCGGGGTTGGCGAGCCATGCTGTCATCTCAGCCTTGCGAGGCTCCTGGAGAGAGACGACATTGAAGAAGACTTGGCCGTGAGCCTTCTTGACGATGTTGATGGCCGTCTCAATCTCGGCCAGAGAGAGAGGGTCGAAGGGGTGAGGGAGGTCGGCGACGATGGAGCCCATTGTGAAGGTTGTTTCGAGACTAAGGAAAGAAGAAGTGTTCGAGTTGCTGTGCCGATATCGAGATCTCAACTTCCTGGTGAGACGAGGGACAGTCTTAGATATAGCCCTTTTCTCTTGCCGCCCATCTGTCCATCTTCATCACCACGGCGTGCTGCCCGCATTCCTTGCCTGCCCGGCTTCGGCCGCTGTCGTCCCATGATGATTGATAAGAATTGCAAACGCCTGATTTGTCAATCAGAGTCTTTGGTGTGATAAGGGGTTCTGGAGGGGTGGGCGCGCGGGCATTCAACCCCGCCATGTCGTTCAACCACCACATCGAGGAGTAGCGGCGCGATAACAGGGCTTATCAACAGTGGTCCAGTCAAAAGGTTGACAAATGGCAGCCCCGCGCTAGCCATCTAGTGGCATCGTCGCATCGTCATCTCCAGCCAACCGGCGCGCTGTTGATTTTCTCTGCGGATGCCGAAGCTCGGGAAGGAGGGGCAGGCCGTCGACAGATCTCCGAGTTGCCGACTGGCGGGGGGCACCCAGCAGCTGTCAAACATCGAGATGCCCCGCACTCCACTACCATTTCGAGGAACACTTGGTCAATGGAGGGGGACTTTCTCGCCTGTCCTGGAAGCCGTTGAACAGCTGCTGCATGTGAGATATATTGGGTTGCACCCTCATTGCATTATCCCCATGAGCTCTCCATGTCCCATCCAGTGGCACTCAACATCAACAACATGCGTTGAGACATGTAATAGAGTCAGGTACTGGAAACAACGATTGTCCCCACCACCATGCACCTAGTGACGACGGTCCGCCAGATGTGGAAAGGGCGTCAGACTGCAAGAGCCATGTGGGAATCCACTTGGCCTTATCTCGAATCGAATCGATCTTCAAGGCTCGCCCTCGACACAAATCACTACACTACGCCTGTAAGACACCTCAGATATCAGGGCAAGTCTTCTACCTAATGCTAATGAGTCAACCCGGTCAAGAGGGAGGAACCGGGGCCAGTTTATAAGACAAATCCTCTTACTTCAGGCTTCAGAGGATCTGGAGCGCTGAATTGTCGACAAAATTTGTCACCTTCTCCGACTCTGTCGGGATCAAGCCCAGTTGTTGGTGGGTGAGAATCTGTTCAGGGGCTAAGGAGCTTCTATCAACCCTAACCCTTACTAACAATGCAGTGTTGGAGCACTCATAAGGAAAGCGAATTACTAAAGCCAATAACCAGGTGATTCTGTAGTTATGCCTAGCTTTTCTCTTCTAAGGTCCTGTTACCCTTGGGAAAGTCCCTTCACATCCTGAGAAGCTGGAAGAGTATAGTCAAGGGTTAGGGTTACAAGCGGAATGCTGATCACCAAATGCAAATCACGGGTCTGGGTGAGCACTGCCTCAACACTACGTGCGGCACAGCGGTGGAGCAACAAACTTTGTCCAGTGGAGCTTGTGAGCTTGATGAAGCGCAGAGGATCAATTTTCATCCAGCTTCATATCTGGGCATTTACGCATCCTGGCGCAAGAGAGAACAAGCCTCTGTCGCGACTCTTAAGAGACATCGCCAATATGGACATTTTCGGCATTCTTCTTTTACCAGTTCAACGCTTGTACCTAACGCCATGGGCGAAGGATGACCCCTTTTCCACCCAGCCAATACGATCAAACGTTAAACCCCCATAAGCTGCAAGGGTCAGATCAGATCCCAGTTTGGATGTGACCTTGTTGGTTCAAGCCGCACAGTCGCGCTTCGCGATGTTCCTGACTGTCGGTCAAGACAGCGTCCTTTTTTTCCTCGCCCAAAATCAGTGCTTTCCAACGCTCTTTTGCTAAACGGTTATGTAGCGGATGGCCTTGTACGGCGGAACCAGCCGACCCCTGAAGACCGCCGCCATCAGTCAGCACCAGAAGGATTCGGCGAGCCTACTTTGAGTCCATCCGTCCACAACACAATTCTTCACCCCATCAATTCAGCTTCGCGGCCGTGGATTGTAGGCGCCTGAACGAGGTACTACTCACGATACCTGCGTGCTCCACCAAGGGCGTGTCGGTTTGGTGACCGCCCCGCCTAATCGACCTCAAGGCAACATGAGTATGTTTTACCTTGACGTCTGGATAAGCGGCTTTGCCGCCGCCCATGCCGTACTTTCTGGCATTTGGATCACACCACTGCTCGTCCTGTGGTTTGTGAGTCTCTGCGTCGTCCGCCGAAGGGGTGACCCCGCTAGAGTGGGAGTGGCGTGGATGAAGGTGGTGTACCCGTTCTGGATCGTGTGAGCAACCACACCGAGCGCTTCGTTTTACCGTGTGCTCTCAGCTAACTGGTTGTCTCTTGAAGTTCGTCATTATGCCAAGTGGCCCAAGTCGGCTTGAGCATTTGGGGATTCAACGACATTGCTGGCAGAATAACAAAAACAGAATACTTTGAGCTAGCGGTATCCCTTGTTCTCTTCCTCGCCGAGGCGCTTCAGAATATCTCCGATATCCTCCTCTTTATAGCCTTCGTCGAGATTGGCAGCGGCTTTGTGTTGTGTTTGAACGGAGCGAAAAAGTCACCTATTCGAAGACGCCTAAGATTCGCTGCCTTTGCATTGGGCATTATCTTGCTGGCTCTTGCTCTTACGCATTTTGGGGTTCGTCTCCAAGCTGATATCGCTCACAGATCACAGCTACAGAAGTTGAATGATCTCCATGTTACAGATGGATTGTTCGATCCGGCCAGCGAAGCAGCGCGTTTATACTTCGCCCTTCAGGCAGGAGCACAGGATGCTCATTTCGACTCTCTTATCAAATCAAGCCATCTACGTAATGCCTTCAATATTTGCTTGTGGATCACCAGTCTTCCAATCCTTGGGTTTGCCTCCTATGTGCTCCACCATACAAAGGAAAATATCATGCTGAAAAAGGCAGGTCGACAACCTCCAACTGTGCAGACGGACTTGCTAACACTATACCCAGGTCGCCGCCTTGTATTTGACATCCACAATTCTTACATTCTGTCGCCTTCTTGTCACAATGGGCATTAACCTCAGCGAGTATGAAAACTATAGCCTCATCTGGTCTGGAAACATTAAAGGACATACGGGTATCCGCACAGATATCTTACCCTTAGTTGAGGCCTTCTTCAACTACACTCTCATGTTCATCGTTCTCACGCTCTTGTTCGTCGTGGCCATCCGAAAACGAAGGGGTCTCTGGTCCAATTCCCAAATGACTTGGGATGCATCAAACAAGTTGTCCAACGTTGCAACTGGTTCCTCCCCTACCTCTGCGACTCCAGGGTACTCGGACGATGGCTTGCAGGAGCACGGGTTCTGTCTCGAATCTCAGCAAACAGAAACATCTTCTCCTCCGACAGATCCTCAACCATCCAGCCAACCACTTCTGTCTTCAGCACCACCTGCGTTGCCTCGACAACCCCCTCCTGCAGCGCACCTAGATCCAGAACCTATCTCAACCGCACAGCAAAGAATCCCACGAAGACCGCTTGCCCCATCGATACCTCTATCACCAACCAAACCAAGCTCGCCATCAGGCACACCATCCTCACCACAAAGTATACACCCAGTCCACGGAGGGTTTCTGACACGTCAGCGGACTATCGAGGAGTTGGACGCGCAAAAGGTGTTGGTATTAGAGATGTCACCAATACACCATCCACACAGGATCACTTCCAGCGACGATGGAGAAGAAGTGGCGGATGGATTTCAAATGCAGAATCGCGTCCACTTGAGTGTAGGAGAAAGCTCGGCAAATGCTATGGTTGCCACTAGATACCAGGCAGCGCAGGGGCATGATCCATCTTTGGAAGAAGACACAGAGCTGGACACGGTGGTCGACGGGTTTCAAATGGGCTCAGCACAGAGAAGGACAAAGGAAGTGGAATCGACAACCAAATCCCAGAAGTCCCAAGGCCATGACGAACCTCTTGCGGAGTCAGACGTGGTAGCTGATGGGTTTCAAATGCAATCTAAGCTGCCGAGTTATGACGAGGTGGCTCCGGCGAGGACTGGGTTAGGGTACTTGAGGGAGAAGGACGACCAAGATAAGAAAGCGAGGGGGAGGGCGAGATCATTTTGACGGATTACTTGGCATTATGGCTGTCAAATGAACAACGTTGATGTTGTTCCGGTGGTGGCACACTTGTTTTTGCCGGGATGAAGGCAGGGTGGGTGTCCAGGCGCAGTGCATATACCCTTTGATCTGTTTCACTATTTCTTATTATATATGCATATATACTTGACTGAATGGCGTTTGTGGAAGACACTGTTAAAAAGCATAAACGGGCGGTCGACTCGATGTTTATTAGGTTGGTGGTTTCTAGGGAAACGTCGCGTACTGGTTTAGCTTTGTTCCGGCTCTTGATAATTGGTTTACAGCATTTCACCACTACATTAAGGATGTAAGGCGACTGTCTATAATGACCGATATATTTAATTTAATATGGATTTCCCATTGAGGAGCATGTTGATTTTGAATTAGTTCCCATTAAGTTTATTCCATCATCGAGTATCGATATTCAATGACCTTGGCTGATATCAATCTTCCCACCGATATTTTTTCGTTGTTTACGATGTCAATATGGAAGAATGTTAGAGAGTGTAAGTATGTAACTCAGACATTTCTTTGCAACGTCATGATCAATATGGTGAACTTGGTCGATGGTTGTTTACCAAAAGAGTGACATAATGATACTTCTGAAATGACAGGACCTTGATTTCATGGCGGTCATTCGACTACATCCTAGCCTCAACTCTCAACCCAATATCTCCAAAGCAAAAGCGGGTCAAGTAACATTATCAAATTTCTCAGAACGCGGGCATTAGACCCGTAAGTTAGCATAAGGGCGATGAGAGAACCTTCTCCAGATCAATGAAGGGACACAGGAGCCATGAGTAGTGTCAGTAGCCAAAGGTGAATGGGTCAAGAACAAAGGCGAATCTGAAGAAATTAGTAGTATTATGTACTCAATCTATGACTCCGTGGCCATCTATGTGTGTGGTAATCCTCTTCTGTCCTATCTTTTTCCCTGCCCCCTCCATTCTCAAGCATCAACTTGTTCAATATCCATCCCTGATCGTCGAAAATCCAATAACAAACAACACCCTGCCAGACATTATCCTCCCCCAACGATTAAAATAAACGTAATTTCGCCCAAAAAGTTAATGGCCCTGGTCCTCGACCAGACACCAGTCTTGCATGTCAGTTGGCAATGAACGAGCAAATGAAAGTTCAAAGCAGTGAATGCTGCAGGGTATATAAAACGCCCAACCCAATGTGATGCCCTAAAAATGCCATGTACGCCGATGATGTTCTGTGACCCCAACCATGCTGCCCCAAAAAAATAACGTTGCGCCAATCCTTGCATTTTGACCAAAAAAATGTTGGCTCCTTCAACGGCGCCGGACACTGAATAACCAAGTCCTCCACCCCTTTCTCGAATCTGAGTTCCCCTTCTCCTCGCCGTCATCCTCCGTGTCGAGGTCAAGGCGGTACCGAATCACGCTGCCTCTGTCGTCCTCGAACCCCACCCTTCGCTTGCTTGGGGGCACAAAGCACTCTGGGACGACATGACGCATAACCCAGCCGCGAACGCCCTTGCTCGCGGCATCAATGGCCGCATACTCAAGTCGTCGCGTCTGATCGCTTGTCCAGTAATGCGTCGTCTGTGGAGGGAGTGGATAGACCGCAACCTCAGATTTGTGTGTGTAGTTGCCTTCAGTAGCGAAATCACGAGGGTTGTGAGAGCCGATGGTATCGTCCAATGCCGGCTCCGAGGTGAATTCCGGCTGTGGGAAGTGAAAGTAGGAAACCTCTTCTTGAACCTCCTCCGATTGTCGGTAATCGGGGGAGGGTGAGACAGAGTTGCGGCTACTTCTTTGCAGTTGCGAAGCTGGCGCAGACTTGGGAGATCGCCGGGTGGCAGGCCTGACACGTTTCCGGCCGTTTGAAGCCAAAGATGTTGTCGAAGCTCCCTTGTGATGAGATGGGAATGAATCCTTGCGGGCTGGTGTGATTGATTCATAGCCCGAGTCCTGTCGCCGCATCTCCCAAGCTACCGGTGGACGTTGATGAGTAATGGGAACAGATGTAGGAGCTGGCAAACGAACAGGCGGCCTCGAGGTAGGATTGGAGGGTGCTGGTGGTGGTACCTCGGGTTCCTGAAGATCGAGATCCTGAAAGCTATGATAGGTTGAGTGGCTGGAAGCTTCAGACCGCGCGAAGCTCACCCGCGAGTCAGGGCGGTCGATAGACTCTCTCAGATAAAGTACAGCGGCAGCCATGTTGTCGTCATGTAGTCGAGACCTTGGGACATTAGATTGGGGACGGATTTGGTGGCAAAGTTTCCAAAAAGGCCAACCGGGAAAAATAAGCAACGGGACGGGAAGGCGGGAGAAGCGTTCTTCTTGAATCCTTCACCGCGTGGAGCCCCGGTGCGGGTGTGGAGTGTTCCAGATCGGCGGTTACCGCAGGGAGGACTTTGGTTCCGTCAAAAGTTGCGGTCAAAGCCAACCGGCCCCGGGCTTGCCCCTGGTCCTTTGGTGAGCGGGAGTAAACAACCGGCCACCGAGTGGATATAAGTGGAGTGCTGCGCTGCTTGACCGACAGCCGTCAACTGCAAGGTTTGACACCGCTGTTGACACCACTGCTCGACCTGCAGCACGGCAAATAAAATGCGTCACTTGCCTGCCAACCACTCTGCTATTGGCACGTCACACACCCGCAAATGCAGGTCTATGCAGGCCCAAAGGAGGGGTTCCCAAAGCTTGGGATGCGAGAAATCGTGTGTGCCGGGTCAAAAATATTTAAAAATCTCACGACGAGATGTTTGTAAGCCCCAACACCGGGTTGCGGGGAAATATCTCGATGATCGAATGCTCGAACGCCCGCAGAAGGATGTGAAGATTTATTAGAGGCTGGGTTCTGGGGATGGTGGTTCGTGACGGAGGTGAGATTCCTCTTTCGGCGCTTCCAGGACTCCAGGAGATGGGGTCCGGCCAGTCGGAAGATGTGTGGAAAACTCTTGATGGAATTTCTGTTGAGATCGTGATACTTGTTTCTGGCGGTCAGAAGCTTGGACAGGGCGGTGACGGTGACAGACCCCACTACGTGGATCCACGTGGGGAAGTTGGAGGGGTTGGAATCGGTGGGCCTTGGACCACCAAAACGTCGGTTCTGAGGATTGGTGAGACAACAAAGAGGTGAGGTTTGTGCGTGATGCTGTCACGGTTTTTTTTGAAGAGTGAATTCTGACGAAAAAAGATGGATACAGGCAACGAGGGGATTTTGAATGGAAGTTATGTCGGTTTTGAGTGAATTCCAAGTGCCCAGTCCCCTGTCCAGTTAAGGGTTCGGGTTGTTTGGCCGAGGTAGCGCAACCCTGCCGATACCGCTTCCAGATCAGATGGCAAAGCGGGAAGGGCCGCTGGAAGGTGACCCGAAATCCGTCCAACCTCTGGCAGGCCGTAGGGCAAAGGAAATCGAAGTCGTAGAAGCGTTACTTCTTTGCGTGGTAGCGGAAGCTCAATGTGCGACCGTTGCACGCTAAACGGCCCGGCCGTTGTTCGATCCCAGTTGAAAAGTTTTCCAGAGGTCAACAAGACAGATTAAGGGGATGTGAGTAATGCGCGCGCGTACCCCGCGATATTTCAGCTTCTCTATGTTTGGGTACATGGATTGCATTTACGTAGGTGGCTATCGAGCTGAAGGGCGATCATATGCGTGAACAAGGCACAGAGTACCCTCTCTGTCTAACACACCACCAGCTTCCCATCACAGCCTCCCTCGCATGTATTTGCGGCCTATTTTTGACCAGCGAGCGTGTGGTTCCATCGGATGAGGGGCACATGGAACAAGCTAGTGGTGAGACGAACATTCTAACATGCCTCACATGCCAGTGAAGACTTGACCAAGCATCTCTACGTTGCTGTCGAGAGGCTATCTTCCAATCAACGGACCTGTGTTCCGAATGCTGAAACCCGAAGACAGACGGCCAACCATGGTCGTCACTTGTCCCGATCCACGGACCAACCAGAGAAAGTAGGGCTCCAGCTTCCGCACTTTCGCCGGTCCGTCTGAGACTTTGGCCAGGTGATGCTAATAATCGCTGTGATGGCACGGCGCACAAGCTGCAAATGGTCTGGTGGTAGTCGTGGCGCGCGCTTCTCCAACACCCGTCTTGCCGTAACAAATGTGGCTTGGAACAGGTGACACCTTGCCCAGACTCGCCCACCTGTCCGGACCCCATCAACAACCGTTCTTATCTTTCCAGTTTTGCTTCATCGTTCCAAGCGTCCTCGTTTCTTTGTCTTCAGCGTGGGGGCTAGGTGGGGGTTCATGGGGGTCAACATCATTGTTCGCTGAATGTTCAAACTGTCGGCAACTCAAGAAGCCGAACGAGGAACAATGACAGTGAGGCCCCAGCTTTTTGTTTGTGGTAGACACAATGGCACTGTCAACAAGGGTGCCTCTTCTTACTTAAGCTCCTGGATTGCCTCATCTTCGAAAAGTTTTAGCCGTCCTCATTCCTCAGCGAAACCCATTTCCAGACACTTGACATCGTCGACGATTCTTTCTAACAAGGCCGTTTGCTTACTTCACTGCACACACAGAAAAACAAGCAAGCAACCCAAAACCACACAACCTCAGCCTTATTGGTGTAAGAGTCTTCGACTTGAAGTAGTCAAGTGCGTCAGGAACATCATATCTGAACTCCCAACCCCATACATCTCTTCCGCCATGGCCTCTACCATCACGAACCTGGCTTACTGCCTCTGGGAGATGTTTATGGGACCTGGTGAAGTACCCCCTTCAGATGATTACTTCACCGTTTCCTGTTCCGAGACCCCAGCTGTTGATCAGTCTGAGTCTCGATATGCTGCTAACACCTACGACCAAGCTCTTGATCCATCGGTGAGTACATACGTGAGAGCTAACTACGACTGGCATACTTGGGCTACTTCTCCTACCGTAGATCCTTCTTATCTCACCATAACCCATGGGAACGCTGCAGGCAGCTCCTTCCCATGTCCCTCCTCCTTTACTCGCTCTTCCTATTCGAGCTATTCAGAAGTGAACTCGGCCACCTCTACCTCTTCAAGCTATTTGGAAGAGAGCTCGGCCACCAGTTATGATGATGAGTTTGACGGGTGCCCATACAACCCGTACGACTTTACTCGGGACTCTCGATATGATGCTAACTTTTGGCAGAAGCATTTCCCCGAACCTGAAAATCTGTTTGTGAGACTGTCTTCTCGCATTGCGAAATCAGAAGATGGCTGTGTCTCTCCGAGATCGACGAGTCCGAGTCCCTACTTTACTTCACTTATCGTCATATATAACCCAAGCTAATGTTCAATAATACTAATCAACAACCGTTTTCTTTTTTTCTACCCCATAATAACTATACTTTTGCCTACTTTGTCATCTCTTTGTACTGTGTAACGCTGTCCATGAATCTATCATTTGCTCCACTCCCGCCCCACCTTCTATCAAATCGGACCATTCACGACTCAATCGGGTATGGTGTAGCGGTAACATCGTTGACTCTCACTTCTCAGAAGTGTCTGTTCTCTCAACAGCCCCGGGTTCGACTCCCGGTATCCGAGTCCATTTTTTGCAGTTTTTCTCAATCCAACATTAGCTTATGCCTGTTTTGATCAACAGTGTCCAGGTTGCTCTTTTTTGGTTGTTCTCATCACAAGAGCTTTGTTCGCTTGACTCGAAGTGTTTCTAGAATACACCAACCATGTAGGAATTAGTCGTTCCCCAGCCGCTGTGCCCCCTGACCTCACTCACTGCATCCTCCTTGTTCAAACACAAAAGTATTTGCTTCGCTCGTTACTATATATCCAGTGTATGCATTGTGGGCACATGTCAACCTGATGTCCCAAGTCTTCTTTGGATCTCTCCCATCTTTGTCTTTCGCCACACTATGCCTTTCCAAAAGGCTCGTGGTAGATGACTGTTGCTCATATATCTTCATAAACTATGCTTGAAAATACGCTTAGCAATTCAAATGAACCCCTCGGCAAGATGGGGCACGATGCATGTCCCCGTGATGGATGGGTCGATGTTCGGATCGTATTTGTCTACCCCGTTCAGTGGGGCGTACTTTTCAATGAGATACAGCATATTGTTGTACGCCCTAATTACCAACTTGGTTAGCCGAGCTGCAAAAGAAACTGATTCCGTCAAGTCAAAACACCTACGTCTTTCTCATGGAACTCTGCGGGTGGCCAGCGGAATAAACGATGGCTCCTTTGAGGCTGTACAGCCGGTTGCGATCGTCAAACTCCTCCACAGGCTCAGCAGGAGGGTAATTTTGTTGGTAGTGTTCCGTGTAGCTCTTGTCACGGAACACGGTACTGAATTCGCACCTCCAGTGCCCAAGTTCCATCTCGTTGTGGGCAAAGTATGATCCAGCATCGAAGAGGAGGGACTTGTTGGTCTCTTTGCTGATCCCCATTGTCACACGGGCCCACGACTCAGTGCCCCTAGACAGTACACACTCCAACCAACAATAGCCCAACGATATGCCCAGGATCAGAATATCTGGGGCCGGCAACCAACTGAGCCCACCGGGGCTCAGCGGAGGCATCACGGCGACCACCACGAAGGCAGAACCAGGGTGCCGATACGGGTTGGTTGGGCAGGAGGGACTGAGGACCCATACGAGCTGCAAGAAGACTGCAGGACAGGAATCATATGTACCTATTACTGGTGGAATCAGTGGCCAGGACGCCGAAGGAGGTGCCCGGCCAAGGCAGACAGATAAGACAGGTTCGAGGACCAGGGAGCTCAGAACGGTCCTGGGGATCCGGAGGACTATAAGTAGGCCTTGCCTTTCCTACCCAAATGGCAAGGGGCAAGGACCTTGAGGCCATAACAGATTATTATACTGAGTTGAACTACCTGTTCCAAGCCGAGATACTCCCCTTGTCACACCCATGTTGCCCTCCCATAGGTCACCATGGATAATGCAGGGCTTGATCT
The DNA here is from genome assembly GCF_035222375.1 of Podospora pseudocomata. Classification (NCBI taxonomy): domain Eukaryota; kingdom Fungi; phylum Ascomycota; class Sordariomycetes; order Sordariales; family Podosporaceae; genus Podospora; species Podospora pseudocomata. The sequence goes on along the minus strand of NC_085888.1, from coordinate 1,260,986 downwards.
TTTGACCATCTGACATCTTCAAGTTATCCAAAAGTTGGGGGATCACGGCGTTGGCGATTTGTTCTGCCGCGAGCTCCAACTCAGGCCACGACCCGTTGGCTTTGATGTCGCGTTTGCAGACTCCTAGGAAGAGTGTGCGGTAAAAGACGGCCCAGCTCTCTTCCCAGTCAGTCGTGTGAGCTGTTTTGCCGTCACAGGTTTTTACAGGGAAGCCGAACTGTCCGGTTGGTGATTGGCTTTGTTTGTGCATGTTGGCTAGCCGTTTCGTCCATTCAACGGGATCTGGGGGGGTGGTCACATCCTATTTTGTGCAAGTAAGTTCTTGCTCTGAGAATGAACGAGATGGACGACGAACCATGTCCACGAATTCGGAGAGATAGAAATACGCAGCTTGCTCTTGTTGATAGGCGCCGAATCCAACGGGCTTCGGGATGAAGTCCGGCATGAGGTCGTAGATCATCAGAGACGACATGGCTTCCCCGTTCAGCATGACCCGCCCTTGCTCACCATAGGCAACCTATAAATTGAATAAATAAACCATCCGCTTCATCTAGCAGAACGATAGATACCCAGCATCCAATAGGACCTCTTACCTTGATGAAATACTCCTTCTGGCCACCTGTTGGCTCCAGGGCCTTGATACGACCAGTGGCTGTGAAAGCACTAACTCCAAATTTCTCAACCACGATCAACTTCGTTCCCATGGGTAGAACTACCGCATAGGTCTTCTTAGCATCCATCCATTTCTCAAGTCAATGACTGGGGAACTTACGCTTCAAAACAGCTTCTTCATCCATGGGGAAAATACCGCCCAGTCGAGCAAGAATTTCCTTCATGTTGCTCGACTTTGACGAGTCCTTAGCACTCTCCATGGTGATCTGCATCCGCTGATTACCCGTGTATATCGCAGCGGTTGGTTGGGAAGTTGGTTCGTCTGTGAGTGCATGCGGAAAGGAGTGGTTGTTGAGAACTTGAGCTGTCCACGGGGCTTGTTCGATGGAGAAGCTGTCGGTCGGGTAATGCTGGCGTTGGTGACAACGATAAGTGATGAGCATGTGGTTAGATGCATGTCGCACATTACAAGAATGAACGAGCCAACCGACCAGTCAGACCTTCTTATTTGGATCTGCACGTCACCAACGGGACACCCCACTCCTGTCTGCGTATCACCGCACGAAACTCATTCTGACGGAGACGCGAGTCTTCGAAATAGGGTCAATAACAGTTAACAGGCCCCAGCTGTGGCTCGCATGCGGTTGAAATATCAACTGTCAATTTAATCCCATCATTCTGCTACGGACGTGGTGAGTTAGGAACCAGTGTCTTTGCAAAACCACATTGGAGACAAGTGAGGAAGGAGGTTGAATAGAAAGGCAGGGCCTCATATCTTGTTTTGTCGTTAGACAAAAATAAATAAATGGTAGTAAGTACAAGCTTCGAAAGCAACATTAAACTCTATAGTGGTATCTCTTGTATATGCGTATCCCGACAACAGCGGCACCAAAGAAAATACACATTGCCCGCCTGCTTTTGTGTATCCGTTTCCCTCTAAAATCATGTTTTCACCCAAACGCCGGCCATGCAGAAAGAAGTTACCCGGAAGCCAAAGAGAAGAATGTCATCAGATATGAACAGTGAAGCTGAAATGAGAAAGGGTGATCAGGCCTCAGTGGCGGTGGGCACCTTCTTGACGCCTCTGATCCTCTCTCCGAACAAGAAGAAGAGAAGAGGGATGGGAATCAGCCCGAGGGAGATGAAACCAAGGAGGGAGTTGCCCCATCCAAGGCCAAGGGCAATGTACATGTCGATAGCGCCCAGAGGGAGGAGAGCGCCAGCAAGAGATCTGAGCACAGCAAGAGCGGCGGTGACAGAGGCGGCGTTTTGAGGGTAGACATCCTATTGAAATCATGTTAGCAACTTTGGTTTCGGCCTTCAAAAGGACGAAGCAAGTACTGACCAGCAAGTAGTTTTGGCAAGCCATCATGATACCCATGAGTCCGAAGCAGAAAATCACAACGCCGATCATGGGAACGATCCAGTGAACGCCATAGTGGGTGGTCCAGCCGTATAAGAACAAGCCGATAGGAAGCGTGACACCGGCGGGAATGGTCAGGAAGGGTGTGAGTCTGATCTCGGGCTTGTGCTTCTCTCCGCTGCTGATCTTTTGCGTGACCAGCTTATCGCTCATGGCACCGAAGATGACAATTCCGAGAGCCATGCCAATGGCGGAGGGAATGAAGACAAGACCGACCTCACCCTCCCCGAAGCCGTAGCTGCTGCCAAGCATGTTCTGACCGAAGACAAGTGAGAAGGTGGTGAAGAGGAGGTAGAGAACACCATAGGTGACGGCGACATAGAGGGAGAGGAGGGTAACGATGGGGACGCGGAAGAGGAAGTACATGGGGCGTACGAGGGCGGTCTTGAGCTTCTCGGCCGGAGTGGTGGTGTTGTCGGCGAGCTTGGAGCGGAGGAGGGGGTTACCGGTTTCTTTGCGGAGGCGAGCGGCTCTGCGCTCGAGGATGACGGGCGCGTAGGACTCGCGGAGGGTGAAGAAGGTGAAGACGGCGATGAGGCCAGTGACGATGGCAATGAGCCAGTAGACCCAGCGCCAGCCAGCTGCGCGAATGAGGTAGCCACCAGCCACCGGACCAATGCATGGTCCCAGAAGAGGTCCAATGGCCCAGACTGCCATGGCGCGACCGCGGAATTCGACAGGCATCATATCGGAGATACTGCCACTGCCGAGAGTGATAGGAACTGAACCGGCCACACCCATGAGAAAGCGGAAGGCCATCATCATTGGGATGCCATTGGAAAGAGCCGTGCAGATGGTGAAGATGAAAAAGAAGACGTTGCCCGTGTTGTACATCACAGATCTGCCGTAAATCTCACTCAGAGGAGCGACGAGGAGAGGTCCGAAGGCGAAACCGAGAATGTAAACGCTGAGAATGAAGGTAGCGACGGTGGAAGAGCTCTCTTCAAACTCGGCCAAGATTCTGGGGATGCCGGGTGCGAACATGGAACTGCCGAGGGGGGTGATGATGGTGAGAACAGAGATGACGGCGATGTTCTGCCACCTCTTCTTCATGGGCCAGTTCATGGGGTTGTCCATGTCCTCGGGACCGTCGAAGTCGACAATGTTGGGATCCTGAACAGCCTCATCGTTCACGGCGGGTGAGTCTTTGCCTGAAGTGGTTCCTCTCTCTGATGGGTCGGGCACGATAGTGGCGGCTTCGAAGTCCGAGTTGGGGTCGTAGGCGGCCGGCTTTTCTGTCATATTGTTTTGAGCGTCCATCTCGATCATGGAGTCTTGGGATCCTGTGCGTTCAGCTGCCATTATGTCCGAAAATGGGATGATGCCAATCCGGGGATCTGGGAAGAGATTCTTGGCTGACGGGAGATCGCATCTGGCCAAGAAGAGCCACGAAGAGGGAGGCCATCGTTTTTGTACCTGGCGCCAACGGTCCGCGACAGGGCAACGCGGACTGTTGCGCCTGCTAACTCCCCGAAAACCCGGGTGTGGT